>NC_091064.1:136643318-137849568 GCF_000393655.2 Nicotiana sylvestris | reverse complement strand
ATTATGCGTTCCTAATGTTGCAGGGTTGTGCCAGCAGGTTATGGGACAAGCTGTGAGAAAGTAACCTAGAGTTGGGTATCACACCTCGGTGATAATAAACCTAAGTAAGTGTTATAGTATGGTATGACCTACTTATATGCACTAAAGCCATAAGTACAGATAACCAAGACTAGGAAACAAAATATAGCAATAGTTGTAAGTTTGGAAAAGTACCAAGCAAAGAACTTCAGTACACCTATAAATGCTCCGATGGACATCTTGTTATAGTTTTGTATATGTTCACAAAGTGAGGAAGAAATTGGAAAAAAACTGAAACAAAAGAGAGAAGATCTGCACATAAAAGGACAGAGTCATACATGCTGCAACAGAGAAGGTAGTCAAAGTTACGGGATCGGAAGAATTCCGATCACAAGTCATGATGTGAGAAGAGGCCTAAAGGGGGGAATGCCCTAATCTTTGAATTTATTCATAGAAAAATTGCCTAAATGGTGGACAATATTAAAGTATTCATGATATCTATAGGATATGAGACTAATAAGCTCATCAGTCAACATTCGAGGACGAATGTTCCAAAGGGGGGAATGATGTTACACCCTATGTTTTTGTACGTGAAAGTATATTGTAAGTCAATTGATGTAAGCTCGAAAATTAGATCTTCTTTGAAAGTATATAAAGTGATTTAATATTGTTACACCTCATACTTCAGACATCACTGTCATTATAGGATTATCTAATGTAAACTCAGAAAGGATGAAATCCTTCTACAAGGATAAGAAAAGTTTACTGAATTCTTAAGCAAGTTAAGATGAATATGAGACTTGTTAATCATGATTTAAATGAGTTTAAAGTCAAGATATATATTATGTTTGGATATTAAATATAAAGTTTGGGAAAAATCATATTTAAGTTGCGGAAAAACCGATTAAGGATTTGCCTTGTAATCAAGCATTTTGAGCAATCTATTTCATGTGTTATATGAGGTCGTTTTGGGACATTTTATATACAAAAATTAAGGTCTTGAAACCTAGTTTCCAACGGTCCAAACCATTTATTCATACGATATCGGGGTAGAGAAATATGAATTTATATAGTAGGGATGCCAAGTCACGTCGCCGCACTTCGGAGAAACTGGTAGTTTTATAGGCCAGTTGCGATGCAATTTTCTCCCAATATATTGAGAGTTACATGGAGATATTTTTATGGAATTAAATCTCTATGTGTCTAGTTTCCAATGCTGCAAAGCGTTTGTCAATACGATGTCAGACTAGAGAGATACAAGCATACGAAGTTGTACCGCTCAAGCTGCCAAACAGGCAGCTTATCCACCTACTTAGAGAATTGAGGCGGTGGGATTATAAGTTATCTTATCCCTTGTATGTCTCGTAATTATACATAGAAAACTTACACCAAAACACTCTCAATTCTCTCTAAGAGCTGGTCCAAGATCCCAAGAACCAAACTAAGGGGAAATCAACTCAAATCATTATCAAAGGTGTTAAAGATTACAAGAGAATGCTTCTATGATGTTACGGTGTGATTGAGGGCTATTGTGAGCTAAGTTGAGATAGGGTTTCAAGTTGTAGATGTTGTCCAAAGTATGTATAATATCTTCTAGATTGTGCCTAATGCTAATCTTGTGTTGGTTGTGTTGTTTGAGTGAAAAACCATAAGATAGCACTTGAAAAAAATATGAGATATGGTTGTCTCTTTGGTTGGGCTGTTTTGTGACTACATATATGGCTTGTGGTGGCTGAAAATTATGAGAAATAATTTGACAATGTTTTGGCTGCTGTTGTTAAGCTTTTCTAGGTGTTAATTAAGTTGATTGAAGAAAATATGAAAAACAAGTGATTGACGGTAAAAATTAAGGTGCTAAACATGTGGGGCTGTTTTGGAAGGCATTTTGTGGATGTTTCAAACTTGAAATAATATGGTACATATAAGTATGATGTTTTGAAGATTGTAATCTAATTTATGGAATAAGAGTTGGATTCAATTCATATCTTCTTATGCGTAAACACGAGCTTGCCGCTCAATATGATTGTTAAGATAATCGGAGAAACTCATATTGGATTGCATTATTGTTGTTGCTATTGTTGGTTATAGTTGTTGTTGTTGGGATGTTGATAACCCTTAGTGGTATTTGGGATATATTAAAAATAGGGGAGGTCTGCCTTATTATCCTTAAGCCTTACGACTAGCCAAATACGATGGTATGACATTATATGTTAGTGGGAATATCATTTCACTTGTTGTAGATGCAAGAAATTGTGTCGAGCTTGGTTGAGTAATAAGGAAGATATCATGCAGGTATGTTAAGGCTATCCCTTCTTTCTTTTTGGCATGATCCAAATGATACAAACGAAACAAGAAAACACACAACTTTCATAAATAACTCTATTCATAGAAGTATTAGAGGTGCCTATGCTCTTGAATTCCCATGTGTCTTATTATTACATCTTCAGTTCATGGGTCTCAGAAGAATACGTAAGTTGAAAAAAGTTTATTTCATGATATTAATCAGAGGTATAATGGTCTTATGACGTTCCGAGAATTTTTATTAACGTACTTCTCAAGCATTGCATTCATTTACATGTGCATTTACCCATGGCTCATACGGTGTTATATGCGCGTATATATGTATATATATGTATATGGGATATGGGAAAAGGTTACAACGTTATATATGCATGACCATGTGATCAGCTGGTATACATTGATGATTTTGCCCACAGAGACGAGATGATATGATGGGATGCCCTCATAGGCTTGATGATGATATGTACGGATATACTTATGCATGATATGACATTTACATGAACATGCATGACATTATAAATATATTATGATTCACAGAGTTACTTAGACTTACAGGTTGAGTACTTACTCCATATTTCTTTCATGTCTTTTATATACTACTTTTCATTCCTTACATACTTGGTACATTATTTGTACTAACATCCCTTTTGCCCGGGACACTGCATTTCATGCCCGCAGGTCCTGAAAGACACGTTGACAGTTCTCCTAGTAGGCTCAGCTCAGCAAAAGGTGTTGGTGCACTCCACTTGCTTCGGAGTTGCCTATTTGATCAGTATGATTTAGACTTGTATTGACTGGTATGGCGGAGTCATGTCCCGAACTTTATGATGTTTATGTACTCTTAGAGGCTTGTAGACAGATGTCAAGTATATAGATACTTGTATGGCCTTGTCGGCCTACATTTTGAGTTTACAAATGATTATGTCAACCTTAAATGCCCATATGTCACATGTATAAGTTTCTATATCATGTTGCGTCATCCTATGTCTAGTATTCCCTTATGTTTTATTCTGATTATCTCAAGACGGCCCGTTTAGACCATTTACCAATGATAGTACAATAAGAAAGATATGTTACGTTGGTACTCAGTTGAGTAAGGTACTGGGTGCCCGTCGTGGCCCTTCGGTTTGTGTCGTGACACCATCATGAGGGATAAACAAACTCGAGATTATATATCGGAAGGAACCTGTCCTTTAACGATGAGGATATTGAAGGCATCGTACAACCCACAATGATGCACTGGTAATATCTGTACTCACAAATAAATCTCGTGTTAGGTGTATGTTAATTGATCAAGGTTGCTCGGCCAATATTATTAGATTGAGGGTTGTGGAGCAGCTAGGTCTACAAGACCAAATCGTGCCTATAGTTCGAGTTCTAAACGGATTCAACTGGCATGTGAGACCACTAAGGGGGAGATAATACTGGTGAACACCACCGGAACTATTCAGGAAATGAAGTTTTACGTGATCGAAGGAGACATGAGGTACAATGCTCTGTTCGGGAGACCATTGATTAAGAAAATGAGGGCAATATCGTCGACACTGCACTAGGTGTTGAAATTCCAAATGTTAGGAGGGATTAAAACAATTTACGAGGAACAACCGGCTGCAAAGGAGATGTTTGCGGACGACGAGGTGGTCCCGATATTCGCACTTTCAACATCGAAGGGTCCAAGTTCGGTGGCCAAAGAAGAAACCAAATAGTAATTACTGACATCAGCCCTAACATAATCAGAGAAGTAGGGGACGGGTGAGGTTGACGACTATGGAGTTCCCAGGTCTTTCATAGTCCCCAATGATTCCAACGCCACCAAATCAATGGTCGAGGAACAGAAGCAAGTCATATTGATCGAACACCTGCCCGATCGTAAGGTAGACCTGGGCACGAGGTTAAGTCCCAAGCTCAGGGAAAAACTCATTAAATTCCTTATAGCTAACATAGATTGTTTAGCTTGGTCCCATCTTGACATGATAAGGATTCCGCCAACGATAACTACCCATAAGCTGAGCCTAGATCCAGGGTTCCACCCAGTCAAACAAAAAAGATGGTCTCAGTCCGAAGTCAAACATGCATTCATCAAGGACGAGGTATCTAAACTCTATAAGATAGGGCCCATCCGGGAGGTTAAGTACCCGATTTAGTTAGAAAACGTAGTGGTAGTCCCTAAAAAGGGGAATAAATTAGGAATGTGTGTAGACTATAAAGATTTGAACAAGGCATGCCCCAAGGATTTTTTCCCTCTGCCAAACATCTACCGCATGATCGATGCGACGACCGGCCACAAGATCCTCAGCTTTCTCGATGCCTAATCCGGGTACAACCAAATTCAGATGGACCCGGAAGACCAGGAAAAAATGTCCTTCATCACTAAGTACGACACCTACTGCTATAACATAATGCCATTAGGACTAAAAAACATTGGTGCCACTTACCAACTCCTAGTAAACTGAATGTTCGAAGAACAGATAGGAAAATCAATGGAGGTTTATATTGACAATATGTTAGTTATATTCCTGCGAGTAGAGGACCATTTGAAGCATTTGCAGGAAACCTTTAACATATTGAAGAAGTATAATATGAAACTGAACCCGGAAAAATGTGCATTTGAAGCCGAGTTCGAGAAATTTCTCGGATTCATGGTGTCCAACCGGGGGATCAAGATCAATCTCGATAAAATCAAGGCCATAAAGGACATTACCGTAGCGGACAATTTCAAGGCCGTTCAAAGGTTAACCAGGCGCATAGCCGCGTTGGGTCAATTCATTTAAAGGTCCTTCGATAAAATCCATCAGTTCTTCTCACTATTAAAGAAGAAGAATAACTTCTCATGGACCCCGGCGTGCCAACAAGCCTTGGAGGAACTCAAGCGGTACCTCTCGAGCCCACCTTTGCTTCATATTGCGAAGGTAGACGAATAGCTATACCTATATTTAGCAGTGTTCGAGGTAGCGGTAAGTGGAGTCATAGTCCGGAAAGAGGAAGGTACATTATTTCCTATCTATTATGTTAGAAAGACTCTAGGTAAGGCTGAAACTAGGTATCCTCACCTAGAAAAATTGGTGTTCGCTTTGCTAAGCGCCTCTAGGATGTTAAAACAATATTTTCAATGCCATCCTATATGTGTGGTGACTACTTACCCATTAAGGAACATAATTCATAAACCCGATCTCTTGGGACGATTAACCAAATGGGCCGCGGAAATCAGTGGGTACGATATTGAATATCGACCTTGAACCGCCATCAAATCTCAGATTTTGGCGGACTTCGTGGCCGATTTCATGCCGTCCCTAATTCATGAGGTCGAGAAGGTGTTGTTGTTGAACTCAAAGGGGTCCAAGCTTGGCATCGTGTTGAAACTATCGACGGGTAATGTAGTTAGACAATTTATTAGAACTTTATAATTAACTAAAAACGAGGCCGAGTATGAGGCCATGATTGCAGGTCTTGAACTGGTTAAAAGGCTGGGGGCCGAGGTGATCGGAGCTAAGTGTGATTCCCTCCTTATGGTGAACCAAGCCAATGGGACGTTCGAAGTCAAAGAGGAACGGATGTGAAGGTACCTGGATAAGCTGCATGTAACGTTATAACAGTTCAAGGAATGGACTTTGCAACATATACCTCGGGATCAAAACAGCGAGGCCGATACTCTTGCTAACATAGGATCATCGATCGACGATGTTGAATTCAGCTCTGGAACCTACTACTCATGAAAATTGGTAGTGGAAGAAGGACATGCCGAGATAAACTCGACAAGCTTAACCTGGGATTGGAGAAACAAATATGTAGATTACTTGAAGATCGAAAAACTACCCTTGGATCCTAAAGAATCGAGAGCTCTGCGAACAAAGGCAGCCCAGTTCAGTTTGTCCGAAGACGGTAACCTATTCAGGAGAACACTCGATAGCCCACTCACCATATGTCTAGGACTGGAAGATACCGAGTATGTTTTGAGGGAAGTCCACGAAGGCACTTGCGAAAATCATTTAGGTGCCGAATCATTGGTTCGAAAGGTAATAAGAGCCGGATGCTACTGAATTGACATGGAATAGGATGCCAAGGAGTACGTGCGTAAATGTGATGGATGTCAGAGGCATGCTCCGATAATTTTACATTTGGTCTTATCATCCTGGCCATTCATGAAATAGGGAATGGACATCGTTGGCATCCTGCCATGGGTACCCGGTGAGGCTCAATTTATATTATTTATGACTGGCTATTTTCTAAATGGGTGGAATCCTAGGTATCTAAGAAAGTCAGGGAATAGGAAGTCATCGATTTCATTTGGGACCACATAATATGCTGGTTTGGAATGTCGGCTGAGATCTTGTGCGACAATGGGAAGAAGTTCATCAGCAGCAAAGTGAGCAAGTTTTTCAAGGATCATAAGATCAAAATGATCGTATAAACACCCTATCACCCCAGTAGTAATGGGCAAACGAAGTCCACGAGCAAAACCATAATCCAAAACCTCAAAAAGAGGTTGACCAACACTAAAGGAAAATGGAAGGAAATTTTCCAAAAGTGCTATGGGCACATCGTACGACCTCAAAATCCAGTACAAGGGCCACCCCATTCTCGTTGGTCTACAGTACCGAAGCTCTAATACTGGTCGAAGTGGGAGAACCGAGTCTCAGGTTTCGATATGTAGTTGAAGAGTCAAACGACGAATCCTTAGGTACGAGCTTGGAACTGTTAGACGAGAGGCGTGAGGACGCCCTTGTTTGATTGGCCACCCAAAAGCAACGGATCGAAAGGTACTATAATCGAAGAGCCAACCTTTGACACTTCAATGTCAGAGACTTGGTATTAATAAAGGTTAACCCGCATTAAGGGAAGCTTGGGCCGAATTGGGAAGGCCCGTATCGATTTATCGAGATCACCGACAAAGGATCATACAAACTTGAAATAGTGATCGAAGAGAGGCTACCGAACAACTGGAGCGTAACCCACTTAAAGCGATATTACTACTAAGGTACGACCCCATCCATTACTTTTCTTTAAATATATTTCAAATCTGACTAACGCTTGCAGTTAATGGCTAAGGAATGATGCAACTATTAGGCATGAAAGCACGCGCTGCACTCCTTTTCCCTTGAACCGGTTTTGTCCCAAATGGGTGTTCCGACAAGGTTTTTAATGAGGCAACATCGGATAGTTCTAACTTAGAATTGAGACCGACTATGAACTGGAGTCAAGGTTCGCATCAACAGTATCTGAGCCCTCACTACGATCGGCCTCGAATAATGGGGGTCATCACCCCCAGATAATGATCTTAGCATTGAAGGAAACTTTGTGCTCGAACAGGTCTAGGCTTGGTGGATAGGATTTATTGTAAGGGCCAAACGATCAAATGAACCATGCTCGCATAGACCACTTAAACCTTAACATGAAGCTTGTACATCTGCAATCTTGTATGTTGCATACAGAAACGAAAGAAAGTTTCTACCTTGCAAATACATATTTTGTCTCTTAAAAACTACTACATTTTGTTCCTTAAGGACATCGGGCCCAAGGCCCACATCTATCAAGATCCAAGAGAACACCCCCACTCGGGGACTGTCGTCCAAGGAAAACTCAGATAGCTCGGGCTGTCAAAGCCTCGGGGCACAAAAACCTATTAGCCAATGCCCAGACATAATGGTTACGGCCACCTCCACTCGGGGACTGTCGTCCTGGGCAAGCCTGGATGGCTCGGGTATCGAAGCTCAGGGTAATAAGCCTATTCGGCAATACCTGAACTTAAAAGGCTACAACTATCCTAGAAACGGCTCGGAGACGTCTGAAACCCATATCCAAAACACAAGGCCCTTAAAAAATTTCTAAACCGGTTCAAAGGCTACCCTCGACAAAATTGTAATCTAAAAAAAATTTCTAAGTAAACACTTCGGGGAAAGCTTCCAGTCATTCCAAGCCCCCGCGATCTTAAACAAAATTATATCACGAATAACCCTTGTTCGAACCTCCGAACAAGACCTAATTATACCTGCTAAGGCATTCGAAATCTTTGCAATCCTAAAGAAAGAAGCAAAATGAAACAAGCTTGAAAAAGAGCCTTGTATATATATAAAAAGATCTTTACAAAGGCCAAACGACCTCAACCAAAAATACAAAAATATAAAAACAAAATCTACAAGGCACCTAAGTAGCCTGGTTTTCACTGGATCCCGCCTCGTCACCGGGACCATCGGGGTCTTCTCCGCCCTCGGACCCATCGGAACCCTCGGAGCCTTCCTCGTACGTGGGGTATGCCAAATTATTTGCCTCGGCCTCAAGCCTCTTAGCATTTTTGATCTCGGCCGATAGGTCGAAACCTCGAGCATGTACTTCCTCGAGAGCCTCGCTGCGGGACTGCAACTTCACATATTCAATGATGTCTTTCAGGCGGTCCTGGGCTGCCTCAACATCAACTTTGTAATCGGCCACCATCTCTCGGCATCGACTCAGGTTATTTCCGCCACTGACTTGGCTGCTTTGAGCTCTTTGGCAAAGGTATTCCATTTGGCAACAACTGAGCTCGGTTGGGACTGTAGGTCGTCGATTTTCTAGGACCAAGCCTTAGCTTTCTCCCTCAACGCTCAAAGTTGGGCCTCTGTCGAGGCTAGCAGCTCCTGAGTAGTCTCCTTTTCCAAAAGCTAAACGATCCATCTTGCGTTTCCACTCTTCAACCTCGACCTTGATTGCGTCCATATAAGCGTATAGTTGGTCGATCCAGTCAAGCTTCTGTTGGACCTACGGGTTTTGACCGTTAGACGCCATATCTGGCTTGCCATCACTAGCTTCAAAGACTTTTACCTATTCCACCAGGTTGGCATGTTCCTTCTGAGCCACGTCCAACTCAGCTCGATGCTTCTTGACCTGTCATTCATGTTGCTCGTTGAAAAGCTTATAAATGTCCTTTTTCTCAACAAACTCTTTGACTTTGGCCTCGAGTTGGCTTAGCTCATCCTGGTATCGGAGAAAGGTTTCATTGTGAAGCAACAAGGCCTATAAAATAAGGAAAGAAAAAGGCATTAGAGTCCTCAAAACTGGGTCCGAAGATAAAAGAATATGATAACACTTTACCCGGTTCAGCACTTGTTGTGCTTCGTAGAATAAGCATGGTGCATCCACCTCACACATTTTTGCCTGGTCGTCTTTGGTCACCAGGCACCAGAGGTAACTAGCTATCCCAACTAGAGCAGAGAGAACCCGGGCATCCTCCGAAACAGTGATGACAATCGATCGCTTTTGACCAGGATCTGTGCTCGGGGCCGGGAACTGATTAACTAGTCTAGGGCTCGAGTTAGGCCCACCGACCTCCGAGGATGGAGTTTTCCCCGGCACCTCTAAGTCATCCAACCCCATGATATCTTCCAAGGTGGTGGATTCCACGCCATCAAAAAAGCAACGGAGGGTTTTATCCGTGTCATGCCCCGAACCTAGGGAGGCGTGGCTGGCACCCGGTGTCGTGCTGGCCCGAGTGAACCACTCTGTAACTCATGATCGTTTGACCAAAACTAGAACATACATAGTTCGAGTTAGCTGGACTCATTCCTTTTGTAACTATCATGGGCCCACATGGCCAGAACTCATAATGCATAACTATAAGTGGGAAAACAATGTATCAATGAACCATCTTTCTTAAATCATGAATACATATGGGCCGTCAAGGCCTCTAACATACTTTACAAAATGAACCTCTGTGTACAAAACCTCTAAGATTATTTGACATCAAATGGGACAGGGTACTGACATACCCATAAGTCTGTAGCAAAATTCTGACACGATGACGCATAAATTCGGTTGCACTCCGAATGAGGTAGAGTCTTACCAATCCTTCGCTGAATGCCAAACTCGTCTACTATGAGGGCTTGTCAAACTGATTATCTATACCTGCAGGCATGAATGCAGTGTCCCCAACAAAAGGATGTCAGTACGAATAATGTACAAAGTATGTAATGGAGAAATGAAACGTAACAATAAGTCAATATTAATTAAAGACATATAAGAATCAACCTGAATCCCTGAAGTGCCAGCATATATGCATACTTATTATACTCATATATATATATAAAATGCTTCTCCTTAAGACTATTATCCATATCATATGATGCATGACTACCCAACTGATCAGTGGTAACTGCCTGACCGGCCGTCGCACGGTGGTAAATGTATGACTTCCCAACCGATGGTAAATAATGATACACAACTACCCAACTGGTGGTAAATGAATATGCATGACTGCCCAACTAGCCGTAGCACGGTGGTAAATATATAACTGCCCAACAGGCCATAGCTCGGTGATAAATGCATGATTGCCCGACCGGCCGTAGATCGGTGGTAAATGCATATGCATGAAAATGCATATATTACTATATTATGAACATCAACATCTTTATCAAATAAATCGATAGGGAACTAGATACATACTTAGACATGCTTGGATGTCACTTTACGGGTATGAATAACATAGATATCCTTAACTGCTAAGAGTAGAACAACTTATGGAATAACATTACATTTACATATCGTTACTTGGATCATGCCAAAAGAAAGAAGGATTAACCTTAACATACCTTTGTCGTTTACATAACCACATGACGTTGGTTCAGCCCGTTAATACTTCGATCTCAAGGAGGAAGAACACAGTAGCACCTATGAAGCTAAGAGCATGGCATCAACTATGGAGCTAAGAAAATGGCAACGACTTGGAATCCAAAACATAGCAGCAATTCGGTTCTATCTAATATCCCCAATTGTTATCCTGGGCTTGCTTCATATCAACTAAATAATATTAGTGATAACAAGATTAAATTTCATATACCTTATCTGCTACGTCAAGTTTCTCTAGAGATAAGATGGGGAAAAAGATCAAGCTTCACAAGGATTATTTGAACATCACAAAGAATCCTTCTATTACTGGATACAAATCACAAGCATCATCTATGAGGTGAACCAATGCAAATCCCCCCACTTTTAGGTTTGACTTGGCCTAACTTAGTCTTCTAAATGCGACCTTATCAAATATATTAAAAGTCATCAATTGAAGAAAGGATGGCTGCCACGTTAATCATCCTTATACTTATCCAAATATCTTAATTAATTGGTTAATCTTCCAGAAGAATTAATAATTATCCAATTATCCACATAATTAAGAATTATCCCGAATTACTTAAAATACTACTCACTTTTAATATATATTATACACCTCACTATCATGGTCATGTGGTACCATATAAAATTAATACATACACTATTATTTCATTAAGACATTCATGTAAAAAATGCACGTATTTTCTCAACTTCTAATTTTTCCTAATCTCATATAAAAAGTACAAATTTTTGTACACTTAATTCTTAAAATGGTAAAAGAATAACCTTCTTTTCATTGTGAGAAAATAGTTTCTATCTTTACAATAAAGAAAATCTCATAAACTTTCTTATACTATGTGTATAATTTAAAACATATTCGAAAGTAATAATATTAATAACTATATAAAATCATATGTTTTTCAAACTGTTTTACAAAAACGTTCCACTCAAAATACCATATCAAATGTATATAACGGTATCAAGGTTGTTAAACTTACGGGGTCTTACAATAACATAGTTACAAATCCTCTATAATCTCATGAATGGTCTTAATCCCTTCAATCTCATATGGGTTACTACGACTTACCCTAATATTAAAGTACGGAATGTAATATCCTTCCACCCTTTAGAAACATTCATCCTCGAATGTTAACTCTCAGAGATTTACAAAATTTTCTCTCGGGTCTCTTCTATAAACTAAACTAAAACCCAACCTTTGTCTGAAGTCTCGACTATTCACAACCTTTTATACTTGAGTATGTCATATCTTCTTCACCTTTACCTTACTTACTTTTCAATCTCGCATCGTATCTTTTTTTTATTTCATAACCTCCCTTCCACATAGGTAGAAATTACATCTACGCCTTAAAGATCTATTGTGATAGCACCTCTGGTGCATACAAAATTCGGTGGAAGCTTTCTACTACCTTCTTACGACTTAGCTCTTTGGCACGATCTGGAAACAAAAGAAGGGTAACATTTTCTAAATGCCCTATAGCCTCTCAGTTATAAAAGAGGCGCGCAACACACCTATAAGTGAGACTCTACTAGGCACGACTTTGTGAACTTCCCTAGGAGATGACCCGCTCTGATACCACTTTGTCACGCCCCGAACCTGGGGAGGCATGGCTGGCACCCGGTGCCGTGCTGGCCCGAGCGAAGCACTATGTAACTCATGTTCATTCGACCAAAACTAGAACATACATAATTCAAGTTAGCTGGACATATTCCTTTTTAACTGTCATGGGCCCACATGGCCACAACTCATAATGTATAACTATAAGTGGGAAAACACTATATTAATGAACCATCTTTCTTAAATCATGAATACATATGAGCCGTCATGGCCTCTGACATACTGTACAAAATGAACCTCTGTCTACAAAGCCTCTAAGATTGTTTGACATCAAATGGTACAGGGTACCGGCCTACCCATAAGTCTGTAGCAAAATTCTGACACGATGACTCATAAATTCGGTTGCACTCCGAATGAGGTGGAGTCTTACCGATCCTTCGCTGAATGCCAATCTCGTCTACTATGAGTTTCATGACCCAAGTTCACCCTTCGTGAACTGTCGTGATGACATCTAGCCTCTACGACTAGGTCAGCCTAACAATTGTGGAAAAAGAAAACAAAATGCGGAAAAAACTAATAAATATTGAAGATAAATAAATATATAAGCGTTTAAGATGTCGCTCGGTATATACTAATACAAGATCTCAAAAACTGAACAAATTCCCAAAACCCGGAATCTCATGAAATAACAAGCTGTGGATACTACATAGTGCTCTAACTCTAGAATGTCTAAATAAAAATAAAAATACAGAAGGGATATAAATACATGAGAGAATGGAGAGGGACTCCTCGGTCTGCGGACGCATCAGATATACCTCAAAGTCTCTGAAGTATCGCCTCACCTTTAGGATAGTAGGGCTGAGCCGAAGAACCTAGATCTGCACATGAAAAACATGCGCAGGAAGGGCATGAGTACACCACAGTGGTAGTCAGTAAGTGCCAAGCCTAACCTTGGTCGAGTAGTGATGAGGAAGGTCAGGGCCCTACTAATTATAACTGAAAAACAAGGTAAAATAGTATATAATATGACAATATAATTAAATGCTACCAATATGAAGTAACACAGGATAATAAGAATAACAACAAATACAACGGAGAGAAAATTACAGATAAAAACGTAACTCCACACAGAGATAGCAACCGTGGATCTCCCAGGATATCGTCCTATAGTCCCCAAATGTAAATATCTAGTGGATCTCCTTGGTGTCGTCCCATAGTCTAACTCATAGTGCGTGGGGATCTACCGGAATCCCGATCTGTAGTCCCAATTGTAAATACCCAGTACCGGGGTAATCTACCAGGTGCAGTCCCGTAGTTCCAATATAAATGTGCAGGGGGATCTACCGCAATATCAATTCATAGTCCCAAATAAACAGGCAAGGGGGATCTACCAGGATATCGCCCGTAGTCCCAAAGTAAACACACAACAACAACACGATGACTATTTAATTCAAACCAATTTCATACCAAGGCAAAACAGGTATTTCTAACCTAGCATGCTGCACAAAATTAAAATAAAGCAGTTTGAGCAAGTAAAGCAATTAAGTCAATTAAGCATGCTTCCCTAAGCTAACAGTGGGCTTAAATTGCAAGTAGTATAAATAGGGAAGAAAACACAATTATAGTTACTTAATGAAAACATGATTTCAACAATTATCACATGTACACACTCGTCACCGTACGTGCAAGGCATTTCATATATCAACAAATCCTAAGGGGAGTTCCCCCACATAAGGTTAGGCAAGCCACTTACCTCGAACCCGCTCAATCAACTCAATACCACGTTCTTGCCACGAGTATCCGACTCCAAATGGTCCAAATCTATTCAAAGTAATTTGCATAATGTAAATATAACTTCAAGTAACTAGTTCAACTAATTAATTCGAAGCTAATACGCGAAATTAGGAAAATCGCCCAAAAAGCCCCCCGAGACCACGTCTCGGAATCGAGTAGAATTTACAAATTCGGAATCCTCACACTCTCTCGAGTTCATATATACAGAAATTATTCCAATCCGACATCAAAATCTTGATCAAAACTCCCAAACTAGGCCTAAGAACCTTTCCAATTTTTCTCCAAATTTTAACCCCAAATTCGAATTTAAAAGATAAATTTAATCATAGATTCGTCGAAATTAATCAAAACCGAGTACGAATTACTTACCCAAAACACCCAGGTAATAATCTCTCCTAAAATTTCCATTCCCGAGCTCCCAAATCAATTTCTAAGGTTTTGAGACTAAACCCTTGTTTCTGCCCTTTTTCTGACCAGTGGAACCGCATCTGTGACTCTGGGACCGCACCTGCGGTCCTGCTTATGCGGAGACCTTGTCGCACCTGTGACTTTTCATTAAACCACAATTCCGCACATGCAGCTCCCTTACCGCACATGCAGTCTTGCAGGTGCGTTCGACTTCTCGCACCTGCTGCTTCTGGAGCCTAGGCCAAATTCCGCTTCTACGGCGCCGCACATGCGGTCCTACACACGCAGGTGCGGTTATGACAGGTTCAGCCAACTTCAGATTTTTCCTAAGTCCAATTCAACTTCCGCTACCCGGGGACCTCAACCAAACATGCCAACCAGTCCTTAAACATCATACGAACTCATTCCCGCCCTCGAATCACATCAAACAATGTTAAAACCACAAATCACTCTCCAATCCAAGCCTAAGTATTCCTAAAACCTCCAAATTTCGTTCGATCAAAAAATCTAACAAACCTCGTCCGAATGACCTGAAATTTTGCACACACATCACATTCAACACTACGGAGCTACTCCAACTCTCGGAATTCCATTCTGACCCCTAGATCAAAAGCTCACTATAGAACCGGAAACATAAAAAATTTAACTTTCGGCATTTTAAGCCTAAATAAGCTATGGACCTCCATTCTCTTAAGCACGAAATCACCTAACAGAGCTAACGAAACCGACAGAATTCCATTTCGAGGCCGTCTTCACACTGCTCCGACTACGATCAAAATTCTAAAGCTTAATCTCTCTTTTAGGGACTAAGTGTCCCAAACACTTCGAAACTCAAAACAACTCATCCCGTCAAATCAAAATAGTAGAAACAAACACGGGGAAAGAAGATAGGGGATCGGGGCATTAATTCTTAAAATGACCGGCCGGGTCATTACATCCTTCCCCTTTTAAAATATTCATTCATCCTCAAACGAGCATAGAGACATACCTGAAGTGGTGAAAAGATGAGGGTAACGGCTGCGCATATCCTGCTTGGTCTCCCAGGTCGCCTTCTTGACCGACTGATCCCACCACCTAACCTTCACTGATGCAATGTTCTTTGCCTCAGCTTCCGAACCTGCATGTCCAGTATTTCCACTAGGCTCCTCAACATATGATAGATCCTTGTCCAACTGGACTGAACTAAAATCCAACATGTGCGACGAATTGTTGTGATACTTCCGGAGCATCGAAACATGAAATACCGGATCAACGCCTGCCAAGCTGGGAGGTAAGGCAAGCTCATAATCAACCTCCCCAACACGTCTCAATATCTCAAAAGGACCAATAAATCTCGGACTCAACTTCCCTTTCTTTCCAAATCTCGTAACGCCCTTCATAGGCGAAACCCGAAGCAGAACCCGCTCTCCAACCATATAGGAAACATCACGAACCTTCCAGTCTGGGTAACTTTTCTGTCTGGATTGGGATGTACAGAGTCTATCCTGAATCACCTTAACCTTCTCCAAAGCATCCTAAACCAAGTCTGTGGCCAATAATCTAGCCTCACCCAGCTCAAACCAACTCACCGAGGATCTACATCGCCTACCATACAAGGCCTCATACGGTGCCATCTGATTACTGGACTGATAGCTGTTGTTGTAGGCAAACTCCACCAGTGGCAAGAACTAATCCCAAGAACCTCCAAAATCCATAACACACACACAGAGAGTATCCTCAAGAATCTAAATAGTGTGCTCGGACTGTCCGTCCGTCTGGGGGCGAAATGTTGTGCTCAACTCCACCCGAGTACCTAACTCATGCGGTACGACCCTCCAGAACCGTGATGTGAACTGAGTACCTCTATATGAAATGATGGAAACTAGAATACCATGCACTCAAAGAATCTCCCGGATATAAATCTCCGCCAACCGCTCCGAAGAATAGGTAGTATACACAGGAATGAAGTGTGCGAACTTGGTCAGCCGATCCACAATAACCCAAATGGCATCGAACTTCCTCAAAGTCTTTGGGACTCCAACTACAAAGTCCATGGTGATCCTCTCCCACTTCCACTCCGGGATCTCTATCTGCTGAAGCAACCTACTCGGTCTCTGGTGCTCGTACTTCACCTGCTGATAATTGAGGCACCGAGCTACAAACCCGACTATATCTTTCTTCATCCGCCTCCACCAATAGTGTTGTCTCAAATCCTGGTACATCTTCGCGGCACCCGGGTGAATGGAATATCGCGAACTATGGGCCTCCTCTAGAATCAGCTATCAAAGCCCATCAACATAGGGTACACAAACTCGACCCTGCATCCTTAATACCCCATCATCACCGATAGTCATATCTCTGGTATCGCCATGCAGGACTTTGTCCTTGAAGACAAGCAAATGAGGGTCATCAAACTGACGCTCCCAGATACGATCTAACAAGGAAGAGCGAGAAACCATGCAAGCTAGAATTTGACTGGGCTCTAAAAGATCCAATCTTACAAACTGACTGGCTAAGGCCTGAACATCCATTGCCATGGGCCTCTCTGCTGCTGGTAAATAAGCTAAACTCCCCAAACTCTCCACCCGACGACTCAAGGCATCGACCACCAAATTGGCCTTGCCCGGGTGATACAAAATAGTGATATCATAGTCCTTCAGCAGCTCTAATCACCTATTCTAATGCAAATTAAGATCCTTTTACTTGAACAGATGCTGCAAACTCCGCTGATCAGTATAAATCTCACAAGGCACACCGTACAAATAATGACGCCAGATCTTTAAGGCGTGAACAATAGCAGGTAACTCGAGATCATGGAAAGGATAATTATTCTCATGTACCTTCAACTCTCTAGACGCGTAGGCAATCACCCTACCGTCCTGCATCAATACCACTCCAAGGCCAATCCTCGAGGAATCACAGTAGACAGTATAAGACCCCGAACAGGTAGCAATATCAAAATTGGGGCTGTAGTCAAAGCTGTCTTGAGCTTCTTGAAGCTCGCCTCACATTATTTCATCCACTAGAATGGAGCACTCTTTTGGGTCAGCCTGGTCATAGGTGCTGCTATAGATGAAAACCCCTCAACAAATCAACGGTAATAACCCGCTAAGCCAAGAAAACTACGGATATCTGTGGCTGAGGATGGTCTAGGCCAAATCTACACTACTTCCACTTTCTTCAGATCCACCTGTATACCTTCACTCGATACCACGTGGCCCAAGAATGCCACAGAATCTAACCAAAACTCACATTTCGGGAACTTTGCATATAACTTCTTTTCTCTCAAATTCTGAAGCACTGTCCTCAGGTGCTGCTCATTATCTTCCCGATTCCGGGAGTATGATATGCTCAACTTATACTTTAATTAAATAGTGTAAGGCGGTCAGTGTCAAATATAGTAACCCAACAAGGTTGGGGTCGAATCTCACAAGGAATAGGCGTGAAAAGGTTACTCGAGTAGTGTGCTACTTGACTTAGGTCGTAATTCTATTCCTTTAACGTAACAAGAGAATGATATGATTAAATTGAAGAGATAACTAATTGTGACTTTAAGAATGTAAATGATTTGATTAAGGAAACCAAGGTTGTGTCCCCATTAATGGAATGTAATGCTATCAGTGTTAATATGATATATTTCTAATGGAAGGTCTTTTGATATGCAAATGATTTCTTAATGACTACCCAATACTTTCCAATAGTTGAGTAGTATTTTCCCTTTATGATTTTTTCAAATATAAAAGAGTTGCAAATTAAGAACAACCAATTTATGCCAAGTAGAACCCACTTATTCCTAAGCGATTCTATTAAACAAGAGTTAGCGTCTTGAGTTCTTGATATTCAATTCTACCAAATCCTAACTCACTTTTCCAAGTAAAGAAAGAGTAAAATGGAATAGGCTAATGTTTGCAACCACCAACCATAAATAAAGAACAAGAATTGAATAAATATCAACCAACCATTATATATATATTCAATGTTAAACACCCATTAACATTACACCCATCTAGGGTCCACAACCTTAGTATTTAAAACTAGCTACTCATACTAAAATACAAGAACAAAGTATTTAATAAAGCCATAAAGTTTACAAAAGTGCAAGAGTCATTATTCACAAACCTCCAACTAAATGAAGTATTCAATGCTCTCTAAGTAGGACCTTGTTTCAGACTTGAATGCCACACAAAAACCCTAGTTATTCTCTTTATAGTGGACCAAAAGTCATAGTCAAAATCGGACAAAACTACCCCTTCAGATGACTTATGCGATCCCATACTGGTCGCAGACCAGTTATGCAAACCGCATATTGAACATTCCATCGCATCCTTGCTGAGTTCCAGATTTGTCTTCCACCGCAAAACAGTTATGCGAACCGCATACATATTATGCGATTGCATATCCCTCCGCATATCATGCTGGGGTCTGTCTTCTACTTGAGTTATGCAACCATTATGAAGCTCGCATAAGTGTTATGCGACCTCATAATGGACCGCATATTAGCTTCTTCAGTTGGCCGAAAAGACTTTCTCTATTTGCGATCAGTAGGGCAATTATGCGGTCCGCATGTGAGTTATGCGACCGCATACTTGCAGCATATCCGTCTTTTTTTGACTTTTTGAATTCTTTTCCATGTTTTCGGGTATTCAAGCTCATGCACTACAAAACAACCAAACTTGATCAAAATTATCTACAAATTCATTAAAAGATAAGTTAAAATCTAAGTAATTGTTATCAATTGTGCCGAAATTCCACGGCACATTAACACCTGCAACTTAAACTCTTTCTTGCCCTCAAGCAACTAAAACAAAAATGTTACAACCCATATCCACATGTGTTAGTTCATGTCATATATTAGTTAACATAAATCCAAGAAGGAATTATCTTTGAGATGATAAGAAGTCAATCCTATTGGTCTTAAGTGATACAAGAGTGTATAAGGGTGATTAACAAGTATTAGAAGTTAAACGAATCAAGGATGTTGTAACTCGTATTTTCAGGTAATCTAGCGGTGCTTAATACACTCAAGAGGTCATTTATTAAGGTATTTTAATTATATAATATCCGTATCATAAGTCTTGAAGTCAAACGAGTTATGAAACAAAAGTCGACAAAAGTTGTCGCAACTTAGGTTCATAATTTTACTTAAACATTAGGTCAAATATTTCTAATCTTTTCTCCTAATTTACAAGGAATTATGGGGTGATATACCAACCAAACTAAATATTTATGAGTCTAGTTTCCAACGCATTAAACCGTTCATCGATACGATCTCGGAGTAGAGAGATATTCGCGTTTTCGCGAGACTGCGCCAAGCACCTCTCTTTGGGGCCCACTAAGGCGGTTTAAGATATTTGGACCTATATAGGATGCCTCCAACCCATTTTAAGTCATTTCTTTTCACTATTTTCATACCTTAGAACCCTAGGAACATCCTCTCAAGGTTCTCTCAAGATTCAAGACCCAAAAAGGGCAAACAACACAAATCAAGTGTCGGGAATTCCGTGGCGCTAGTAAGTCTCTTGTTCTTCTTGTTGTTGCTCATTTTTGTGTCGTTACAGCTCGTGTGGGAGGTTTTTTTAAAGGGTTTATGTTCTGTAAATACTCCCTCATGTTCTTAATATCAATCCTAGGTGATTTCAAGCCTTCTAAAGTGATTCTAGTGCCGAAAAACACTAATTGATCGCTAGTTTCGCTTTTTTGTTGTTGTGGCAGCATTGGAGGGATATTTCATGGAAATTTAAGGTCAAATTGGAGTTTTTCTTTCTGTATAAAGGTAAGGAACCTCTTACTCTATATGTATTTAAGATTATCCAAGTTGCGGCTAAGCCATTGAAGCTAGAACTTGTGAGATATATATCGAAAGGCTTGGTAGTAATGTTATTGTTTTGTGGACTGTTTTGCGTTGTTGTTGGGCTGCGTATTTTACTACTATCTTGTGGAGTTTTGGAGGAGGAAGGGTGTGGAGAAACACCATATATATGTAGGGTTATGGGCTGATAGTTATTCGTAACATTTCCAGGTTGTTTGACACGACTACGGTGGTCGTCGTATGTATGGAGTGATTAGGCTGTGTGTGGACTATTTTGGGAGGCTCAATATGTTTATTATTGATGTTGTTTGGGCTGTTTGGTGACTGTTTTGAATGGTGTGAGGTCATATATATAGGGGAGGTGCTGTCCGTTTCATCGTAAAATAGGTTGTGGTCGATACATAATAGTTATGACGCTTAAATGATAACGATAGTATCGTTTCTCTTATTGTAGACTAAGGAGTTTTGACAATTGCATAGCTTGAGATTGTTTACAATTATATAAACGAATTACGCGTACGTATATTCGTATTATATACCTTTCATAATTACGGGGATCATGTCACACATACGTGTACACAATATAATTGACCATATTATATCCTTTATTACAAATTCATATGTTCGTGATTTAAAATAAAATTAAGAACGTCATCACCCTTATATTTAAACAGTGAACTGCACATCCCGGGTTATATGAAATTATTTTACATCCTCGAAGAAATCCCTTTTATTAAAATGTTCACTCGAAGTTGCGCGAACGCATAATTCGAATTGCTTTTAGCAATATAATCAGGTTACGCGAACGTATCCCTAATTACGCCAAATATTCTTAATGGTATTATGGGTTTTCCACGAATTGTTTATTATATCTACACATTTTATATGAAAATCATGAGAAATTCACATTTAAGGGATGCCTTTAAATTCTTTTAAAAGAATTCACAATTTATTAAATGTTGACCGTCGATTATAATTTCCGCGTATAATTTATATTCATCCAGACTATTCAAATTCAAAGCAAAGAATAAAAATATGATTAATACTATTTTTAGCAAATACAACATATATATATATATATATACCAAAGGATGAATTGCATATGAAACTAAAAAAAAAAGATTTATGAAGGGAAGAAATATTTTTGAAGAATTTTCATTATTTTTATTTAGTGCAAATTCTATTTCTAATTACCATTGATATAAAGTATTGCAATTTGTGCTTGTACATCTCATCTCATTCTCATATACTTGCTTTTAATCTAATAAGCCTAATTATTTTGTTAATTCTGCTTATGGTTGAATGTAAGATATATATATAATCAAACCGATTTGATTCTCAATTTATGTGAACCATTGCTAAACACTAACTTTCGCATTGTAAAATTCCTAGGCCATTTGTTATTAAAAAAAAAGAACAAATCTACCTAATTGACTCAATAAAAAGATATTGCATACAACATTATTCGCCATATTTTGACATTTGCAAACATAGCGGAAGATACTAATGCAACTTTCGACTATTGATTATAATCATAATCACTATTACGCCATATATGGACAAATTGCAACCAACATCATCTAGCCTTAATCCACAACCAAACAATCGAAATACGCTAACCATGCATTTTCTTGATATTCTTCAGAATACTCTATACCTGACTAACAATATCATAAGACTTAATTAATAGCCAACTTCATGCCATGTTCCCTATCTTGACAATTCAATCATAACTATACTTTAATGAAATTCTGGAATAGATAATACTATTACAACACTTATATGAATTTCAAAAGAGAATGATCAACTGCTAATTACCATGTCAAACATATTACTATATTAACCAAACATGAAACAAGACTGAAATTTAAAATAATGAACTGAGACAAAATAAAATAAATAGAATTGCAATTCAAGCTTCATTGATTTGTCATGCTGAATCTCTCCCCAATATAGAATTTAAAAGATATGTACCTGGAAATGAAGATAGAAGGAGTAAATTTCAGCAGTCGCAGCAGTAACAAAACACCGGCAGAATATACCAACAACACAGCAGGTCTGAACAAGACCCGATAAACCAGATGAACAATGACAGAAACTTGAGAGAAAAATTTCAGATTCAAACTGAACAATATCCACAAACAAACAACGAACAGATTCTAGAAGAATAACATTTTTCAGATTTCAGTTTCTTTCCTGTTTCGGATTCCTATTTCTGATTTTTCTGTTTCTGCTTTTGTATCTGTTTCAGATTGTGTGTGTGTGTGTGTGTGAATGTTCTCTTTTCTATTACTTTTTCTGTTTTCTTCCTCTCTTTCCTTTTCTAAAAAAAATCTGAGTTCTATTCTTTTCTTTCAAATCTTAGTCCTTAAAATCTGTCTTAAAATCTCTCTTTCTCTCTCTGAAAACTGATAAAAATCTCCCCCTCAATCAGTCCCAATCCCCCCCTCTCTTATACAGGTCTGCCCCTCTTTTTAGCCTACTGTCCGGACCCCTTTCTTCCTTTAAAAAAAATCAGAAAGTCCCATTAAAATCTGCTTTTAAATACTTTAAGTGATCTTATCCTGATTTTAAGCAGCCCCATTACTCTTTGTTTCCCATTATCACATTAAACTATAGCCATTAACATTCCACTTTCAGCCCACTATACTATCACATTACCCTTACTGTTCTGTCCCAGAAATGCCCCAGAAATCCTACTGTAATTACTGTTATTACTGCTTTTAAACTTAAATTCAGAATCTAACAATACAGATTTTAAAATCTGTTCAAACCTGATTATTAATCTGATTTAAGACAGCTACAACGAATTCTCTTAAGTTCTGGACTGAATCTTAACTGAGAATATACTCTTTCTAATACAATGGTATTTAATCAATACTTGTGAAATTGAGTTTAAACCTAGCATCACAATAACATTACACTGAACTCGGTACAATAATTCAAACTGAACTTCAGCTTTTGAACTAAGATCAAACAAACAGGAGCATTGTCAATATACTGACAATGCCCTGAAACTTAATGTTCAGGAAACAATATACATACAACAATTATTCTGACAGACTTATTGATTTACAAACAAGGGTGATTTAACTGACGAGTATTAACTTAAGCTGATTATCTACAACAATTGTCAACAAACAGTCTATAGAAACAGATTATTTCAATCAGTATTATCACAAACGGGAATTCATAATGTAACTAATCGACGAATTTAATCGAGTCGATTACACACATTGTGAACAAACATAACCAACAGAAACAATTCATTTATTTGATCAAACATACGGGTATGAGACAAAATGACAGAATTAATCAAACAAAAATATGAAAAATTAACAGGTTATTGCAACAAACAATTATTCATGTAGGAAACAAAAAGAAATAAGAAAAATACCTCTAAATCTTTAAATTCAACCGGACTCAAACTCAACTTGGATTCGGACTTTTTGAAATTAAACAGACCTTAGTCGAAGTATTTTCCACTGAAAATACTTCGACTAAGGTCGATTAAACCTCAATCCTTCGTTTGAATTGAAAAAGATTCCAAGATTGGAAAATTTAGGGTTTCAGATCTTGGATTTTAAATCCGAACATTTCCGGGTAGATTCGAAGGGAACCAAAGACGACACAAGGGTGAGGGAAGCCTAGGGGTGATTTGGTGTTAGTTTAGAACAAATCTGGGTGAGTTCATGTTTGGCTCGAATCTTCAAATGAAGATTCGAGAAGCTCTGAGGTGATTCGAGTCAAAAAAACACCGGATCCATAACGAGGCAGGCTAGGGGGTGCTATGGTGTTAACCGTGGCTTGGTTGATTTGGATTAAATGAAGATTCGAGAAACTCCAGGGAGATTCGAACTCAATGGTTATCATATTCGGATAGAGGGTGGTCAGGGGGTTCAGGGGTGTTAAGGTGGTGACCGGCGACGTTGTTGCCGCCGGGTTTCAGGCGGTGGGGAATGAGGGCGGCTAGGGTTAGGGTGTGATTTCGGAGGGGATGATGAACAGTAGAGAGGAGGGGGGTGTTTAGTTAGGGGCCGGGGTAGGGGTTTGGGCCTTATATAGGGGTGGGGTGGATTGATCTCATCCGTTGGATCAATTAAGATGCACGGTTGAGATTAATTCACTTAACCAAACGACATCGTTTGGTTTAAGTTGGGGGAAAGGGGTCAGCCCGGGGGTGATATGGATCGGGTTTGGGTGAATTACTGAGGCCGTTGGATCAAGATAGAGGAACGGTTCAGATTTGATAACTTAAAACGCCGTCGTTTCATTTAAGCAATGGCTGAACTGGACCGTTTGATTGAAACGAATCAATGGCCCAGATTTGAGGTACCTCATACGGCGTCGTTTAGGTTTGTTCGAATTGGACCGGACATGGGGATGTTGGATTGGGCTGTGGGATTCATTTTGTTTGGGCCTGGACTTAAGTCCAGGTCCGATTTTTCTTTTTACAACTTATTTTTTTATTTTCTAATTTTATTCTTAATCATTAAAAACTTAATTAAAATTATAAAAAACAAAAATTACCCTTCCAAAGATATTAATTACCTTTTAACAATTATTTAACACATAGACAAAACATTAATCACACAGTGAAATATTTAAAATAGAACAAATGCATATTTTTGTGATTTTATTTTAAATTAACTCAATTATTAAATGCGTAATTAAATCCTAGATACGCATGAAACATGTATTTTTATTTTAATTTTGTTTAATTATAACAAAGCAAACATTTACAGATAAAACACAAACAATTAATAAACGCAAAAAATTTCTAAAATTGCACACTAAAAGAAATTGATTTTATTTTTGATTTATTTTGGAGTAGTTTTCGTGAGGCAAAAATCACGTGCTCACAGCTTTCTCTCTTTGCGCGGAAACTCGAAGAGTTTTCGTGCAAAGATAAAGTGAGCGGATACGAGCGATTTTCGCCCGTTCAAATACTTCGTGGGAAGCGTTTTTTGAAATATTTGACCGAACCTCTGCTTCAAAGGTTTCCTACATATCCTTGTCTATAAAGGAATCAGGTCAATGTAGTTCGGGAAGTTTTGGGTAGCTGGGACTCCCATGGGACTGTGATGTTACTGCTGCTTCGTGCTGTTTTTACTGCTTGCTGACCTCCTTATTACACCTTGCTTCAAAGGTAATACAAAAAGCTAAACTAGACTATGGTACATGAATTATAAAATCTTATCTAGATCATGCCCTTGCGTTTCTTGTTGTCTTGATATCTTGGTGACTCTTGGGCATTTGGCTTATTCCGCATTCCCTTTCATTGTGACCCGTATTTTCTTTCTCTGTTTGGGACTCTTGTCGTTTCCTGCCGGGGACTTTGTTGGATTTCTCTTGCTTTATTGACTCTAAGTGTGCTCCTTTCTCATATGAGCGGGCTTTTGATTTCAATACTTCAATTATATTCCCTTGTTCTCCAGGTGGGCGCCTGACTTCTGTTGCCTCAATTCTTCATCCTCCTTCTCCAGGTGGACGCCTGACTTCTTCTTAATTCGGGATCCTCATTCTCCAGGTGGACGCCTGATTTCTTCTTTATCTCTTTATCCTCATTCTCAAGGTGGACGCCTGATTTCTTCTTAATTTCTTCATCCTCATTCTCCAGGTGGACGCCTGACTTCTTCTTAACTTCTTTATCCTCATTCTCCAGGTGGACGCCTGACTTCTTCTTAACTTCTTTATCCTCATTCTCCAGGTGGACGCCTGATTTCTTCTTTTCATCCTCATTCTCCAGGTGGACGCCTGACTTCTTCTTAACTTCTTTATCCTCATTCTCCAGGTGGACGCCTGATTTCTTCTTTTCATCCTCATTCTCCAGGTGGACGCCTGACTTCTTCTTAACTTCTTTATCCTCATTCTCCAGGTGGACGCCTGATTTCTTCAATTCTTCATTCTCATTCTCCAGGTGGACGCCTGATTTCTTCTTTTCATCCTCATTCTCCAGGTGGACGCCTGACTTCTTCTTAACTTCTTTATCCTCATTCTCCAGGTGGACGCCTGATTTCTTCTTTTCATCCTCATTCTCCAGGTGGACGCCTGACTTCTTCTTAACTTCTTTATCCTCATTCTCCAGGTGGACGCCTGATTTCTTCAATTCTTCATCCTCATTCTCCAGGTGGACGCCCGATTTCTTCAATTCTTCATCCTCATTCTCCAGGTGGACGCCTGACTTCTTCTTAACTTCTTTATCTTCATTCTCCAGGTGGACGCCTGATTTCTTCTTTTCATCCTCATTCTCCAGGTGGACGCCTGACTTCTTCTTAACTTCTTTATCCTCATTCTTCAGGTGGACGCCTGATTTCTTCTTTTCATCCTCATTCTCCAGGTGGACGCCTGACTTCTTCTTAACTTCTTTATCCTCATTCTCCAGGTGGACGCCTGATTTCTTCTTTTCATCCTCATTCTCCAGGTGGACGCCTGACTTCTTCTTAACTTCTTTATCCTCATTCTCCAGGTGGACGCCTGATTTCTTCTTTTCATCCTCATTCTCCAGGTGGACGCCTGACTTCTTCTTAACTTCTTTATCCTCATTCTCCAGGTGGACGCCTGATTTCTTCTTTTCATCCTCATTCTCCAGGTGGACGCCTGACTTCTTCTTAACTTATTTATCCTCATTCTCCAGGTGGACGCCTGACTTCTTCTTAACTTTACCAGGTGTTTCCTGACACAAATGTATTTTTTGCCCCTTTTTTAAATCAAAGGAAACTTCGTTAGTTTAAAGCAAGGTGGTTAACTGGGGCATTCTTGCCGATGGTGGGGCTTCTCTGTCTTGTTTTGTTTCCTTAAAATGGTTGAAAAGACTGTTTGTCCTTGTAATTAATCCTTAACTATAGGATTCCCCTCTGTATGTTTTCCTTCAAACCCTTTTAACCGTAATCATATGTTCTCCTGACATTGCTGATCCGCTTTTGATTCCACTTTTCTTACACCCATATCTTATTATTTTTTATTACCTCTTGCCCATCATGGCCGTATTTTTGTCCTACGCAACCTTGAATCTTGGTAGTATACTTTGACATTCTTTCTTATTTGTTTGGAACAAAACTCATCTCAAAAAATCTTAAGAAGAGTAAGATTATTAGTGACGAAAATATAATGATTTCGACAATCTAGAATGAAAGAAAAATCCAAATTTGGATGATTGTTGAAGAAGGAATAAAGGACTTATCTGATTGGAGTCACTGACGCCAATGATCATGGTATGCAATTTGGATTAATCAACCCAGTCTTTTAATCAATCTCCTTTCAATTGTCTCATTTTTGTTTTCCCTAAAATTTCCATAATCCAACTTCATTTTTCATTTTATAGACCTGTTGGACTTGCAATATCTCAAAGAGTTTTCACCGATAAACCTTCCTCATTTGTTCATTTCTTACTTCCTTTTCGCCTTATGGTGCCTACGAAGGTTTTCACCAATAAGACTCTCTCATTTTATAGACCTGTTGGACTTGCAATATCTCAAACGAAGGTTTGCCTTTTGCCTCAACCTGATGTGGAAGAATACGTTTCAGCACATGCTGACCCACTTCAAACTTCCGTGGATGCACCTTTTTGTTGTATGCTCTTGCTATTCTTCTTTGATACAATTGACCATGACATACTGTGGCCAATTGTTTTTCATCAATCAAGTTTAACTGTTCCAAACGGGTTTTGACCCACTCATCATCATCAATCTTTGCTTCGACGATGATCCGAAGGGAAGGAATCTCAACTTCTGCAGGAATTACTGCTTCAGTGCCATATACCAACAAATAAGGAGTTGCTCCTATTGAAGTGCGAACAGTAGTGCGGTATCCCAATAATGCAAATGGTAGTTTTTCATGCCATTGTCTTGAACCTTCTACCATTTTCCGAAGTATTTTCTTTATGTTTTTGTTGGCTGCCTCGACTGCTCCATTCGCCTTGGGCCGATATGGGGTTGAGTTGCGATGTGTAATCTTAAACTGTTGACATACTTCCTTCATTAAGTTACTGTTAAGATTAGCACCGTTATTTGTGATGACCACTTTTGGGATCCCGAATCGACATATGATATTTGAGTGGACAAAATCGACCACAGCTTTTTTGGTCACTGATTTGAATGTCTTGGCCTCAACCCATTTGGTAAAATAATCAATGGCTACCAGAATGAACCTATGCCTATTGGATGCTGCCGGCTCAATTGGTCCAATCACATCCATGCCCCAGGCAACGAAGGGCCATGGTGCCGACATTGTGTACAACTCGGATGGTGGAGAATGAATCAAATCTCCGTGTATCTGGCATTGATGACACTTGCCCACAAAACTGATACAATCTCGCTCCATGGTAAGCCAATAGTAACCAACTCGGAGGATTTTCTTTGCCAACACATATCCACTCATGTGGGGTCCGCAAACTCCAGAATGTACTTCAGACATGACAGCTGTAGCTTGTCTGGCATCTATGCATCTTAATAATCCAAGGTCTGGTGTTCTTTTATACAAAACTCCTCCGCTTAAGAAGAATCCATTTGCCAATCGCCTAATGGTCCTCTTTTGATCTCCTGTGGCTTGTACGGGATATATCCCCATCCTGATATACTCCTTGATGTCGTGGAACCATGGTTCACCATCAAATTTTTCTTCAACCATATTGCAATAAGCGTGCTGATCATGGACTCAAATATGTAGTGGATCCACATAAGCTTTGTCTGGATGGTGCAACATTGATGCCAAGGTAGCCAATGCATCGGCAACCTCATTATGGATCCTTGGAATATGCCGGAACTCCACTGATTGAAACCGCTGACAAAGATCATGTAGACATTGTCGGTATGGTATGAGCTTCAAGTCTCGGGTTTCCCATTCTCCTTGAATTTGATGTACCAGAAGATCCGAATCTCCCATGACTAAGATTTCTTGGATACCCATGTCTGTGGCTAGCCTTAACCCCATAATACAAGCTTCATATTCAGCCATATTATTGGTGCAATAAAATCGCAGTTGAGCCGTAACAGGATAGTGATGCCCTGTTTCAGAGATGATTACAGCTCCTATCCCGACTCCTTTCATGTTAGCGGCTCCATCAAAGAAAAGTTTCCAGCCAGGTTTTTCAATTCGCTCCACCTCGTCGATGTGCATTATTTCTTCATCAGGAAAATAGGTTTTCAATGGCTCGTACTCCTCGTCGACCGGGTTTTCAGCTAAATGATCAGCCAGTGCTTGGGCTTTCATTGCAGTCCGAGTCACATAGATGATGTCAAATTCTGTGAGCAATATCTGCCACTTTGCAAGTCTCCCTGTTGGCATAGGCTTTTGGAAAATATATTTCAATGGATCCAGACGAGAAATGAGGTAAGTAGTGTAGGATGACAAATAGTGTTTCAATTTTTGAGCTACCCAAGTCAGGGTGCAACATGTCTTCTCCAGATGAGTATACTTAACCTCATAAGCTGTGAATTTCTTGCTAAGGTAGTAGATGACCTGTTCTTTTCTGCCAGTGAGGTCATGTTGCCCCAATACACAACCAAATGAATTTTCCAAGACCGTCAAGTAAAGAATCATAGGTCTTCCTGGCTCTGGCGGGACCAACACGGGTGGGTTTGACAGGTATCCTTTTATCTTATCAAACGCCTCCTGACACTCGTCGGTCCATTCGACCGCAGCATCCTTTTTCAACAATTTGAAAATAGGCTCACAGATTGTCGTTAGCTGAGCAATAAACCTGCTGATGTAATTCAACCTTCCCAACAAACTCATTACTTCAGTTTTGTTCCTTGGAGGTGACGATTCTTGGATGGCTTTGATTTTTGATGGGTCTAGCTCGATGCCTCGTCGACTGACTATGAATCCCAGCAACTTTCCAGATGGAACTCCAAATGCGCATTTGGCAGGGTTAAGCTTGAGGTTGTACCTGCGAAGTCTTAAGAAGAATTTCCTCAAATCCCCAACGTGGTCAGCCTGATGCTTTGATTTTATGATTACATCGTCCACGTATACCTCAATCTCCTTGTGTATCATATCATGAAACACTGTGGTCATTGCTCTCATATAGGTTGCTCCGGCGTTCTTTAAACCGAATGGCATTACCCGGTAGCAATAAGTTCCCCATGGTGTGATGAATGCCGTCTTTTCTGCATCTTCTTCATCCATTAGAATTTGATGATACCCGGCATAACAATCCACGAAAGACCCTATATCATGCTTGGCACAATTATCGATCAAAATATGGATATTGGGTAATGGGAAATTATCCTTCGGACTTGCTTTGTTGAGATTGCGGTAGTCGACGCATACTCTAATTTTGCCGTCTTTCTTTGGTACAGGAACGATATTAGCTAACCAAACAGGATATCGAGTGACTCGAATGACCTTTGCTTCCAACTGTTTGGTGATTTCTTCCTTAATTCTCACACTCATATCAGGCTTGAATTTTCTCAGCCTCTGCTTGACAGGAGGCACCGTTGGATCGGTGGGCAATTTGTGAACCACTAAATCAGTGCTCAGGCCCGGCATGTCGTCATATGACCATGCAAAAACATCTTTGAATTCTATGAGTGCTTTAATTAACTCTTCTCGGATCTTTGGTTCGAGATGGACACTTATTTTAGTTTCCCGGATATTACTCGTGTCCCCTATATTGATGTCCTCGGTATCACTCAAGTTAGGTTTGATTTTTTCCTCAAAGTGAATTAACTCTTTACTAATCTCTTCAAAAACCTCATCTTCATCATATTCTGATTCATAATCACAATATATTTCTTGAATTATTACTTCGGAACCAGATTGATTTTTAAGACTGGGCTGAGGATTCCTCATGCATGCCATATCACTAGAGCCAGCGTAAAAAGAACTGTACAGAAAAAAGAAAAAGAAAAGAAAACTATCAGGAATGACAATAAAAAGGAAACTGCTTTTTATTGGATGATGAAAGATAACAAGGTTTGCACACTTCAAACAAACTGTAAGATAAGCTTTGGGATTACAACCCTGAAGTAACCCAAACAAACTTGAAAGAAAATCAAAATAAACTACCAAGACTCCTTTCGAATGGGGAGAGGAGTGGCTTTCCAATTATTAAGCTTTGTTTCTGGCCCAACGAATTGAACTTCTGCGTTGCTACACCCTTCTCCGCTTTCCAACATATTCACATCATTAAACAATTTCTCGAATCTTTCAATTAATTCCTCCTCAGGATTGACCCGGGACTTAGGAATTGTGGTTATCGGGCGATTTTTAGCATCGGTCTTGACAAAAGATTTTGATAGATGCGGGACTGGTTTTGGCAGAACCCATGCCTTTTGTTTCAGCTTTCTGGCTTTCTTCACGTCGGTGATAGCGGGTATGAACCCTAAACCGAATGTTCCCCAGTTCTCGGGGAGATATACTGGTTGTGTAATTCCTTGCAATGATGAGCCTAGACCTTTGCCAGGTATAAAACCATTTTTAACATTTCATAGGCTACCATGACTGACGCAGAGGATATCTTTGGATCCGGAAGGTACTTCCCTTCTGGAATTTTCTCTACCGTCACTGTGTCGGACACTTGGTATACCCATGGTCCCTGGTCATTTTCTGTTCCCTCGACCGGTATAATGGTATTGCTGTGAGCATTTAAACTTTCTTCTCCATGCACAACTATTTCTTAATGATCCCATTCAAACTTGACAGCCTGGTGTAGTGTTGACGGGACTGCTTTAGCAGCATGGATCCATGGTCGACCCAACAACAAATTATAAGAAACAGTTATGTCCAGTACTTGAAATTCCATTGTGAATTCAACTGGCCCTATTGTTAGTTCCAACACTATGTCGCCAAATGAATCTCTGCTTCCACCGTCAAACCCCCGTACGCAGATACTATTCTTCTGGATCCTCTCCTCTTTAATTTTTAATTTGCTTAAAGTGGAGAGAGGGCATATGTTTGCACTTGACCCGTTGTCAACCAATACCCGGGTTACTACGGAGTTTTCACATTTCACGGTGAGGTAAAGAGCTCTGTTGTGCTCAGTACCTTCCATAGGCAATTCATCATCAGAAAATGTAATTCTGTTTGCCTCAAAGATTCTGTTGGCTATTCTTCCCAAATGATTTACAGAGATTTTTTCAGGAACATGAGCTTCATTCAGGATTTTCATCAAAGCCAGACGGTGCTCCTTTGAATGGATCAGTAATGACAACAATGAAATTTGAGCGGGCGTCTTCTTCAATTGATCCACAACAGAATAGTCATGGAGTTTCATTTTTCTTAAAAACTCCTCCGCTTCTTCTTCCGTCACAGCTTTCTTTGTTGGTGTTGGATTATTTTTAGTTTTTCTTAACTCTTCGGGAGTAAAACATCTTCCCGAACGAGTCAATCCTTGCACCTTACAGACTTCTTCCTTGACTTCTTTTCCCTTGTACATTACAGTCACCCGTTCATAGTTCCATGGAATAGCTTTGTTGTTGATCACTGGTAGCTGGGTTACGGGTTTGATAATAACCCGATTTGTACGGGCTCCTTCCACGAATATAATGGGTTTGTTGGCAACCCCTGGTACTATCACTTTCGGCCTTTCTTGTTTTGTGGCAACTTTGCTTGATGATCCCTTCTCGACTATCATAGATGGTTCATCACCATTTCTGTTCTGCTTAGGTACTGGCTTCTCCTCCGTTAACTGCTTATCTGGCTTGGCTTCATGAGACCTGATCATCATGACAGTTTGTGACGGCTTCTTTGTCTCTCCATCAGCTTGTATGATTTCTATCATATTGGCCTCTTGATGGGCTGACATTGGATTTCTATTGATATTGGGAGCTTCGGGGGTTTGAACCTCGATTTTATTAGTATCAATCAGCTCTTGTATTGCATTTTTCAAATGCCAGCATTTCTCCGTATCATGGCCTGGTGTACTGGAGCAATACTCACAGCTAATGGTGTAATCCAGATTCTTTGGAGGAGGATTGGGTAGCTTGGATTGTATTGGCCTTAGCATGTCTAGCTGTCTCAGCCTGTGGAACAGACTGGTGTATGAATCTCCCAATGGAGTGTAGGTTTTCTTTTTCTGTTCCCTTTCTCCCCTGAATGCTGGCCTCGGCCTGAAACCTGGTCCGGGATAGGCTCGTGGGTAAGTACCTGGTATGGCAGGAGCACGCCAATTAGCGTGAACAGGTGGCTGATTGTATGCTTGTGCATGGTTAATGAAAAAATGAGGCTCTGAAGGGTGATAGTAGTGTTGGGATGAATCGTGGTGGTAAGTTGATTGGCGAGGTCGTTGTTGATTATAGTAAAGCGGTGAACCTCTGGGTCCTGACCAAATTCCTGAATCAACTACTGCTACTTCCTCCCTCTTCTTTCTTCCGATTCCTCCTACCCCGCCTTGAATAGCTTGAGTAGTCGCCTTAATCGCTGAATAGCTCATGATTTTATTGGTCTTGAGGCCTTCTTCCACCATACCTCCCATCTTTACTACTTCGTTGAATGATTTCCCAACTGCTGAAACCAAATGGGCATAGTAAGTTGGTTCCAAGGCTTGGAGGAAGTAGTCTACCATTTCACTCTCCTTCATAGGAGGATCCACTCTTGCTGCCTGTTCTCTCCACCGGAAACCATACTCTCTGAAACTTTCATTGTGTTTCTTCTCAAATTTTGTCAAAGATAGTCGATCTGGGATGATTTCCAGATTGTATTGGAAATGGTATGCGAATGCCTGTGCCAGGTCATCCCAGGTGTACCATCTCCCATGGTCCTGGCGTGTATACCACTCCAAAGCTGATCCGCTTAAACTTTGACTGAAGTAAGCCATCAATAATTCGTCCTTTCCCCCAGCTCCTCGCATCTTGCTGCAGAAACCCCTTAAGTGGGCTACTGGGTCGCCGTGCCCATTGTATAGGTCAAATTTAGGCATCTTGAAGCCAACTGGTAATTGTACATTTGGGAACAAACACAAATCCTTGTAAGCTACACTGACTTGCCCACCTAATCCTCGCATGTCTCTGAACGATTGTTCTAGACTCTTGACCTTCCTGAACATCTCTTCTTGTTCAGCATTTTTGGCTGGCTTGTCAATTTCGGTTGGGAGATCAAAACGAGGAGCAGTTGAATGGATTTCGGAGGCTTTGAGGGTGGGCTCCGGGGGTAATATTGGTTGTCCTGGGCCTGGAATGTAGGCTCACTAGGAGATTTGTGGAATGTAGCCGGGGAAGGTGCTACGAAAACAGGAGTCATAGGTGGAGGAAAGTATGGAACTGGTTTCGGAGGTGGAGACTGCGGTGTCTGAGAGGTGGTGCCTCGGTAGTGTTGGTAAATGGGGAAATTTGGGGATAATTCAGTGGTAATATTATCCTGAGTTTGGGTCATTGATGGAGCAGGGTTAGTTGGGTAAGATGGGGGTAACTGTCCTGTAGACCAGGCTTGGTACATCTCAGCCATTTGCTGCTTGAGTTTAAACATCTCTTCTTTCATTTTCCCGACATCCATCTCCTCTAGCTCAATACCTGTGTCAACATCTGGGATAGACATACTTTCGGGTATTGGTCCTTTTGATCTCGTGTGATAATGATAATATGCCAGTATACTCTTTAGAGAAACTAACTGCTTGAATTCTGGAAATGAACAAACTTGTTAGTCTTGAGAGTTTAACACATATATAATTACACGTTGAGATGCAATGCTCCTAGACAAATATCCCCTTTCTATTATGCATTTGCTCGGCCGCTTGTGTCGTCCCAGCTTTCTTGAAATTTTTATTGTTACTCACTTTTATTTTATTTATTATATTCCTTATTGTGGTGGTCGAATCTTATAAAGATTGCCTACGTATCATGCCCCCGCATGAATCAGACCTTGCGTAGTTCGGACATGAGGCAAACACTTTTATTCATTATACAAAGATGAACAGACATTACATTTGAAAACTTTGTAAGAAAATGGCTTGAAACACACACACTTAAATCAAAATAAAAAGATACAATTCTTAACATCTCACAACGTGCCCCACTTTCCACTTGTGTTGTAAATTATTAGATTATTTGCTCAATGTAGGGCTTGACCTAGATGACCTCCCAGCGTACGATACATCCTTTCCAACTCCATTCCTAGATGACGGGCAAAAGTGGGTGCATGCTCTGTAAACCTTTCATAATCCATTCCTTGGCAGTTTACGTAACTTTGAGAGGTATAGACCGCCAGGTCGTGGATTTGTGCCCTGAAATCTTAGAGACGTTGGTCTCGGTTCTGCAATTGCTGCTGGCGAGTGGTGGCTATATCTCTGACACGGTTTTCACGATCTAGAGCTGACTCTAATAGAGCTCAGAGTCTGGCCTGCTCTAATCTCGCCTGCGCTCTTTCTCTGTCAACGTCCGCTTGTTGATGCTCTCTGTTGTATCTTCTTGCCTCTTCTAGTTGTGCACAAAGTTGGTCTTCTGATCGTATCCAATGGTTTTTTTCCTTCTTGAATTGTGCCCTGTCTTCTTCGAATTGCCTTACTTGGCGTTCCTTATTAGATCTGGCCTCTTCGTTTAATTGTTGGATTCTTTCTTTAGCTTTGGTCAACGCCCTTTCGTTTTCCGCAAGAATGGAGTCATAATCTTGCATTCTTTCAAAAAGATTGGCGATGGTTTTTTGATCCTTCCAACTCCTCTTTGGTGTTTCAGAAACTCTTTTCATTTATTGGAATCGAGCATGAAGATTTTCATTCTCACAAGCTAGACTCTTCTTCTCGCCTTTGGCCTCTTGTGCTTGCAAATCTTTCTCCAGACTGAGGCTCCTCAGATTTTCTTTTAGGGCATGGATAGTTGCTTTGTACCCTTTTTCCTTTTCTCCCCAGATCAACCGCTCTTGGATTTTATCATTAAAGTTTTGAATATGGGGTCTTTTTGTTGGCCTTCTTAGCTCAGGTTCTGGTACATCATCCACGCGAGACCGTTTCTCAAACCACCTTGCATATCCAGGATTTATCTCACCCTTTGTAGTGTCTGGGACTTGAGTATCACTTTTCAAGTATCGACATCCATTCCACATCTGCTGAAGTAGAGCCTCAGGAATAGTGGCTTCTGGGTGTAATTCGATTACTTGCATACTCAAATCTTCATCATCAGGAACTACTTGATATCTCCCTAGTTGTCTTAGGACTCTTAGTGGCGCATACGGCTGGATGCTTCTCAATCCCAATAGTAGCAGATAACTATTTGAGGTTGACATGTGTATCACTTCCCTTATCGGGAGCCATCCCAAAGTCCATTCAATTTGATTTGCCGTTAAAGCTCTTAGATGAGATACCCATGCTTCTATCCCTTCTGGAGCCTGATAATTTTTTATTCTTTCCTCATAACTCTCGATGCAATTATCATTGTTTGGCCCATACTGTATGATCTTGGGCTGTTGTTGGAGATGTTCAATCACCCACATTTGCAACAAAATTTTGCATCCTTCGAAGACTTTTGCTCCTGATTTACATAAAGTCAAAGCCCGATAAATGTCTGAGAGAATGATGGGGACAAGGGTGTGATTTTCTTTGGTGGTGAGGATTTGCACAACTTTCGCGGTGCGAATATCAATTGTTCGCTCTTTGTTTGGGAAGACCATGATTCCTAGAAAAGCCACCATGAAGGCAAAGCGACGGTGAATTTGCCAAGTGTCTTTGTTTTGCTTGTTAGTAAGGCCTTTCTCATGAATTTCGAACCCATCTGACTTCCCGAACCTTGAATACAAAAAGTTGAAAGAACAACATCCATTGATGACATTGCTTTTCCTGATTTGACTGCTAATGTTCAGAAGACCAAAGAATCGATGTACCGAGGGAGCCTTTGTGAATATCAGGCTTTGATTTCTTAAACTTCCGTCAAAACCAGCATATCCAGCTATCTCCTCTAATGTAGGAGTAAGCTCGAAGTCAGAGAAACGAAAGACATTGTGAACAGGGTCCCAAAAAGTTACTAACGCCGCAATCAGATCATCACGGGGTTTAACTTTCATGACATCCGTGAGATTTCCCAAATGCTTGACGACCTATTTTTGACCATCTTCGCGTAATTCATACCACCACATTTGAAGCTGAAATAGAAACTCTTCTGTATTCGTGGATGGGGGTTTTTGCGTGGTGCTCATTTTGTATCTGAAATTTAATTTTAATAAAGTCAAGACTCATTTTGAAAATATACAAAAAAAATCATTTTCGATTTTTTATTTATTAAATACCTTTATTTCAAGATTTAAAATTATTTTTTGGGAATTTTTAAAACAACCCATTCTATTCCTCGATTCTCACCATGATTTCATTTAAGCTGGTCAACAAGCATGTTCGAGGCAAATGAATGCACAGGTAGAAAGTAGGATGCATCAGGATGGTCTTTTTATTTCGGGTTCACCTGTCCTAGACAGACCCAACCCCTGTGTTGAGTCTCCAAGGCCAAATGTACATGATGCAAATAGACGTTCCTACTAGGGATCCGGTACATGGCTGAGTTATTCTAGGTGAAAAACCTGAGGTTGATTGTTCTAAACCTGGCTTACCCAAACGGACAGTTTGAGCCGAAGCGGGGGCAACGTACCGGGAGCACGAAAGTCTACCCGGCCTAGTTACTTGTCCCAACTTCGTCTTATTTGGTATGACTTTAACAGAAAGGTGGGCCACGCGCACGTGTGCACCATAAATTTAGAAGACTCAGAAAGAAGGAGGTTTCGTAGCAATTGTATATGCATAATTCAAATAATATTAAAGCAGTAAAAATTTCATTTAGCATATTGAGCATATATCATGTAAAAATCAGATAATAAATAAAGCCAATTATAACAGTTATTTTAAGCTTGAATTCTTAAACCCTGAACCAGTGGTTCTGGGTCCTTCCCCAGCAGAGTCGCCAGAGCTGTCGCACCTCCTTTTTCCGCGCCCGCGGGGCGCGTAGGGAGTTTTCTCCAATTGAAGGACAGTCGAAACGGGATTTATTTAATTATTTCAGAGTCGCCACCTGGGAATTTTAAGGCGTCCCAAGTCACCGGTTTTAATCCCTGAATCGAGGAGAATATGACTCTGTTTATTATTCTGCGAACCAGAAATCCTGAGTAAGGAATTCTGTTAATCCGGAAGAAGGTGTTAGGCATTTCCGAATTCCGTGGTTCTAGCACGGTCGCTCAACTGTTTTTATTATTGGCTTAATTATCTTGATTTTACTAAATACGTTTTTATTGCATGATTTTACTACCGCTTTTACTTATTGTTTACAATTATATAAACGAATTACGCGTACGTATATTCGTATTATATACCTTTCATAATTACGGGGGATCATGTCACGCATACGTGTACACAATATAATTGACCATATTATATCCTTTATTACAAATTCATATGTTCGTGATTTAAAATAAAATTAAGAATGTCATCACCCTTATATTTAAACAGTGAACTGCACATCCCGGGTTATATGAAATTATTTTACATCCTCGAAGAAATCCCTTTTATTAAAATGTTCACTCGAAGTTGCGCGAACGCATCATTCGAATTGCTTTTAGCAATATAATCAGGTTACGCGAACATATCCCTAATTACGCCAAATATTCTTAATGGTATTATTGGTTTTCCACGAATTGTTTATTATATCTACACATTTTATATGAAAATCCTGAGAAATTCACATTTAAGGGATGCCTTTAAATTCTTTTAAAAGAATTCACAATTTATTAAATGTTGACCGTCGATTATAATTTCCGCGTATAATTTATATTCATCCAGACTATTCAAATTCAAAGCAAAGAATAAAAATATGATTAATACTATTTTTAGCAAATACAACATATATATATATATACCAAAGGATGAATTGCATATGAAACTAAAAAAAATGATTTATGAAGGGAAGAAATATTTTTGAAGAATTTTCATTATTTTTATTTAGTGCAAATTCTATTTCTAATTACCATTGATATAAAGTGTTGCAATTTGTGCTTGTACATCTCATCTCATTCTCATATACTTGCTTTTAATCTAATAAGCCTAATTATTTTGTTAATTCTGCTTATGGTTGAATGTAAGATATATATATATATATATAATCAAACGGATTTGATTCTCAATTTATGTGAACCATTGCTAAACACTAACTTTCGCATTGTAAAATTCCTATGCCATTTGTTATTAAAAAAAAAGAACAAATCTACCTAATTGACTCAATAAAAAGATATTGCATACAACATTATTCGCCATATTTTGACATTTGCAAACATAGCGGAAGATACTAATGCAACTTTCGACTATTGATTATAATCATAATCACTATTACGCCATATATGGACAAATTGCAACCAACATCATCTAGCCTTAATCCACAACCAAACAATCGAAATACGCTAACCATGCATTTTCTTGATATTCTCAGAATACTCTATACCTGACTAACAATATCATAAGACTTAATTAATAGCCAACTTCATGCCATGTTCCCTATCTTGACAATTCAATCATAACTATACTTTAATGAAATTCTGGAATAGATAATACTATTACAACACTTATATGAATTTCAAAAGAGAATGATCAACTGCTAATTACCATGTCAAACATATTACTATATTAACCAAACATGAAACAAGACTGAAATTTAAAATAATGAACTGAGACAAAATAAAAAAAATAGAATTGCAATTCAAGCTTCATTGATTTGTCATGCTGAATCTCTCCCCAATATAGAATTTAAAAGATATGTACCTGGAAATGAAGATAGAAGGAGTAAATTTCAGCAGTCGCAGCAGTAACAAAACACCGACAGAATATACCAACAACACAGTAGGTCTGAACAAGACCCGATAAACCAAATGAACAACGACAAAAACTTGAGAGAAAAATTTCAGATTCAAACTGAACAATATCCACAAACAAACAACGAACAGATTCTAGAAGAATAACATTTTTTAGATTTCAGTTTCTTTCCTGTTTCGGATTCCTATTTCTGATTTTTCTATTTCTGCTTTTGTATCTGTTTCAGATTGTGTGTGTGTGTGTGTGAATGTTCTCTTTTCTATTTCTTTTTCTGTTTTCTTCCTCTCTTTCCTTTTCTAAAAAAAATCTGAGTTCTCTTCTTTTCTTTCAAATCTTAATCCTTAAAATCTGTCTTAAAATCTCTCTTCCTCTCTATGAAAACTGATAAAAATCTCCCCCTCAATCAGTCCCAATCCCCCCTCTCTTATACAGGTCTGCCCCTCTTTTTAGCCTACTGTCCGGACCCCTTTCTTCCTTTAAAAAAAATCAAAAAGTCCCCTTAAAATCAGCTTTTAAATACTTTAAGTGATCTTATCCTGATTTTAAGCAGTCCCATTACCCTTTGTTTCCCATTATCACATTAAACTATAGCCATTAACATTCCATTTTCAGCCCACTATACTATCACATTACCCTTACTGTTCTATCCCAGAAATGCCCCAGAAATCCTACTGTAATTACTGTTATTACTGCTTTTAAACTTAAATTCAGAATCTAACAATACAGATTTTAAAATCTGTTCAAACCTGATTATTAATCTGATTTAAGACAGCTACAACTAATTCTCTTAAGTTCTGGACTGAATCTTAACTGAGAATATACTCTTTCTAATACAATGGTATCTAATCAATACTTGTGAAATTGAGTTTAAACCTAGCATCACAATAACATTACACTGAACTCAGTACAATAATTCAAACTGAACTTCAGCTTTTGAACTAAGATCAAACAAACAGGAGCATTGTTAATATACTGACAATGCCCTGAAACTTAATGTTCAGGAAACAATATACATACAACAATTATTCTGACAGACTTATTGATTTACAAACAAGGGTGATTTAACTGACGAGTATTAACTTAAGCTGATTATCTACAACAATTGTCAACAAACAGTCTATAGAAACAGATTATTTCAATCAGTATTATCACAAACGGGAATTCATAATGTAACTAATCGACGAATTTAATCGAGTCGATTACACACATTGTGAACAAACATAACCAACAGAAACAATTCATTTATTTGATCAAACATACAGGTATGAGACAAAATGACAGAATTAATCAAACAAAAATATGAAAAATTAACAGGTTATTGCAACAAACAATTATTCGTGTAGGAAACAAAAAGAAATAAGAAAAATACCTATAAATCTTTAAATTCAACCGGACTCAAACTCAACTTGGATTAGGACTTTTTGAAATCAAACAGGCCTTAGTCGAAGTATTTTCCACTGAAAATACTTCGACTAAGGTCGATTAAACCTCAATCCTTCGTTTGAATTGAAAAGGATTCCAAGATTGGAAAATTTAGGGTTTCAGATCTTAGATTTTAAATCCGAACATTTACGGGTAGATTCGAAGGGAACCAAAGACGACACAAGGGTGAGGGAAGCCTAGGGGTGATTTGGTGTTAGTTTAGAACAAATCTGGGTGAGTTCATGTTTGGCTCGAATCTTCAAATGAAGATTCGAGAAGCTCTGAGGTGATTCGAGCCAAACAAACACCAGATCCATAACGAGGCAGGCTAGGGGGTGCTATGGTGTTAACCGTGGCTTGGTTTATTTGGATCTGAGTTTGCCTCGAATCTTCATTTGAAGATTCGAGAAACTCCAGGGAGATTCGAACTCAATGGTTATCATATTCGGATAGAGCATGGTCAGGGGGTTCAGGGGTGTTAAGGTGGTGACCGGCAGCGTTGTTGCCGCCGGGTTTCAGGCGGTGGGGAATGAGGGCGGCTAGGGTTAGGGTGTGATTTCGGAGGGGATGATGAACAATAGAAAGAAGGGGGGGGTGTTTAGTTAGGGGCCGGGGTAGGGGTTTGGGCCTTATATAGGGGTGGGGTGGATTGATCTCATCCGTTGGATCAATTAAGATGCACGGTTGAGATCAATTCACTTAACCAAACGACATCGTTTGGTTTAAGTTGGGGGAAAGGGGTCAGCCCGGGGGTGATATGGATCGGGTTTGGGTGAATTACTGAGGCTGTTGGATCAAGATAGAGGAACAGTTCAGATTTGATAACTTAAAACGCCGTCGTTTCATTTAAGCAATGGCTGAACTGGACCGTTTGATTGAAACGAATCAATGGTCCAGATTTGAGGTACCTCATACGGCGTCGTTTAGGTTTGTTCGAATTGGACCGGACATGGGGATGTTGGATTGGGCTGTGGGATTCATTTTGTTTGAGCCTGGACTTAAGTCCAGGTCCGATTTTTCTTTTTCCAACTTATTTTTTATTTTCTAATTTTATTCTTAATCATTAAAAACTTAATTAAAATTATAAAAAACAAAAATTACCCTTCCAAAGTTTCATTTTTTTTGTTGTGTGGCAGCATTGGAGGGATATTTCATGGAAATTTAAGGTCAAATTGGAGTTGTTCTTTCTGTATAAAGGTAAGGAACCTCTTACTCTATATGTATTTAAGATTATCCAAGTTGCGGCTAAGCCATTGAAGCTAGAACTTGTGAGATATATATCGAAAGGCTTGGTAGTAATGTTATTGTTTTGTGGACTGTTTTGCGTTGTTGTTGGGCTGCGTATTTTACTACTATCTTGTGGAGTTTTGGAGGAGGAAGGGTGTGGAGAAACACCATATATATGTAGGGTTATGGGCTGATAGTTATTCGTAACATTTCCAGGTTGTTTGACACGACTACGGTGGTCGTCGTATGTATGGAGTGATTAGGCTATGTGTGGACTATTTTGGGAGGCTCAATATGTTTATTATTGATGTTGTTTGGGCTGTTTGGTGACTGTTTTGAATGGTGTGAGGTCATATATATAGGGGAGGTGATGTCCGTTTCATCGTAAAATAGGTTGTGGTCGATACATAATAGTTATGACGCTTAAATGATAACGATAGTATCGTTTCTCTTATTGTAGACTAAGGAGTTTTGACAATTGCATAGCTTGAGATTGGGGAAGTATATACAAGGTATGTGAGGCTATCCCTTTCCTTCTTTTGCACGACTCCGATTGTACATAATGTAATGAACGAGCTTCCAAGATACTCTACTCTTAGAAGCTAGCAGTACTTACATTGTTTTCCCTCTTATGGAACGATTGATGTTAATGTTGCTTCTCTTATTCTTATGTTATCAATGTTGTTGGTACTTCCTGATTCTTATAAGGTTCATAGTGAAGAGTTAGTCCTAATAACGTGTACAGAGGATACCGACCTTACGTCACTCCGAAAGGTTTAGAATGTGATTCCATGAGTCGAGCATGCATTATATATATGTATCTATTTTACTCTACCGAGCCACGCTATAGTTGGCCGGGTACGACACCTATTGTGCAACCACTGATCAGTTGGGTTTTACCGAGCTCCACGTGGCCGGGTACGATTCTACCGAGCCTATTATGGCCGGGTACGATATGATGATGATGATGCCCACAGAGGCGAATGCTTTAAAGGTTTATGTATTTATACATATGTATCATGCATTTCATGTAAGTAGCCCTTCAGAGGTACTAAGATGTTACAGGTTGTATATTCTCTATCCTTGCTTACATTACTGATCGTATTTATGGTTCCCTGCCTTACATACTCAGTACTTTATTCGTACTGACGTCCTTTTATTTGTGGACGCTGCATGTCGTGCTGCAGGTCCTGATAGACAGGCAGGTGCAGCTCCCCTACAACAGTAGGCTGTCCAGTTTAACGGTGATTGGCGAGATCCCTTCTCCGGACTTGCCTTGGTATTGGTATGCATTTTTGTTATAGATATTATGGGTATGTCGGGGCCCTGTTCCGGCTATGTTGCAGCACTTATGTTCTTTTAGATGCTCATAGATAGGTGTTGGCTCATGTATAGTTTTGTATGCCTTGTCGGCTAGTTTTTGTTGTATAGTCTTTCATAGTAGCGTCGTAGCTCATACCTTATATGTAGTTTCTTGATTGTCTGGTCATCCCCTGCTATGTATGTTCATGCCGTCATATTTTATTGCTAGTTGTCCATGATCCAGGTCTACCATTTATATTGATCTCGTCAGCCCTAAAAGATAATATTGAAGGTTAGATGAAATGTACGTTGGTGCTCGGCAAGTGTGGTCGGGTGCTAGTCATGGCCCTCCAGTTTGGGTCGTAACAAACTTGGTATCAGAGCAAGTCTATCCTAGGGGTTGTCTATGAGCTGTGTCTAGTAGAGTCTTGATTATGGATGTGTAGCGCGCCACATTTATAATCAGGAGGCTACATGACATCTAGGGTTGTTACCTTCTTCCTGAATCTAGATCATGCGTAGAGTTGAGTCGTAAATGTTCGTCTCTAATATTCACCTTGTTTTTTCAGTGATGCCTTCGATTAAAAAGCAAACGATTAGTAGACGGCTTGATACAACAGCGGGAGAGGGTACCAGTCAGGTGCCCAAGTCAGAGCAGGACAAAGTGAGGCTTAGAGTGAGATGCCCTCTCATACCTCATCTACTCCATCTCCTCCAGAGGATATTAGAAGGCACCTAGCGCCTCCAGTTCCTCCGTCTGGCACTCCAGACCAAGATATGCGGAGTGCTTTGTAGTTATTGACTAGCTTGGTAGCTGCTCAGGCTCAGAGGCAGAATACAGGTGCTACTGAGAAACCAGTTAGTACAAGAGTTCGTGATTTTATTAATTTAGACCCTCCAGTGTTTACCGGATCAGACCCCAAGGAGGACCCATAGACTTTTATTTACCAGGTTCATCGTACACTTCGGGTTATGCATATTAGTGATACAGAGGTAGTAGATTTGGCTTCTTATCGGCTACGGGATTTAGCGGTTCTCTGGTATGATAGTTGGGAGAGATCCAGGGGTCCGAACCCTCCTCCAGCTGTGTGGAAGGAATTTTTTGAGGCCTTTCTTCGTCACTACTTGCCAGTTGAGATACGACGAGCTAGAGCTGATAAGTTCTTGAACCTTAGACAAGGTAATATGAGTGTGCGAGAGTATAGTATGCAGTTTGATTCTTTGGCAAGGTATGCTCCCCATATGGTGGCCGAGATGAGTGATAGGGTGCATATGTTCGTGAATGGGTTGGGACCACATCTGATAAATGAGTGTACGACAGCCTCCTTGGTGGAGGGCATGGATATTTCCCGTATTCAAGCTTATGCCCAGACCCTAGAGGATCGTAAGCGCCAGCAGAGGGCAGTTAGGGAGCAGGATAGGGGCCAGCATAAGAGGGCGAGATTTGCAGGGTATTCTGATGACTTCAGAGGCCGCATCAGGCCACAGTTTTCGAGGAGTTCGGCGCCACCTGTAGCTAGTGCTCCTCCACAGTTTCAGAGGCCTCGATATGATCGATCCTATTCTGGTCCAGGTCAGAGTTCGCGGGCATCTGGCTCGCAACATCACAGGGATACTAGTCAGATGAGACCCCCAACACCACATTGTGATCAGTGCGGCAAGGCCCACTTTGGACTGTGTCGTCGAGGTTCTGATGCATGCTATTCGTGCGGACAGCCTGGCCATATGATGCGGGATTGTCCTAATAGAGGAGGTGATGGTATGGCTCAGCCGACTGGATCTGTGTCTGGTTCTTCCTCATCAGTTCGACCTCCAGCACGGGGTTTTCAGCAGTCGACAGGTCGTGGTAGGGGTAGAGGTGCAGTGCCGAGTTCGAGTGGTGCTCAAAATCGAACCTATGCTCTAGTAGGTCGACAGGATCTCGAGTCGTCTCCAGATGTTGTTACAGGTATTATATCTGTGTTTTCTTATGATGTATATGCGCTGATTGATCCGGGATCTACATTATCATATGTTACACCCTTTGTGGCTAATAAGTTTGGCATTGAACCTGAATTGATAAGTAAACCCCTTGCGGTATCTACTCCGATAGGAGATTCTGTGATTGCTAGAAGGGTATATAGAGGTTGCACTGTGATGATTTGTAGTCGTCAAACCTCGGCAAATTTATTTGAGTTAGAAATGGTTGATTTTGATGTGATAATGGGAATGGACTGGTTGGCCTCATGCTATGCAAATGTTGACTGTCGTACGAAGATGGTTAGGTTCCAATTTCCGGGTGAACCCGTCATTGAATGGAAAGGGAACATTGCTACACCGAAAGGTAGGTTTATTTCCTATCTTAAGGCAAGGAAAATGATCTCAAAAGGTTACATTTATCATCTCGTTCGCGTTAGGGATGCGGAGGCGAAACCGCCTACTTTACAATCAATCCCTGTGGTCAACGAATTCCCAGATGTTTTCCCAGATGAACTCCCAGGCCTTCCTCCTGAAAGGGAGATTGAGTTTAGCATTGATGTGTTGCCTGACACTCAACCGATCTCTATTCCTCCATACAGAATGGCCCCGGCAGAGTTGCGAGAGTTGAAGGTGCAGTTGAAGGACTTGCTGGATAAGGGCTTTATTAGGCCTAGCACTTCACCTTGGGGTGCACCAGTCCTATTCGTGCGGAAGAAAGATGGGTCGTTACGGATGTGTATCGACTATCGACAGTTGAATAAGTCTACTATAAAGAACAAGTATCCACTTCCAAGAATTGATGACCTGTTTGACCAACTCCAGGGTGCCAAGTATTTCTCTAAGATTGATTTACGTTCAGGGTATCATCAGGTGAGGGTTAGGGAGAAGGATATTCCAAAGACGGCCTTCCGGACAAGATATGGGCACTTTGAGTTCTTGGTGATGTCGTTCGGGCTAACAAATGCCCCAGCAGCTTTTATGGATCTCATGAATACTATATTCAGGCCCTATCTTGATGTGTTCGTGATTGTATTCATTGATGACATTCTAGTGTATTCTCGTTCGGAGGCGGAACATGCGGGCCACTTGCGGATAGTATTACAGACGCTTCAGGATCGTAAGTTATATGCTAAGCTCTCCAAATGTGAATTCTGGCTGAACTCAGTAGCATTCCTTGGCCATGTGTCTGATGAGGGTATTAGTGTCGACACTCAGAAGATCGATGCAGTAAAGAATTGGCCGAGACCTACAACACCATCAGAAGTCCGCAGCTTCATAGGGCTAGCAGGATATTATAGGCGGTTTGTAGAAGGATTTTCCTCTATATCATCACCATTGACTAAGTTAACACAGAAAGCTACGAAATTCCAGTGGTCTGACACTTGTGAACATAGTTTTCAGGAGCTGAAGAATCGATTGACATCCGCACCAGTGCTCACTCTTCCTGAAGGAACAGAAGGTTATGTGGTATATTGTGATGCCTCAGGTATAGGTTTGGGGTGCGTATTGATGCAACGTGGGAATGTGATTGCTTATGCATCAAGACAATTGAAGAAGCATGAAAAGAATTATCCAACCCATGATTTGGAATTGGCTGCAGTAATATATGCTTTGAAGATATGGCGACACTACTTATACGGCGTCCATGTTGACATCTACACAGATCACAAGAGTTTACAATACATCTTCAAGCAGAAAGAGTTGAATTTGAGGCAGCGTAGGTGGCTTGAATTATTGAAAGACTACGACGTCGAGATATTGTATCATCCCGGTAAAGCCAATGTTGTGGCAGACGCTCTCAGCCGTAAATCAATGGGAAGCTTAGTACATATTGAGGCAGGTAGATGGGGGTTGATTAAAGAGCTTCATCAGCTAGCCAATATGAGAATCAGATTGTTAGACTCTAATGACGGAGGTGTTACTGTACAGAATACATCAGAATCATCTTTGGTAGCCGAGGTAAAAGCACGACAATATGAAGATCCTATCTTAGTACGATTAAGAGAAAGCATTCAATAGTGTAAAAGTATGGCTTTTGGGATCGGAAAAGACGGGGCACTGAGATACCAGAGCCGATTGTGTGTGCCTAATGTGGCAGGGTTGCGAGAGAAGATTATGAATGAGATTCATCAATCCCGATATTCCATCCATCCCGGCTCGACAAAGATGTATCATGATGTCAAGGAGCAGTATTGGTGGGATAATATGAAGAAGTCTATTGCAGAATTTGTAGCCCAGTGTCCCAATTGTCAACAAGTAAAGATAGAACATCAGAAACCCGGTGGATTGCTTCAAAATATAGAGATTCCGACCTGGAAGTGGGAGGTGATTAATATGGACTTCATTATTGGATTACCTCGCTCTTATCATAAGTTTGACTCCATCTGGGTGATAATTGATCGACTTACAAAATGTGCCCATTTTCTGCCAGTGAAGACAACTTACACGGCTGAAGATTATGCGAAGTTGTATATCAAGGAGATTGTTAGGCTTCATGGTGTGCCCATATCTATTATATCAGACCGAGGAGCTCAATTTACGGCTAACTTTTGGAGGTCTTTCCAGAAGGGTTTAGGCACACAAGTAAATCTCAGCACTGCATTTCATCCGCAGACTGACGGACAGGCTGAACGTACCATTCAGACACTGGAAGATATGCTACGAGCATGTGTTCTAGATTTTAAGGGGAATTGGGATGATCATCTTCCACTCATAGAATTCGCCTATAACAATAGCTACCATTCCAGTATTAAAATGGCCCCATACGAGGCACTATACGGGAGGAGATGTAGATCACCAGTTGGATGGTTCGAAGTCGGTGAAACAGAATTATATGGGCCAGATTTGATTCACCAAGCTATTGAGAAGGTGAAAGTGATACAGGAGCGATTGAGGACGGCACAAAGCAGGCAAAAATCTTATTCTGATGTCCGACGTCGTGATCTAGAGTTTGAGGTTGGTGATTGGGTTTTCCTGAGGATCTCACCAATGAAGGGTATTATGCGTTTTGGGAAGAAAGGTAAGCTGAGTCCAAGGTATATCGGGCCGTATAAAATTCTTCGACGAATTGGACAGGTTGCTTATGAGTTAGAATTGCCATCCGAATTGGAATTTGTCCACCCGGTATTCCATGTATCTATGTTGAGAAAATGTATTGGAGACCCTTCTCGAGTCGTCCTTATCAAAGATGTACAAGTTACAGAGGACCTATCATATGAAGAAGTGCCAGTGGCAATATTAGATCGGCAAGTCCGCAAGCTGAGAACAAAAGATGTAGCTTCCGTCAAAGTATTGTGGAGGAACAAAAATATGGAAGAAATGACATGGGAAGCAGAAGAGGAGATGAAGTCTAAATACCCTTACTTATTCCAGAATAAAGATAACAAGGATGCTGGTGGAAGACAGAATACATTGGAAGGTGAAACGGCTCTATGAGGTAAGCAATAATTTGAGAATACTCCTCCTTAATACAAAATGGTGATATGTAGATAATGTAAATACGCATAATGCTTTGTGTAGCCTTGTGAAGCCATATGTTGGGCTTAATTACTTGCAAGTTTTGCTAGTGACCATTTTATAGGGGAAAATTGATCGGAAATTTCCATTGGAATCCACGATGATTTAAACTCCCCATAAACCCTTACATTCGAGGACGAATGTTCCTAAGGGGGGGAGGGTGTTACAACCCATATCCACATGTGTTAGTTCATGCCATATATTAGTTAACATAAATCCAAGAAGGAATTATCTTTGAGATGATAAGAAGTCAATCCTATTGGTCTTAAGTGATACAAGAGTGTATAAGGGTGATTAACAAGTATTAGAAGTTAAACGAATCAAGGATGTTGTAACTCGTATTTTCAGGTAATCGAGCGGTGCTTAATACAATCAAGAGGTAATTTATTAAGGTATTTTAATAATATAATATCCGTATCATAAGTTTTGAAGTCAAATGATTTATGAAACAAAAGTCGACAAAAGTTGTCGCAACTTAGGTTCATAATTTTACTTAAACATTAGGTCAAATATTTCTAATATTTTCTCCTAATTTACAAGAAATTACAGGGTTATCTACCAACCAAACTAAAGATCTATGAGTCTAGTTTCCAAATCATTAAACCGTTCATCGATACGATCTCGGAGTAGAGAGATATTCGCGTTTTCGCAAGACTGCGCCAAGCACCTCTCTATGGGGCCCACTAAGGCGGTTTAAGATATTTGGACCTATATAGGATGCCTCCAACCCATTTTAAGTAATTTCTTCTCACTATTTTCAGACCTTAGAACCCTAGGAACATCCTCTCAAGGTTCTCTCAAGATTCAAGACCCAAAAAAGGGCAAACAACACAAATCAAGTGTCGGGAATTCCGTGGCGCTAGTAAGTCTCTTGTTCTTCTTGTTGTTGCTCATTTTTGTGTCGTTCCAGCTCATGTGGGAGGTTGTTTTAAAGGGTTTATGTTCTGTAAATACTCCCTCATGTTCTTAATATCAATCCTAGGTTATTTCAAGCCTTCTAAAGTGATTCTAGTGCCGAAAAACACTAATTGATCGCTAGTTTCGCTTTTTTGTTGTTGTGGCAGCATTGGAGGGATATTTCATGGAAATTTAAGGTCAAATTGGAGTTATTCTTTCTGTATAAAGGTAAAGAACCTCTTACTCTATATGTATTTAAGATTATCCAAGTTGCGGCTAAGCCATTGAAGCTAGAACTTGTGAAATATATATCGAAAGGCTTGGTAGTAATGTTATTGTTTTGTGGACTGTTTTGCGTTGCTGTTGGGCTGCGTATTTTACTACTGTTTTGTGGAGTTTTGGAGGAGGAAGGGTGTGGAGAAACACCATATATATGTAGGGTTATGGGCTGATAGTTATTCGTAACATTTCCAGGTTGTTTGACACGACTACGGTGGTCGTCGTATGTATGGAGTGATTAGGTTGTGTGTGGACTATTTTGGGAGGCTCAATATGTTTATTATTGATGTTGTTTGGGCTGTTTGGTGACTGTTTTGAATGGTGTGAGGTCATATATATAGGGGAGGTGATGTCCGTTTCATCGTAAAATAGGTTGTGGTCGATACATAATAGTTATGACGCTTAAATGATAACGATAGTATCGTTTCTCTTATTGTAGACTAAGGAGTTTTGACAATTGCATAGCTTGAGATTGGGGCAGTATATACAAGGTATGTGAGGCTATACCTTTCCTTCTTTTGCACGACTCTGATTGTACATAATGTAATGAACGAGCTTCCAAGATACTCTACTCTTAGAAGCTAGCAGTACTTACATTGTTTTCCCTCTTATGGAACGATTGATGTTAATGTTGCTTCTCTTATTCTTATGTTATCAATGTTGTTGGTACTTCCTGATTCTTATAAGGTTCATAGTGAAGAGTTAGTCCTAATAACGTGTACAGAGGATACCGACCTTACGTCACTCCGAAAGGTTTAGAATGTGATTCCATGAGTCGAGCATGCATTATATATATGTATCTATTTTACTCTACCGAGCCACGCTATAGTTGGCCGGGTACGACACCTATTGTGCAACCACTGATCAGTTGGGTTTTACCGAGCTCCTCATGGCTAGGTACGATTCTACCGAGCCTTATGATGGCCGGGTACGTTTTTTTACCGAGCCTATTATGGCCGGGTACGATATGATGATGATGATGCCCACAGAGGCGAATGTTTTAAGGGTTTATGTATTTATACATATGTATCATGCATTTCATGTAAGTAGCCCTCAGAGGTACTAAGATGTTACAGGTTGTATATTCTCTATCCTTGCTTACATTACTGATCGTATTTATGGTTCCCTGCCTTACATACTCAGTACTTTATTCGTACTGACGTCCTTTTATTTGTGGATGCTGCATGTCGTGCTGCAGGTCCTGATAGACAGGCAGGTGCAGCTCCCCCACCACAGTAGGCTGTCCAGTTCAGCGGTGATTGGCGAGATCCCTTCTCCGGACTTGCCTTGGTCTTGGTATGCAATTTTTGTTATAGACATTATGGGTATGTCGGGGCCCTGTTCCGGCTATGTTGCAACACTTATGTTCTTTTAGAGGCTCATAGACAGGTGTCGGCTCATGTATAGTTTGGTATGCCTTGTCGGCTAGTTTTTGTTGTATAGTCTTTCATAGTAGCGTGGTAGCTCATACCTTATATGTAGTTTCTTGATTGTCTGGTCATCCCCTGCTATGTATGTTCATGCCGTCATATTTTATTGCTGGTTGTCCATGATCCAGGTCTACCATTTATATTGATCTCGTCAGCCCTAAAAGATAATAATGAAGGTTAGATGAAATGTAGGTTGGTGCTCGGCAAGTGTGGTCGGGTGCTAGTCATGGCCTTCCAGTTTGGGTCGTGACAAAAACTATCATATTCTATACTACTTTTATTTCCGACAATCCACAAAACGGTAGTGACTATAGATGGTTTTGACTGACAGCTAACAAGTATGAGAACCCATTTATTTACCCTTCCTGAAAAACAACTTATCATTCAATCATTCATCTAATCAATTCGTGATCTTACAGCCTCGACCAAAATGACAAAATGCTATTCATAGTGAAGTGCACTTGTGTTTTACTTTAAGAGCCTATCTTTTGCTAAGTCTTACAATTCATGCGCACTTAGAACAAAGAAAATACCCACTCACATATATGTACAGGGGATGCAATCAAAACACTCTAACACTCAGAACGAAAGCTACATGCTACAAGTATCAGTCCATATGCTTGCCCTTATTTTAACTTTGGTGCTATCTCAGGAATGATTGACCATAGATCACTAAGGACTTTTCACGGGTTATAATGTAGGTTTCGGGATGGGTTGGATGACTATTTAGGAATGTAGTGGTTATACCCTCCTTAAACTCTACATATATTATGCTCTTTTACTACATAGCCTTTATTTCCCTCTTATTACCGACCTAGAACCACCTCAAAGTATTTGTTCAAGTTTTGACAAGACTTCTCTCTTTTTCTCTTCTTTTCTTTTCTTTTCTTTTTCTTTTCTTTTTTGAGCTTGCATTTTATTATCTACACAACTTTGAGGTTATTGCTTCTTCTCTTTTTTGTTTTTATATATACACACAGTAGCAAACCTTGCCAATTTCTACTTTATAATGGCACTCCCAACTTAGGCTTTAAGCCTCAATCTCATGTGTTCAAGGAGGTATGGGTTCAAAAGAAGGAATTACTTCACCGAAAGGGTAAAGGTTTGTAATGTGGTAGCCAATGAAAGGTTACAGGCTCAAAGGGGGTAACTAGGGTAATTTATGTACCAGGGAGGTCAATTTAGGCAAAACTGGCTAGTAATCACAAGGAGAGCCTAAGATCATTTCAACATCCAATCATTAACCTGAGAGTAGCACTAAAAAACCAACTGGGCGAGTTCTAGACATCACAAGTTCGACATGTGCATTATTCATACAAATCCTCACTCACTCACAACGCATGAACTATTCAACTCAACATAGTTTCAGCCCTCAAGTGACACAAAGAAACTTAACACTTTCATTTTCAACATATGTAAGATTCTGAATAAGCATAAAGTCAAAGAGCGAGCCTCAAATTCATAAGAATGATTTTTTATTTTTTTCAGATTCAAAAGAAGGAAGGGTATCATATATTTACAACACTTGGAACATGCTTGGAACTACACAATCAACACCAACTAAGTCAAAACATTTCATGCTACTGCCATGGTTCTACTATTACACCTTTGGAAAAGAACCCGACGAAGAAAAACCAAAGGGATTTCGTGGCTAAACTACAATAGTTTTATATATACAAACATGGGTACACAAGTTTTATATACACACATGGGGTACAAGAGCTTTATATACACACATGGGGTACAACAAAATATTTTTACAAAACATGGGTACAAGATTATAATCATACTACCCCACCCCCAACCAAAGATCATGCATTGTCCCTAATGTATATATAAAGCAAAAAGAGAGCTCAGGGACTTCCTAGGGCGCACTAGGCACTCAGGGAAGCTGAAGGATCTAGGACATCTGTGGGAGCAGCTGCTGGTAGTGAAACTGCAGCTGGTGGAGCCTCTGAATGAGCAGTATCCGCCATGGCTGAATCAAGAGGCTCCAGCTGCTGTGAAGGTAGAACAGGAAGCTCCACCTGCTGTGAAGGTGGAGCTGGGGCCTAGGAGCTGCTAGCCTTGCTTTGTGATGGCTGAGTGGTCGATGGATGTGCCTTGCTGACTATATCTGTTAGCAAATGTTCAGTGGCTATCTACACAGCTGCTTCATCTTTATCTTCTGCCCTTGTAGAGATAGCAACCTATTTACCTTTGTCTTTCTGACCCTCAGTGTCCTCACCCAGTTCCTCTTCATCCGTCTCCTCATCTCCTGACTCCCCCTTATCGGACTCCTCAGTATCTCTAGATTCATTATCGGAAGGGATATCAATATGAGCAGGAAGAGTTTGAGCTCTGGAGGTCTCAACATGCTGTGCCTCTGGGGTTGTCATCAATGCAGTGAAATCAATATCTAGGCCTGGGACAGAAGTGTCAGCACCCTGCTCTCCATCCTTCGGGAGGAAGGATGTCAAATCAAACTCTAAACTATGCATCTTCTACAGCTCAGCCTTTAGGTCACTCACATCTTTCCGGAGCTGTGGCATACCTCCAACTTCATCCTGCTCAACCTTCTCAAGATGCAATTCAACGCTCTTGAGGCAATCCTCATAAGTCTGGTGTTGCTGCTGAAGAACAGCCACGGAGGATTGGATAGGAGTCAAAGCCTGTTGGATGAGGTTAGGAATCTCCTTGATAAGCTGGTATACTTTAGCATTGGCATGTTGAGCAAGTAGACCCAGCTTGGACATAGTCGGTAATGGATACTGGGACTGTGTAGTAGAGGGTTGTGGAGTAGTTGTGGAGGTAGCTGGGGCCTGAGAGGTGTCGGGCAGTGCGGGACCCTCTGATGCTGTTGTATCTTGCTGGAGGAGGAATATGAGTCTCAGGCTAGGCTGCAGTTTCCTTTGCTACTACGTCACTGTTTCTCATGATGTCAATGTCTTTAGTAGCATGCTCCATTTTGTCATGCCTAGGCAGGAGAGGCACCTTTGAAGCTCGGCAAAGTGCAGTGATCAGGCAGGGGAACGAAAGTGATGTCTGTTTCTGATTGGCTCTAATTCTGATCTCTTGGAATATTATCTCCCCCACATCAATCTTAATCCCTATCATGATTCATGCAATGAGAATATCTTTCTCAATGTTTATGTCGCTTTCATTTCTGGACGGCATCAGACGGGATGTAACAAAGCTGAGCCAGTAGCGACCCTCCCTTGTGAGATCCTCCTTGAAAATTTTGTACTGCGGGTCAATCCAAGCCGGTGTCCCCTTTGCTATTACTGAGGCAACCCAGACATGCTCATTGTGATTATTGGCTACCTTGGCATCACATTTATCTATGCCTGGGCGCTAATCCTTGAAATACTGTTCGTTAAATGTCTCAGGACCACAACCCACTTCAACCCCTCGCACTTGGACATACTTGGAAAAGATCATGTTGCGCTTCTGTGAGGTAGTCCTTGAGGCACCGTATAAAGCATAAAACTCCCTTACAATTGTATCGTTGTAGTCATCTCGAACCTCAGTGAAGAACTCCCACTTCCTCTGTTTGATGTTTTCAAGGATGTGAGGGTAATGCTCCGATAGCCCATTCAAGCTCAATTGTTTTTCTCTCTTTGAAAGTGCTGCTTTGTACAAGTCTATTGAGCCCTTGACCCCAATCCGGAGGTTAAGGTCCTCCCCCAGCTTCCTGCGTGCCTTAGCCTGTAGATCAACTTGAGGTCTGAGGTCACTCTATGACTCCTCCTCGTCAGACTGGGAGGAGCTCTCAGTAGTAATGCGGAGTGCCTGAGATCGCTGCCTTTTTGCTTGTTGTGCTTCTTGGCTAGGATTTGTAGCCCATTTCTATCAACCACCAGGCAGTGCTCGTGTTGGATTAGACCTCTTAGGTGCCATGCCTGTTGATGAAACATTGTAGGAGTTAGTGAAAGAGCTTAGGAAAAGACATCATATATAAAAGAAAAAAGAACAAAACAAAATAAAAAAAAATTAAATTTTTTTTGTTATGCGATGGGTTATGCGGTCGCATATCAAGTATGCGGAACGCAGAACCATCACATATGTGCACAAGTTAAAGGGTATTAACATTTATGCAATCGCAAATCTACCGCATAAGTAGTTATGCGATTGCAAATCTACCGCAGAATATATACTAAGAAAACTTGAGGGACTTCCTCAGTATGCACAACCTATGCGGTCCGCAAAATAGATATGCGATCACAAAGGAAATAGCATAACTCATTCTAACCTAGGGCAAACTAAGGGACAAAATGCGGTGAGTATGCAGACTGCAAAGCCATTATGCGGCCCACAAAACTCATCATTCTCATGAAAAGTCAAACCCTTCCCGAAATCACGTGGGTTCCTTTTTCCATTCATTCAAAAATCTACATCCATTATGATTTATTTCACAAGATAGAGATAGAGAGGGGTACTCAGACTTCCCCCTCTTGGGTTTGTGGCCAAAAGCACACAATCACTCCCTCAATTCACTCCTCACCAACTAAAATCAAAAGCGCGAAATTCCCTATTATGCCAGTTAATCAATACAAATCAATTTGACCCTTTTTAGCACAAACTTTCAGATATGCATGACATTGGAAGTTGGTTGTTTTCACAAGGGGAACATTCTAGAAAGAAAAAAATAAGAGTGAAGAACAGAGGAGAGAGGTCGGAGATCATACCTGCAGGTTGAGGATTCTACAATGGAATTGAAAAATAATGGTGAGTGTGTTTGGATTATTGCCCTCGTTTCCTTCTCCTCTTCTCATTTTTTTACTTGTTTTTGCATTCAAATGTGGTGTGTACAGAGAGATGGTTATTTTATACCTGGAAAGTATGCGATGTGGAAGTCTGTCGCATAACACACTATGCGATTGCATAGGTGTTATGCGGTGGCTGATGACTGCGTCGTGTGGGTGCAAATATACGATGCAAGATGCGATCGCATACTTGACATGCGATTGACATTAATGACAAACGACCACAAAATTGACAATGAAATTAGCCAAATACTCTGCCTGGGTCTGTGATGACTATGCGGTTCGCACAGTCATTATGTGACTGCATATGCGACCGCATTGCTGTCGCTTAATTTGGACCTCTTTTTCCTTCAGTCTCTTCAGCACTAAGACCCTATTCATGATATTTTACCTGCACTCTAGCACACACGTCAACTTGCTCAATCTAATCTACATAAATAAATAAAAAAACTACAAAAGAGTGTTACCACATATGGGTTGCCTCCCAAGAAACAATTGATTTAATGTCGCGACACGACATAGTTTACTCCTTTTGAATTAATCTTTGGTGGAAGCAGTTGTTGGATCATCTCGTAGAGCAATTTGTTCTATCACATGACTTTCTCCGGCGGTTTCGAGGTAATGTTTGCCTCGTTGTCCATTTACCTTGAAATTCTGAGACCATCTTTTGACTCAAGTTCATTAGCGCCATAGGGAGACACACGCACAACTTTGAATGGTCCAGACCATTTAACTTGAGTTTGCCCGGAAATAACTTGAGTCTTGAGTTGATGAGTAAGACCAAGTCTCCCGAATTAAACTCCTGTTTCAGAATCTTCTTGTTGTGGACAAACTTCATTCGTTCTTGGTATATGGCTGCACTATCATAGGCATGAAGATGTAATTCTTCCATCTCATTGAGTTGTGCCATCCTTAGGTTAGCAGCCTCAGCCCAATAAGGATCTAGCTTCTTTAAAGACTACATAGCTTTGTGCTCAAGTTCTACTGGCAAGTGACAGGCTTTGCCAAAAATCAACATGTATGGTGAAGTGCCAATAGTGGTCTTGAATGCTGTGCGATAGGCCAACAATGCATTATCTAGCTTCCTTGCCCAGTCGGTCCTGTTTGCATTAACAGTTTTTGCTAGGATATTCTTGATTTCTCTGTTCAAAACTTCAACTTGAACACTCAACTGAGGATGATAATGTGTGGCCACTGTGTGCTTTATACCATATTTTTCAAGCACCCCAGCGAAAGCCTTGTTACAGAAATGAGACCCACAATCGCTCAAGATGGCCCTTGGCGTAGCAAACTGTGTGAATATGTTTTTCTTCAAAAATGCGGTCACACTCCTTACTTCATTGTTTGGTAAGGCGGTTTCTTCAACCCATATAGAGACATAGTCCACAACCACCAAGATGCAGGTCATGCCATACGAGCTAACGAAGGGCCCATAAAGTCTATTCCCCACACATCAAAAATCTTAACCTCGAGTACCAAGTTCATTGGCATCTCATGTCTCTTAGATATTGACCCTTGTCTTTGACATTGGTCACATGCCTTGACCATTTGGTTTGCATCTTGGTAGATTGTTGGCTAATAATAGCCACATTCAAGCACTTTTTCCGCAGTCTGATTCCCTCAATGATGACCCCCAACCGGTGAATAATGGCATGCCTTAACAATTGGCATCACCTCATCTTCTGGAACACATCGCCTGATGATGTTGTCGGCACAATTACGGAACAAGAAAAGTTCTTCCCAATAGTAATGCCTACACTCCCGCAAAAACTTTTTCTTTTGATAAGCTTCCAAACCTTCGGAAACAAGGTCACTAACCAAGAAGTTAGCGATGTCGGCATACAAAGGAGCAAAAGTATTAGATAATGACAATATGTGTTCATCTGGGAAAGCATCGTTGATTTCAAGATCTCCCTTTGGTCTCCCTGCCTTTTCAAGCCTTGATAGGTGGTCCGCCACTTGATTTTCCGTCCCTTTTCGATCTTTGACTTCAAAGTCAAACTCTTGCAACAACAGGACCCACCGAATCAACCTAGGTTATGCATCCTTCTTTGCTATAAGATAGCAAAGAGCAGCATGGTCTGTGTACTCTATCACCTTGGATCCTAACAAATAAGCTTGAAAATTCTCAAAGGCATAGACAATGGCAAGAAGTTCTTGCTTAGTAACCGTATAATTCATTTACGCACCATTGAGTGTCTTTCTTGCATAATAGACCGGGTGAAGAACCTTGTTATGACATTGGCCAAACACTGCCTCAATAGCTACACCACTAGCGTCACACATAAGTTTGAATGGAAGAGACCAATCGGATGTGAAAATAATAGGTGCCGTGGTGAGCTTTTGTTTCAATTCCTCTAAGGCTTTGAGGCACTTCTCGTCAAATAAATATTTTGCATCTTTCTCAAGGAGTTTGCACATGGGATTTGCAATTTTAGAAAAGGCCTTGATGAAGCGCCTATAGAAGCCGGCATGCCACAAAAAACTTCGGACACCTTTAACTGAAGTAGGTGGAGGGAGCTTGGAAATGATCTCAATCTTTGCCCGGTCAACCTCTATGCCTTGTTTGGAAATGTTATGGCCCAAAACAATGCCCTCATCCACTATGAAGTGGCATTTCTCCCAATTTATCACAAGGTTCGTTTCTTCACATCTCTTAAACACTTGTCTAAGGTTGTCTAGACAATGCTCAAAAGAATCACATACGACCGAGAAATCGTCCATGAATACCTCTAAGAAATCCTCCACCATATCAGAGAATATTGACATCATACACCTTTGGAAAGTAGCCGGAGTGTTGCATAGACGAAATGGCATCCGGCTAAATGCAAACATCCCATATGGACAAGTGAATGTTGTCTTTTCCTTATCTTCCAATGAAATATTGATTTGGTTGTACTCGCATTATCCATCCAAGAAGCAGTAGAATGACCTTCCCGCTAGCCGATCAAGACTTTGATCAATAAAAGGCATAGGGAAGTGGTCCTTGCACGTAGCACTATTTAGCTTCCAGTAATCCATAAACACCCTCCATTCGGTCACTATTCTTGTTCGGATGAGCTCATTTTTATCATTTTCAATCACGACCATGCCTCCCTTTTTCGGCACACATTGTACTGGACATACCCAAGATCTTGTGTTTGCAAATTCTAGCGGGAATCCATCAGATGTCTACAATTGTCCACCCAATAGCTTGCCTATGCTCCTTTAAGACATTCAAAAATTGTTCTACCTGCACATCATTCAACAAAGAAGACACGATTACCGGTAGAGTATCATTTGAGTCATGAAATTTATACCTCAAGTGCGGTGGAAGTGGTTTGAGCTCTAGTTGCGGTGGCTCAATAATAGAAGGCTTTGCGGGAGGAGTGGATCTATTCTCCAAGTCGAGGGAGAGCTTCTTCGGAGCATAAGTGTAGGACCCAAGCCCTTCCAATGCATTGACTGGTTCCATATACCCCTTCATATCTTCACCGTCAAAGTTTACCAAAATAGCTGCCAATGCCTCACTAAGGCATTGTTCTTCCATTTTTATTTCAACCGCATCTTCCACTTCATCAACAACATCAATCACTGAGATGCTTTCATACTCATGTGGTAGCTTCATACCCTTTCTTGCTTGTAATGTAACATCTTCATCATTCACACAAAATTTGATCTCATTTCATTCTGAATCCATTAGTGCTCTTCCTGTGGCAAGGAATGGTCTCCCCAAGATGATAGGGATCTCTTTATCAACTACACAATCAAGGATTATGAAATCGGTGGGTAGATGGAACTCTCCCACTTTCACAAGCACATCATCGACAATTCCCACCGGTCTCTTTATGGAATGATCGACCATTTGCATCCTTATACTTGTAGGCCTAGGTATACCTAACCCTACTTGCTTGTAAATAGCAAGGCATTAAGTTAATTCTAGCCCCCATTATCACAAAGAGCTCTTGCAAAATCACATGCCCCAATAGTACATGGAATGGTGAAAGATCCCGGGTTTTCTTTCTTTTGAACGGCGGTTGTTGCAATGATGGAGCGAACCCGGTGAGTCACATTCACCACTTCATTCTTGGTGGTTCTCTTCTTGGTAATCAAGTCTTTCAAATACTTAGCAAAACCCGGCATCTCTTGAAATGCTTCCAAAAATGGAATATTCACCGATAACTGCTTGAGAATGTCATAGAACTTTTCGAGTTTGCTATCATCAACCTTCCTAGAAAGTATTTGATGGAAAGGAGGAGGAGGTATAGGAATAGGTGGTAGAGTTTTTGATGTCTCTTTTACCTTTTCCTTTACCTATTCCCGATTTTCTTTTTGCACTTTCAACTCTTCCGGAACCCTTTTAACTTCAACAACAATCGACTCTTCAACTTGTGCCTCAACCTCTTGTTTGGACTCTTCCACTTCAACCACTTGTTCACTCTCTCCTTGTAGTACCTTCCTACTCCAAGTAGTAATTGCCATGATATGAGAAGTTGGACAACTCCCACTACCCTTTGGGTTCGCAATTATGTCACTAGGAAGAGTTCCCTTTTGCTTTGGATTTTGTTCCCTAGAGAGATCTCTCATTTGCATATCCAATTTTTGAGTAGATGCGGTATGAGAACCAACAAGCTCGGTCATTTTCCTTATAGAAATGTCGGACCTCTCTTGATTTTGCAATACCCGTTCAAGCATGCTTTCCAACTTGGAATCAATTGAGGAACCTTGATTTGAATATTGACCCTTTGGTGGCACATAAGGGATTGAACTCCGATTTGAGAAGTAGTTATTGTTGTTGTTGTTGTTATTCTAATTTCCTTGATTTGAGCTACCTTGGTCATTTCGCCACCATTGGTTGCCTTGCCCTTGCGGGTTAGGCTTCCATTGATTTTGTTGTCCTTGACCTTGGTATTGGTTCCTTTGATAGCCTCTGTAGACATGTGATTTTTGACCCTCCCCAAGATTTTTCATATTTTAGCATGTAAATATATTTAGGCCTAATATAGTTATTTCAACTATTTTTGACTTCTTTACTTTATTTTCGTCATAAAAATGGAAAATTACAAAAAAATACTAATAATAAATACAAAATAGTACCTTATTTTTTATCTTTATATAATTTTGAAAATACAAAAAATATATAATAGTTTCATGTTAGCTTTTTCATTGTGTAGTATTTTTATCTTATTTTAAAATGAGTCAATTAAGGTGTTGGATAACAATTTTAAGAGTTTTTTGAGCCCAATTCTTGGCCCAATTCGGATTAGTCCATTAAGCCAAGGAACCCTTCTGGACTCTTCTTTAGAACAAAAACAAATAAAAAGGACCCTAAGGACTTAACACAAAAAGACCTAGGGACTAATTAACAAAATACACAAAAATATACCAAAACCTAGACTCTACATAAAGAAAAGACCATCAACCGTTTTTCTACATTGAGGGACCTTTCATCTTCTCCAAGCAGTCAAGACTTTAGTCGCACACCCATGGCTGCTTCTTCTTCTTCTTTAACAAGAGAGCATGGAACCAAACACAAAACCCTAACGCCTCAAATACACTAAAGAGAGCTAGAAGCCACAGCTGCTGACCTCGACCCTTCTGCCATCTCCTTCGCTCGAGCTATTGCTTCGCCGGAATTGATCACCGGCGAGTGACAACACCAACCAGCGACCCCTACCCGGAAATATACGAAAATGCTACTCATCTCCTTCCAAAAAATAACGCCAAAAGCTCCAAAAGCTCTGTTGGAAAACGCAGCAACACAACCAGGAAAAACAATCTTAGAAATCAACCCAATCCAGCACCAAAACCGGAACTGAAACTCAGCTGAAGACGTTCCAAAATTGCCCCAAAGTTCTATCCGTTTACGAGTCTTCCGGCATCGATTCGAGGTGATACTGGTTTCGAAGTCTGAGTCACCGTTCGAGTACAGTTAGTGATTCTTGTTTAACATTTGTTGTTGTTTGCTGTATTGCCGAGTTCCCATCACCAAGTTTCTTGTCCCTCGATTAACTGAAAGTTGTTTTGGAAAGCGTTACTGTCGTCCAAGCTCAGTCGAGTTGAATCCGGAATGATTCCAACGAGTCTCGAGGTCTGGTCGAAGTCCGTTTGAGGTTCCGTCCGAGCTACTATCTGATTTGAGTTCCATTGCATCCACTGTTTCATTTTCGCTCGTGTAACTGTTGAACATTTGAGAGGTTGACATATTCATTTCAGGTGCATTCTTTCATCTGTTATCCTTTACATTTTTCTATAATTTATTTGGAAGCTTCAGTTATGAGATTTGCTCTTCCACGATGGTGTATTCAAAAGTTGTTTATTGGTAGCTTCATTTGAGTTCACTGTAATTTCCACGAAACATGGTTGTAACGTATGAAGTCAATGTGCGCATGAGAATTTGGTTGCTGTTTAGTTTTTGTTCTTCTCGTTATTGTTGGTATGTTTTTGTTCAATCTATTTTGGGATGGTTTTAATGATTGAAATTAATTTGTAGTTCTTGTCATATTTTTCCCAAATTTGTGGTAGTTGAAGCTAAGTGAAATCGAGATTTAGAGTTAAATCTGCATAGGTGAGATTATGCTTTAAAGACTTTGGTTGGCAGATTCTTTGATTCCCAGTGGGATTTACGTGTTGCTGAGGGAACGTGGTTAGAAGTGGTTGATTTTTTATTTTAGCGCATGTTAAGTTAGAATTAAGAATGTGTTTGTTATTTAAAAGGGTTGATAGATTAGTTCTATAAGCCTAATTAGGAACAATTCTTTTAATAGTTCGAGGTGTGTCGTGCCGAACAATATCTTAAAATGCACGACCCTCATTTAATTAACATGTGAATCCTTAGAAGTCGAGGCGTGCCATTTAGTTGAATTTCCATGGCCCTCGTAAAGTTGCAAACACGTAGTTGCTTTAGGCGCGTTGTTTTAATAATATCACCTTCCTAAACTCGGGTGTCCATTTCATGTGACCCAAATAAAAATCTTAAAAGGTTGACTAAAATGTGTTTAGGATTGCGGGTACATTTCATGTGGCGCGGTCCAACGACACTTTTTAAATGACGTTCAATCTTCTTTAAAAATTAATTAAAAGCGGTTAAAACTAAAATCTGCACATAGGTTCATAATTGTTTAAAATCAGATAATTAAGCCGAATATAACAGTTAAGCGACCTTGCTAGAACCACGGAACTCGGGAATGCCTAATACCTTCTCTCGAGTTAACAGAATTCCTTACTCGGATTTCTGGTTCGCGGACTGTTAAACAGAGTCAAGTTTTTCCTCGATTCGGGATTCAACCGGTGACTTGGGACACCATAAATCTCCCAAGTGGCGACTCTGAATCTTTAAATGAAATAATCCCGTTTCGATTGTCCTTTAATTGGAAAAACTCCCTTATACATCCCCTCATAGGGGTGTAGGTAAAAAGGAGGTGTGACAGCTCTGGTGACTCTGCTGGGGATCGAACCTAGAATCTCTGGTTCAGGTTTCAAGAATTCGAGCTTAGAATAATTGTTATAGTTGGCTTTATCCATTATCTGATTTTGTTACATGATTTGGGCCTAATGTGCTAATTGATTTCTTTTACCGCTTTGATATTCCGTGAACTGTATATAAACTGTTGTGAAATCCCTCTTCTCTCTGATTCTTCTAAATCATGAAGAAGTGTGCACTTCGTGTGACTTCTTTTCTGTTAGAGTCATATTCCAAATTTAGAACGAGGTTCGGACAAGTTGCAAAGCTGGTGAAGCTTCTGTATTCCCGGTATGCTCCCCCCTCCCCCCCCCCGGCTCGAGCTGTCCGCTCGGGTAAGCCGGGTCTAGAACAAATAAACCCAGGTTTTTAAACCTATAAAAACACATCCTCATGCCGGATCCCTAGCGGGAACGTTTGTCTGCATCACATGCATTTGACTTAGGGGACTCAACACAGGGGTTGGGTCCGTCTAGTACAGGTGTACCCAAAATAACATACCATCTTGATGCATCCTATGTGCTACATGTTGCATTTCTTCAAGGGTAAAAGGGTCATTTGGCAGACCAATGATAATTGAGGGCGAATGAAAAAAAAGAGAAAAAAGAGAGGCTGAAGTGTGAGGATGAAGCGAGTAGGGCCCAATTATATTTTTGTTACATTTTATTAGGAAAAAAAGAGCATGGAAACTTCAAAAAGCTTTTGCACTTTTTATCATTTTTCAAAAATAAAAAAAGATCAAAAAAAAAGAAGAAAAGAAAATCCAAAAGATTTTATATGTGTCATCATTTTTGGAAAAAAAAGAAAAAAGTGTGTTTTCTATATGTCAGTTGTTTTTTTTATTATTCTCGCCCGTATCCAATCTGCCCGAACTACGCATACCTGATTCTCGTCTTTCGGGGCATGATACGTAGGCAACCTACATAGGGTCTGGTCTTTCTAGTAAATCTTAGGTTCTTGGCTTTGCGGGGTCATATCAAAATTTTGCACTTCTAGCCACCTTTTGGCCAAAATAAGCCAGTTTGCAAAAATAGCGTCAACCATGACTTCCATTTGTCCAGTAGGGAGTGTTATTGTCTCACATAGTGTTGATTTAAAGTTTTCTCATACAAGTGTGGATTTATTTACCGAAGTTTGAGCATGACAGACACCCCGTGACCATCCGTTCAGGATCGCTTGGTCATGAGTTGCTAGAGGAGATTTGTTTTATTTTTAAGTTTTGAATCTGTTCTTCATTTTATGTCGTCTTTTACTTTCTAGTTTTGTACAGTAATGTCAAGCCTTTTGTTATTGTATTTTCTGCTTTATATTTGAAAAATATGCTATAACTCAAAAATCCAAAAAAAAAAAAGATGTTGCATTTTATATTTCGTTATAAATTTTCTTTAGAATACTAATTCTAGAAATGAAAAAATTTTGAGGTTGTTTTCCTTTAGGCAATTAATATCTAGGACGTAAAATGAATTGTTTTTATGTTTCCTTTAGTATATTAGGACCAAAATTTAAAAAAAAGAGAATTTTCTTTTAGTATTTCTTTAAAAGCTTTCTTTAAGGTGTTAGTTCCAAAATTCAAAAAGATTTTCTTTTGAGGTGTTTCTTTGGGAAATTAGTGAAAAATGAAAAAAATTCTTTTATTTTCATTAGAACTTTAGGATATTGTACATAGAAAAAATACTTTATCTTTTGTTTATCATTAGAATTTCTTTTTTAGGTAATCAAAATTGAAATCCAAAAGCATCTTGTTTTATCTTTTTCATTGCTCGTTTCGAAAAAATATATATGAATGTTAAGCTTGAGTTCAGAATAGGTTGTAGAACATTAAGTCTAGAAAATTCAAAAAAGAGATTTGTTTCTTTTATTTCCCTTTTCTCGTCAGAGTAGTCTTTAAGGTAAAAGGAAAAAAATGTTAGTTTATTTCCTTTATTCCCGATATTCCAGAACTACGCAAAGGTCTGATTCATGTGGCGTCATGATACGTAGGCAGCCTACATAAGGTTCGATCGGAACATTTTTTTTATTATTAAAAGAAAAAAAGAAAAAAAAGGGAAAAAAAGAAAAGAAAAAAAAGAGGTGAAATTGTGGGATGTGAGATATGAGAGAAAGAAAGAGTGATGATGAAAAAAAAGAATAAATGAAGGAAAATGGGCAAGCCAGCAAGTGCTAGAAAAGCAAAGAAAAGAGAGATTGAAATGAACAAATTGGGATGATGCCAACTGACCTTTGTACCCTCGAAGTCATTTTAGAACCGATAATTGTGGCTAGGTGTATTGCACATAAAGTGAGATTATCTTATGTTATATGCACTAACGCTAACGTGATGGCTTCATTTTTGTTATATTCATAGCAGAAGGGTGGTTGGTTTGTAGTTTTAAAGGGGTAACTCTTCTCTACAACATAAAGTCAAAGGCGATGACAGACAACAACAGAACTGAGTTGGTTGATACCGGCGCTCGAAAGCAGTTGGTTGAACAGGACAATGGGTTGGTTGAAGAGGTAAAGATGTTAAAACAACACATGGATGACTGGGAAGGCGCCACCCCCGCCACCACCTAGCTTCCTAGATGCTGCCCTTACCCATACTCCGGACACAATGCCAGATGATCCTCCATACTCTCCAGATCCACCTTCTTATCTCCAAGCTCATGATTCCCAATATTACCCCTCAGAGGTTGCCCACAAGGTTCCCTACTCATACAAACAGGGCCCAAGGGATGAGCCTCATGTTGAAAATGAAAGGTTCGCAGGAAGAAAAGGGAAAGACGGGACACCCAAGAGGTTGAAAGGCATAGAACAGTCCTTAAAGAACAAGCAAGGAACGTGAGACAAGGGAAGCATGGGTTACAAGGAACTGTCTGTGTCCCCTGATGTTCACCTGCCCGCGGGGTTTAAAGTGCAAAATTTAACTTGTATGATGGGTGTGGGGATCCAGTAACCCACTTGAAGGTTTATTGCAGTGAAATGAGAGGCGTTGGAGAGAAAGATGACTTGATGATGGCGTATTTCAGTGAGAGCCTGACTGAGGCAGCTTTGGACTGGCATGCTCATCAAGATGTTGGTAAGTGGCCTACATTGGGTGACATGGCTCAAGATTTTGTTCAATACTTTCAATACAAATCAGGTGTTACCCCAGACCGCTCCTCCATCTCTAGGATGGGAAAGAAGCCGGAGGAAAGCTTTAGAGAGTTTGGGCTCAGATGGAGGGAGCAGGCTGCTCGAGTCAGTCCCCCGATTGGTGAAAAAGGAATGGTTGAGCTTTTCCTACAAGCCCAGGGGCCCACCTACTTCAGTCATTTGATCCCGGCCTTGGGTAAGCCTTTCAATGATGTGTTAAAAATAGGGGAGATGGTAGAAGAGGGAATCAAGTCAGGCAAAATCATGAGTTGTTCGAAAAACATTCAGAACATCCTAGTAAGCTTGGGTGGAAGAAGGAGAAACAGAAAAGATGATCCAATGGGCTTTCCCGATCAACACTTCCATCCTCGACATCGTCCCCGTGGATATCCTTATGAACCGGATGATCTTACCTAATGCCACTTCTCTCCATAGAACTCCCAAAGTCGTACATCACTCTCCAGTACCCAGCTCCACAGAATGCCTATCTACCCCCACGAGCCTACCGAAAACCCCATGGATCAGGTTTCCGGAATCAAGCCTTTAAGAACAAGAGGTTACGGAAGAAGAAGACCTTCACTCCATTGGGAGAGTCATATACCAGTCTGTTCCAGAGACTAAGGATTTGGACATGTTAAAGCCGACCCAGATAAAAATGCCAGACCCTCTTCCAAAGAAGTTTGATTTTTCTCAAAGGTGCACATATTGCTCGGATGCCCCGGGGGAATGACATAGAGAAGTGTTGGAATCTGAAGAATGCGATTCAGAAGTTTATTGTTGCAGGCGACATTGTCGTGCAAAATCCAGATGCAACAGACATTAGCCAAAGTCTGTCACCTGTGCATAATGAGATGCATATGGTAGGTATGATTTATTTTGAAAAGGAATGTGAGAATTCTTCTGGGATCCTAGGAGGTCTACGTGCTACGAAGCTTTCAGTGCTATCAGAGGATGATCCTAAGAACGAGCAGGCAAAGGGAACCCAAAGACAATTGGTTCAGAACAATGTGATGGAGGCTTGTGAAGGTCCTAGCATTGTTGATGCAGAAGTCAGTGGCTAATATGTTGAGTTTGATGATTGGAAAGATGTTTTTTTCTTGGTTTGCCTGGGAGGATTTTTGGTAGTTTATTTTGTTGTCATTTCTGTTGTCTGGGTTATTTCAGGGTTGTAATCCGGATATTGTCTTGTGACTCAAACCTTTCTATCCTTTTATTTTGCTTAGTTTGTTTAGTCATAATAGCCGTTTAGTGTTGTCTAGGTTTGTTCTAGGTTTGTAACCCCAGTTTGGTTTGTTTGTTTTGTTGTCCAAACCCTTTCACCATCTGTCTAATGCAATTTTCTGTTTTCTGTGATTTCTAGTCATTTTCGTTTAGTTCTCTTTTCTTTTTATAGTTCTTTTCCTGTTGACTCTAGTGACATGACATGCACGCGTAACTCTCAGCCTGGTTTTAAAAGTCAGTTTAATCACGAAGCAATGAAACAATGTTAAAGATGTAAGGACATTTGAGGGAAATAAGTAAAGGCATTTTGAGATCACTTCAAGCCCGAATTGTGTGAAACTGGGGCAGGTAGAACATAAAAATACACTATTGAAATGCATCATGATGTATCAGGTGAAGATAATGGCAAGTTTGCCCCAAATTTGTAGGGGCCCATTCGTGGTAATGAGAGGGAGGGTGTTGTCCAATGGGGCTTGGTAACTAACAGATGTAGAAGGCGAATGCGTGAAAATGATTATCAAGTCTAGTGCAATCAAGAGATGTTACAAAGGTTTTCCTTGGTTTGTTTAATTGTGTAGTTTGCACTTGGCATGTTTTGGAGATTGGAATGACGAAAACATTTTGTTCTACTATCTAAATACTTTATCCTTCGTTACCCCTTTGAGCATTATCTATTTTCTTTCATACCCCTCTTTCAGAATCAGTAGCAAATATCAGAAACGCAAGCCTGAAATATGAGTAAAGGAAAAAGAGAAAAGAAAAAGAATGAAAAGAGAGAAAATAAAAAGAAGAAGAAAGAGAAAAAGAGAAGAAAAATCACAAAAAACAAAGTAATTCTTATAACATGAACTACGTTCGACCCGATTCCTTTTAAGGATACGGAGGCAGCCTCATGGTTCGGTCTCATCAAAATAAAAATCCAAAGTCCCTAAGCAAGAAACTAGGGCAGAAGTTGTGGTTGTTGTAAGAAATCTGATTCTGAAAGTTGTAATGTTGAACCCATGTGAATTGTTTTGAGCCTTTGATATCCTTTCTTTTTAACCCTATCCAAAAGTCCACGTTACGGTCCAATGAAAGACCTTCCAATCAGTCTTCGAAAGATGCCAAGTCAATCAAGGAGAGGAAATTCATATCAGGGGCAACACTCTGGTCCAAACAGAAAATAATGAAAACGAGAGAGTCTTATTGGTGAAAACCCCCACGAGCACCGTAAGGCGACGGGAGCTGAGAGAAATAAAAAATGAGAGAGTCTTATTGGTGAAAATTCTCGCGGGCACTGTAAGGCGACGGTAAGTTGAGAGAAAGAACAAAATGAGAGAGTCTTGATAATGAAAACCCTTCGGGCACTACAAGTCGAATAATGATTGTGGATCAGGTTGGATAATTGGAGCATTGTAGCCCAGTTTTACGGTTTAGGGGTATAACAGGAGTTGAGTATCAGACTTGTTCAACAGAATAGACCACATGTGCATGTCATGTTCATTCGAGTTGGTATCTACATCTGATAGGTTTCTACTTTGTAGTTTTCTTGTTAGGGATCATCTCTTTCCTTTGTCCTTTATTATGTTCCTTTTGTCTTGTTTAATTCCTCTTCTTGAGTCTGTTCAGTCAAAATAAGTGAGAAATGACTTCAAAATTTGCCACCAGCTTTCCAATTTCACAAAACGGGATATGGCCAGCACATCAAAGTGGCATAAGTTAGGAAAGAACGACGTGCGCACTGAGTTGGTAACAATCAACATGCTTTGGGATTCATGTGAAATACAAGGGTTTGGTATATATCAATTCATGAACAATGCAACAGATGGAGGGTGTAGGGTGAACGGATCAAAGGTATTTTTTGTGATAAGAATAACAAAGAAAGTGGTTAACCAGTGACAAGCAAGGTCTTCCAAGCCGAAATCAAAGTTATCATGGCAAGTGAAGGAGCAATAGACCTCAAGGCCAATGCCGGTGGGTTAAGTTAGGAAAGAACAACATGCACATTGAGTGGACGGTAATTGACGTGCTTTGGGATTCATCGGAGACACAAAGGTTGGTAAATGTCAGTTCATGAGTAATGCAACAGATAGAGGGTATTGGGTCTGAACGGAGAAGAGGTATTTTCTGTGATAAGGATGACAGAAAAAGTGATTAGTCAAAGAACAAGCAAGGTCTTCGAGTGGAAATCAATTATCATGAGAAGTGAAGGAGCAACCACCCTCAAAGTCAAGGCCACAAACCAACCACCATATTTTTAAATTGACAATATTTTTCTTTGATTTGAAATAGGGGCAAAAAATTTCATTTGTTTCGGAGAAACCCATGCAAGGAAAGGCAAGCACCAGACAGGTTTGACCGTAAACTCTCAGGACCCGCCTGGATAATGGGATTTAATTTAAAATTTTAAGGACCCTCCTGGATAATGGGATCTAGTTTTTAAGTTTTCAGGACCCGCCTGGATAATGGGATTTAATTTAAAGTTTTCAGGACCCTCCTAGATAATGGGATCTAGTTTTTAAATTTTCAGGACCCTCCTGGATAATGGGATTTAGTTTTTTAAGTTTTCAGGACCCTCCTAGATAATGGGATCTCGTTTTAAATTCTCAAGACCCTCCTGGATAATGGGATTTAATTTAAAATTTTGAGGACCCTCCTGGATAATGGGATTTAGTTTTTAAGTTTTCAGGACCCTCCTGGATAATGGAATTTAGTTTTTAAATTTTCAGGACCCTCCCGGATAATGGGATTTAATTTTGAAATTTTAGGGCCCTCCTGGATAATGGGGTTTAATCTTAAAAATTCTTAGGACCCTCCTGGACAATGGGACTTAGTAAAATTCAAAACGTTCATGAGTAACAAGATCTAGCTAGGCTCTACCTTGAGGAAATATAAGTTTGGCTTTGAAGTTTTCATGCTTAGGATAAGATTCAATTTGAAATTTTAAGGACCCTCCTGAATAATGGACTTAGTTTAATACATCCCTTAGATGCTAAGATTTAGCATAAGTTTCACCGTTAGGAAGTTGAATTTAGCTCTGAAATTTTCACCCTTAAGATGAGATTTGATTTTAAATTTTAGGACCCTCCTGGATAATGGGATTTAGTTTTAGGTGTTCAGGACCCTCCTGGATAATGGGATTTAGTTTTAGGTATTCAGGACCCGCCTAGATAATGGGATTTAGTTTTAAGTTTTCAGGACCCTCCTGGATAATGGGATTTAATTTTTTGTTGTCAGGACCCTCCTGGATAATGAGATGTAGTTTAAGAATTTCTTATATAACAAGATGTAGCAGGTGTAACATCTTTAGAAGATATGATTTAGATTTTTAAAGCCGTCATTAACTAGGAGTTTTCAGGACCCTCTTGGATAATGGGATTTAACTTTCAAATTTATAGAGATATTTGGTAACATAATTCAATTAACACTCACATATGTGCCCAACACTAAACTAGGGTAGAAGTTTTCTTTGTTTGTCTTTGTCTATTTTGTGGAAATCAGGCGCTCACCTGGAGAACAAGGGAATACATTTCAAATTTAGCAATCAAGCACCCACCTAAAGAACAAGTGGATACATTTCAAGGTTTAGCAATCAGGCACACACCTGAAGAACAAGGAAATACTTTTCAAGTTTCGGTAATCAGGCGCCCACCTGAAGACCAAGGGAATACATTTTCGAGTTCAGTAGTCAGGCGCCCACCTGGAGAACAAGGGAATACATTTCACGTTCAGCTATCAGGAGCCCACCTGAAGAACAAGGGAATACATTTCAAGTTCAACAATCAGGAGCCCACCTGGAGAACAAGGGAACACAGAAAGTTTCAGTAACCAGGCACCCACCTGGAGAACAAGGGAAGACAGTTCAAGTTTCAAGGGAAAGTAGTTCCGAAGGAAGACAGTTCAAGATTTGGAAATTAGGCACCCACTTGGAAAATAAGGGAATTCACTTCAGAATGCAATTCAAGTCAACAACAAAAGAAGCTCGCAGCAAGAATGCGAGTCAACAGTCCGAGGTGATCAATAGAAGTTAGTCACAATAAAGAAAGAAAAAAAAGAGAAAGGCGAGAAGTTAATCTAGATGCAGAAGTTGATGAAAGATGTGGGCGGCTCAAGACATGGTCGAGGTCATAAGCACTGCATGCCCGGTTTTGATTCGAAAAGTTGAAGAAGAATGAGCTAGCACCTGCAACTAGCAAGCGTCAAGGTTCAAATCCAAAGTCTGCATGAAGAACCATTCAAGACTCAAGACCAAGCTTCAGAAGACTTATAGATATGAATATTGTAACTCGTAGTTGATAGGCTTAGCTAGTCTTTTTCATGTTTTAATTTTTTACGTAACATCAGGACAGTGGACCGGAACCTTAGCGAAACGGCATCTCGACCGGCTCTCCACCTCGGCATAATCCATCATCTCACTCACCTCTGAACTACACGTGATCTGATTCCTTTATAGCCAAGTATATGTAGGCATCTCAGATACCAGGGCTCGGTCGCATTCCCCTCTTTCTTAGTTTTGGTCTCTCTAAATAAAGGTCGGGTCAAAAACCTGTCTAGTCGTTCTTTGTCTAAAAATACTTCATATTTCCAGTCAAAGAGGGACAGTTGTAGACATGTGATTTTTGACCCTCCCCAAGATTTTTCATATTTTAGCACGTAAATATATTTAGGCCTAATATAGCTATTTCAACTATTTTTGACTTCTTTACTTTATTTTCGTCATAAAAATGGAAAATTACAAAAAATAATTTAGTATGTACCTTTCATAATTACTAAAAAAAATATAATAAGAAATACAAAAATAGTACCTTATTTTTATCTTTATATAATTTTGAAAACAAAAAAAATATATAATAATTTCATGTTAGCTTTTGCATTGTGTAGTATTTTTATCTTATTTTAAAATGAGTCAATTAAGGTATTGGATCACAATTTTAAGAGTTTTTGGAGCCCAATTCTTGGCCCAATTCGGATTAGTCCATTAAGCCCAGGGACCCTTCTAGACTCTTCTTTAGAACAAAAACAAATAAAAAGGACCCTAAGGACTTAACACAAAAAGACCTATGGACTAATTGACACAATACAAAAAAATATACCTAAACCTAGACTCTACATAAAGAAAAGACCATCAGCCGTTTTTCTACATTGAGGGACCTTTCATCTTCTCCAAGAAGTCAAGAGCTTAGCCGCACACCCATGGCTGCTTCTTCTTCTTCTTCTTGAACAAGAGAGAATGGAACCAAATACAAAACCCTAACGCCTGATATACACTGAAGAGAGCTAGAAGCCGCAGTTGCTGACCTTGACCATTCTGCCATCTCCTTCGCTCGAGCTGTTGCTTCGCCGGAATTGATCACCAGAGAGTGACAACACTAACTAGCTACCCCTACTCGGAAATACACGAAAACGCTACTCATCCCCTTCTAAAAAATAACGCCAAAAGCTCCAAAAGCTCTGCTGGAAAACGAACCAACACAACCCGGAAAAACAATCTCAGAAACCAAACCAATCCAGCACCAAAACCGGAACTGAAACTCAACTGAAGACGTTCCAAAATCTCCCCAAAGTTCTATCCGTTTTCGAGTCTTCCGGCATCGATTCGAGGTGATACTGGTTTCGAAGTCTGAGTCGCCGTTCGAGTACAGTTCGTGATTCTTGTGTAACATTTGTTGTTGTTTGCTGTATTGCCGAGTTCCCATCACCGGGTTTCTTGTCCCTCGATTAACTGAAAGTTCTTTTGGAAAGCGTTACTGTCGTCCAAGCTCAGTCGAGTTGAATCCGGCGAGAGTCCAACGAGTCTCAAGGTCTGGTCGAAGTCCGTTTGAGGTTCCGTCCGAGCTACTGTCTGATTCGAGTTCCATTGCAGCCATTGTTTCATTTTGGCTCGTGTAACTGTTGAACATTTGAGAGGTTAAAATATTCATTTCAGGTGCATTCTTTCATCTACTATCCTTTACATTTTGCTATAATCTATTTGAAAGCTTCAGTTATGAGATTTGCTCTTCCACGATGGTGTATTCAAAAGTTGTTTATTGGTAGCTTCATTTGAGTTCACTATAATTTCCACGAAACATGGTTGTAACGTATGAAGTCAATGTGCGCATGAGAATCTGGTTGCTGTTTTGTTTTTGTTTTTCTCGTTATTGTTGGTATGTTTTTGTTCAATCTATGTTGGGATGGTTTTAATTATTGAAATTAATTTGTAGTTCTTGTCATATTTTCCCCAAATTTGTGGTAGTTGAAGCTAAGTGAAATCAAGATTTAGAGTTAAATCTACATAGGTGAGATTGCGCTTTAAAGAGTTTGGTTGGCAGATTCTTTGATTCCTAGTGGGATTTACGTGTTGCTGAGGGAACGTGGTTAGAACTGGTTGATTTGTTATTTTAGCGCCTGTTAAGTTAAAATTAAGAATGTGTTTGTTATTTAAAAGGGTTGACAGATTAGTTCTATAAGCCTAATTAGGAATAATTCTTTTAATAGTTCGAGGTGTGTCGTGCCGAACAAAATCTTAAAATGCACGACCCTCATTTAATTAACATATGAAACCTTAGAAGTCGAGGCGTGCCATTTAGCTGAATTTCCATGGCCCTCGTAAAGTTGCAAACGCGTAGTTGCTTTAGGCGCGTTGTTTTAATAATATTACCTTCCTCAATTCGGGTGTGCATTTCATGTGACCCAAATCAAAATCTTAAAACATTGACTAAAATGTGTTTAGGATTGCGGTGCATTTCAAGTGGCGCGGTCCAACAACACGTTTTAAATGACTTTCAATCTTCTTTAAAAAATAATTAAAAGCGGTTAAAACTAAAATATGCACATAGGTTTATAATTGTTTAAAATCAGATAATTAAGCCGAATATAACAGTTAAGCGACCGTGCTAGAACCACAGAACCCGGGAATGTCTAACACCTTCTGCCGGGTTAACAAAATTCCTTACTCGGATTTCTGGTTCGCGAACTGTTAAACAGAGTCAAGCTTTTCCTCGATTCGGGATTCAACCGGTGACTTGGGACACCATAAATCTCCCAAGTGGCGATTCTGAATCTTTAAATGAAATAATCTCGTTTCGATTGTCCTTTAATTGGAAAAACTCCCTTATACATCCCCTTACGGGGGTGTAGGTAAAAAGGAGGTGTGACAGCCTCCTTGAGAGTTGTTGACATAGTTGGCTTCCTCATAATCTTCACTTGATGATGGTTGAACATCTTCCAGCAAATTTACATTCTTTGTTTGGCTTTTAGTGAATATTTTTGTCAACACATTGACATTGGTGGCAAGCCCTGTAATTACTTGATCTCTTTCTTAATTCTCCTTAATCATGTTGGTCAAGGAGGGAGAACCATATGCAATTCCACTTGTGGTGTCCTCTGAGTGCCAAACCTGATTATGTTTTACCATTTTGTCAAATATTTGTGTGATCATTGCGAATGTCTTATGAATAAAAGATCCATCAACTGCATTCTTGGCTATAGATTGGTTCATAGCATCTAAACCCATGTAGAATTTATCCAACAAGATAGAATCTGGAAAACCATGATTGGGAGACCTCAAAAAATATAACTTGAATCGATCCCATGCCTCATATAGATGTTCTCCCGGTACTTGCTTGAAAAAGATAATTTTATACTGGAGCTCAGATTTCTTACTTTGCGGGAACCATTTAGCTAAGAATGCTCGGACAAGTTCAGGCCAAGAATGAATGGAATTTGGTGGCATATTTTGAAGCCATTTCCTTGCGTCCCCACCTAGTGAGTACTTGAACACCCTCAACCTTACGTCATCATCTAAGACGTTGTTCTGCTTATGCATCGCACACACACCCAAGAAGTTTCTAAGATGTTGCATCGGATCATCATCAGTGGAATTCCTGAAAAACCCCTCCGCTTTTAGCATTATGATTAAAACATGTTCCACCTTGAAAGTTGCAGCGCCGACTATCGGAGGTACAATAGCATTTGTATCCTCGATGTACTCATCTAAATAGTGTAAGGCGGTCAGTGTCAAATATAGTAACCCAACAAGGTTGGGGTCGAATCCCATAGGGAATAGGCATAAAAAGGTTACTTGAGTAGTATGCTACTTGACTTAGGTCGTAATTCTATTCCGTTAACGTAACAAGAGAATGATATGATTGTGAATTGAAGAGATAACTAATTGTGAATTTGAGAATGTAAATGATTTGATTAAGGAAATCAAAGTCGTGTCCCCATTAATGGAATGTAATGCTATCGGTTTTAATATGATATATTTTTAATGGAAGGTCCTTTGATATGCAAATGATTTCTAAATGACTACCCAATACTTTCCAATAGTTGAGTAGTATTTTCCCTTTATGATTTTTCCAAATATAAAAGAGTTGCAAATTAAGAACAACCAATTTATGCCAAGTAGAACCCACTTATTCCTAAGCGATTCTATCAAATAAGAGTTAACGTCTTGAGTTCTTGATATTCAATTCTACCAAACCCTAACTCACTTTTTCAAGTAAAGAAAAAGTAAAATGGAATAGGTTAATGTTTGCAACCACTAACCATAAATAAAGAACAAGAATTGAATAAATATCAACCAACTATTATAAATATATTCAATGTTAAACACCCATTAACATTACACCCATCTAGGGTCCACAACTTTAGTATTTAAAACTAGCTACTCATACTAAAATACAAGAACAAAGTATTTAATAAAGCCATAAAGGTTAGAAAAGTGAAAGATTCCTTCTTCACAAACCTCAAATAAATGAAATATTCAATGCTCTCTAAGTAGGACCTTGTTTCAGACTTGAATGCCCCACAAAAACCCTAGTTATTCTGTTTATAGTGGACTAAAAGTGTAGTCAAAATCGGATAAAAATACCCCATCAGATGACTTATGCGATCGCATACTGGTCGCAGACCAGTTATGCGAACCACATATCGAACATTCCATCACATCCTTGCTGAGTTCCAGATCTGGCTTCCATCGCAAAACAATTATGCAGACTGCATACATGTTATGCGATCGCATATCCCGCCGTATATCATGTTGGGGTCTGTCTTCTACTTGAGTTATGCGACCATTATGCGTCTCGCATAGGTGTTATGCGACCACATAATGGACCGCATATTTGCTTCTTCAGTTGGCCTAAAAGACTGTCTCTATTTGCGATCAGTTGGGCAATTATGCAATCTGCATGTGAGTTATGCGACCGCATACTTACAGCATATCCGTCTTTTTTTGACTTTTTGACTTCTTTTCCATGTTTTAGGGTATGCAAGCTCATGCACTACAAAATAACCAAACTTGATCAAAATTAACTACAAATGTATTAAAAGACAAGTTAAAATATAAGTAATTGGTATCAATTGTGCCAAAATTCCATGGCATATCAGAGTATACCAGAATATCATCAATAAAAACAATGATGAATGAGTCAAGATATGGACGAAACACATTGTGCATCAAATGCATAAAGGCTACTGGGGCATTGGTCAGCCCAAACGACATAACAAGGAACTCGTAATGACCATATCGAATCCTGAAAGCAATCTTCGGGATATTTGGCTTCCGAATCTTCAACTAATGGTAACCTGAACGCAAGTCAATCTTAGAAAACACTCACACACCCTGTAACTGGTAAAACAGATCATCAATACGAGTCAAATGATACTGGTTCTTTACTGTAACTTTGTTCAACTAGCGATAATCAATGCACTTACGCATAGAACCATCCTTTTTCTTAACAAACAAGATAGGAGCACCCCAAGGTGATACACTGGGCCGAATAAAACCCTTATCAAGCAATTCCTATAACTGTTCCTTCAACTCCTTCAACTCAGGAGGGGCCATATGATAAGGAGGAATAGAAATGGGCTGAGTGCTCGGCAACTGATTAATGCCAAAATCAATATTTCTGTCGGGTGGCATACCTGGAAGATCAGCTGGAAACACACCAGGAAAGTCCCATACTACTGGGACTGAATCAACTGTAGGGGTATCAATACTAACATCTCTCACATAGGCCAGATACATGTCACACCCCTTCTCAACTATTCGCTAAGCTTTAAGGAAATAAATAACTCTACTGGGAGTGTGATCTAAAGTACCCCTCCACTCTACTTGCAGTACACCTGGCATAACCAGTGTCACAATTTTGGCGTGATAATCAAGAATAGCATAACGGGGCGACAACCAGTCCATGCCCAAGATAACATCGAAATCTACCATGATGAGCAATAATAAATCGGCTCTAGTCTCAAAACCACTAAGAGCAACTAAACACGACCGATAACGCGGTCCACAACAAGAGAATTTCCCACAGGAGTAGAATTATAAATAGGGGAACTCAAGGAATCACGAGATACACCCAAATGTGGGGAAAAATAAGAAGACACATAAGAATAGTTGGAGCCTGGATCGAATAAAACCAATGCATTTCTATGACAAATCAGGACAATACTTGTGATGACATAATCGGAGGTGACAACCTTGGTACGGGCAGGAAGGGCATAATATCTGGCCTGGCCTCCCCCTCTAGGGCGACCTCTACCTACCCGACATCCACATTTTGCTAGCTGAGGAGGTGGGGTAGCAACTGTTGCTGTAATCATAGCCTGAGAACTCTGCGGGGCACGCTGTGGCTGAGAAGTCTATGGAGGTGCACCCCTACTAGGTCTGGGGCAATCCCTCATCATATGGCGTGTGTCACCACACTCAAAACAAGCTCTTGGAGGACGTGGTGGTTGTGACTGGCTCGGGCCAGGTCTACTGGACTTGCCGCTGAAAGCACCCCGTGCAGGAGGCGCACTAGATACTGAAGGTGCATAATAAGACTCTTGAGGTCTAGGAGGAGCTGGAATACCACTGACTACTAGAAGAGATTAATGAGTAGGGCGACTCATATAACCCCTACCATAACGAACTGCAGCTGGAGCATGGGCACTAGAATAATGGCCCGACTCTCGAGACCTCTTGGCTTTCCTCTCCTCTTTATCCCAAGCATGCATACCCTCTATCCTCCTAGCAATGCTCACCACCTGTTGATAATGAATATCCATCTCTAACTCCCGAGCCATGCTAGATCTGATGCTGGGAATGAGTCCTTCAATAAACGGTTGAACCTCTCACAAACTGTAGCAACCAAGGCTAGTGCATGCCTAGCCAAGTTAGTGAAACAGAAAACATACTCTGAAATAGTCATAGTGCCCTGGCGCAAATGCTCAAACTCTACGCGCCATGCGTCCCTGAGGCTCTGAGGAACAAACTCTCTTAGAAACATATCTGAAAACTAAGTCCAAGTGAGGGATGCTACCTCAACTGCACTGTCTAACTCAAAAGTACGCCACCACTAGTAGGTGGCTCCTCAAAGTTGGAAGGCAGTGAAAGAAACCCCACTCGATCTTGATATACCCATAGTACGGAAGATACGGTAGCACTCCTCCAGAAATCATAGGGCATCATCTGATGCTAAACCAGTGAATACCGGAGGCTTATACTTCTTGAACCCTCAAGCCTCCGTTGCTCCTCCTCTGAAGCCGCTGCCTTGTCCTCGGGCTAATCTGCCACTGCAGGCGGTACCGGTATAACCTCTAGGATCTGATCAACCTGGACTCACTGCTCTGGAGGGCAGGCGGCGGGAGTCTGTGCTCCTTCCTCGGCCTGGAATGTGGCTGTAGCAAGAGGAATCAGCCCTACATGAGCTACAGTGGTATACATGCTCATGAACTGTGCAAGAGTCTCCTGAAGAGCTGGAATACTAGTAGTAGTAGGCGTATCAGGTGCCTGGACTCTGGCTGGAGCTGCTGGTGGCTCCCTTATGGCAGCTCGCGCAGGTGCTCTAGATGCATCACGGGCACGTCCTCGGCCTATACCCCGGCCCCGACCTCTGACGGCTCTAGCAGGGGGCGCAGGTGCATGGTCATCTCCGGTAGCACGTGTCCTCACCATCTATGAGAGAATAGAAGACAGAAGTTTAGAACTGTGATATCAAAATCTCGCACGACAAGGAAATCAAATGAAGTGAAGTTTTCCTAACAATTACATAGCCTCTCGTAGATAAGTACAGACGTCTCTATACTGATCCGCGAGAGTCTAATAAACTGGCTTGCGATTTATAACTCCTATAAACCTAGAGCTTTGATACAAACTTGTCACGACCCAAGTTCGCCCACTGTAAACTATCGTGACGACACCTAGTCTCTACGACTAGGTAAGCCTAACAATTGCAGAAAAAGAAAATAAAATGGGGAAAAAACTAATAAATACTGAAGATAAACAAATATAGACGCGTTTCAGATGCTGCTCAGCATATACTAATACAAGATCTCAAAAATTGAACAACTTCCCAAAATACGGAATCTCATGAAATCAGTAGCTATGGATACAATATAGTGCTCTAACTCCAGAATATCAAAATCAAAAGAAATATAACTACAAGAGAGAATGGAGAGAGACTCCTCGGTCTGGGGATGCGACAGATATACCTCGAAGTCTCTGAAGAATCGCCTCGCCTCAAGGATAGTAGGGTTGAGCCAAAGAACTTGGACCTACACATGAAAAATATGCACATGAAGGGCATAAGTACACCACATCGGTACTCAATAAGTCCCAAGACTAACCTCGGTCGAGTTGTGACGAGGAAGGTCAGGGCCCTACTGATTATAGCTGAAAAACGAGGTAAAACAATATAGAAAACGACAATATAATTAAATGCTAACAGTTGAAGTAACACAAGATAATAAAAGTAACAACAAATACATCGGAGAGAAAATTACAGATAAGAACGTAACTCCAAACAGAGATAGCAATCGGGGATCTCCCAAGATACCGTCCTGTAGTCCCCAAATGTAAATATCCAGTGGATCTCCCGAGTGTCGTTCCGTAGTCCAACTCATAGTGTGCAGAGATCTACCAGAATCCCGATCCGTAGTCCTAAATGTAAATACCCAAAATACCAAAATCATTAAGTAAAACAGTTCCTCTAATGTTTTAAACTAGCTAAATAAAAATTTGACTGTGAACAGGACAAGTTTAGGATTCAGAAAACCCTCACTAAAGTGGATCCTAAATATATTGCCACTGCCTCCACTAAACTCTGCACACACCATGATAACATATTACAATAACAGAAAAACCTGTAGAGATCTTTTCAGTGCTCAAGTGACAAGGTGTAAAATTAGTCATACTAGATCAAAAGGGCTTCAAAATCTAAGAAATTCAATATATCTAGTTGGACTAAAAGATATTTCTATTCGGTAAAATCGGAGGGTCCAATTTTCCGTTATTATGATGCCTCGTAAGCATATTTCACAAGGTTCGAGACTAGTGTCAAGGTTCACCCTCGAGGGCTATCGACGCTCGACCTCGGGGCGATGCAGACCAACGACTATGATGGAAAAGTGGGGAGTTCCCAAGGCGTACAACTAGGGCTGACAAAGTCTAGTGAGCTAAGTTCAGACCCGAATCATGACGTCAACTAGCTGTCCTATCCCTATATGTTTGTAATAAATGCACTTGTACTATGTTGGGATTCTCCCTCATATATAAAGGGGACCCTTGTCATTTTGTAAACATCTGTTGCTCAATACTAAAGACACAAGAACATTCTCTCTGCTCTCTAACATATTCTCTTGATCTCATTACTTCATCCATTGCTTATATTTATTGTGTTCTACCTAAAGTTCATCATTTAATGCTTATTATTGGCCATAAAGAGCCGTCATTGATTTATTCATAAATGTTAGTCTCCATCGACCACCCTCGATAGCTCTTAGCCGAGCTTCAGACTCGATCCCGAGGCCCACAAATAGGCAAGCTCGAGGCCCCGATTGACAACGATTCGGTTTGGTTAACATCCTGTTTTTAAGCTCTTATCTCGTTTCTAAGTCTTTCACATAGCATCAACTACCTAACAACTAGCATAAAAATAGATCACATATTTCTAGAATCTCTAAATCAAATTTAATTGTTATTACCATTTTTGCGGTAAACAGTTTGGTGCCCACCGTGGGGCGAAAAATAATAGTGGTTATTTTCTTGCTGGTTTTACTACACAATGCAAGTTATCTTTCACACTTTTTCTTGTCCAAGATCTTTGATTTTAGGTCAAAATGCCTAAACCGGTAAGTGTGCCCGAAAACAACAGCCTCAAAACTATGGGAAGGGCGGTACGGTTATTCCAGGTATCGGTGTGCCACCGCAAAACCCTAAGAACACACCGGAGCCAATTCCTGACGGTACGACCTCGTGTGATACCCAAGGCGTTGACGCTTGTCCTCACATTAACTAGGGAGCGCACCGAGAAATTCAGCAGGAAATTGGGAATCATCCAACCTGGGCAAAAAGAGAGATTCCTCGACATGTCATTCATATGATTATCGGGGGGGCGACATCCCCCAAGGACCCGTGATCAAACGGATAAAAATATCCACTGCAATCGAGGGGCCGATCCGAGACCACATGACCAAAGACATCCTCGCATTTAGCGAGGAGGATCTCAAGACCTTGGTAGAACCACACAACGACGCGCTGGTAATTTCATTTCTTTTGAGCAATGTTCGAATTAAACGTGTGCTCGTGGATCCAGGTAGCTCGGCCAGCGTAATCAAGTCAAAGGTAGTAGAACAACTTGGGTTGCTCGATCAGATCGTACCCACCTCCTTGGTTGTCTACGGCTTCAACATGGCCAATAAAATAACGAAAGGAGAGATCGTCCTCCCGGTTGATATGTTCAGTACAGTTCATAATACCAAGTTCCATATCATCGTTGGTGACATGAGGTACACCGCGTTGCTTGGCAGGCCGTGGATACACAACATGAGGGTGGTGCCGTCAACTCTGCACTAGATGATAAAATTTCCAACAAAAGGTGGCATAACAACCATATATGGAGAACAACATGCAGCAAAAGAAATGTTTGTAGTTTACCATGAGGCACATAGCCCCATACACTCCACCTCGAATGAGTCTAGGAGCATGCAGACCCCCGAGGACGATGAAGAAGATTTCCTCGCTCCTCTAACTTTCACTGCCCCCGAATAGTCGGATGCAACAAAATTGACAATTGAAGAACTGGAGCAAGCTGTTTTGATCGAGCATCTCCCAGATCGGAAGGTTTAAACCAGTGAAGCAAAAAAGAAGATCCCGGTTCGAAGTAAAACACGCATTCATCAAGGACGATGTAACGAAACTCCTTAAAACAGGGTCTATTAGAGAGGTAAAGTATCTCGAATGGCTGACCAACGTAGTGGTAGTGCCCAAAAAGGGAAATAAGTTAAGAATGTGCGTAGATTATAAAGATTTAAATAAGGCGTGCTGCAAGGATTTTTTCCCATTGCCTAACATCGATCGTCTGATCGATGCTGCGGCCGACCATGAGACCCTCACCTTTCTCGATGCCTACTCAGGGTATAATTAAATTCAGATGAACCCCGAGGATAGGGAAAAGACTTCGTTCATCACGAAGTATGATATCTACTGTTAAAATGTAATGCCTTTCGGGATGAAAAACGTAGGGGCTACATACCAACGTCTAGTTAATAAAATGTTCGAGCATCAAATAGAGAAATCCATGGAAGTTTATATTGATGACATGCTAGTTAAGTCCCTGCGCGCAGAGGACCATTTGGCTCATTTGCAGGAAACATTCAACATCCTCAAAAGTTACAACATGAAGCTTAACCCCGAGAAATGTGCCTTCAGAGTGGGTTCGGGAAAATTCTTAGGCTTTATGGTATCGAACAGGGGGATCGATATCAATCCCGACAAAATCAAGGCCATCTAAGAAATCACGATGATAAATAATGTAAAGGTCATGCAACGGCTGACAGGGCGAATAGCGGCTCTGGGCAGATTCATATCAAGGTCGTTGGATATGAGTCATCATTTCTTCTCTTTACTCAAAAAGAAAAACAACTTCGAGTGGACTCTAGAATGCCAACACGCCCTAGAGGAACTGAAGCGCTACCTGACAAGTCTGCCTTTGCTCCACACACCAAAATTCATAGGATGAAATGTTGTATCTATACCTGGCCATATCCGAGATAGCGGTAAGCGGTGATCTGGTTCGAGAAGAGCAAGGTACGGAATTTCCTATTTATTATGTAAGTTGAACCCTAGGGGATGCCGAAACCAGGTATCCACACCGAGAAAAATTAGCTCTTGCATTAATAAGCGCATCGCGAAAACTGAAACCCTATTTTCAATGCCACCGCATTTGCGTTTTAACAACGTACCCTCACCAAAGCATATTGCATAAGCTCGAACTATCAGGCCAATTGGGCAAATGGGCCATCGAACCCGGGGGGTATGATATCGAGTATCAACTCCGAACGACCATCAAGTCCCATATCCTGGCGGACTTTCGTGGCCGACTTCTCACCCTCCCTCGTGCCCGAGGTAGAAAATGAACTCCTACTAAGATCAAGCACATCTTCTGGGGTATGGACCCTGTTCACCGACAGCTCCACAAACTTGAGAGGATCTGGGCTTGGTATAGTCCTGAAGCCGCCCACGGGTGGCATAATCAGGCAATCTATAAAAACTGCAAGATTGACTAACAATGAAGCCGAGTATGAGGCTATGATTGTAGGTCTGGAGTTGGCCAAAAGCCTGGGAACTGAGATCGTCGAAGCAAAATGCGATTCACTCCTGTAGTAAACCAGGTAAATGGGAGCTACGAGGTCCGAGAAGATAGGATGCAAAGGTATTTGGACAAAATCCAAATCACATTACGCCATTTCAAAGAATGGACCCTGGTTCACATACCTCGTGAGCAGAACAGCAAGGCTGGTGGCCTCGCAAACCTGGGATCATCTGTTGAAGAAGATGACCTACTCCTCGGGGCTGTTTTTCAGCTGTCCAAATCTGTGGTCGAGGAAGGTCATGCCGAGATTAATTCTACTAGCCTAACATGAGATTGTGAGAAATAAATACATTGACTATCTGAAAGATGGAAAATTACCCACAGACCCAAAGGAATCGAGGGCCCTGTGAACCAAAGTAGCCCAGTTCTCGCTTGATGAAAACAAAACTCTATACAGAAGAACTTTCGATGGACCCCTAGCAGTATGTATGGGGATAGGATACACAAACTATGTACTCAGAGAAATTCATGAGGGTACTTGTGGAAACCACTCCGTCGCCGATTCCTTAGTCTGAAAGGTGATCAGGGCAGGCTACTATTGGGACAACATGGAAAAAGACACTAAGGAATTCGTCCGAAAGTGCGACAAAGGCCAGAGATTTGCCCCTATGATTCACTAACCCAGCGAACAGCTACATTCGTTCTTATCTCCATGGACATTCATGAAATAAGGAATGGACATCGTCGAACCCTTACTAACGGCACCAGGTAAAGCTAAATTCATTTTATTTATGACTGACTATTTCTCAAAATGGGTGGAAGCGTAGGCCTTCGAGAAGATAAGAGAAAAATAAGTCATTGACTTCATCTGGGATCACATTATGTGCCGATACGGGATCCTTCTGAGAGAACATGCGATAATGCGAGGCAGTTCATCGGAAGCAAAGTAACATAGTTCATTGAGGATCACAAATTCAAGAGAATCTTGTCGACACCTTACCACCCGTGTGCAAACGGCCAGGCTGAGTCCACAAACAAAATCCAAAACATGAAAAAGAAGTTGGAAAACGCTAAGGGAAAATGGAGAGAAATATTGTCCGAAGTGCTATGGGCATACCGAATAACTTCAAAATCAAGCACAGGGGAAACACCTTTCTCTCTGGTGTATGGTGCTGAGACTCTGATACCAGTGGAGGTTGGGGAGCCAAGCGCCATATTTTGACACACCACTAAGAGCTCGAACAACGAGGCTATGACTACGGCCCTCGAACTATTAGATGAAAAGCGAGAAGCCTTGCTGGTCCGAATGGCTGCCCAAAAGCAAAGGATCGAAAGGTATTATAACAGGAGAACAAACCTCGAACATCTCGGAGTCGGGGACTTGGTCCTAAGGAAAGTCACCCTCAACACCGGAAACCCTAATAAAGAAAAGCTAGGCCAAAATTGGGAAGGACCGTACTGCGTCCTTGGAGTAATCGGCAAAAGGGTCCTGCAGGCTAGGTACCATGGAAGGCGAGTAACTTCCAAGCAATTGGAACATATCAATACTGAAACGATACTACTGATAAGGCATGCGTTGCACTCTTTTCCTTCAACCGGATTTTGTCCCTAGAAGGGTTTTACCAGCATGGTTTTTAACAAGGCAACATCTATATGTTACCTAAGGGAGAGCCAACAAGTATTCAGGATTTCTTTCGCAATCAAACTCAAATACTGGGGGGGGGGGCATTCCCCCTAAAGGTCACCTACTAGGAGAAGCCAAGATGCGCTAAGAGGGATCTTGATAGGAAAATAATGTACCGGGCAAACGGTCGAACGAAACCGTGTCCGCATGGAACAACCGAACCCATAATAGCAAAAACATATATACTTGTACCAAGTAATAAAAAAAAAATCGGTATATTTGAAAAAATGGCTCCTCTGTCAAAAATGCCCCAAAAACTCGGGGACTGCATCAACAACTCACAACAATGCGACCCCCGGGTCAGAGCTTTGAGCTTGTAAGCCCTCAATGAGACAACAACAAGATCGTAAAACAGCTCCAAAGCCAAAAGACGTCCCGAACACTCGGGGACTGATGTCGAAAACTCAATACCACATGACCTTCGGGTCTGAAATTCTGAAATCGTAAACCCTCAATGAGGCAATACCAAGTTCACAAGTAATGGATCCCGAGTCAAGAAACCCTCGACGACTCTAGGACTGCCGTCAATTGCTATCTCCATCGACTTATCAAAACCCGATGCCGTAAGGCCACATGCGGGCAACCTCGGTCTCGTAGGACCTATATAAGGCAACAACAATATCTGTAAGGCCTCAAGCAAGGCATTAACCATACTTGTACCAAGTATCCAAAACTATAAGACCTCAAAGGCATGTAAAACTTGTAAGACCTTGCTAAAGGCATAAACCCTATCTCAAAGTTTAGGCTATATATCAAACTTGTAAGACCACTAAAAAGGCACCCTCGATATAGACGCCTAAACTACTTCACTCGGGACTTAAAGGCTCTAACCAAAGACAAATGACTCCAGTCACAAGGCTGTACCAGTCAAACTAACGCGACTCGAGGACGCCCGACCGTCGCTATATATCACAGTCCTTCAATTGCTTCGAATATACTTCGGAAAGAATCAGTTAAATAGGATACCGTCGATATAGGTAAAAGAGCTTCGACGTCAGCTCCTAAACACTAGCTTCGAGATACTCAGCCTCCGAGCCAAACCTCTCGAGGTGCTCGATCATCGCCGACTCACAATCGAGATTTTTTATTAAACCGTCGAAGAGTCAGGCAAATATTATTCAAAATAGTCCTTAATGAGGGAAAATTAAAGCCTATATTAGAGGTCTCATCGACCCAAGGCATAAGAGTCATTGTTGCCAGCCCACATAAAAGGTCGCATCGACCCGAGACATAAGAGCCATTGTTGCCAGCCTACATAAAAGGTCACATCGACCCAAGGCATAAGAGCCATTGTTGCCCGCCCACATAAAAGGTCGCATCGATCCAAGGCATAAGAGCCATTATTGCCAGCCCATATAAAAGGTCACATCGACCGAAGGCGTAAGAGCCACTATCGCCAGCCCACAAAAAAGGTTGCACCGACCCAACGCGTAAGAGCCTAAGAGCCAACTTGCAATTCAAAAACTTGAGGGTTGAATGAGCTTGAGTCAAAACCCGATTCGGAGACTGAACCCAAAATAGTTACCTAAAAATGCCTAAGAGCAAACGCGAAAGAGCCACTGTTGCCAGCACTAAAGTTAAAGGTCTCACTGACAAAATGCGTAAAAGTCACTACCGCCAGCGCTAAAGTCATAGGTCACAGTGACCCAGCATATAAAAGATAGGTCTAACCCGAGAACACTCGGGGACTGACTTGCGACCATCACAGGCCACTCAGCAATAGCAAAAACCCGAGGGTATAACCCAAGGTCTAAGATCTCGAATCAATTATCAAAAGGCAAAGGTGACAAGAAATGATAAAAAACTAAAAGACTATTATACATATGGCTCGCAGAGGTACGTTTACAAGGCTTTTGAAAAATCCTTACAAAGAAGGGGCCAAACAGAACCCCAATTCATCATCGAGCCTGCATCTTTGATGGCTTCACCGGAGGTTGTGCCCCAACAGTTCCGGCTACAGCCCCAGGACCTTCGACGGCCTCTTACCCTCGGGGAATCCCGCTTCCATTCTCGTCATCTTCTAAACCACTACTCGATGCATCTCTAGAAGCAAACATGGCAACAGCTCTCTTCTCTAGGGTATTCACCCTCTCGAGCTCGGCAAACAAATTGATATCCCTTGCATGTATGTCCTGTGGAGTTCGCCTCCGAGATTCTAACCGAGCGTGCTCCATGGATCGAGTCAATTTCAGTTCGACCTCCTCAGGCACTCTCCCAGTGTGAGCGTTTATTACAACAACACCCTCTTTGTTCGTAGATATAAGCGCCTCAGCTTTGGTTTTGATCCCAGATAGTGCAGATACTAACTCAGAGTGGAGACCTCTATTTTTGTCACTTTCTGTCCTCCAATCTTGAAGCTGACGCTCGAGTGAGGCCATCTTTTCCTAAAGGGTATCCCTCTCAGAGGTTATCTCTCTCATATGCCGTTTGAGTTCGAGGACTTCAGATGTTACAACCCATATCCACATGTGTTAGTTCATGCCATATATTAGTTAGCATAAATCCAAGAAGGAATTATCTTTGAGATGATAATAAGTCAATCTTATTGGTCTTAAGTGATACAAGAGTGTATAAGGGTGATTAACAAGTATTAGAAGTTAAATGAATCAAGGATGTTGTAACTCGTATTTTCAGGTAAATCTAGCGGTTCTTAATAAACTCAAGAGGTCATGTATTAAGGTATTTTAATCATATAATATCTGTATCATAAGTATTGAAGTCAAACGAGTTATGAAACAAAAGTCGACAAAATTTGTCGCAACTTAGGTTCATAATTTTACTTAAACATTAGGTCAAATGTTTCTAATCTTTTCTCCTAATTTACAAGGAATTACGGGGTGATCTACCAAACAAATTAAAGATCTATGAGTCTAGCTTCCAACGCATTAAACCTTTCATCGATACGATCTTGGAGTAGAGAGATATTTGCATTTTCGCGAGATTGCGCCAAGCACCTCTCTATGGGGCCCACTAAGGCGGTTTAAGATATTTGGACCTATATAGGATGCCTCCAACCCGTTTTAAGTCATTTATTCTCACTATTTTCAGACCTTAGAACCCTAGGAACATCCTCTCAAGGTTCTCTCAAGATTCAAGACCCAAAAAAGGGCAAACAACACAAATCAAGTGTCGGGAATTCCGTGGCGCTAGTAAGTCTCTTGTTCTTCTTGTTGTTGCTCATTTTTGTGTCGTTCCAGCTCGTGTGGGAGGTTGTTTTAAAGGGTTTATGTTCTGTAAATACTCCCTCATGTTCTTAATATCAATCCTAGGTGATTTCAAGCCTTCTAAAGTGATTCTAGTGCCGAAAAACACTAATTGATCGCTAGTTTCGCTTTTTTGTTGTTGTGGCAGCATTGGAGGGATATTTCATGGAAATTTAAGGTCAAATTGGAGTTTTTATTTCTGTATAAAGGTAAGGAACCTCTTACTCTATATGTATTTAAGATTATCCAAGTTGCGGCTAAGCCATTGAAGCTAGAACTTGTGAAATATATATCGAAAGGCTTGGTAGTAATGTTATTGTTTTGTGGACTGTTTTGCGTTGTTGTTGGGCTGCGTATTTTACTACTATCTTGTGGAGTTTTGGAGGAGGAAGGGTGTGGAGAAACACCATATATATGTAGGGTTATGGGCTGATAGTTATTCGTAACATTTCCAGGTTGTTTGACACGACTACGGTGGTCGTCGTATGTATGGAGTGATTAGGCTATGTGTGGACTATTTTGGGAGGCTCAATATGTTTATTATTGATGTTGTTTGGGCTGTTTGGTGACTGTTTTGAATGGTGTGAGGTCATATATATAGGGGAGGTGCTGTCCGTTTCATCGTAAAATAGGTTGTGGTCGATACATAATAGTTATGACGCTTAAATGATAACGATAGTATCGTTTCTCTTATTGTAGACTAAGGAGTTTTGACAATTGCATAGCTTGAGATTGGGGCAGTATATACAAGGTATGTGAGGCTATCCCTTTCCTTCTTTTGCACGACTCTGATTGTACATAATGTAATGAACGAGCTTCCAAGATACTCTACTCTTAGAAGCTAGCAGTACTTACATTGTTTTCCCTCTTATGGAACGATTGATGTTAATGTTGCTTCTCTTATTCTTATGTTATCAATGTTGTTGGTACTTCCTGATTCTTATAAGGTTCATAGTGAAGAGTTAGTCCTAATAATGTGTACAGAGGATACCGACCTTACGTCACTCCGAAAGGTTTAGAATGTGATTCCATGAGTCGAGCATGCAACTCATGTATAGTGTGGTATGCCTTGTCGGCTAGTTTATGTTGTATAGTCTTTCATGGTAGCGCGGTAGCTCATACCTTATATGTAGTTTCTTGATTGTATGGTCATCCCCTGCTATGTATGTTCATGCCGTCATATTTTATTGCTGGTTGTCCATGATCCAGGTCTACCATTTATATTGATCTCGTCAGCCCTAAAAGATAATAATGAAGGTTAGATGAAATGTATGTTGGTGCTCGACAAGTGTGGTTGGGTGCTAGTCATGGCCCTCGAGTTTGGGTCATGATATCAGAGTCTCTGGCTTGGAGCCCCTCCCTCAGCAGGGCACCTTCCTTCTCAAACTGCATGAATCAAATCTAGGATGTTAAAACATTGGGATCCGGCAAACATTCAGACGATAGCAAAACGGAAACTACGTAACATGTTCAACAAGATGAGCTTTCTCACGCTCATGACGGGTCACCTCAGCCTGAAACTAGGGAAAAGTCAGACTATAAAGCACCTTGGCCTGAAGCCATGAAAAAGACAAGTTAGAATGACAAAGATCAGAGCGACAAAGATCGGAACGACATACAGGATTTACAAAAGCTAACTGCTCGCAAAGCCTTTTCATCTCGCCGAAAATGAGTGAAGCATCGAGCTCGGGAATTCCCTCGAAAGCAGCTGAAGGACTTTCGAGCACCTCTTTGTCTCCGATAGGTACCCCCGCATCAAAAGATTCTTCATTCGGGACATCTTGCATTACCTTAAGGGGTAAGGTCGTTCCCTAAGGGGAATCACTCACGACAATGGCACCAGCAGGGTTAATCAGGGCCATCACTTGTCCATGAAGGGCTCCAAAACTGGGCTCGGCGGGCACTGGACTCGACCCCGAGGCCCCGAATAAGCAAGCTCGAGGGCCCTATCGACAATGATTCGGAACATCTTGTTTTTAATCTCTTACTTTGATTCCGAGTATCTCTTTTAGCATCTATTGCCCTAACAACTAGCATAAAAATAGATCACGTATTTTTAGAACCACAAAATCAAATTCAATTGTTATTACCATTTTTACGGTAAACAATAGATATACTCATATTAACTTCCAAAATAGAACCTTACCAATATAATTTTAAAATCGGTGGAACTGAGTCATAAGCTCTACAGAATTTTCTAAAAACGTCTACTACATTACTGTCTGATAAAGGAAACAACAATAATGAGAAAGTAACGGAAGATGACTCTGAGGCCTGCGGACGCCGAACATGTATACCTTGAAGTCTCCAAAAAGCAACTAATAAGTCAATCCCTAACGTCAAGCATGGTCAGACGTACTTGGATCTGCAAAAAAAGATGTGCAGAAGCGTAGTATGAGTACACCATAATGATGCCCCAGTAAGTATCAAGCTTAATCTTGGTAAAGTAGTGACGAGGCCAGGTCAAGTCACCCACTAGGACATGATAACAGAACAAAAATATAATGACGAGAAGTAATGAAAAACGAAGAAATGAATGATAGCGAAGCAATTTAGTACCGTAAACTAATGACATAATTGTAAGCATAAAGATAACAAGAAGGGAGCAAGTAATGCGAATCACAAATAGTCAAGTACAGACGAAACTAGTAAGACAAGGAAGAAATAAAAGTAGCAAGATCTGTTCAACCAATAACTCGTTTCTATATGAATTGCACAATAAGAATTACAATCAAGGTACTGCCTCTTATTCACATTTCACAATTTTAATCACAATCTTTCCTTATACCGCCGCGTCAGTCTTACATTTAGATAGTTTTGAAAATATTTTTCCTGAAATAGCTATACACACTTTTGGCCACCTTATGTCGCCGTGTGGCTTCAAGTAATTCCCTTACTAGCAACACCCATATAAATCCTACTTTATGCCGCCGCATGCACATTAACCCCTATCCACATACCGCCACATGCGCATCAAAATCACAACACAATAACAACTTGCACCAAAAGTGCCCATATGCCACAACTTGCCCAAAATCAACAATATTAATATTTTCGCTACAAATAGCCCATGGCTCAACCACAATGTGCGCAAGAATCTCAACAATAACAAAATGAATGTGAATTGCTCAACATGAAAGATATCTCAATAATTAACAACTTCACCTCAATGTGATAACGACTTTCACAACTTTAACACCAATAACTCAACAAGAAAATATTTCACGAAATAACAACTTTATGTAAAAGTAATTCAACAATTAAAGATGTAACAAGGCAATAAGGAAGGCAATAACTTCAACTAAGACATATAAGAGCAAAATAAAAGAGGTACAACAAATGTTAGCAATGTCAAATAAAGCATGTAAGGGTATTTGAACATATGTAATGGCTAATTAACAATGAAGAATATAACATGTGATAATTCAATTAAAGGCATGGAAAGAGTCTAAATAACCTAAACCAGTCAATTACCACATATAGCCCGTGTACCCACTCATCACCATGCGTACACGACTTTCACAGAGCATACATAGCACAATCAATCCAAATCCTAAGGGGTAGTTTTCCCACATAAAGTTAGGCATTATACTTACCTCAATTAGACCAACTCAACCCTCGGAAATAGTTTTCCCCTAAAATTCGCCTCCACACGGTTCAAATCTAACCAAAAGTAACTTAATATCATCAACAAATGCAAGGAAAAACGGTTACAATAGATAAAGCTTTGATCTTTATAAAATTCCCAAAAGTCAATAAAAGTCAAATCCAAGCTCGCCCGATCAAAACTTGGGTCCAAGGTAGATTCCGACTATGCATAACCTTACAAGTCCGTACATGCATTTTATTTTCAAATTCGAGTCCAAATCGAATCTCAAAACTCAATTCTTTATTTGTTTTCAAATTCTTGACAAAATTTCTCAATTTTTCACCTTAGTTCAAATAAATCTGATGTTAAATCTAAGATATATTTTCACGACCCCCGTTCGCCCTCCGCAAACCATCGTGACGGCACCTAGTCCTACGACTAGGTAAGCCTAAATTGCGGAAGATAAACCGAGTTACGGAAGTAAAACAATTTAAAACAAAATTAAAATAATAAAACAGTGTTTAAAACTGCCGCTCAACATACACAACATTTAACTCTCAAAAACAATACATATCTCCAAGACTCGGGAACCCATGAATCACAAGCTAAGGATCACTACACAGTACTCTAACTCCAGAATATCTAACAAGGAAAGAAATACAAAAGGGCAAATGTTTAAAAGCTATAATAGAAAGGGACTCCTCAGTTTGCGGACGTGGCAGCTATACCATGAAGTCTCTACAAAAACACCTCGCCTCAAGGATGATAAGACTGAGTGAAGGTACTTGGATCTGCACATGAAAAACATGCGCAGAAGGGGCATGAGTACACCACAACGGTACTCAGTAAGTGCCAAGACTAACCTCGATCGGGTAGTGACGAGGAAGGTCGGGGCCCTACTGAGGTTAAATGAAATACAAAGTATAACAGTGTATAACAAGATAGTATAATTAAGTGCAAAGATAAGAAATAACATAGAATAGAAAGAGCAACAACAACTAGAACAGAGGCAAAATAATCACCGAGGGAACACAGCTCAACACAGAGATAGCAACCGGGGATCTACCAGGACGTCGTCCTGTAGCCCCCAAATGTAAATGTCCAGTGGATCTCCCGGGTGTCGTCCCGTAGTCCAACTCATAATGCACCGGGGATCTACCGGAATCCTGTTCTGTAGTCCCCAAATGTAAATACCCAGTACTGGGGGAATCTACCGGGTGTTGTCTCGTAGTTCAATATAACTGTGCAGGGGGATCTACCGGAATCCCACATCCGTAGTCCCAAATGTAAATACACAGCAGCAACATAGAAATATATTCAGCAAATGTCAGTTTTATATTAAGGTAAACAGGTAATTTTAGTCAAGCATACTACACAGAATTCAGGTAAAACAGTTTGAGCAAATAAAGCAATTCAATCCCTTAGACATGCTTTCATAAGCTAACAGCAGGCTTAAAGTGCAAGTAATATGAACAGGAAAGGAAACATACAAGTAATTACTTAAAGAAAACCGGATTTCCAACAATTAGCACAATCACGCACTTGTCACCTCACGTACAAGGTATTTCAATAACCAAATATACCAAATCCTAAGGGGAAGATCCCCCCCCCCACAAGGTTAAACAAGCCACTTACCTCGAACCGGGTCAAAATCAACCTGAAACCACACTCTTGCCACGAGTACTCAACTCCACATGACCCAAATCTATTCAATTCAATTTCATAAAGTAAATAACACTTCAAGTAACTGATTCTACAATTAAATTCTAAGTTAATACGCAAAATTAGGTAAAATGACCAAAACATCCCTTAGGCCCACGTATCAGAATTGGGTAAAATTTATATTTTCAGAATCCTTACACCCTCACGAGTTCATGCATACCATAATTATCCAAATCTAAGGTCAAATTCCCAATCAAAAGTTGAATTCTAGGTCTAAGAACTTTCTTCCAACTTTTCATCTCCAATCCGAAATTAAATAATGAATTCATGTTTGGATTAATGGGTTACAAGCAAAAAGGAGTTAAGAATCGTTACCCAATCGATATCTCTGAAAATTCATCAAAATCTCGCTCAAATTCGAGCTCCCGATCTTAAGTTTTGATAAAAATGGCTAAGCCCTCGATTTTGAAATTTTATATTCTACCCAGGTATTTCCTTCTTCGCGAACGTGGAAGGACCCTCACGTTCACGAATAACAACTTCGCGTGGTCCAGCTTTCCTTCATCGCGAACACGATGCCCTAGTTGCGAACGCAATGCACAATCTCCTCCTTCTATGCGAATGCGGGAGCAGCATCGCGAACGCACATGTATAATACCTCTCAGCTTCGCGAACGCGGGTGAAAGTTCGCGAACGTGAAGCATTAAATCTCCCCCATCCCTAGCTCCTCTTCGCGAACACGAGACCCCACTTGCGAACGTGAAGAAGGATACCAGAACTAGGCCGCTGCAATTTTCTGCAATTTCTCTATGTTCCAAAATGACCCGTTGAGTATCCGAAACACACCCGAGGCTCCGGAACGCTCATTCAAACTTGATCCTAAAACTTTCCAACCAATCCTAAAACATCATTTAAACTTGATCCAACCTTCGGAACGCTCATAACACCTATTTTTCATTGGATTCAAGCATAAGAATTCAAAAAACTCTAAAAATATGCTTTCGATCAAAACGTCTATCAAACCTCATCCGAATGACTTGAAATTTTTCACACATGTCACATTAAATACTACGGAGCTACTCCAACTTTCGGAATTCCTTTCCGACCCTCGGATCAAAATCTCACTATCAAACCGGAAACTTCAAAAATTCAATTTTCGGCATTTCAAGCCTAAATTAGCTACGGACCTCCAAAACACAATTCGAACACGCCCCTAAGCTTGAAATCACCCAATGAAGCTAATGGAACCATCATATTTCCATTCCAAGACCATCTTCACACTGTTCCAATTACGGTCAACTTTCCAACACTTAAGCTCTCATTTAGGAACTAAGTGTCCCAAAACTCTCCAAAATTCAAAACTGAACATCCCGACAATCAAAATAGCAGAAATACACACGGGGAAAGCAATTAATAGGGGATCAGGGTATTAATTTTTAAGACGACCGGCCGGGTCGTCACATATATACATGAAATATAGTTAGAAATTGATTAGAATCTCTTACCCAAAATTTGTAGATGAAAATCATGTAACAACCTGACTAGTCGTTTTGAGCGTTTCCATACCGTTAAGATATTTGAAGTCTTGAGTAGAATTGTTCTATGCATTATGACTTATGTGATTCGTCGGTTTTGGTTTCAGGTTATTCAAAATTGATTTGGAAGAATGGTTCTCAACTAGGAAGCTTTAAATTGGAAGAGTTGACCAAGTTTGACTTTTTGTGAATTTGACCCTGGAATGCTATTTTCATGGTTCCGGTAGGTCCGGATGGTGATTTTCAAATTGGGCGTATTCCCGAATTTGCATTTGGATGTCTCTAGAAGTTTTCGGCACAAGTTGGCAAAAATTAAAAATTTGAAGGTTTGAAAAGTTCAAAAGTTTGATCGAGAGTTGACTCTGTGAATATTGGGTTCAGATTATGGTTCCAGGAGTTGGAATAGCTTCGTAATATTATTTGGGACTTGTGTGCAAAATTTGGGTTCATTCCAAATTGATTTGCTATGTTTCAGCACGAGTTTTGGAAGTTGAAAAGTTCAAAGTTCATCAAGTTCAAATTGAGGTGCGATTTGTCGTTTTGATGTTCTTAGCTGTGATTTAAGGACTCGAGTAGGTTCGTGTCATGTTATGGGACATGTTTGTATTTTTGTACGGGGTCCCGAAGGGTTCGGGTGAGTTTCGTACATGGTTCAGAGCATTTGGAAAGTTTGGCTAAGGCTGGTTTGGCAAACGATTTGGTGTAATCGCACCTACGGAGCCATGGGAACAAGTGTGGAGCTAAAAAAGCAATAGTGTCATCGCAGAAGCAAAGGAAGCCTTGGATGGGGATCATCGCAAATGCAAAGTAAGAGGCTCACCTATGTGTGTGCAGAAGCGGAAGCTGTAACCGCAGAAGCGGGTTTGTGCGCATAAGCGCGTTTTGTCTCGCATCTGCACTTGCACAGAAGCAGTTCCTATTGCACAGGTGCAGAAGGGCAAACCTTCAGTGTTTTCCGTAGGAGCGGGAATTTTGTCGCAAAAGGGACGTGCAGAAGCGGCCCTTTGTTCGCAAAAGCGAAATCTCTGGGCGGGATATTGAGGGTTTGGCCGTTTTGTTCATATTTTGAGATGTGGGACTTGGATTGAGGCATTTTTGGACGCAAATTTCATCACAAGTATTGGAGTAAGTATTCTACACTTGGTTTTGATCTCATTGCATGAATCTATTTTCATTTTTAGCAATTAGTTATTGAGTATGGGCATTGTGAGTTATTGTGTATTTTTATCTATGGCTTTGAGCCAAGTGGGGGAGTCGGCTATCAACAATTTGATTGCATGATTATGTGTTGTATCAATTTCAGTCTGAGGCATACTTGTGGATCGGTTATGGCTTGCAGATGTCTGTTTTGATGATGAATTAAGCAAGTACTTTCTAGATACTGGTTATGTTACACTTTAAGGGTATATGGGAATCATGGGATAGTTGAGTTGTTACTCGGGAAGGAAGATGTAGTTCACATGGAGTAGGAAATTGTTTGGTTGCATTAAGGTGGGATTACTTTTTTGGGTGTTGTCGTGTTAATGGGGCACAAGTCGTTCAGCCTGTTTGGGCAATGCAACTGGGATTTGAGTAGAGTGGATGACTCTCAGAATGGTCCTAATGGATTCAAGATTTATATGTAGCGATTGAGAATTGGAGATTTACATTGGATGGTGTCGAAACTCGCGATATTTCTATATCATTATAGATTCTATGTTTCAGTATCAGGAAGGGGAAAAAAGCGGCTTTAGATTCACGGAAGGTCTCTTCAAAGGGAATATCTCAGTTAAGGTACTTTTGGGGTGCTTGAGAGAGAATTCAACAGCTTATGGGCCTTAGGGTGGTGTGGTTCTGTGCTAGAGTTCGTGGGGCATGTTTTGGTTAAGAATCGTAGTGTTCTAGCAAGGAGAAATATCAATTTAAAGGCAATTCGGGAAGAACTCGGAAAATTAGGAAAGCTTGATAGTAGGTTGGATCAGCACAGTTATGGATATAATTGGTTCTTTAAATACTTATGATGTGGCGAGTCACTACAGGTGTTTCGCGGTAATGCTTTTGGGGTTAGGCAACCTACGTGGTTTGGTTGAGTTAGAAGGATTCGGTTTTAATAGCTTGGTTATGTGCAAATGGATCCCAAAGAGTTTTAGATGATTTTTATCACAGTTTGAGATGGATATTTCCTACCGGCATTAGAAACATGTTGCGTATTGTGATTTCTCCTGGATGGGATTACATGGAATGTTTCTGACTGATCGGATATGTATTCTGCTTGTGACTTAGAGTTGATTATGAGATTCTTGTACTTTATTTATTATGGCATGATCGATGTAGTGTGTTGTGCAGGATCAAGATTTGCATGTGCAAGGTCACGGGTTAGCTTTGAAGGGAAGGACATAAATTCTTAGGCAGCATGGACGGTTTCAGAGGACTAGGTGAATGATATTACTACTTGGTATTGCCTCATAAAGGTGCGCATTTCAGAAAGTGCATTGTGTTTTGACTTACAGATGCTTCATTAGTATTACGGTGTTTGTCATGTTGATTTATTATTTATATTAAGATTTTGCTATGTCGCACGGAAGGATTATAGAGGTATTCCTCGTGGGGTGATTGTGTATGAGAGATATGTTAGAAATTCGGGTAGTGAAGTTGGGATGAAATTTGGTGATTCTTGTGCTCTATGGATTTAGAGACTAGGAGTTCTTAGGAGTAGATTGTTTCGCGTTTGTGCACTGTGAAAATGAGGCCATAGCTAGTCAGAGGATGATGGTATGTATTACGATTCAGTCATTATGGACATTCGGAGGGTTATTTATCTATTTGTGGGTGACTAGAGTTGATTTGGGGTCTATTAATAGGCCCAATGAGGATGTATATTCTACAGCGGGTCAGATTGGTTGACTTCGCACTGCTATTGTAAGGGGTATGCCATTCAATTAGAGTTGAGTTTGTAAGTGTTCGGATATGTTCCATGAGTTATTCTCCTATGTTGCAAGGGGTTGGGATTCACTGGTTATATGCATACATGGTACAGTTCTATTGGGGCTTTATAGTGGAATTTGAGAGAGATGGGTATTTGGGTGATGCATGATTGATGGCTCATTGGTTATATTCTTTCAGGGTTGTGTGGCATTGTTTCATTTGCTTCTCCGTGGTTATGGTAATGCACTTTGGGAATTTGATGTCGAGTTGCGCATGGTCATTGATTATGAGCAGGGCGTCTTGAAGTATCTCATATGAACCAGTGCTTGGATGGTGTCGCGTATAGCAACGGAATTATGTTGAGATATGATTCCTTGTGTCAGATTTGTCTGTCTCGGTTATACTATGTATGATGGGTTCATAGCATTGCGATTGTGATGGTACTTGTTGAACTTGCACGATGGTTTTCTCGTGTGAGTCATTTTCCATGATTGAGTACATTTGGATTGTTGCTTATTGGTGCATGGATTGCACGGGATGTGGCTTTAGGTTGTATTGGTGTCGCAAGTTACTAGAGTGGTTGTATTTGATGAGATGAGATCATTGGACCTAGAATGGATATTATCGGATTTGATTACGAAAGAATAATATCGCAAGTCGACTTAGGAATTGGCTATAGATCTTATCGAAGGAGGGGGAATTCCATGACTTGTTGATCTGATGAATGGTTATGAGTTTCCGCGTGTTTCTTTAATCATCGTTAGTGTATGAAGGTTTTAGAACAAGGTTTTGCTTGATGAGGTTTATTACCGGTGTTGGGTTGTTTTGAGCACCTACAATGATTAGAAGTTTTTGTATGAGTATTTGAGTTATATGGTATATCATGTAATTGCATCTTGGGTTATGGTTACAGCTTGGTACAGTCTGTTTAGACTTATACAATGTGTAGATTGCGAGATTCCGGTCTTGTAGGAAATTTCGGATGTTGGAAATTTGGTTATAAGGTTTATGGGCTAAGGTTGTATTAAGGATGTTCAATTAGGTTGTGTCGTTAGGCTTATATGGATTAGGGTGACATGGGATCACCCTCGGGTATGTGAATGGTAAGGTTACACAGCGGTTTGGCGGCTTAAGAACAACTCAAGGAACATTCGACGACGAACGTATGTTTAAGTGGGGGAGGATGTAACGAACCAACCGGTCGTTTTGAGTATTTCCATCCCGTTCAGCTATTTGAAGTCTTGAGTAGAGCATCGTTCTATGCATTATGACTTATGTGAATCGTTGGTATTGATTTCAGGTTATTCAGAATTGATTTGAAAGACTCAACTAGGAAGCTTTAAATTAGAAAAGTGTCTATTTTAGTAAAATTGACCCTGGAACGGAGTTTTGGTGGTTCTGGTAGGTCTGGATGGTGATTTTGGACTCGGGCGTATGCTCGAATTTGCATTTGGATGTCTCTAGAAGGTTCAGGCACAAGTTGGCAAAAATTAAAAATTTGAAAGTTTAGAAAGCTCAAAAGTTTGACCAAGAGTTGACTTTGTGGATATCGGGTTCGAATAGTGGTTCTGGGAGTTGTATAGCTTCGTTATGTCATTTGGGACTTGTGTGCAAAATTTGGGTTCATTTCGAATTGATTTGCTATGTTCGGCACAATTTTGGAAGTTGAAAAGTTCAAAGTTCATCAAGTTCGAATTGAGGTGCGATTCATCGTTTTAATGTTTGATAGGTGTTATTTAAGGCCTCCAGTAGGTCCTGTCATGTTATGGGACTTGTTGGTATATTTGGACGGGGTCCCGAGGGGCTCGGGTGAGTTTCTGACGAGGTTCAAAGCATTTGGAAAGTTTGGCTAAGGCTGGTTTGCCAGAGGTTCTGGTGTAACGCACCTGCGGAGCCACAAAAGGGGCAGTGTCATCAAAGAAGCAAAAGCAAGCTTGCCTGGGGATCACTGCAGATGAAGAATAAGAGGCGCACCTGCGTGTACGCAGAAGTGGAAGTTGTGATCATAGAAGTGGGTTTGTACACAGAAATGCATTTTGTCTCGCACCTGTGCTTGCACAGAATCGGTGCCTGTTGCGCAGGTGTGGAAGGGCAGACCTCCAGTGTTTTCCGCAAAAGTGGGAATTTTGTTGTAAAAGGGACGCTGTAGGAGCGTCCCTTTGTTCGCAAAAGCGAAATCGCTAGGCAGAATATCGAGGGTCTGGCCGTTTTGTTCATATTTTGAGATATGAGACTCGGATTGAGGCAATTTTGGAGGCAAATTTCATCACAAGGATTGGGGTAAATTTCTACACTTGGTTTTGATCTCGTTGCATGAATCTATCTTCATTTTTAGTAATTAGTTGATGAATTTAAAGAGGAAATTGAGGGTTTTTGTCCAAACTTCATAAATCGAATTTTCGAGTTTTGAACACTGATGTGGAGTCGGATTTAAGTGAAACTAGTATGGTTGGAACTCGTAATTGAGTGGGTTGTCAGATTTTGGACTTTTGATTCAACATTTGACTTTTGTCGATTGGGATTGGTTCCTTTAGCATTGTTTGATGAATTTGAGTTGTTTATGGTTAGTTTTGAGCCATTCAGAGGTTGGTACGCGCGAGATGGCATTTTTGGAGCATCGATTGGCTTGCTAGGAATTTGAATTGGCTTTTTTGAGGTAACACTTCTAAACTTGGTGTTGAGGGTATGAAACCCCAAATTACATGTTATGTGATTGGTGTTGAGGTGACACACATGCTAGCTGTCGGGTGTGTGGGCGTGGACCGTGTGAATTCTGAATCCGTTATTCCTGTGGTACTATGTAGTTACCTGATCTTACCTGTAACCATAAAATTTTAACGTACTTGAGCTATTGAGCTGTGATCGATGCTAGATCCCTATCTAGGCTTCATAGTATCCCGTTGGGACCCACAAAGGTCATTTCTGCTGTTGAGTTATCTGCTTTTATTGCATTACATACTCAGTCATGTGCATTCATATGCATATCATATCTCAGTCTTTATTACTGTTTATTGATACATCACATCATTATATTAGGGCTGATATTTCATGACATTGAGAGCCCGAAAGACTGGAGAGATTGATGACTGAGAGAGGCCGAAGGCTTGATTGTGAGGACATTTATGGGATCGGGCTACACGCCTGTCACGACCCAAACCTATGGGCCACAACAGGCACCCGGTACCTTACTCAATCGAATACCTACGTAACGTATCTTTTGTATCATAGTATCATAGGTAAATTATCCAAAGAGGATGTCATGAGATAAGTACAATAAAACATGGAGAAATTCTCGACATTGGATGATCCAACATGTAATCCAAACTTATACATATGACATACAGGCCTATAAGGCCAAAATAACTTCTCGTATACTGAACATAGGCCGACAAGGCCAAACAAACTTTTACGTACATGACATCTGTCAAGCCTCTAGGAATACATATTTTTCATAAAGGTCGGAACAGAGTCCCGCCATACCAAACAATACATGTCTAAATCATACTAACCAAACAAGCAACTCCGAAGCAAATAGAGCGCACCAACATCTTTCGCTGAGCTGATAGCCTACTTGGAGGGATTTTGACCTATCTATAGGGATCTGCAGGCATGAAGCGCAGCGTCCCCAGACAAAAGGGATGTCAGTACGAATAATGTACTGAGTATGTAAGATACATATATAAGTACATAAAAGACATGGAAGAAATATAGAGTACATGACTCAACTTGTAAGTCTGGATAACTCTGTAAATCATGAAATACTTATAGTGTCATGCATATGCGTATGAATATCATGTCGTGCATGTTTTGATAATGTCATCAAGCCTCTGAGGGCATCCATCATATCATCTCAACCACTGAAGGCAAAATCATCAACGTATACCAACTGATCATGTGGTGATGCGTATATAATGTCGTAACCTTTTCCTATATCCCATAACATATAATATACATATATACGCGTATATAACGCCATCTGGTCATGGGTCAATGTACATGAATGCAATGGATGAGAAATACATTAATAAAATCTTTCGGAATGTCATAAGACCATTATGCCTTTGAGTAATATAATGAAGTAAACTTTTTCAACTTACATATTTTTCTGAGACCTATGAACAAATGATAAAATAATAGGACACATGAGAATTCAAGAACATAGGCATCTATAATATTTCTATGAATAGAGTCATTTATGAAAGTTGTGCATTTCCTCGTTTCGTTTCTATTGTGTAGATTATGCCAAAAAGAAAGAAGGGATAGTCTTAACATACCTGCGCTCATTCTCTTGACAATCCCTTTAATATACATCAATTGCAACAAATCACGTAACGGCGAGATCAGAGTAGGAAAAAATCCAAATGATATTCTTGCGAAAGATTGCACCATTCTCCCTTAAAATTGCAACATCTCATGTTGCTAAGATGCTAAGAGATTTTGTTTGCATAAACATACTAAAGATTAGAATGCAAACTTTATGATTTTTAAGATGCAGTAACGTTCTCACCCATGCTTCATGTAGTCACCAACCTTGGTTTTGTGCTCTTCATTGATTTTTTATATAATTGGGTGTGGGCCCCAATTTCCTAATGACTAAGCCAAAAATTCTTTTAATTGTTACACTAAATCTCATGACTTAAGAGTCACTTAGCTAAATCTTGAAATGCTTCCACGTTTTTTTGGCTCATTCTTATCCAAAAATTAACCACTTAGTTTCTTAATTAATTTGTTAATTCCCCATTAACCAATAATTACCTAATTATCCACATAATTAGGTATTATCCCAAATTACTTAAAATACCACTCACTTTTAACACACTTTGCACACCTTACTATTATGGTCATGTGGTATCTTGTATGGCAGTAGTCCAAAGATACCGATTATTATAACTCGCACCGTATTTTATCCCAACTTGTCAAACTTCAACGAAACTTATTTTCTTTGATTTTCTTACCCTCTCACCTTCATGAATTTACTTATCCCTTGTTTGAAATAGCATAATACTTGTAACCCAAAAATAATCTCAATCCCGAACTTACGTTGATTAACTTACGACGAAACTTTAGTAGTATGAAAATGCGGGATGTAATATCTCATTTCCAAGTTTTTTATCAAATTACTTATGTCGTACCTTTACGTACGAAAACATGGGGTGTAATATCATTCCGTCCTTTGGAACATTCGTCCTCGAATGTTGATTGATGCACTTATCATTCTCATAACCCATAGCTCTTGCTAATTCTTTAATACTCTTCTTGCCATTTAGGAGACTGTGCTTTGAACAAATCCAAAGGTCAAGGCATTCCCCCTTTTATGCCTCTTTCTCACACCACGACTTTTGGTCGAAATCTGTTGCTATCTTCTGTCATGCAGCTTGTACGATATTTTCCTTGTATATGCGTCTATGCGACTCTTCTCTTTAGCTTTTAGCCAATCTCTAGGCTTCACTTTCGGGAACATATACAGAACTTGACAAGATGTCCTTCTGGCATATATAGGTGTATTGAAGTTATTTACTCGGTACTTTGTCAAAATTAAAAATGTTGGTTTATCTTATTTCATAAACATGGCTATCCATCCGCATGATTTTACTGCATCTGGGTAGGTCATATTGTACCATAACTCTTACTTCGACTTATCGTTACTGAGGTCTGCTACCAACTCCGGGTTATTCTTGTTGCTTATCCTATATGCAACTAAATCCTTTAATGCTTTTTTCTTACTGTTAAATTGCCTAATCTTATCTCATACTCTGTAACTTTTATCCATCTATTGTTGATTCACCTCAATGTTGATATGTAATCTACCATAGATAATTTGAAACCTCTTACGTAATACATTGTCACTAAGGCTTACGTCTCATCGGGGGATATCTGAAGTGATTAGACTGATCCACCTGGGGGCGATACTATACTTCCATAATCGTATTTCATAGTATCTCAATGTGATTCACCTTATTAGGGGGGGGGGTATCCACTGTCCATGAATTATTTTCTTCAAATCATTACTCAATCGAAGGCTCAAATGTCATTCTTTATCTACCACAATTAAACCTTCATCTCTTTCAAATGATATGAGTCTTAGACTCCTTTGAGTTCATTCAGGCTATACTGAGCTTTCTATAACTTAGAGAAACCATTAGCTCGCTTGTTTTTATGGTTTTAATCCCGAGGACTTATCCATTCTCGTCACCTTCTCACTCACCCTTTCGTATCCTTACTCTTGCCTTCCTAAAACCTTGTCGTTTTGCCATACTTAAGCTTGCGATCTACACATATTTCTTTATATTACTCGCAACCTTCCTTCAACTTGCTTGAATCATAGGTTTCCTTATGTCATTCTGGAACATTAAGCAAGACATCACATCGTCTCTAACTCGTGTTTACTGTCTTAATTAGCCTCCTCGATACCTAGAAGCTATAGGCTATGAGATATTCCACTGATGATACCGCTATCATTCCTGGATACTGAATCCCCGTGATTCTAGCCTTCCATCCGAAGTATGGACTATTCACAACCTTCTACATTTAAGTATCACGTATGTTGTTCACCTTTACCTTACTTACCTTAAAATTTTGCATCACATCTTGTATCCCTTTCATGACCTTCCTCCCATATAGGTATAATTCACATCCATAACTTGAAGATTTATTATAATACTTGCACTTCAAGTGTTTACATAATCCGGTGAGAGCTTCATACTAACTTCTTATGAGGCTGATATCTTTAGTTGGCTTCATCATAGAGTCGTTATAAAATATGGTTATTGTACTATTTCTCATATACCTCTGCTATTTAAGAGTGGTCTTGAGTTCTATAATTCTCTAGGGTCCACTCCTGTTTTACTTAGTCTATGTAACTCTTTAGTTTCCTCTTTTTTTTCTGATCATCCTTTATGTAGGCTTAAGCTATCTTTTGATCTGTGGCTCCTGGTATTTATTATTACTTTAGCCTTTTATAGGCATTGAGGGATATTCATGATACAATCCTTTAACAATTCGATCCTTCATCTATGACTTAGGCTCAATTCTTTCTTTTAACGTATACCAAAGTCTTCTATGGTTGTATATACTGCAGGTACAAAACTCCAAACTCTTAAGTGCATTCATAACATCACCAACTTGAGATCATTGATCGAATAGTTCCTTCCGTTCCTTCTTAGCTTTCTTTAATTGTAAGCAATTGCTTTTCCCGGTCGTTCTGCCACTTGTTGTATGGATACTTGGCTTATCTTAGTTCTCACGTACCGGAAGTTTCATGAGACTCATATGATCTCTAATATTACTTTGGACTTTACTGCAAGTTCATCAGCCATGGTAGATGCTACTTTCTTTTGGCATGCATACAATTTTGTAGTGGGACTATTGCTACAAAAGCATTTCCTCTTTACGTCACTGTGCTTTGGTTGAAGACTTATTCTTTATTTTCTCAGCTAGTCTTTCATTGTAGTACTTAGGGAAGACCTTCTGGATCTTGCAAAGTTACCAGCTTGTTATATTGCTTACCTGACAGAATTTTTCGATGCTCGTACTTAACTATAATTATCCTTTGTTACTTACCTTCACACTCATGTGCTCGTACGGTTGCTTCTGAATTGAAGTTTTGACTGTCTTCCTAGTGGGACTCTTTTTCATTTTCATAACACTCATACAGTATCTTTAACTACCCCAACTTCTACCTAAGTATTTCTCAAGGTCATGATGTCGTATCTGTGAGGCTGAATTTCCCATGTTGGGGTTTACTCTGTTTATCTTGCACGATATAATTAGTTGTCCGTAACCTCTTGTCTAGTCATGACTAGGCTCTTCCTGAATCAATTACTAACTACTCGTTGGCCTATTCTTATATCAATACTCCGCGTAATCTTCCTTGGGTTATTTATTTTGTCTTAACTTACATCACGTGTTGGCTTCTTATCTATCAATAACATCCTAGGCAGGAACCCTTACTTCCTTTCCTTGACATCTTGTTTGCATAATGTTCTGAAATTGTAGCATATATATAGGATTTAAATAAGTGCAATCTCATTCTTTTCTCATTTTTTATCGGATTCTTCCTTTACCATTTCATAGTTACTAGAACCACTTGATTTTGGCTTAATGCCACATCATTCCATATTCCCCCCTTTAGGGGAGTACTAAGAGTTGGAGCTACAACGACCTACCTATAGATGTTTTTCCTTTTCATCTTTGGCGTCCTTTCACATCATCGATGACCCTTACTCACCTTGCGGTAATTCTTGTGTACCAAGGATAACAAAGTCCGTTACTCACGAGGGCCACACTTAATGTAACTGGCACATACAGTCGCCTAACTTAACTTTGTTCACATTGATTGCTTTAGGGAAGCGTCTTCCGGAATGACCATTCTCTGAACTACTTATGAATCTTCTTCTGTTGTCCATTCTATTATCACCAGAATGCAATCTGAAATTCTCATGATGTTGATCGTTATGAAATCACTCAGTCCCTAATTCATGTTTAGTTTATCTTGTTCACCAACCCATACTGATTTCTATTACTCTAGGGCCTAACTTTTTATTCTGTTAATCACGTCAGAGTTGCGGACTTATTTCTCAAAATGAGGATGTGACTGTATGGCCTATACACTTTTGTTGTCTTAAGGCCCATCACCTTTCATCTCTTTCTTTATTTTACTATAGATTATGTAACACTCTACCATTGTCATCCATGTATCACACATTATTCATAATGTTTCCTTATCTCTCTTCTGTTTTCCCTGCTAATATTTTTGCCGATCACTTTCTTTTCAAAACTTCAACAAGACATTCTTTTGCTTTTAGCTTCCCTTGCTTCATTCATTGGTTCTTTGGGTTGCCAAGAATTCTCGCTCTACTAGGGACAAGAGCCACGGTAAGGTAATATTTATCCTTTCAAGGCTTCTAGTGCCTATCTTTGAAATACTCATATCTAATTGTACTATTTTATAGTGCACCATCTGGGTGTCTCATAAAGATATCTATTAGCACAATTGCAATACCCTTCAGAAATGTTAACTGATGCAAATAATCCATCCATCATTTTGGGTTACTCTAACCCCAGCGGAATCCTAATATCCCGTCCTTTTCATAATCTACGCCTGTTAGCCCCCAATAGGGTATAACTGAGATGGGTATGACCGATTTCACATACCTCTGTTACTATTGAAGGTAAACTCAAAATGCTTATATCTCTCTGTCTAAGTTGAAAATACCAATAATCTTCATTATCAAGAGGCTTATACTTTTCAGTACGCACATGATTTGCTGAATACCTTACATTTACTTATCATAAGCATGATGCAAAGTCGAGTACCTCTGACTCAACTCTTTCATAGCCATGTCTTTCGCTAACCGTCTTTCTGGATGTAGGTATCGTCTTATTACGAATAAAAGATAAATTAGGAATTTGAATTCTTACAACTTAGCTCTACCACACGATATAGAGTATGAAGAAAGAGTGACATTCCTAAATGCCCTGTAGCCTCCTACTTATAAGTGTGGTGCACGACACACCCATAAACAAGACTCTACGAGACACGGCTTGTAGACTCCCTAGGACAGAACTACTCTAATACCACTTTTGTCATGGCCTAAACCTATGAGCCACAACGGGCACCAGGTACCTTACTCAACCGAATACCTACCTAACGTATCTTTCGTATCATACTATCATAGGTAAATGAGCCAAAAAGGTTGTCATGAGATAAGTACAATAAAACATGGAGAAATACTCGACATTGGACGATCCAACATGTAATCCAAACTTATACATATGATGTACATGCCTATAAGGCCAAAATAACCACTCGTATACTGAACATAGGGCGACAAGGCCATACAATCTTTTACGTACACGACATCTGTCTACAAGATTCTAGGAATACATAATTTTCACAAAGGTCGGAATAGAGTCCCGCCATACCAAACAATACATGTCTAAATCATACTAACCAAACAAGCAACTCCGAAGCAAATGGAGCGCACCAACATCTTCCACTAAGCTGATAGCCTACTTGGAAGGCTTTCGACCTGTCTATCACGACCTGCGGGCATGGAGCGCAACATCCCCAGGAAAAAGAGACATCATTACGAATAATGTACCGAGTATATAAGGCACATATATAAGTACATAAAACACATGGAAGAAATATAGAGTACATGGCTCAACCTGTAAGTCTGGACAACTCTGTAAATCATGAAATACTTATAGTGTCATGCATATGTGTATGAATATCATGTCGTTCATGTGTTCATAATGTCATCAAGCCTCTGAGGGCATCTCATCCTATTATCTCAGCCACTGAAGGCAAAATCATCAACGTATACTAGCTGATCTGGTGGTGATGCGTTTATAATGCCGTAACCTTTTCCCATATCCCATATACATATAATATATATATATATATATACGCGTATATAACGCCATCTGGTCATGGGTCAATGCACATGAATGCAATGCTTGAGAAGTATGTTAATAAAATCTTTCGGAATGTCATAAGACCATTATGCCTTTGAGTAATATAATGAAGTAAACTTTTTCAACTTACATATTTTTCTGAGACATATGAACAGGTGATAAAATAATAGGACACATGGGAATTCAAGAACATAGGTACCTCTAGTATTTCTATGAATAGGGTCATTTATGAAAGTTGTGCATTTTCTTGTTTCATTTCTATTGTGTAGATCATGCCAAAAAAGAATAAGGGATAGCCTTAACATACCTGAGCCGATTATCTTGACAATCACTTTAATATACATCAATTGCAACAAAGCACGTAACATTGAGATCGGAGTAGGGAAAAATCTATATGATATTCTTGCGAAAGATTGTATCGTTCTCCCTTAAAATTGCAACATATCATGTTGCTAAGATGCTAAGAGATTTTGTTTGCATAAACATACTAAAGATTAGAATGCAAACTTTATGATTTTGAAGAAGCAGTAACGTTCTTATCCATGCTTCATGTAGTCATCAACCTTGGTTTTGTGCTCTTAAGAGATTTTTTATATAATTGGGTGCGGGCCCTATTTTCCTAATGACTAAGACAAAAATTCTTTTAATTGTGACACCAAATCTCATGACTTAAGAGTCACTTGGCTAAATCTTGAAATGCTGCCATGTTTTTTGGCCCATCCTTATCCAACAATTAACCACTTATTTTTTTAATTAATTTGTTAATTCCCATTAACCAATAATTACTCAATTATCCACATAATTAGGTATTATCTCAAATTGCTTAAAATACCACTTACTTTTAACACACTTTACTAATATGGTCATGTGGTACCTTGTGTGGTACTAGTCCATAAATACCGAGTATTATAACTCGCACCGTATTTTATCCCAACTTGTCAAACTTCAACCAAACTTATTTTCTTTGATTTGCTTACCCTCTCACCTTCATGAACTTATTTATCCCTTGTTTGAAATAGCATAATACTTGTAACCTCAAAATAATCCCAATTCCAAACTTACGACGAAACTTTAATCGTACCAAAATATGGGATGTAATATCTCATTTCTGAGTTTTCATCAAATTACTTATGTCGTACCTTTACGTACTAAAACATGGGGTTTAACAACGCCGCAACATGTTTCTTTGAATTATGCCATATTTGGCTTGATATAGCGCTTGGGCTGAAGGAGCCCGTCCAGAGTCTAAACACACCCCAATGAGTGCAAGTACCTACTGAGTGCGAGTGCTGAGTGATTGAGAGGATTGAGTGACTAAGAGGACTGACTGGCTGTGAGGACTGAGTGATTGGGAGGACTAAGTAAATTGATACTCTGAGAGTATGCGTATAGTTTTATCACTGATTCGTGTCGCATTAGACATGCAGATGACATACATGCATAGAGATGCATTTTTCTCATGTTGTACGGTATCACGTGATTCATGACTTCTCACATATATTGACATATGGGCATTGAGAGGTATTTTACACTTGCTATCTCGAGAGAAAATGAAACAACATATTTACTGTTGAATGGATTTTTGGGAACACTCACATTTTTCAAACTTGTAGTTTTGACGATTTCGGTAAAGGAGTTGGGTTTTCACCGATATACTTAAAAAGTGGAACTATTTTCGGAAAATTATGAAAAACTGTGCATTTTATCTTTGAGCTACTTCTTTATTTATTTGTCTTACGTTGTTATGAACTGTTGTTGGAAATTGGTGTTAGACCCGACCTTTGTTCCAACTCGTCACTACTTTCAACCTACAGTTAGGTTTGTTACTTATTGAGTACATGGGGTCGGTTATACTCATACCACACTTCTGTACCTTGTGTGCAGATGTTGGCTGTTGATGTTGCTGTGATCGACGAAAGTTGGAATTAAAGATGTACTTGGGTTCCGATAGTAGCTGCCTCTTGTTCATGGTAGCTTTAGATTCATAAAACTCTGTTTATGTACTTTTCAAAAAGATTATGTATTTACATTATTTCAGCTTTGTAAACTCTATTCTTAGAAGCTCATGATTTGTACTACCAATCTTTGGGAAATGTATAAGATTAAGATATTTTATTTCCTTTATTGTTTCATTAAATTCTACTGAAATTGGATAGAAGGTAATTAGTTTATCCAGCGGGTTGGGTTAGGTAGCATCACGACTAGTTGAATTTTGGGTCATGACAAATCTCCTCTCCAAATCGCATCCTACCGATACTAGGGTTCTAAAATATGAAAATAATATGAAATCCCGAATTTCTAACCTTTTGTTCAGTTGCAGATGTCGCATTTGCGACTTGCGAACCCTCACAATTGCAAAGGAAGGCTCGCAATTGTGACAACTGATACGTTGAGGAAATGTCACAATTGCAACTCAGACTTCGCAAATGCAAAGTCTGTCCTCCTCGCAAATACGAGAAAACTTCGCAAATGTGAGTGGTCCTACCCAGGACCATACTTTGAAAATGCAAACTAGGCATCGCATTTGCGATACCTGTCCCTCCCCTGCCATGTTCGCAGTTGTGAAGCTGGTGCTTGCAATTGCGACATCAGAGAACCAGCACACCAGATTTTCTGTTTTCACTCCAAATCATTCTGAAACTCATCCGAGCCCTCAGAGCTCCAAATCATACATCTACACAAGTCTAAAAACATCATTCGCTCGCGCGATCAAAACACAAATAACATCTAGAACTACGAATCAGACACCAAAACATATGAATTTAAAAGTAAAGTTCAAGAACTTCTAGAATTGCGATTAAGCGTCCGAATCTTATCAAATCAAATCCAATAGATACCAAATTTTGTAGACAAGTTCTAAATTGCATAACTGACCTATTCCAAATCCCATAATCCAATTTCAAATTCGATAGCCCAAAGTCAACCTATGATCAAACTTCTAAATTTCAAATCGCCAATTTTCGACAAAACAACACAAATCAACCTATGGACCTCCGAATCGATTATGGGCATATGCCCAAATACGAAGCTATCGGATCCATCAAAATACCTTTGTGGGATTGTTTTCACAAAATTCAAAGTTTGATAAACATTTCTAACTTAAGCTTCTAAGTCAAAAACCAAAGGGTCTAAATGAACTTGAAATCTTCCCGGAACGAAACCAACTAACCCCGTAAGTTATGAAACCATAACACACATGTGTGAAGCATCAAAGAGGAAAACATGATGCAAATACACAATATAAGCCTAACCTCAATCGGGTAGTGACGAGGAAGGTCAGGGCCATACAGAGATAAAATAAAGAATAGAAGACATGACAGTATAAGATAAGCAGTACAGTTAAAAACTAACGATAAGAATTTAATACAGGAAAACAAGGAATTCAATAACTGAAATAGAGGAAAAACAATCACAAGGAAATAACCGGGGATCTCTTAGTATCCCGAGGATCTCTTATTACCCTCAATATATGTCAGGGATCTCTTGGTATCCCGAGGATCTCTCGGTATCCTCAATATATGTTAGGGATCTCTTGGTATCCCAAGGATCTCTCGGTATCCACAATATATGCTATGGATCTTTTGGTATCCCGAGGATGTCTCGGTATCCTCAATATATGCTGGCGATCTCTCGGTATCCTGAGGATCTCTTGGTATCCTGAGGATCTCTTGGTATCCTCAATGTATAATAGGGATCTCTTGGTATCCCGAGGATCTCCTGGTATCCTCAATGTATGATAGGGATCTCTTGGTATCTCGAGGATCTCTTGGTATCTTCAATGTACGTGATGGGGATCTCTCGGTATCTCGCACTTCAGCTCAAATCGTAAATACGTACAGGGAATCTCCCAGGATGTCGTCCTGTAGTCCCAAAGTAAAACACACAACAATGGCACAAGGAATACTCAAATAAATTCAACTTCATAACAAGGTAACCTAGACAATTCTAACCTAACATGCTTCACGTAATACAAATAAGGCAGTTAAAGCAAATAAAATAATTAAGTCAATTAGAATGTTTCTCTAACTAACAGCAGGTTTATAAGTGCAAGTAGAATAAATAGAAAGGGAAAACACATTTAAAGTTACTTAATGAAAGTCGGATTTTCAACAATTAGCACAAGTACGCACTCGTCACCTCACGTACAAGGCATTTCAATTATCACAATACCAATCCTAAGGGGAAAGTCCCCCACACAAGGTTAGACAAGCCACTTACCTCGAACCGGATCAATAATAATGATTTCCGAAACCACGCTCTTGCCAAGAGTACTCGACTCCAAATGGCCCAAATCTATTCAATTCAATTTCATAACGTAAATAACACTTCAAGTAACTGATTCTACAAAGAAATTCTAAGCTAATACGCGAAATTAGGTAAAATAACCAAAACGCCCCTCGAGCCCACATCTTGGAATCGGGTAAAAAATATATTTTCAGAATCCTCACACTCGCACGAGTCTAACCATATCAAAAATTTCCCAATCCAATGTCAAATCCCCAATCAAAACTCAATTCCTTGGTCTGAGAACTTTTTCCCAATTTTCATACAAATTCCGAAATTAAAGGATGAATTCAGTTTTGGATTAATAGGTTACAAGCAAGAAGGGGTTAAGAGTCGTTACCCAATCGATATCTCTGAAAATCACTCAAAATCACGCTTAAATCCGAGCTCCAAAGCTTAAGTTTTGATAAAAATGGCTAAACCCTCGATTTTGAAATTTTATATTCTGCCCAGGTATTTCCTTGTTCGCGAACGTGAGGCTACTATCGCGAACGCGATGCACTAAAGTTCCACTGGCCAGTCTCCCTCTTCGCGAACGCGATGCCTGAGCCGCGAACGCGATGTTCAGTTCTCTTCCCCTATGCGAACGCGAGACTGACTTTGTGAATGTGTAGGCACCAAGTCCTACAGCCTCACTAACGCGAAGAGTAAATTTCTCACCAGCCCCATCTCCTCTTTGCGAACGCGAGACCCCACTCGTGAACTCAAAGAAAGAAACCAGAACTGTGCTGCTACAGATTTTTCTGCAATTTCTCTAGTTCCAAAATGACTCGTTGAGCATCCGAAACACACCCGAGGCCCCCGGGACCTCAACCAAACATGCAAATCAATCCTTAAACATCATTCAAACTTGTTCCAACCTTCAGAACGGTCAAAACAACATCAAAACACCTATTTTTCATCGAATTCAAGCCTATGAATTCCAAAAGCTCTAAAAATACACTTTCGATCTAAAAGTCTATCAAACCTCGTCCGAATGACATGAAATTTTGCACGCACGTCATATTAAAGACTACGGAGCTGCTCCAACTTCCAGAATTCCATTCCGACCCTCGGATAAAAATCTCACTATTGAATCAGAAACTTCAAAAATTCAACTTTCGGCATTTCAAGCCTAAATTAGCTATGGGCCTCCAAAACACATTATGAACACGCCCCTAAGCCCGAAATCACCCAATGGAGCAAACAGAACCATCAGATTTCCATTTCGATCCCGTCTTCACATTGTTCCGACTACGGTCAACTTTCCAACACTTAAGCTCTCATTTAGCGACTAAGTGTCCCAAAACTCTTCGAAACTCAAAATCGAACATCCCAGCAAATCAAAACAGCAGAATAAACACATGGAAAGCAGTTAATAGGGGATCGGGGCGTTAATTCTTAAGACGACCGATCGAGTGGTCACATCCTCCTACACTTAAACATTTGTTCTTTCTCGAACGAGCATAGAGACATACCTGAAGTAGTGAAAAGATGAGGCTAACAGCTGTGCATATCCTGCTCAGTCTCCAAGCTCGCCTCCTCGACCGGTTGGCCCCGCCACTGAACTTTCATGGACGCAAAGTTCTTTAACCTCATCTTTCTAACATGCATGTCCAATATTGCCACTAGCTCCTCAACATAAGATAGATCCTTGTCCAACTGGACTGAACTAAAATCTAACACATGTGATGGGTCACCGTGATACCTCCGGAGCATCGAAACATGGAATACCAGATGAACTTCGGCCAAGCTAGGAGGAAAGGCAAGCTCATAGGCAACCTCCCCAACACACCTCAATATCTAAAAAGGGCCAATAAATCTCGGACTCAACTTTCCTTTCTTCCCGAATCTCATAACGCCTTTCATAGGTGAAACCCGAAGCAAAACTCGCTCTCCAACCATATAGGAAACATCACGAACCTTCCGGTCTGCATAACTCTTCTGTCTAGACTGGGCTGTACGGAGCCTATCCTGAATAACTTTAACCTTCTCCAAACTAAGTCCATGCCCAATAATCTAGCCTCACCCGGCTTAAACCAGCCCACCGGGGATCTACACTGTCTCTCATATAAAGCCTCATACGGTGCCATCTGAATGCTGAACTGATAGCTGTTGTTGCAAGCAAACTCCGTCAATGGAAAGAACTGATCCCAAGACTCTCCAAACTCAATCACATATGCGCGAAGCATATTCTCAAGAATCTGATAGTGCGCTCGGACTGTCCGTTCGTTTGAGGGTGAAATGTTGTACTCAACTCCACCCGAGTACCCAACTCATGCTGAACGACCCTCCAGAACCGTGATGTAAACTGAGTATTCCTATTTGAGATGATGGACACTAGAATACCATGCAGACGAACAATCTCCGAGATATAAATCTCCGCCAACCGCCGTGAAGAATAAATAGTACACATAGGAATGAAATGAGCGGATTTGGTCCACCGATCCACAATTACCCAAATAACATCAAACTTTCTCAAAGTTCGTGGGAGCTCAACTACAAAATCCATGGTGATCCCCTCCCCCTTCCACTCCGGGATCTCTATCTGTTGAAGTAACCCACCCAGACTCTAGTGCTCATATTTTACCTGCTAACAGTTGAGGAACTGAGCTAAAAATCAAACTATATCCTTCTTCATCCGCCTCCACCAGTAGTGCTGCCTCAAATCCTGATACATCTTTGTGGCACCCGGATGAACGGAATACCGCGAGCTATGGGCCTCCTCCAAAATCAATTCCCGAAGCCCATCAACATTGGGTACACAAATCCGACCCTGCATCTTCAATATCCCATCATCACCATTAGTCACATCTCTGGCATCACCGTGTTGAACCTTGTCCTTGAGGACAAGAAAATAAGGGTCAACATACTGTCGTTCCCTGATACAATAAAATAGAAAGACCGAGAAACCACACAAACTAGAACCCGACTGGGCTCCGAAATATCCAATCTCACAAACTGGCTGGCTAAGGCCTGAATATCCATCGCCATAGCATCTTCTCTCTCAGAGTCTGAAGCACAGTCCTCAGGTGCTGCTTATGATCTTCCTGACTCTAGGAATACACTAGAATATCATCAATAAAGACAATGACGAACGAGTCAAGATACGACCGGAACACACTATGCATCAGATGCATAAAGGCTGCTGGGGCATTAGTCAGCTCAAATGACATAACAAGGAACTCGCTGTGAGCACATGATTTTTTCCTCATATGAATTACTCCAAAAGAATTTCCAAAATTAGGTCTTTTCTTTAATTATGTATTATTTTTAGGAATTATTATGTTATTTTCCTGATTGTTTGCATATGTTTGTGTACATGTTTAATTTTATTAACGTATTAAAAATACAAAAATATAGTATCTGCATTTAGGATTTGATTTTTTACATTTTTTGAATTAATTAATAATTAGGTGTTTTACAAAAATGAAAATTCAAAAAATAATAACATATTTTTGTATTTTTAGTCAAATTGTGTGATTTTCTTTTAATTTGGCATTTAATTATTTGTGATAATTATTATTTAGAGTTAATTAGTATTTTTAAGTTAATTTGGTGTTTTTATAATTTAATTTAGGATTTTAGTTTTAATTTTGAGAAAAAAGGGAAGAAAAGAAAAGAAAGAGAATTAAATCAGAATTGGGCAAAATTCAATTTAATTTAAGAAGCCCAAACAATTACCCAGCCAAACCTGCCCGATCCAGCCCAAACCCGTATCAAAATCCGGTCCATCCCAGGCCATCTTAAACGACGCCATTTGGTATGTTTTCATCAGGTCCGTCGATCTCACTTGATCGAACGGTCCCTAATCTCGCCCACGACCCAATCCTGACCTGCCCCTGAACTGGTCCAACCCCACTCGATTAAAACGAACCCATTTTAATTATTGATTCAATCATAACCGTTAGATTCCAATCATCCAACGGCCTTGATTGAATCAATAATTTTAATATGTCACAACCCATCAGACCCCTTACCCCCTCATTGTTTCTCATATACTCTAGAGACACGCCTGTCTTCCACCGCCTCACACCACCGCCCTCCGCCCACCGGAAATCGCCTTACGGCGGTTCCGGTGGCTCAATCACTCCCAAATTTACACCCCAGAACCACCCCGAGCCCCTCTTTCCAAATCCATGACTCGTTTCCCTCGAATCTTACCGAAACCTCTCGAATTTTAGATCTAAAGTTCAAATCCCTAAACCCTAAAGTTAATTTCTGTTGAATCCATGGCATGCATGATCCAGATTTCCATTTTTATGATCTAGAAAGCTGATTCACGCGAAATTGATGGTTTTAATTTTTTTTGACAAAGAACAAGCGGTCATCATTAGTTTCGTGAAATCAGGACATTCGGCGTTTGGTTTCAAGCTAATAATGGTAAGTATTCGTTTCTCTTTTGCTATCTGTGTTTGTTTTTACCATCCGTTTACCCCTTTTCTTATATTTTTTAGTATTGTTGATTGGTTTTAGTTTCTGAACCTAGGTTTTTTTTTACGATTAGTTCTGCATTTGTAATCGTTTCTTTGGCCTTTCAAATTCGTCTTCTAGTTTTTAGAACGTTAATCTCAGATTTTGTTATGTTATTTGTTCACCTTGCTTAATTGTCCTTCATGATTTTTGAATTTTCTGATTTTTTTTATCTCATTGTTAATTAGTCTTGTCTCGACTTGATATTTTAGTTAATTCTAGTTCATTAGTTTAGCTTTAAAGTCAGTAATTTAATTAGGTTTTGGTTTGAAACCATTCAAATTGGTTTTTTGTTCTGTTTTATCATGGATCGATTGGTTAACTTAATTTGGGGATTCATTTCTAACCCAGTTTCAACGAAGGCCCAAAGAATTTGTTCACCTACTTGGGTCAACTTGACCATTGTGATTTTCTGAAATAATAACAGGGTCATGGGGGTAATTTGGGTAATCTAACCTAAGGGAACCTCAATAGTTGAATTAGGTGGCTGCTAATAAGTGATAAGGTTTAGAAAGGGCACTACTGAATTAAATTAAAAGCACTAAGTTAAGAGGGATTAAAAAAATGGAAAAGATAAGTTGTAGTGGAAAATGCACTAATTAGAAGCCCATTTAAGGGGACAGTCTGGTACTCTGAGGGATATAGAGTAAAAGAGAGAGAGAGAGGAAGAACATTCTGAGATAGAATACAGAAGAGATCCAATAGAGCTTGAGAGAGATCTATAGAGTCAAAAGAAAAACACACAGAGAATATAGAATGAGAAGTGAAGGGATTTAGGATTGAAAAATGCAGTTATAGAATCCAAGGAGAGAAAAAGAGTTTAATAGAGTCAAAAGAAAGGAAACACTAAAAATGATAAAGAACTATTGTTCCATTGTATCTCTTTAGTGGTTTTAGATTTGTTCAAATTCTTGAAAGAATTTTGACTCCATTAATATTGAAATGGTTTGAATTTGAATGTTCAAAGCTCAGTTTAAAGTTGTTGAAAGTCCTAGCTTGATTGAGACTTTTTTTTTTGTTATTGCTTCATCTCAAAATTCTGGTCTGAACTGGTTTGCTAAAGATGTTGCTCTGCTGCTGTTTACTGTGATCACCCTTTTTTCCCTTTTGACTTTCATTTCAGGTACACATCTATGAACTCTATTCGAATGTAAAGCTTGAGGTGGGAAATCAAAAATGGAATCTAGAGCTTTGAGTTGTATTCTATTTAAGTTTAAAATAAGAGTAAACATGCTTGTCTACTTTGTTTTGCTGGAAATTTCCCTTGCTGCCTCTCAACTGTGAACGATGGGATCAATCTTTAATCTCCGAATGTCATACGACTTGGTAGCCTAGTCTAAATGTTTACCTTAGTATAAGTTCTTTATATGCAGTTATTTTACTATTCAGTTGTTTCGAGTTGGACTGGTTTAGATACCGTTAACTCAAGATTGTTTATTTCACGGACTATTAGATCTGATTGAAATTTGGTATTTACATTTAACTTGCCTAAATTTTGTATCGCAGTTTCTGGTACAGTTTTAGAACTCGAGCAAGTTATTTTCTCTTGAAGAACTGTGATTCAGACTATGAGTTTACAGTTCAACGAGTACCAAATCTAGTAAACTGTGGTAGAATTTATAATTTGGGACTTAAATTTTCACTATGCCATTTGGTCCAATATGGTTGTTGCATTTTGTGGCAGAAATGGGTTTAGCAATGCACAACATTACTAGAAGTTGAATTCTGCATTAAAAATTGTGGATAAAGATTTAGCATGTAACAAAAGGTAAACTTGGGTTTGTATTGGCTTGTAAATAGACACAAATTTGAGCCAGCAGTTTGGATGTGTGTTCGTTCATGTATGACTATCCTTATGGAATTATCTTAAGGAATTGGGCCGGTTGGACCGCATGGGACAACTTACTAGGAAAGGGCCTTCATATTTGTATTGCTTCCCCCCCTCTCAATGGTCAAAAGGTTATGAGTAAGGTCATTGTTAGATGTTGGCTTCAGGGATTCGATCCTGAAGCCCTTGCCTGCAGCCAATGTTGCCAAACTATTTGGGCCTTTGGGCCTGAATATTATTGGAATCTCTTCAGTCAGAAGAGTTTCCTCACATTGAGACGGGTTTGTTTTCCCAGAAGTCTGGGCCTGTTTAATTCGGGCCCTTCCGTCAATAAAATGGCTCAATGAAGCCTTGTTGATTGGAAGGGATTTCTCAAGTACTTTAGTGTTAAATAATTAGGGTATTGAAATGGAAATTTGAGGCAAGCCATAGTTAGACACTTAGTAACAAATGACTCTTGTGTTAATTTCATAATGTAGAGGTAAAATAATAAATATTCGTAGAGAAACCTTTAGTGCCGTTTAAAATATTATCGTGATTGTGGACACGTCCGCGTGACACGGTTATGATTTCTTTTAAAATAAATCATAGTATACGTTCGCGTAACTTCGGCTAAAATTTCTGAATAAACAAAGCGTTATTAATTATGGACGCGTTCGCGTGACATGATGTTTTACGTGCCATAGGAAAAGAGTATACGTACGCGTAACTCAATTCTTTAACTATGAATAATCAAGTGATTAAAAGCGGTAAAGGTAAAATGCATGTAGTTTCTAAACACGTAATTAAATAATTTAAGTCAATTATAAATTGTTAAGCGACCGTGCTAGAACAACGGAATTCGGGAGTGCCTAACACCTTCTCCCGGGCTAACAGAATTCCTTATCCGGATTTCTGGTTCGCGGACTGTATTACAGAGTCAACCGTTCCTCGATTCGGGATTTTAAACCGGTGACTTGGGACACCATAAATCTCCCAAGTGGCGACTCTGAATTTAATGTAAATAATCCCGTTTCGATTGTCCTTTAATTGGCAAAACTCCCTTATATACTCCTTCCCGAGAGTGTAGTGAAAAAAGGAGGCGTGACAGCTCTGGCGACTCTGTTGGGGATTAAACCCAGAATCTCTGGTTCAGGGTTCAAGAATTTGAGCTTAGAATAATTGTTATATTTGGCTTTATTTTTTTATCTAGTTTTGTCCACATGTTTGTGCTTAATGTGCGAAATTTTGGTTTTTACCGCTTTGATATTATCTGAACTGTATATATAAACTGTTACGAAACCCTTCTTCTTTCTGAGTCTTCTTAATTTATGGTGCACACATGCGCGTGACCCACCTTTCTGTTAGAAGTCATACCTATTAGAACGAAGTTGGGCCAAGTAACTAGGCCGGGTAGACTTTCGTGCTCCCGGTACGTTGCCCCCACTTCGGCTCAAGCTGTCCGCTTGGGTAAGCCAGGTCTAGAACGGTATACCCCAGGTTTTACACTTAGAATAACTCAGCTTCATGCTGGATCCCTAGTAGGAACGTTTGTTTGCATCATGTGCATTTGACTTCGGAGACTCAACATAGGGGTTGGGTCTGTCTAGGACAGGTGTACACGAAATGAAAAGACCATCCTGATGCATCTTACTTGCTACTTGTGCATTCATTTGTTTCGAATATGCATGTTGACCAGCTTATAGGAAAAGTTAGAAAAGAAAAATCAATGTGAGGACCGAAAAAAAAAATTAGCGGTTTTCGAAAAAAAAAACAATTTCCAAAATATTTTAAAATACTACCGAAATTTTGGAAAAAAAGAAAGATTTTGTGGCCTTTTTATTACGAACTACGTAAGTTTGATTCTCGTCGGATGTGAGATACGTGGCAACCCACATCGAGCCCAACTATTTTAAATAAAAATAAATAAATAAAAATAATTAGATAATAAATAATTAAAATGTGGGTACATAAATGTTATTGTGTTGTCATAAGTAAGGCGATGTCATTCTTGTCCAAAATATGTCGAACGTCCCTAAAAGGGCGCCAGAAGGCTGTTTTTGCAAGAACAACCGCTTTTGGTCGGGTTTTTTTTCAAAAAAAAAAATAGAATTTTTTTTGCCGGTTAGCAAACACATCCTTTAAATCTTCTTCATCAAAGTGTTTTTGTATGAATTGTTTTAGAAATATTAATAATTTTTTCAAAATGAGTCTTGATTTTGGTTTTTTTTTAAATTAAAATCACTCACAAGTACAAAATGAGCACCATCCAAAACCCACTGTTCACAGATGTAGATGAGTTTCTATTTCGGCTTCAGATGTGGTGGTATGAGTTAGGAGGAGATGGTCTGAAATGGGTCATTAAGTATTTGAGAGCTCTCACAGATATTATGAAAATTAAATCGCGCAATGATTTGATTACGACACTAGTGACTTTTTGGGACCCTGTTCACAATGTCTTTCGCTTCTCTGATTTCGAGCTTACTCCCACATTAGAAGAAATAGCTGGATATTCCGGTTTTGACGGAGATTTGAGAAACCAGAATCTTATATTCCCAAAGGCTCCCTCAGTACACCGATTCTTTGGTTTTCTGAATATCAGTAATCAAATCAGAAAAAGCAACGTTGCCAAAGGGTGTTATTCTTTCAACTTCCTATATTGAAGGTTCGGAAAGCCGGATGGATTTGAAATTCATGCAAAGCGCCTTACTAACAAACAAAACAAGGACACCTGGCAGATTTAAGACGCTTCGCTTTCATGGTGGCTTTTCTGGGAATCATGGTCTTCCCAAACAAAGAGCGGACGATTGATATTCACATAGCCAGAGTCGTACAAGTCCTCACTACCAAGGAACATCACACTCTTGCCCCGATCATTCTCTCAGACATTTATCGGGCGTTGAATTTGTATAAATTCGGGGCAAAATTCTTCGAAGGGTGCAATATTTTGTTGCAAATGTGGTTGACTGAACATCTCCGACATCACCCCAAGTTCATGCAGTATGGTCCAAGCAAGGATAATTTCATCGAGAGTTATGAAGAAAGAATAAAAGATTATAAATCTCCAGAAGGGGTGGAAGCCTGGATATCCCAATTAAGATCTTTAATGGCAAGTCAAATTGAGTGGACTTTGGGATGGCTCCCGGTAAGAGAGGTGATATACATGTCAACCTTAAAGAGTTATTTGCTGCTGTTGGGTTTAAGAAGCGTCCAGCCGTATGCGCCACAGAGAGTTCTAAGACAGCTAGGGAGATACCAAGTGGTGCCTGATGATGGAGATTTAAGTGTGCAAGTGATTGAGCTACACCCCAAAGACACTCTCCCTGAGGCTTTAATCCAACAGATTTGGAATAGTTGTCGATACTTGAAAGATGATACCCAAGTTCCAAATCCTGCGAAAGGCGAGATAAATCCAGGTTATGCTAGGTGGTTTGAGAAAAGATCCCGTGTGGATGATGCACCAGAACCTGATCCTATAAGGCCCATAAAAAGACCGCATGTTCATGCCTTTGATGACAAAATCCAAGAACGGTTGGCTTGGGGTGAAAAGGAAAAGGGGTACAAAGCAACTATTCATGCATTAGAAGAAAGCTTGAGGAACCTCAATTTGGAGAAAGACTTACAGGCACAAGAAGCAGAAGATGAAAAGAAGAGTCTGATTAGCGAGAACAAAACTCTCCGCGCTCAGTTTCAACAGATGAAGAAAGCCTCTGAAGCGCCAGTGAGAAGTTGGAAAGATCATAAAATCATTGCCAATCTGATGGAAAAAATGCAAGATTATGACTCCATGTTGACAAATACTGAAAAGTCGTTAGACAAAGCTAAGGGAAAAATCATATAGTTAAATGAGGATGCCAAATCTAGTGAGCAACGCCAAGTAATGAGATTTGAAGAAGAAATGGCTCAATTTGAGAGAGAGAAGGACCATTAGATACATTCAGAAGCTCAACTCCATGCATTGTTGGAAGAAATGAGAAGGTACAATAGAGAACATCAGCACGCCAATATTGATAGGGAGAGAGCACATGCAAGACTCGATCAGGCCAGACTTCGGGCTCAATTGGAGTCGGCTTTAGATCACGAAGGCCATATAAGAGATATAGACACCACTCGGCAATAACAGCTACAAAACCAAGACCATAATCTCAAGGAGTTCAGAGCACAAATCCATGATTTGGCTATTTACACCTCTCAAAGTTATGTGAACTGCCAAGGGATGGATTATGAGAGGTTTCTAGAGCATGCACCTAATTTTGCCCGTCATCTTGCAATGGAGTTAGAGAGGATGTACCGTACACTAGGAGGTCAGCCGGGTCAAGCCCCACCGTGAGCAGATGTTCCAGTGATTAAAAGCAAAAGATTGTGGAGTGAAGCGTAGTCATAGTTTTTGGAACTTTTCATATAATAGTCATGTTTTATTTTAAGTCCATGTTGAGTCTTTTAAACCATTTTCTTAAAAGTGTTGTCCAAATGTAATGTCATTTCTGTCTTTGTATTGTTTCGTTTGTTAAAACAAACAAAAGTAATAATAAGTGTTTCCACCAGAACTACGCTCGGACTGATTAATGCAGGGTCATGATACGTAGGCAATCTTTATAGATTTGACCGCAACCAAAAGAAAAGAATAAAATGAAAAAGGAGAGTGAAATAAAAGATAGGCGCGACTGACAATAAAAGGGAAAGGTCAGGAAAAGCTGGGATGACACAAGCAACCGAGCAAATTCATGGTAAAAATGACTAATTGCCTAGGTGCATTGCATCCCTATGTGTGGTTGTTTATTTGTTAAAACTCTGATCACTAACAAGTTTGGTTGTCATTATCCAGAATTCAAGCAGTTAGTACACCTAAGCTTACTGGCAACCCACCCCTACCAAACCAGATCCAAAGGAGAAATAATCATGTCTATCCCAGATATAAACACCAATGTCATTGAAGGAGAAGAGTTGGACGTTAACGCTATAAAAGAAGAGATGTACAAATTAAAATAACAAATGGCTGAAATGTATCAGGCCTGGGCTAAAGGACAACCGCCATCCGCTTACCCGGCTAACCCTACCTTCACTCCACCACCGGCTCAAACTCAGGATCATCCTGCCACCGATCTATCCCCGAGCTTTCCCATTTACCAACACTACCGGGGCACCACTTCTCAAACACCACAATCTCCACCCCCAAACCAATTCCATACCCTCCTCCACCAGTAACTCCTGTCTTTGTAGCACCTCCACCAGCTACACTCTACAAATCTCCTAGCGAGCCTATGTTCCAGGCCCAGGACAACAGATACTACCCCTCGGAGCCCACTTTCAAAGCTCTAGAAACCCATTCCTATACTCCTCGCTTTGACCTCCCGATAGAAGCTGATAAACCAGTCAAAAATACCGAACAGTAGGAGATGTTCAGGAAAGTTAAAAGCTTAGAACAATCATTCAGAGATATGCGGGGGTTCGGGGGGCAAGTCAGCGTGGCCTACAAGGACCTATGTCTGTTCCCAAATGTGCAATTACCGGTAGGTTTCAAGATGCCCAAGTTCAATCTATACAATGGGCACGGTGATCCAGTAGCCTACTTGAGCGGTTTTTGCAGCAAGATGAGGGGAGCTGGAGGAAAAGATGAATTATTAATGGCTTACTTCAGTCAGAGTTTAAGTGGACTAGCATTGGAATGGTATACCCGCCAAGACCATGGGAGATGGTACACATGGGATGATCTGGCGCAAGCATTTGCTTGTCACTTCCAATACAGTCTTGATATCATTCCAGATCGACTATCCTTGCCTAAACTCGAGAAGAAACACAGTGAAAGCTTCAGAGAATATGGTTTCAGATGGAGGGAGCAAGCAGCGAGAGTAGATCCCCCGATGAAGGAAAGTGAGATGGTAGATTACTTCCTACAGGCTTTGGAACCTACTTACTATGGCCATTTGGTCTCAGCTGTGGGAAAATCATTCAACGAAGTAGTAAAGATGGGGGACATGGTATAAGAAGGCCTCAAGTTGAATAAAATCATGAGCTATTCGGCTATCAAAACGACCACTCAGGCTATTCAGGGCGGCATAGGAGGGATTGGGAAGAAGAAAAGAGAGGAAGCAGCAATGGTTGATTCAAGAACTTGGTCCGGATCCAGAGGTTCACCTTACCACTACAATCAACCTCGACCCCACCAACAAACTTATCACCACAATCAACCCCAACACTACTATCCCCCACCAGAACCTCATTTTTCCGTCCACCATGCATAAGCATACAACAACCTCCTGCCCACACTCAATGGCGTGCTCCTGTCCTACCAAATACTTATCCACATCCACGAGCCTACCAAAACACTCCCGGACCAAGTTTCAGGCCTAGTCAAACATTCAAGGGTGATAGGTTGCAGAAAAAGAAAACCTTTACTCCGTTGGGAGAATCATACACTAGTCTGTTCCACAGGCTAAAACAGCTAGATATCCTAAGGCCGATACAGTCCAAACTGCCAAATCCTCCTCCAAAGAATCTTGACTATACAGTCAGCTGTGAGTATTGTTCTGGTAAACCAGGTCATGATACAGAAAAGTTCTGGCACTTGAAAAGTGCGATACAGGAGCTTATTGATACTGATAGAATTGAAGTTCAAGCTCCCGAAGCACCCAATATCAACAGGAATCCGATGTCAGCCCATCAGGAGGAAAATATGATCGAAATAGTGCATGCGAAGGGAGAACCTAAGAAGCCATCACAAACCATCATGATGATTCGGTCTAGTGGAGTCAAGAAAGATGAACAATCAGCAGATGAGAAGTTGGTGCTCAAGCAGAGCAAAAAGAGTGATGAGCCATCTGTGGCAGTTGAGAAGGGGTCTTTAAGCAAAGTTGCAACGAAACAGGAAGGGGTGAAGGTGATTGTACCGGGAGCGGCCAACAAACCCATCATAATCGTGGAAGGAGCCCACGCAGATCGGGTTATCATCAAGCCGGTAACCCAGTTACCAATAATCAATAGCAAGGCTATTCCATGGAATTACGAACGGGTAACAGTGATGTACAAAGGGAAGGAAGTCAAAGAAGAAATCTGTGAAGTACAGGGTTTGACTCGCTCGGGAAGGTGTTTTGCTCCCGAGGAGTTAAGAAGAGCTAAAAATAATCCAGCACTAGTAAAGAAAGTCGTAACTAAAGAAGAAGCAGAAGAATTCTTGAGGAAGATGAAGCTACAGGACTACTCTATCGTGGAACAATTAAGAAAGACGCCTGCTCAAATTTCCATATTGTCATTATTGATCCATTCGGATGAGCACCGTTGAGCTTTAATGAAGATCTTGAATGAGGCACATGTTCCCGATAAGATCTTCGTGAATCACTTAGAAAAAACAGCCAACAAAATCTTCGAAGTAAACAGAGTCACATTCTCCGATGATGAATTGCCTGTAGAAGGTACTGAGCATAACAGAGCTCTTTACCTCACATTAAAATGTGAGAACTCTGTGATGACCCGGGTATTGGTCGACAATGGGTCAAGCGCAAACATCTATCCTCTCTCCACTCTAAAAAGTTGAAAATAGAAGATGAGAGGATCCATAAGAACAGTATTTGCATGCGGGGATTTGACGGCGGAGGTAAAGATTCAGTTGGGGACATAGTGCTGGAGCTGACAATAGGGCCAGTTGAGTTCACAATGGCGTTTCAGGTGCTGGATATAATTGTTTCCTATAATTTACTATTGGGTCGACCATGGATCCACGCTGCTAAAGCAGTGCCATCAACACTACACCAGGTAGTCAAATTTGAATTGGATAGACAAGAAATAGTTGTGCATGGGGAAGACAGTTTATGTGCTCGCAGCAATGCCATTGTACCAATCATTGAAGTGGAAGATGACCAGGGACCATGGGTCTACCAGGTTTCTGACACGATGTTGGTAGAGAATGTTCCGGAGGGGAAATCCATTCCAAATCCAAATATAACCGCCGCATCAGTCATGGTAGCCTATGAGATGTTGAAGAATGGTTTTATACTCGGTAAAGGTTTGGGCTCGTCTTTGCAAGGCATCATACAGCCGGTGTCTCTTCCCGGAAACTTGGAACAATTGGTTTGGGATTCAATCCCACTGCTGCAGACATAAGAAAGGCCAGAAAGCTAAAACAGAAGGCATGGGTCCTTCCAAAGCCAATCCCACATCTTTCCAAATCATTTGTCATGTCCGGTACCAGAAGTCGCCCAGTAGCAACAATTCCTAATTCTATGATTAATCCTGACGAGGAGTTAATTGAAAGATTTGAAAATTTGTTTGACGGTGTGAACATGGTGCAAAGTGGTGAAGGTCTTAGCAACGCAAAAATTCATTTCGTTGGGCCAGAAACAAAGCTTAATAATTGGAAAGCCACTCCTCTCCCCATTCGAAAGGAGTCTTGGTAGTTTATTTTGATTTTCCTTTTGTTTGTCTGGATCATTCCAGGGTTGTAATCCAGATTTTTATCTTTCAGTCTGTGTGAAGTGTGCAAACCTTGTTATCTTCCGTCATTCAATAAAATGCAGATTCCCTTTCTTTATCATTCCTGATAATTTTTCTTTTGTTTTTCTTTTCTTTTTTGTACAGTTCTTTTTACGCTAGCTCTAGTGATATGGCATGCATAAGGAATCCTCAGCCCAGTCTTAAAAATCAATCTGATTCCGAAATAATAGTTCAAGAAGTAGATTGTGATTACGAATCAGAATACGATGAGGATGAGGCCTTCGAAGAGATTAGTAAGGAGTTAATTCACTTCGAAGAAAAACCCAAACCCAACCTGAATAATATAGAAGCCGTCAATTTAAGAGACACAAATAATATCCGATAGACTAAAATAAGTTTCCACCTCAAGCCAAAGATCCGGGAAGAGTTAATCAAAGCACTTATCGAATTCAGAGATGTTTTTGCATGGTTGTATGACGACATGCCGGGTTTGAGCACTGATATAGTGGTCCACAAATTGCCCACTGATCCAATGTTTCCTCCCGTCAAGCAAAAGTTGAGGAAATTCAAAACTGATATGAGTGTGAAAATTAAAGAAGAAATCACTAAACAGTTGGATGCAAAGGTCATTCGGGTCACTCGATATCCTGTTTGGTTGGCTAATGTCGTGCCTGTGCCAAAGAAAGATGGCAAGATCAAAGTATGCATCGATTACCGCAATCTCAACAAAGCAAGTCTGAAGGACAACTTCCCACTACCCAATATCCACATTTTGATCGATAATTGTGCCAAGCATGAGGTAGGATCTTTTGTGGATTGCTAAGCCGGGTATCATCAGATTCTAATAGATAAAGAAGATGCAGAAAAGACGGCATTTATCACGCCATAGGGAACTTATTGCTACCGGGTAATGCCATTTGGTTTGAAGAATGTCGGGGCAACTTACATGAGAGCAATGACTACGGTGTTTCATGATATGATACATAAGGAGATTGAGGATACGTGGATGATGTGATCATAAAGTCGAAGCATCAAGCTGACCCCGTTGAGGATTTGAGGAAATTCTTCCTTAGACTTTGAAGGTACAACCTCAGCTTAACCCTGCCAAGTGCGCATTTGATGTTCCATCCGAAAAGATGTTGGGATTCATAGTCAGCCGGCGAGGCATCGAGTTGGACCCATCAAAGATCAAAGAGATCCAAGAATTGCCACCTCCAAGGAGCAAGACTGAAGTGATGAGTTTGTTAGGGAGGTTGAACTACATTAGCAGGTTTATTGCTCAGCTCACGACAACTTGTGAGCCTAATTTTAAATTGCTGAAAAAGGATGCTGTGGTCAAGTGGACTGATGAGTGTCAAGAAGCATTTGACAAGATAAAAGGATACTTGTCAAACCCACCGGTGCTGGTTCCGCCAAAACCAGGGAGACCTTTGATTCTTTACTTGATAGTCTTGGAAAATTCATTTGGCTGTGTACTGGGCAGCATGACATTACCGGCAAAAAAGAACAGGCTATCTACTATCTTAGCAAGAAGTTCACGGCTTATGAGGTTAAGTATAGTCATCGGGAAAGGACATGTTGCGCTCTAACTTGGGTGACTTAGAAATTGAAACATTATTTGTCATCCTACACTACTTACCTCATTTAGCATTTGGATCCGTTGAAGTATATCTTTCAAAAGCCTATGCCGATAGGGAGACCTGCGAAGTGGTAGATATTGCTCACAGAGTTTGACATCATCTATATGACTCGGACTGCGATGAAATCCCAAGAATTGGCCGATCATTTAGTCAAAAACCCGGTGGATGAAAATTACGAGCCATTGAGAACTTTTTTTCCCGATGAAGAAGTGATGCATATCGATGAACTGGAGAAAATTGAAAAACCAGGCTGGAAACTTTTCTTTGATGGGGCTGCCAACATGAAGGGAGTCGGGATAGGAGCCGTGCTTATTTCTGAAACAGGGCATCACTATCCTGTTACGGCTCAGTTTCGGTTTTATTGCACCAACAATATTGCTGAGTATGAAGCCTATATTTTGGGTCTAAAACTAGTTGCAAACATGGATATCCAGGAAGTCTTGGTCTTGGGAGACTCAGATCTTCTGGTACATCAAATTCAAGGAGAATGGGAAATGCGATATTTGAAGCTCATACCGTACTGACAATGTTTTCATGATCTTTGTCAATGGTTTCGATCAGTGGAGTTCAGGCATATTCCAAGGGCCCATAATGAGGTCATCGATGCTTTGGCTACCCTGGCATCAATGTTGCACCATCCGGACAAAGCTTATGTCGATCATCTGCATATTCAAGTCCGAGATCAGCATGCTTACTATAATATGATTGAAGAAGAACTTGATGGCGAACCATGGTTCCACGATATCAAGGAGTACATCAGAATGGGGATATATCCAGTGCAAGCCACGGGGGATCAAAAGAGATCAATTCGACGGTTGGCAAATAGATTCTTCTTAAGTGGAGGAGTTTTGTATAAGAGAACACCAGACCTTGGATTATTAAGATGCATAGATGCTAGACAAGCTAAGACAGTCATGTTCGAAGTACATTCGGGAGTCTACGGACCACATATGAGAAGATATGTATTGGCAAAGAAAATTCTCCGAGCAGGCTATTATTGGCTTACCAGGGAGTGAGATTGTATCAATTTTGTGCGCAAATGTCATCAGTGTCAGATACACGGAGATTTGATTTATTCTCCACCATCGGAATTGCACACAATGTCGGCACCATGGCCCTTCGTTTCTTGGGGCATGGATGTCATTGGACCAATTGAGCCAGCAACATCCAACGGGCACAAGCTCATTTTGGTAGCCATTGATTATTTCACCAAGTGGTTTGAGGCCAAAACTTTCAAATCGGTGACCAAGAAAGTAGTGGTCGATTTTGTTCACTCAAATATCATCTGTCGATTCAGAATCCCAAAGGTGATCATCACAGATAATGGTGCTAATCTTAACAGTAACTTGATGGAAGAGGTATGTCAACAGTTTAAGATTATATATCACAATTCTACCCCATATCGTCCCAAGGCGAATGGAGCAGTCGAGGCAGCCAACAAAAACATAAAGAAGATACTTCGGAAAATGGTAGAAGGTTCGAGGAAATGGCACGAAAAATTACCATTTGCGTTGTTGGGATATCGCACTATTGTTCGTACTTCGGTAGGTGCAACTCCTTATTTGTTGGTATATGACACTAAAGCAGTAATACCTGCAGAAGTTGAAATCCCTTCCCTTCGGATTGTCGCTGAGGCTAAGATTGATGATGATGAGTGGGTCAAAACCCGTTTGGAGCAGTTGAACTTGATTGATGAAAAACGATTGGCAGCAATATGTCATGGCCAGTTATATCAAAAGAGAATGGCAAGAGCATACAACAAAAGGGTACGTCCCCGAAAGTTTGAAATGGGTCATCAAGTGCTGAAACGTATCCTTCCCCATTAGGTTGAAACAAAAGGCAAGTTCGCCCCGAATTGGCAAGCGCCATTTATTGTAACCAGAGTATTGTCCAATGGTGCTCTATGTTTAACAGATATCGAAGGAAAATGCATAGACATGGCCATCAATTCTGATGCAGTCAAGAGATATTATGTATAATTTCTTTGTTATAATTGTTGATTGTTTGTATCGGGCATTGTTTCGAAGATTGAAATGACGAAGGCAATTCGTTCTGCTATCTAAACACTTTACCCTTTGTTCCCACTTTTGATCTTTATTTATTTCTTTCATACCCCTCTTTTGGAATCAATAACAAAAAAAGAGAAAAAGAAAGAAAAGAAAAAAAAAGTATAACAACAAGGAAATTCACGGCTCGGTCATAGTAAAATAAAATATCAAAAGATACCCAAGCAAGAAACTGGGGCAGAAGTTGTACTTGTATAAGAAATGTGATTCCAAGAGTTGTAATTTTAAACCCATGTCAATTTGTTTTGAGCCTATGATACCCTTTCTTTCTAACCCCATCCAAAAACCCACATTACGGTCCAAAGAAAGACCTTCCGATCAGTCTTCGAGAGATGCCAAGTTGAGCAAATAGAGGTGATTCATATCAGGATAACACTCTGGTCCAAGCAGGAAAAGTAATGAAAATGAGAAAATCTTATTGGTGAAAACCCTCATGGGCACCATGAGGCGACGAAAGCTGAGAGAAAGTAAAAATGAGAGAGTCTTATCGGTGAAAACCTTCACGGGCACCATGAGGCGACGAAAGCTGAGGAAAAGTAAAAATGAGAGTCTTATCGGTGAAAACCTTCACGGGCACCATGAGGCGACGAAAGCTGAGAGAAAGTAAAAATAAGAGAGTCTTATCGGTGAAAACCTTTGCGGGCACCATAAGGCGACAAGGAATTGGTGAACAAACGAATGAGAGAGGTTTGTCGGTGAAAACCCTTCAGGGCACTGCAAGTCGAACAAGGTCCGTAAGTTGGCGAAAAGTAAAATTGGGTTGTGGAAATCTTGGAGAACAAAGTAAAACAATTGAAAAGGAGATTGGTTAAATAGACTGGGCTGATTAATCCAAAATGCATACCATGATCATTGGTACCAGTGACTCCACTCAGATGAGTTCCTTTTTCCTATCTCCAACAGTCATCCAAATTTGGATTTTCTTCTTAATTCTTAATTCTCAAAATCGTCGCATTTCATTGCTGTTAATTTTTACTCCTCTAAAGCTCTTCCAAGGTTAGCCTTGTTCCAACAAATAAGAAGGAATGTCAAAGTGTACTACCAGATTCAAAATTGCACAAAGCAAAATACGACTAGGACATGCTGGAGATAGTATGATGAAAAGTGGGACCTAGGGTGTAAGCAAAGGTTAAATCGGTGGAATGGTTCAGTAATATCATGAAAGATGTATGGTTAAGAATAAAAAGGTCAGAAGTGAAAAACAACAATTTGGGATCCTGCAGTTAAGGATCAGTCATGAGGTCAAAATAGTCCTTTCAACCAGTTCAAGGCAGTCTGTTGAAGCAAAGCATGGCAAAGAGAAAACTATCCCCAGCAAGAATGACACAACTAACCACCACGTTTTAAACTAACAAGATTTCTTTGATTTGAAACAGGGGCAAAGATGGCATTTAATTCAGGAAGCACCCTGTAAGGAAAGCAAGTACCATGCAGATTTGATCGTATAAATTCTCAGGACCCTCCTGGAAAATGGGACTTAGCTTTAATTCAAAACATTCATGAGTACAAGATCTAGCATAAACTCTACTTCGTAAAAATATAAGTTGGTTTGAATTTTTTCATTTTTTTTAAGACAAGACTCAATTCAAAACTTCAGGTCCCTCCTGCAAAAATGGGACCTAGGTGAAGAAAAAAAACATAAGTAGATAAGTAATGGGACCAAAAGGGATATAAGTTGGCTTCAAAGTTCGCATAAGAGTTTTCAGGACCCACCTGAATAATGGGACTTAAATTTAAGCATTCCATTAGATAAGTAAGTGTTGTTATAAGAGAGTACAATTTAGCCGTAAAATTGTCACTCTTAAGATAAGACTTGATTTTTTCTGTAAGGACCCTCCTGGGTAATGGAACGTAGTTTAAAATTGTCTTGGATAACAAGATTTAGCATAAGACATACCTTCAGTAGATATAATTTAGCTTTAAAATTGTCGTTAGTTAAGAGTTGTCAGGACCCCCTGGATAATGGGATCTAGCTTTCAAATTCTTAGTAATGTTTGGTACTAAGATTCAGTTTAACACTCACACATGCGCCCAGCTACCAAACTGGGGCAAAAAATTTTCTTTTGTTTTGTCTATTTTTGTTGAAGTCAGGTGCCCATCTGAAGAACAGGGAGAACAACACGGATGTTAAAGATAAGAGCATGACCAAGTACTAGCAATCAGGCATCCACCTGGAGAACAAGGAAAAACAGTTGAAATATCAGCAATCAGGCGTCCACCTGGAGAACAAGGAAAAGCAGTTGAAGATTCAGTAATCAGGCGCCCACCTGGAGAACAAGGAACAACAGTTGAAGTATCAGCAATCAGGCGTCCACCTGGAGAACAAGGAAAAGCAGTTGAAGATTCAGTAATCAGGCGCCCACCTGTAGATCAAGGGAATATAATTCAAGTTTCAGCAATCAGGCACCCACCTGGAGAGCAAGGGAGTACAATTCAAGTTTCAGATTTCAAGTTCTTACTGATATTTGGTAACATGATTTAGTTTACACTCATATATATGCCCAGCTACCAAATTGGGGCAGAAATTTTTCTTTGCTTTTATCTATTTTGTTGGAATCAGACGACCACCTGGAGAGCAAAGGAACACAATTCAATTTTCAGCAATCAGGAGACCACCTGGAGAACAAGGGAATACATTTCGAGTCTCAGCAATCAGGAGCCCACCTGGAGAACAAGGGAATACAATTCAAATTTCAAGTAATCAGGAGCCCGCCTGGAGAACGAAGGGAAGAAGCAATTGAAATTTTAAATAATCAGGAGCCCGCCTGGAAAATAGAGGAAAGGAAACAATAGTCAAAGGAAGACATTTAAAAGGTTCGGCAATCAGGTGCCCTCCTGTAGAAGAAGGGAAAGCATTTCAAAGAATACCATTCAAGTCATCCACAAAGGATATGTAGGAAACCTTTGAAGCAGAGGTTCGGTCAAATCTTTCAAAAAATGCTTCCCACGGAGTATTCAAAACGGGCAAAATCGCTCGTATCCGCTCACTTTATCTTTTCATGAAAACTCTTCATGTTTCCGGGCAAAGAGGGGCAGCTGTGAGCACGTGATTTTTGCCTCATATGAATTACTCCAAAAGAATTTCCAAAATTAGGTCTTTTCTTTAATTTTGTGTTATTTTTAGGAATTATTATGCTATTTTCCTAATTGTTTGCATATGTTTGTGTACATGTTTAATTTTATTAATGTATTAAAAATACAAAAATATAGTATCTGCATTTAGGATTTGATTTTTTATATTTTTTGAATTAATTAATAATTATGTGTTTTATAAAAATGAAAATTCAAAAAATAATAACATATTTTTTTATTTTTAGTCAAATTATGTGATTTTCTTTTAATTTGCCATTTAATTATTTGTGATAATTATTAGTTAGAGTTAATTAGTATTTTTAAGTTAATTTGGTGTTTTTATAATTTAATTTAGGATTTTAGTTTTAATTTTTGAGAAAAAAGGGAAGAAAAGAAAAGGAAGAGAATTAAATCGGAATTGGGCCAAATTCAATCGAATTTGGTATGTTTTGATCAGGTCCGTCGATCTCACTTGATCGAACGGTCCCTAATCTCGCCCACGACCCAAGCCCGACCCGCCCCTGAATCGGTCCAACCCCACGCGAATAAAACGACCCCGTTTTAATTATTGATTCAATCAGAACTGTTAGATTCCAATCATCCAATGGCCTTGATTGAATCAATAATTTTAATATGTCAAACCCCATCAGACCCCTTACCCTCTCAATATTTCTCACATACTCTAGAGACACGCCTGTCTTCCACCGCCCTCCGCCCACCGGAAATCGCCTCACAGCGGTTCCGGTGGCTCAATCACTCCCAAATTTACACCCAGAACCACCCCGAGCCCCTCTTTCCAAATCCGTGACTCGTTTCCCTCAAATCTTGCCCAAACCTCTCGAATTTTAGATCTAAAGTTCAAATCCCTAAACCCCAAAGTTAATTTCCATTGAATCCATGGCATGCATGATCCAAATTTCCATTTTTATGATTTAGAAAGCTGATTCAAGCGAAATTGATGGTTTTCGTTTGTTCTTGACAAAGAACAAGCGGTCATCATTAGTTTCATGAAATCAGGACATCCGGCGTTTGGTTTCAAGCTAATATTGTTAAGTATTCGTTTCTCTTTTGCAATTTGTGTTTGTTTTTACCATCCGTTTACCCCTTTTCTTATATTTTTTAGTATTGTTGATTGGTTTTAGTTTCTGAACCTAGGTTTTTTTTTACGATTAGTTCTGTATTTGTAATCGTTTCTTTGGCCTTTCAGTTTCGTCTTCTAGTTTTTAGAACGGTAATCTCTGAGTTTGTTATGTTATTTGTTCACCTTGCTTAATTGTCATTCATGATTTTTGAATTTTCTGATTTTTTTTATCTCATTGTTAATTAGTCTTGTCTCGACTTGATATTTTAGTTAATTCTAGTTCATTAGTTTAGCTTTAAAGTCAGTAATTTAATTAGGTTTTGGTTTGAAACCATTCAAATTGGTTTTTTGTTCTGTTTTATCATGGATCTATTGGTTAACTTAATTTGGGGATTCATTTCTAACCCAGTTTCAACGAAGGCCCAAAGAATTTGTTCACCTACTTGGGTCAACTTGACCATTGTGATTTTCTAAAATAATAACAGGGCCGTGGGGGTAATTTGGGTAATCTAACCTAAGGGAACCTCAATAATTGAATTAGGTGGCTGCTAATAAGTGATAAGGTTTAGAAAGGGAACTACTGAATTATATTAAAAGCACTAAGTGAAGAGGGATTAAAAATTGGAAAAGATAAGTTGTAGTGGAAAATGCACTAATTAGATGCCCATTTAAGGGGACAGTCTGGTACTCTAAGGGATATAGAGTAAAAGAGAGAGAGAGAGGAAGAACATTCTGAGAGAGAATACAGAAGAGATCCAATAGAGCTTGAGAGAGATCTATAGAGTCAAAAGAAAAACACACAGAGAATATAGAATGAGAAGTGAAGGGATTTAGGATTGAAAAATGCAGTTATAGACTCCAAGGAGAGAAAGAGACTTTAATAGAGGCAAAAGAAAGGAAACACTGAAAATGATAAAGAACTATTGTTCCATTGTATCTCTTTAGTGGTTTTAGATTTGTTCAAATACCTGAAAGAATTTTTACTCTATTAATATGGAAATGGTTTGAATTTGAACGTTCAAAGCTCGGTTTAAAGTTGTTGAAAGTCCTAGCATGATTGAGACTTTTTTTTGTTACTACTTCATCTCAAAATTCTGGTCTGAACTTGTTTGCTAAAGATGTTGCTCTGCTGCTGTTTACTGTGATCACCCCTTTTCCCAGGATGTCGTTTCGTAGTCCCAATGTAAAAGACACAACAATGACACAAGGAATACTGATATAAACACAAATTCATAACAAGGTAACCCAGACAATTCTAACCTAACATGCTTCACGTAATACAAATAAGGCAGTTGAAGCAAATAAAGTAATTAAGTCAATTAGGCATATTTCTCTAACTAACATGAGGTTTAAAACTGCAAGTAAAATAAATAAAATGGGAAAAAACAATTAAAGTTACTTACTGAAAACTAGATTTTCAACAATTAACACAAGTACGCACTCGTCACCTCACATACAAGGCATTTCAATTATCACAATACCAATCCTAAGGGGAAAGTCCCCCACACAAGGTTAGACAAGCCACTTACCTCGAATCGGCTCAATAATCAATCCGAAACCACTCTCTTGCCACGAGTACTAGACTCCAAATGGCCCAAATCTATTCAATTCAATTTCATAACGTAAATAACACTTCAAGTAAGTGATTCTACAAAGAAATTCTAAGCTAATACGCGAAACTAGGTAAAATAACCAAAATGCCCCTAGGCCCACATCTTAGAATTGGGTAAAAATTATATTTTCAGAATCCTAACACTCACACGAGTTTAAGTATATCAAAATTTTCCCAATCCGATGTCAAATCCTCAATCAAAACTCAATTCCTTGGTCTAAGAACTTTTTCCCAATTTTCATACAAATTCCATAAATTAAAGGATGAATTCATGTTTGGATTAATGTGTTACAAGCAAAAAGGGGTTAAGAATCGTTACCCAATCGATATCTCTGAAAATCCCTCAAAATCTCGCTCAAATCAGAGCTCCAAAGCTTAAATTTTGATAAAAATCGCTAAACCCTCTCAATTGTGTTCCTTTTTCCTGTTTTATACAACTTACAAATTTAAGCCTACTGTTAGCTTAGAAAAAACATGTTTAATTGACTTAATTGCTTATTTGCTTAACCTATCTTAATTGTATTATGTGAAGCATGTTAGGTTAGAATTACTAGTTTTACTTGGTACAAAATTTAGCTTAGTTAAGTATTCTTTGTGTTGCTGCTGTGCGTTTTACTTTGGGACTACGGTGGGAGATCCCCTGTCCATGTTTATGACTTGAGCGGAGGTGCGGGATACCCAGAGATCCCTATCACGTATATTGAGGATACCAAGAGATCCTCGGGATACCAAGAGATTCCTAGGATATATTGAGGACACCAAGAGATCATCGGGCTACCAAAAGATCCCTAGCATACATTGAGGATACCAAGAGATCCTCAGGATACCAAGAGATCCCTAACATATATATATATATATATATATATTGAGGATACTGAGAGATCCCCGGTTATTATACTTGTTCGGAGTGGTATTTCCATGTGGTTGTCTTTATCTCTGTTCCAGTTATTGTGTTCCTTATTATCCTGTATTAAATTCTTACTATCAGTTTTCAATTATAATGCTTATCTTGTTCTGTCATCTCTTATACTTATTTAATCTTAGTAGGGCCCTGACCTTCATCGTCACTACCCGACCGAGATTAGGCTTGGCACTTACTGCGTACCGCTGTGGTGTACTCATGCCCTTTCTGCGCATGATTTTCATGTGCAGATCCAGGTACTTCGACTCTGTCCTATCACCCTTGAGGCGAGGCGACTACTCCAGAGACTTCGAGGTATATCTGCCGCGTCCACAGATGAAGAGTCCTTTTCTATTTTATTTTGTAGTGATGGCCTTTCTATCTTTTCTGTTGATGTAGACATTCCGGAGTTAGAGCATTTTTATTATATTCGTATCTTGTGGTTCATTGGTTTCCAAGTTTTGGGAAAACTGTATTAGTTTATAAGAGTTGATATTGTGTATGCCGAGTGACACTTGCAAATGCTATTTTATTACACTATTTCTGTTTAAAATTGTTTCCTCTTCTTCCGCAAATTTGGTTTATCTTCCGCATTTTAGGATTACCTAGTCGTAGAGACTAGGTGCCGTCACGATGATTCACGGAGGGCGAACCGGGGTCATGACAAGATGGTATCAGAGCTCTAGGTTCATAGTAGTCATGAATCACAAGTCGGTTAATTAGAGTCTCGCTGGTCGGTACGGAGACGTCTGTACTTATCAACGAGAGGCTATGTAATTGTTAGGAAAATTTCACTTTATTTGATTTCCTTGTTGTGTGATATTTTTGATATCATAATTCTAAACTTCTGTCTTCTATTCTCTCACAGATGGTGAGGATACGCACTACCCGATATGATCTGGTACCCGCGCCCCCTACAGGAGCCGTCAGAGGCCGAGGCCGGGGTAGAGGTCGAGGAAGCGCACGTGGTGCAGCCAGAGCACCTACGCGAGCTGCCACCGAGGTACCACCAACAGTTCTAGCCGGAGTTCAGGCACCTGCTACACCTACTACTACTACTACTACTACTCCAGCACTTCTGGAGACTCTAGCATAGTTCATGAGCATGTACACCACTTTGGCTCAGGCAGGGTTGCTTCCCCTTGCTGCAGCTACATCTTAGGCCGAGGGAGGAGCATAAACTCCCGCCGCCCGCACTCCTGAGTAGTGAGTGCATTTTGATCAGGTCCCTAAGATTATTCATGTATAGCCTGTAGTCCGAGATTAGCCCGAGGACAGGGCAGCGACTTCCTAGGATGAGAAGCTGAGCCTTGAGAAGTTCAAGAAGTACAAGCCTCATGTATTCAGTGGCCTAGCATCGGATGATGCTCTGGGATTTCTGAATGTGTGTTACTGTATTCTTTGTACCATGGGTATATCTAGATCGAGCGGGGTTTCCTTCACTACTTTCTAGCTTCGAGGAGCCGCCTATGAGTGGTGGCACACCTCTGAGTTAGATAGTCCGGATGAGGCTGCTTCACTGACTTGGACTCAGTTTTCAAATCTGTTCTTGAGAGAGTATGTTCCTCAGAGCCTCAGGGACGCATGGCATGACTGTCTCAGAGTATGCTGTCCATTACACTAGTTTGTCTAGACATGCACCAGCCTTGGTTTCTACGGTTCGTGAGAGGGTTCACCAGTTTATTGAGGGCCTTATTACCATCATTAGGTCTAGCATGGCTCGTGAGTTGGAGATGAATATTTATTATCACCAGGTGGTGAGCATTGCTAGGAGGATTGAGGGTATGCATACTAGGGAGAGAGAGGAGAGGGAGGCCAAAAGGTCTCGAGAGTCGGGCCATTATTTTGGTGCCCTTGACTTAGGTGTAGGTCATCATGGTAGGGGTTATATGAGTCACACTGTTCATTCAGCTCTTCCAGCAGCCAGTGGTGTTCCAGCTCCTCCTAGGCCTCAGGAGCCTTATTATGCACCTCTGGTGTCTAGTGCACCTCCTGCACGGGGTGCTTTCAGAGTTTAATCTAGCAGACTTGGCCCGAGCCAATCACAACCACCACGTCCTCCAAGAGCTTGTTTTGAGTGTAGTGATACACGCCATGTGGTGAGGGATTGCCCTAGACTTGGGAGGGGTGCACCTCCGCAGACTTCTCAGCCACAGCGTGCCCTGCAGAGTTCTTAGGCTATGGTTACAGCTCCAGTTGCTACCCCTCCTGCTCAGCCAGCTAGAGTAGAGGTCGAGGAGGTAGAGGTTTCCCTAGAGGAGGAGGCCAGGCTAGATACTATGCCCTTCCTGCCCTACCGAGGCTGTTTCCTCCAATTCTGTCATCACAGGTATTATGCTGGTTTGTTAGAGAGATGCATCAGTTCTATTCAATCTAGGCTCCACTTACTCTTATGTGTCTTCTTATTTTTCTCCGCATATGGGTGTACCTCAGGATTCTTTGAGTTCTCCTATTTATATATTTACTCCTATAGGAGATTCTCTTGTTGTGGACTGCGTTTATCGGTTGTATTTGGTTGCTCTTACTGGTTTTGAGACCAGATCCAATTTATTGTTGCTCAGCATGGATATTATCTTGGGTATGGACTAGTTGTTGCACCATTATGTTATTTTTTATTGTCACGCCAAAATCTTGACGTTGGATATGCTAGGTGTATTGAGTGTTGAGTGTAGGGGTACTTTAGATCACACTCCCAGTAGAGTTATTTCTTCCTTAAGGCTCAGCTAATGGTTGAGAAGGGGTGTGACGCGTATTTAGCTTATGTGAGAGATGTAAGTATTGATACCCCTTCAGTTCATTTAGTCCAGTAGTACGGGATTTTCCCGATGTGTTTCCAGCTAATCTTTCGGGCATGCCGCCTGATAGAGATATTGATTTTGGCATTGATCTGTTGCCGGGCACTCAGCCCATTTCTATTATTTCGTATCGTATGACACCTCCTGAGTGGAAGGATCAGTTACATAAATTGCTTAATAAGTGTTTTATTTGGCCTAGTGTATCACCTTGGGGTGCTCCTATCTTGTTTGTGAAGAAAAAGGATGGTTCTATGCGTATTTGTATTTATTATCGCCAGTTGAACAAGGTTACAGTGAAGAATCGTTATCCGTTGCCTCGTATTGATGATCTGTTTGACCAGCTTCAGGGCGCACAAGTGTTTTCTAAGATTGACTTGCGCTCAAGTTACCATCAGTTGAAGATTCAAGAGCCAGATATCCCGAAGACTGCTTTTAGGACTCGGTATGGTCATTACGAGTTCCTTGTTATGTCATTTGGGCTGACCAATGCCCTAACAGCCTTTATGCATTTGATGCACAGTTTGTTCTGGTATCTTGAATTGTTCATCATTGTCTTTATTGATGATATTCTAGTGTATTCCCGGAGTCGAGAAGATCATGAGCAGCACCTGAGGACTGTACTTCAGACTCTGAGAGAGAAGAAGTTATATGCTAAGTTCTCGAAATGTGAGTTTTGGTTGGATTCCGTGGCATTCTTAGACCACGTGGTATCAAGTGAGGGTATTCAGGTAGATCCAAAGAAAGTAGAGGTCGTGTAGAGTTGGCCCAGACCATCCTCAGCTACAGAGATCCGCAGTTTCCTTGGCTTGGCGGGTTACTACCCTCATTTTGTGGAGGGATTTTCATCGATTGTAGCCCCGATGACCAGACTGAACCAAAAGGGTGCTCCGTTCCAGTGGACGGAAGAGTGTGAGGCGAGCTTTCAGAAGCTCAAGAGAGCTTTGACTACAGCCCCAATTTTGATACTACCTACAGGTTTGGGGTCTTATATGGTCTATTGTGATGCCTCAAGGATTGGCCTCGGAGCGGTGTTGATGCAGGACGGTAGGGTAATTGCCTACGTGTCCAGGCAGTTGAAGGTACATGAGAAAAATTACCTTGTACACGACCTTGAGTTAGTTGCCATTGTTCATGCCCTGAAGATCTGGCGTCATTATTTGTACGGGGTTCCCTGTGAGATTTATACTGATCATCGGAGATTGCAGCACCTGTTCAAGCTAAAGGATCTAATTTTGCGCTAGAGGAGATGGTTAGAGTTGCTGAAGGATTATGATATCACTATTTTGTATCACCCGGGCAATACCAATGTGGTGGCTGATGCCTTGCGTCGCCATGCAGAGAGTTTGGGGAGTTTGACTTATTTACCAACATCAAAGAGACCTATGTCGATGGATGTTCAGGCCTTAGCCAGCCAGTTTGTGAGATTGGATCTTTCAGAGCCCAGTCAGGTTCTAGCTTGCGTGGTTTCTCGGTCTTCCTTATTTGATCATATCATGGAGCGTCAGTATGATGACCCTCATTTGCTTGTCCTCAAGGACAAGGTTCAGCATGGTGATGCCAGAGATATGACTATTGGTGATTACGGGGTACTGAGGATGCAAAGTCGGATTTGTGTGCCCAATGTAGATGGGCTTCGGGAGTTGATTCTGGAGGAGGCCCATAGTTCGCGGTATTCCTTTCATCCGAGTGTCACGAAGATGTATCAGGATTTGAGACATCACTACTGGTGGAGGCACATGAAGAAAGATATAGTTGGATTTGTAGCTCGGTGCCTTAACTGTCAACAGGTGAAGAATGAGCACCAGAGGCCGGGTGGGCTGCTTCAGCAGATAGAGATTCCGGAGTGGAAGTGGGAGTGGATCACCATGGACTTTGTAGTCGGGCTCCCACGGACTTTGATAAAGTTCGATGCTATTTGGGTGATTTAGATCGGCTAACCAAGTCCGCTCACTTCATTTCTGTGTGTACTACTTATTCTTCGGAGCGGTTGATGGAGATTTATATCCGGAAGGTTGTTCGTGTGCATGGTATTCCAGTTTCCATCATTTCAGATAGAGGTACTTAGTTCACAGCACAATTTTGGAGGGCCATTCAGCATGAGTTGGGTACTCGGGTGTAGTTGAGTACAACATTTCACCCTCAGACGGACAAACAGTCCGAGGGTACTATTCAGATTCTTGAGGATACGCTCTATGTGTGTGATTGACTTTGGACGGTCTTGGGATCAGTTCTTGCCATTGGCGGAGTTTGCCTGCAACAATAGCTATCAGTCCAGTATTCAGATGGCACCATATGAGGCTTTATATGGTAGGCGATATAGATCCTCAGTGGGTTGGTTTGAGTTGGGTGAGGCCAGATTATTGGGCACAGACTTGGTACAGGATGCTTTGGAGAAGGTTAAGGTGATTCAGGATAGACTCCATATAGCCCAGTCCAGATAGAAGAGCTACGCGGATTAGAAGATTTGTTATGTTTCCTATATTGTTGAAGAGCGGGTTCTGCTTCGGGTTTCGCCTATGAAGGGCGTCATGAGATTTGGGAAGAAGGGGAAGTTGAATTCGAGGTTTATTGGCCCTTTTGAGGTATTGCGGCGTGTTTGGGAGGTCGCTTATGAGTTTGCATTACCTCCCAGCTTAGCCGTAGTTCATCCGGTTTTTCATGTTTCGATGCTCCGGAGGTATCACGGTAATTCGTCGCACGTGTTGGATTTCAATTCAGTCCAGTTGGACAAGGATCTATCCTATGTTGAGGAGCCAATTGCAATATTGGACAAGAAGGTTAGAAAGCTGAGGTCAAAGAACATTGCATCCGTGAAGGTTCAGTGGAGTGGTCAGCCGGTCGAGGAGGCAACCTGGGAGACCGAGCAGGATATGCGCAGCCGTTACCCTCATCTTTTCACTACTTCAGGTATGACTCTATGCTCGTTTGAAGATGAACGAATGTTTAAGTGTAGGAGGATGTGACGACCCAGCCAGTCATCTTAAGAATTAATTCCCCGATCCCCTATTAATTGCCTTCCCCGTGTTCATTACTGCTATTTTGACTTGCCGGGATGTTCGGTTGTGAGTTTCGAAGAGTTTTTGGGGCACTTAGTCCCTAAATGAGAGCTTATGTGTTGGAAAGTTGACCGTAGTCGGAACAGTTTGAAGACGGCCTCGGAATGGAATTTCGATGGTTCCGTAAGCTTCGTTGGGTAATTTTGGGCTTAAAGGCGTGATCAGGTTGTGGTTTAGAGGTCCGTAGCTAATTTAGGCTTGAAATGCCGAAAGGTTGAATTTTGAAGTTTCCGGTTCGATAGTGAGATTTTGATCCGAAGGTCAAAATGGAATTCCGGAAGTTGGAGTAGCTCTGTAGTGTTGAATGTAACATGTGTGCAAAATTTAGGTCATTCGGATGAGGATTGATTGACTTTTTGATCAAAAACATATTTTTAGAATTTTGGAATTCTTATGCTTAAATCTGTGGTTGATTCGTCTCTTTGGTGTTGTTTTAGGTATTTTAAGGATTGGTATAAGTTTGGACAGCGGTATTAAACTTGTTGGTGCCTTTGGTTGAGGTCCCGGGGGCCTCGGGATGGTTTCAGAAGGTTGTCGAAAGAATTTGGAATTTGTTTAAGCAGCCTCAGTTGCTGGTTTTTCTATCATAACTGCACCTGCGGTTGGGACCCGCAGGTGTATAGCCACAGAAGCGGAATCGCCATCGCAGAAGCAGAAAAGGAAGAAGCCAACAGGGACCGCAGAAGCGGGAGCTTCACCGCAGAAGCAGCCCCGCATCTGTGTAAGGTTAACCGCAGGTGCGGAAGCTGGTCTTAAAGTGAAATGTCACAGATGCGACCATGTCCTCGCAGAAGCGGGACCACAGATGCGGTTCCAAGGCCGCAGAAGAGGATTAACTGGGCAGAAACATATAAATACTTGCATTCGCGAATTTGAGCTATTTTCACCTCTTTTCTAACGGGAAGAAGCCTTGGGAGCATTTTCAAGGGAGATTTTCGGAGGAATTTATTGGAATAAGGTCTTTGGTCCTTAAACTCATTATTGGAGTGATTTTTATCATTATAAGCATGAAAAATTAAGGAAAATCATTGATAATTTGGGGGTTAGGGCTTGACTAATTAGAGGCCTTTGAGGTCCGATTTTGGTACCTTTGGTATGAGTGAACTCGTAAGAGTGTGAGGATTCTAGAAATATAAATTTTACCTAATTCCGAGATGTGGGCCCGAGGGGCGTTTGGGTCATTTTACCTAATTTTGAGCATTAGCTTAGAATTCTTTGTAGAATTAGTTACGTGAAGTGTTATTTACATTATGCGATTGAATTGAATAGATTTGTGTCATTTGGAGTCGAGTACTCGTGGCAAGAACGTGGTTTCGAATTGATTTGAGCTAGTTCGAGGTAAGTGGCTTGCCTAACCTTGTGTGGGGGACCTTCCCCTTAGGATTTGATATATTTAGTAATTGAAATGCCTTGTACGTAAGGTGATGAGTGTGTACTTGATCTAATTGTTGAAAATTCGATTTTCTTTAAGTAATTTTAATAGTGTTCCTTTTTCCTGTTTTATACTACTTGCAAATTTAATGTCACGACCCAATCCGATGGGCTGTGACGGACACCCGGTACCTTACTCGACCAAGTAACAACGTAACGTATCTTTCTTATTACATCATCATATACACGTGACATACGGGCCTAATAGGCCAACATAATTATTTATATGCTCGAAACATAGGTCGAGAAGGCCGTACAATCTTTCACGTATACGACATATGTGTACAAGCCTCTAAGAGTATATAAATGTCATAAAGATCGGGATAGAGTTCCACCATACCAAACAATACACGTCTAAATCATACTAACCAAACAAGCAACTCCGAAGCAAATGGAGCGCACCAACATCATCTGCTGAGCTGATAGCCTACTTGGAGGGCTCTCTACCTGTCTATCGGGATCTGCGGGCATGAAACGCAGCGTCCCCTGACAAAAGGGACGTCAATACGAATAATGTACCGAGTATGTAAGGCACATAAATAAGTACATATGAGACATGGAAGAAATATAGAGTACATGACTCAACCTGTAAGTCTGAATAACTTTGTAAATCATAAATTACTTTTAGCGTCATGCATATGTGTATGAATGTCATGTAGTGCATAGGTACATGTTTCATAACATTATCAGCCTTTGAGGGCATCCCATCATATCATATCGGCCACTATGGGAAAAATCATCATCGTATACCAGTTGATCAGGTGGTGGTACATATATAACGCCATAACCTTTCCCATATCTCATATACATATATATACATACATATATACGCGTATATAACGCCGTTTGAGTGCATACATATATATATGCGTATATAACGCCGTTTGAATCATATTTCAGCCACTGTGGGCAACATTATCATCATATACCAGCTGATCAGGTGGGGGTGCGTATATAACGCCGTAACCTTTTCCCATATCCCATATACATATATTTACATATATACGCGTATATAACGTCATCTGGTCATGGGTCAATGCACATGAATGCAATGCATGAAAAGTACGTCAATAAAATCATTCGGAATGTCATAAGACCATTTTTCCTTTGAGTAATATCATAAAGTAAACTCTTTTCAAATTTCATATTTTTCTGAGACCCATGAACAAATGATAAAATATTATGGCACATGAAAATTCAAGAACATATGTATCTCTAATACTTCTATGAATAGAGTAATTAATGGAATTTGTGCATTTGCACGTTTCGTTCGTATCGTATGGATCATGCCAAAAGAAAGAAGGGATGACCTTAACATACCTGAGCCGATTTTCTTGACAATCCCTTTAATAAGCTCCAACCATGTCACAGCTTTAAACCATGCTTTTAATTCAATTATGAACCCACCTCCGCATCAAACAATAATTAAGAGATTTATAATCAACTTCTTATCTAAAGACAAGCCATAACCGACCATCATTGCCAAGGTTACACCATTAACCATTAACCATTAACTATTCACTGACCATCAATGTCAAATTTATACACATCCTTCTAAACCCTCACTACTCACAACCGAAGAAGGAAAATGACAGGGGGCTCTCAAAATTAGAGGCAAAAATAAATATGAGAAAATATCCTTCTTTTACAATGACAACCGGGAGAAAGCATACAAAGAATAACAACATTCTTGTATTAAGGAGGTAACACTTAGGAAAGCTCCAGCTAGACAGTGCTTTCCAGCTAGACAGTGACTGAAGCATGTCAAGTTATATATATATATATATATATATAGATATATAGATAGATATAGATCAATACAACTCCTAATAGTAAAGATATAAATGAGCGTATTCTCTAAAAACAAGATAAGCTCAATGACAACATTCAAAGAAAGGAAATCTATAGGATGTATCGTCTTCCCCCCCTCCCCCGCCCCCTTTTTTTTATCATGCCACCTATAGTAATAAATCGTGAGTCACAATTCTTTTAAGGCAAAACCCGCCACGTTTTATCTTTATCCAAAATCATAATTAAGAAATTACCCCAAATTACGTAAAATTCTATTTATTACTAAAATACTTTATATATACTTTATATGTTATATTACCGTGGTCATATGGTACCTTGCATGATACTAGTGCATAAATACTGAGTATTTTAGCTCGGGCCGTATTTTATTCCAAATTGATCAGTTTCAACGAAACTCGTTTTCTTTAATCCGTGTACCCTCTTATTCTTCATAACACTTATTTATTGCTTGCTATAAATAACGTAAGTACGTTAACGTCAAGATGATCTCATCCCCGATTCTTACATTGGTTAACTGAAAACGAAATTTTAACGTACAATACTTCAGGGTGCAACATCGTCGTAACTTAATACGGTAAAGCATAACATCACCGTAATGTAATACCGCGGGACGTGAATCTCACTTCCGGGCTCTCATTAATTTATTTATAGCATATTTTCATGTACGAAAATATGGGGTGTAACATCACTCCCCCCTTTGGAACATTCGTCCTCGAATGTTGAATGATGCACTTATCATTCTCATAACCTATAGGTCTTGCGAATACTTTAGCACTTGTATTTCCACCTAGGCTACTGTTTTGTGAATGCATCCCAGAGGCCAAGGCATTCCCCCCTTTAAGTCTCTTTCTCGCACCACAAACTGTTGCTACCTTCTATCATGCAGCTTTTACGACTCTAACTTTGTATGTGCGCCTGACTCTCCTATTCTCTTCTAGCTTTTAGCCAATCTCTAGGCTTCATTTTGTGAATATATACGAAATTATGTCAAGTTGTCCCCCCTGAGCATCATTAGCTTTACTACATATAAGTAGGTCATACTATACAAAAATTCTTACTTCGATTTATCGTTACTGAGGTCTGCTACCGAACTCCAGGTTACTCCCATTGCTTATCCTATATGCAAAAAGCTAAATCCTGTAACATTTCTTCATTACTGTTCATCTTAAGACTGATGGCCCAATCTCATCCCGTACTTTGAAACTTTTACCCATCCATTGTTTATTCACTTCAATGTTGATCTACAATTATCCATTAATAACTTGAAATTTCTTACGTAATATATTGCCACTAGAGCTTATGCTGTATCGAGGAATATTTGAGATGATTTTGCTTATCCACTTAGGGGTGATACAGTATTTCAATAGTCGTATTTTATAGCATCTCAATGTGATTCACGTTACATTTTAAATTTCATACAATCAATGAAATCCTCTTCAAATCATGGCTCAGTCGAGGGCCCAAACGTCATCCTTTATCTATTACAATTTCACCCTCATTCCACTACTAAGGCAACATTCTATTTTTTTCTAGATATTATTAGTCTTAGATTGCTTTGAGTTCATTCAGGCTATACTAACTTTCTATAATTTAGAGAAACCATTAGCTTTCTTGTTTTCATGGGTTTAATCCTGAGGACTTATCCGTTCACTTCACCTTGTCACTCACCCTTTCTCGTTCTTACTCCTGCCATAAAACTTTGTCGCTTTACTATACTTTAGCTTGGGACCTATAGATATCTATTTATACTATTTTCGGCCTTCCTTCAACTTTTTTGCACCATTGATTTCCTTATGTTGTTCTGGAATATCAAGCGAGACATCACATCATCTCTAACTCTTCTTTTCTCTCTTGACTAGATCTCTCGGTAATTAGAGACCATAGGCTGGAAGGTACGCCACTGACAATGCTCCTATCATTCCTGGATATTGAATCATAGTTCTTCTAGCCTTCTATTCGAAGCATGGACTATTTGCGATCTTCTGCCCTTGAGTATCTTGTACGTTGTTCACCTTTACCTTACTTACATTAAAATTTCGCATCGTGTCTTTTATCACTTTCATGACCTCCCTTCACATTGGTAGAATTCACGTCCATAACTTGGAGCTCTATTATAATACTTGTACCTCTGGTGCCTATACAATCCAGTGAGAGCTCCACAATGAATTCTTATGAGGCTGGTACTCTTCAGTTGGTTTCATCGTAGAGCCGTTATAAAATATGGCTACTGCACTATCTTTCTTATGCCTCTGCTACTTAAGAGTGATCCTGAGGCCTATAATTCTCTTGGTCCCTCCTGTTTTTCATAGTTGATGTAACTCTTTAGTTTCCTCCTTTTTTTTATGATCAACATTTATGTAGGATTAAGCTATATTCCAATATGCGACTCCTGGTATTAGTTATTACTTTAGACTTTCATAGGTGCTGAGGGATATCCATGATAAAATATTTTAACAATTCAATCCTTCGTCTATAACTTGGGCTGACTTCCTTCTTTTAACGTATACCAGAATCTTTTGTGGCTGTATATGCTGTAGGTATAGAACTCCAAACTCTTAAGTGTGTTCATAACGTCATCAACTCAGGATCATTGATTAAAAAATTCCTTTCGTTCCTTCTTTGCTTCTTTTAACGTAAGCTATTATTTTTTTGGTCTTTTTGCCCCTTTGTTACATGCACACTTAGCTTATCTTAGTTCCCACGCATGCCAGAGTTTTCGTGCAACTCATATGATCTCGAATATTACTTTTAATTAACCACAGTAGGTACCCCTTTCTTTGGAGTGCTTACAATGTTATTGTGAGACTTGTTGTTACACGACCATTTCCTCTTTAGGTCGTTGTGCTTAGGTTGAAGCCTCCTTCCTTATTTCCTCAGCTAGTCTTTCGTTGTAGTACTTAGGGAGAACCCTTGACTCTCGTAAAGTTTTGATCTTATTACGGACCTTTTGATGTCCTTCCTTGCCTATATTCATCCATAGTTGCCTACCTCCATGCCCTTGCGCTTGTATGGTTGCTTCTGAGCTGATATTTTGACTGCCTTCCCAGTGGTACTTTATTTTATCCCCATAACACTCATACGGTACCTTTAACTACCCTGACTCCTATTTGAATATATCTCAAGTATTATAACGACATTACTGCGAGGCTGAATTCTCCATGTTGGGGTTTACTGCATTTATCTTGCATGATCTGCTGATTTGTCTATAACTTCTTGTCTAGTAATGACTAGGCTCTTCCTAAATCAACTACTAACTACTCGTCGACCCATTCTCATATCCATATTTCGCGTAATCTCTCTTAGGTTATTTCCTTTGTCTAACTTACCTCTTGTACTGACTCCTTATTTATCAATAACCTTCCGAGAAGGAACCCTTACTTCCTTTTTCTAACATCGTTCTTACGTAATGTCCTGGAATCATAGAATATCTGTAGGATTCAGATAAGTGCAATATCCCTTTCTCATTTTTATCGCATTATTCCTTTATCATTCCCTATTCCCCCCTTTAGCAGAGTACTAAGACTTGGAGCTACGACGACCTGCCTATAGATGTTTTTCCTCTCCATCTTTGGCGTCCTTTTGCATTATCAATGACCCTTACTCGCCTTGCGATAATCCTTCTGAACCAAGGATAAAAAAATCCTTACTCACAATGGTGTAACTGGCGCATACATTCCCTTAAGCTTAACTTTTCTCCCCTTGCTTGATTTAGGGAAACATCTTCATGAATGACCATTCGCTGAATTTCCCATGAATCTTCTTTTGTTGTCCATTCTATTATTGCCGGAACGCGATCTGAAATTCTCATGATGCTGACTATTATCAAATTTCTCAGTTCCTTGCTCATGTTTAGTTTATCTTATTCACCAGTCCATACTGATTTCTATTATTCTGTGGTTTAATTCTCCATGTTAGAGTCACGAACTTATTCCCTGAAATGAGGATGTGACTGTATGACCTATACTATTTTGTTTTCTTAAAGCCCATCACTTTTCGTCTCTTTCTTCATTTGATTATAGCTTTTGTAATACTCTAACATTATCATTCATGTATCACACCTTATTCATAATCCTTTCTTATATCTCTTCTTATTACTCTGCTATTATTTATGCATATCCCTTTTCTTGTGAAAACTTCAACACGACATTCTTTTGCTTTTAGCTTTCTTTGCTTCATTCATCGTCTCTTTGGGTTGCTCAACATTCTCGCTTTACTAGAGACGTGAGCCACACTAAGGTAATATTTATTCTGCCAAGGCTTATAGTGCATGTCTTTGTGGTACTCATATCTGGCTGCACTATTTCAGAGGGCATCATCTGGTGTCTCATAAAGAGATCTATTAGCATATTTGCAATATCCTTCGGAAATGTCAACTGACGCAAACAATTCATCCATCATATCTTCATATACTACTTATGTTAATCCTCATATGACATATCTCGAATGGGGGCGACCAATTATATATACCTCTGTTACTATTGAATATAACTCAAAAGGCTTATGTTCCTCTGCCTCAATTATAAATGTCGTTAGCCTTCATTAATTGGGTGCCTTGTACTCTTCTTCATCTTGCTTCTTTAGCATGTTGAAACCTGTATTTATCTTCTTAATCTCTCATTGTCTTTTACCATAAAGATGGATAGACATTATTTCCTTAAGGATTCTTATCGGGAAGCTTGCACCTTTCAGTATACCTATGATCTGCTAAAGACCTCACATTTATTTTTCGTAGGCATTATACAAAAATCCAATTCCTCTGACTCAGCTTTTCCACAACTACCTCCCTTTCCAATCCTTCTTTCCGGATGTATGTATCGTTTTATTATGAATAATAAAAAAAATTTGAAACTTGAATTCTTATAAGTGAGCTCTACCACACGATCTAGAGTAAGAATAAAGAGTGACAATCTGAAATGCCCTGTAGCCTCGTGCTTATAAGTGTGGTGCACGACACACCCATAAACAAGACTCTACTAGACACGGCTTGTAGACATCCTTAAGAAAGAACTGCTCTGATACCACTTTTGTCACGACCCAAATCGATGGGCCGCGACGGACACCCGGTACCTTACTCGACCGAGTACCAAAGTAACGTATCTTTCTTATTACATCATCATATACACGTGACATACGGGCCTAATAGGCCAACATAATTATTTATAAGCTCAAAACATAGGTCGACAAGGCCGTACAATCTTTCACGTATACGAAATATGTGTACAATCCTCTAAGCGTACATAAATGTCAGAAAGGTCGGGATAGAATCCCACCATACCAAATAATACACGTCTAAATCATACTAACCAAACAAGCAACTCCGAAGCAAATGGAGCGCACCAACATCTTCCGCTGAGCTGATAGCCTACTTGGAGGGCTCTTGACCTATCTATCGGGATCTGCGGGCATGAAACTCAGCGTCCATGGGCAAAAGGGACGTCAATATGAATAATGTACCGAGTATGTAAGGCACATAAATAAGTACATAAGAGACATGGAAGAAATATAGAGTACATGACTCAACCTGTAAGTCTGAATAACTTTGTAAATCATAAATTACTTTTAGCGTCATGCATATGTGTATGAATTCATGTAGTGCATATGTACATGTTTCATAACATTATCAGCAGCTGAGGGCATCCCATCATATATATAACGCCATAACATTTCCCATATACCATATACATACATATATACACGTATATAATACCGTTCGAGGACATACATATATATGCGTATATAACGTCGTTTGAATCATATTTCAGCCACTGTGGGCAACATCATCATCATATACCAACTGATCAGGTGGTGGTGGGTATACAACGCCGTAACCTTTTCCCATATCCCATATACATATATTTACATATATACGCGTATATAATGCCATCTTGTCATGGTTCAATGCACATGAATGCAATGCATGAAAAGTACATCAATAAAATCATTCGGAATGTCATAAGACCATTTTTCCTCTAAGTAATATCATAAAGTAAACTCTTTTCAACTTTCATATTTTTCTGAGACACATGAACAGATGATAAAATATTATGGCACGTGAAAATTCAAGAACATAAGTATCTCTAATACTTCTATGAATAGAGTCATTAATGGAATTTGTGCATTTGCACGTTTCGTTCGTATCGTATGGATCATGCCAAAAGAAAGAAGGGATAGCCTTAAGATACCTGAGCCGATTTTATTGACAATTCCTTTAATAAGCTCGAACCATATCACAACTTTACACCATGCTTTTAATTCAATTCTAAACCCACCTCCGCATCAAACAATAATTAAGAGATCTATAATCAACTGCTTATCTAAAGGCAAGCCATAACCGACCATCATTGCCAAGGTTACACCATTAACCATTAACCATTCACTGACCATCAATGTCAAATTTATACACATCCTTCTAAACCCTCACTACTCACAACCGAAGAAGGAAAATGATTGGGGATAAAGATGAGAAAATATCCTTCTTTTACAATGACAACCGGGAGAAAGCATACAAAGAATAACAACATTCTTGTATTAAGGAGGTAACACTTAGGAAAGCTCCAGCTAGACAGTGACCGAAGCATATATATATATATATATAGAGATCAATACAACTCCTAATAGTAAAGATATACATGAGCGTATTCTCTAAAAACAAGATAAGCTCAATGACAACATTCAAAGAAAGGAAATCTATAGGATGTATCGTCTTCCCCCCCTCCCCCGCCCCCTTTTTTTTATCATGCCACCTATAGTAATAAATCGTGAGTCACAATTGTTTTAAGGCAAAACCCGCCACGTTTAATCTTTATCCAAAATGTTTTGGGCAATTACCAATTACCCGCATAATTAAGAAATTACCCCAAATTACGTAAAATTCTATTTATTACTAAAATACTTCATATGTACTTTATATGTTATATTACCATGGTCATATGGTACCTTGCATGATACTAGTTCATAAATACTGAGTATTTTAGCTCGGGCCATATTTTATTCTAAATTAACCAGTTTCAATGAAACTCGTTTTCTTTATTCCATGTACCCTCTTATTCTTCATAACACTTATTTATTGCTTGCTATAAATAACGTAAATACGTTAACGTCAAGATGATCTCATCCCCAATTCTTATATTGGTTAACAGAAAATGAAATTTTAACGTACACTACTTCAGGGTACAACATCATCGTAACCTAATACGGTAAAGCGTAACATCACCGTAATGTAATACTGTGGGACATGGCATCTCACTTCCGGGCTCTCATTAATTTATTTATGGCGTATTTTCATGTACGAAAATATGGGGTGTAACATTTAAGCCTGTTGTTAGCTTAGAAAAAGCATGTTTAATTGACTTAATTGCTTATTTGCTTAATCTGCCTTAATTGTATTATATGAAGCATGTTAGGTTAGAATTACATGTTTTACATGGTACGAAATTGAGCTTAGTTGAGTATTCTTTGTGTTGTTGCTGTGTGTTTTACTTTGGGACTATGGGATGGCATCCTGGGAGATCCCCTGTACACGTTTATGACTTGAGCAGAGGTGCGGGATACCCAGTGATCCCTGGTACATATATTGAGGATACCAAGAGATCCTCGGGATACCAAGAGATCCCTAGCATATATTGAGGATACTAAGAGATCCTCAAGATACCAAGAGATACCTAGCATACATTGAGGATACCAAGAGATCCCTGACATATATATATTGAGGATACTGAGAGATCCCCGGTTATTATCCTTGTTCGGAGTGGTATTTCCTTGTGGATGTCTTTATCTCTGTTCCAGTTGTTGTGTTCCTTATTATCCTGTATTAAATTCTTACAATCAGTTTTCAATTGTACTGCTTATCTTGTTCTATCATCTCTTATACTTATTTAATCTCAGTAGGCCCCTAACCTTCCTCGTCACTATCCGACTGAGGTTAGGCTTGGCACTTACTAAGTACCGCTGTGGTGTACTCATTCCTTTTCTGCGCATGTTTTTCATGTGCAGACATAGGTACTTCGACTCAGTCCTATCACCCTTGAGGCGAGGCGACTGCTCCAGAGACTTCGAGGTATATCTACCGCATCCGCAGACCGAGGAGTCCCTTTCCATTCTATCTTGTAGTGATAGCCTTTCTATTTTTTCTGTTAATGTAGACATTCCAGAGTTAGAGCATTTTTATTATATTCAGAGCTTGTGATTCATGGGTTTTCGGGTTTTGGAAAAACTGCATTAGTTTATGAGAGTTGATACTGTGTATGCCGAGTGGTACTTTCAAATGTTGTTTTATTACACTATTTCCGTTTAAAATTGTTTCCTTTTCTTCCACAAATTTGGTTTATCTTCCGCATTTTAGGCTTACCTAGTCGTAGAGACTAGGTGCCATCACAATAGTTCACTAAGGGCGAACCGGGATTGTGACAATTTCCCAATAGGGGCCTGCCCATCGATTATAGCTCGATGGTAATGAAAATACTGTAATACTATATATATAGGCTCTCTGCTCTCTTGACTAGAAGAAGACAATACTCAATTGAATATGATAAGGGAAAATATTGTAACTTATGAGATTAGAAAAAAGTACATAAATTCAAGAATATGAATTTATCTTTCTGCCTCGTTATCAAACTTGTGTAATTACGAGATCATGCCAAAAAACTTAGCTTTAACATACCTGTTTAAACGTAGGAAACTAGGTGACCCTTGCTTTAAAAATCCACATTTCTCTACCTCGATGTCGTATGAATAAATGGTTTGGACCGTTGGAAACAAGGTTCCAAGACCTTGATTTTGGTATGATATATATTCCAAAATAACATCATAAAGCTTACGAATTTAATTTCTCAAAACGGCTCGTTACAAGGCAAATCTTAACTTGATTTTTCCGTAAGTTAAATCCAATTTTTCCAAAACATTATATTTTATGTCCAAACATCATATATAGTATTATTATGAGTTTACAATCATTCAATCATGATTAACAAGTCTCATACTCACTATATGTCACCTTACAACGCATATGGTGTAACCCCAACTTGTCGACTTTCGACAAAACTTATCTTCTTCAATTCGTTAAGCTTCTTAGCCTTCCAACCATATTGGTACTTGTTATTCATGATATTAAATATTATTAACTTCCACGGTAACATGATTAACTTACTTTATAAAAAATTTCAAACATGATTTTATTTTTGAGCTTACATCAACTGACTTACGACGTACTCTTAAGTACGAAAACATGGGGTATAACATCATTCCCCCCTTTGGAACATTCGTCCTCGAATGTTGACTGATGCGCTTATCATTTTCATAACCCATAGCTCTTACGGATATTTAAATATTGTCATTGCCATCTAGCCAACTGTTTTGTGAACAAATCCAAAGGCTAGGGCATTCCCTCCTCCTTAGGCCTCTTTCTGATACCACGACTTGTAGTCGAAAACCATACAATCTCGTAACTGTTTCTACCTTCTATCATGCAGCCTGTACCACTTTTTCCTTTTATGTGCACCTATACGACTCTTCCCTCCAGCTTGTTCCTCCAGTTTTTAGCCAAACTCTAGGCCTCACCTTGTAAACATATACAGAGCTTTGACAAGATGTCCTTTTGGGCATCTATAGGTATACTAAAGTTCTTTGCTCGATACATTGATGAACTTACGAATATTTATATACCTTACTTTATGGACACGGTTATCCATCCATATGACTTTACCGCATCTAGGTAGGTCATACTGTAATTACTGAGGCCTGCCACCAAACTCCAGGTTATTCTTGTTGCTTATCCTATATGCATAAATATAAATCCTTTAATGCTTCCTCATTACTGTTCATCTTAAGAACGACAACCTAATCTCATCTTATACTTTGTGACTTTTGTCCATTCATTGTTGATTAACCTCAATATTGATCTACAATTTAGAACAAATAACTTAAAACTTCTTACATAATCACTATGGCCGATGTTGCATCGAGGAACATCTGGAGTAATTTCCATAACCATTTTTCATAACATCCCAATGTGATTCACCTTACGTGGGTGTGTCAATCCTATACAATTCATGAAATCTCCCTTTTTCAAATAATTACTCAATCAAAATCCCAAATGTTATCCCTTATTTATCATAACTATATCCCCATTCTATTACCAGGGAATCATTCAATTTCTTCTAAATGCTAATAGTCTTAGATTCCTTTGAGTTCTTTCAGGCTATACTGAGCTTCTATAACTTACAGAAACCATCAACGCTTTTGTTTTACTAGGCTTAATTCCAAGGACTTATCCATTTCTCGTCACCTTCTTACTCGCCCTTTCTTGTCCTTACTCATGTCTTCCTAAAACCTATCGCTTTACCATACTTTAGCTTGCAACTTATACATGTCTATTTATACTACTCGCAACCTTCCTTCAACTTGCTTGCACCATAGATTTCCCTGTGTTACTCTGGATCATCAAGCAGGACGTCACATCGTCTCTAACTCTTCTTTATTCTCTTAATCAGGCTTCTCGATACCTAGAACCCATAGGCTGGAAGTCATGCCACCGCTATCTTTCCTGGATACTGAATCCCAATGCTTCTAGCCTTCTATCCAAAATAAGGACTATTCACAACATTATGCACTTGTGTGTCTCGTACGTTGTTCACCTTTACCTTACTTGCTTTAAAATCTCGCATCACGTCTTCTATCTCTTTCATAACTTCCCTTCTACATAGGTATGATTTATATCCACAACTTGAAGCTCTATTGTAATACTTCCACCTTTGGTGTATAACAAATCCGGTGGGAGCTTCATACTAACTTCTTATGAGGCTGGTACGCTTCTAACTGGCTTACTCGTAGAGCTGTTATATAATTTGGTTGTCGTATTATCTCTCTTGTATCTCTAATATTAAGGGTGATCCTACAATATTCTCAACCATGATTTCTATAATTTTCAGGGTCCAATAATCAGACTGTTGATTTACTTGGTTAATGTAACTCTTTAGTTTCTTCTTCCTTCTGATCAGCCTTTATGTAGGCTTAAGCTATCTTCCGATCTGTGGCTCATGGCATTCAGTTATTTCTTTAGCCGTTCATAGACGCTATGGAATATCCATGATACAATCTTTTAACAATTCATTCCTTTGTCTATGACCTGGACTCAATTTTTTTTTAACTTATACCGGAGTCTTCTACGGCTGTATAATTATCAACATATATGATGCATGGATAATACTCCGAACTCTTAAATGCATTCTTAACGTAACTAACTCTGGATCATTGTTCGAATAATTACTTTCATTTCTTCTCAACTTTCTTTAAACAAAGGCTATTACTTTTCCTAGTCTTTTTGCCCATTGTATCATGCATACTTAGCTTTTCTTAGTTCCCACGCATGACAGAATTTTCGTGCAACTCACATGGTCTCGAATCCTACTTTCTTATAGAGTGCATACAATGTTGTAGTAATACCGTTGTTATAAGACCATTTCCTCTTTAGGTAACTATGCTTAGGTTGAAGCCTTCTACCTTACTTTCTTAGTTAGTCTTTTATTGTAGTACTTAGGGAGGACCCTCCGATTCTTGCAAGGCTGTGAGCTTATTAGATCATTTACCTGGCAGAATTTTTTATGTTCTTTCTTACTTGTAATTATCCTTACTTACTTACCTTCATGCCCTTTTGCTTGTAGGGTAGCTTCTAATATGATATTTTGATTGTCTTCCCGCTGACACTATCTTTTATCTCCATAACATTCATACGGTACCTTTAACTACCCCAACTCCTATCTTAATATTTCTCAAGGTTACGATGTCATACTTGTGAGACTGAATTCCCCATGTTAGGATTTACTATATTTATCTTGCACGGTCTATTGATTTGTCTGTATCCCTTGATTATCTGTAACTAGGCTCTTCCTAAGTCAGTTGCTAACTACTCGTTGGTCCATTCTCATATCAATTTTGTGCAATCTTTATTTGGTTATTTCTTTATCTTAACTTACCACTCGCACTAGCCCCTTATTTATTAATAACATCCCAGGCAGGAACCCTTACTTCCTCTCCCTGACATCGCGTTTGCATAATGTTTTGGAATCGTAGCATATCAGTAAGTTTTGGATAAGTGCAATCTCATCCCTTTTCTACTTTTTTTATCGCATTCTTCCTTCACAATTCTAAAATTACTAAAATCACTCAATTCTGACATAATGCCACATCATTCAATATTCCCCCCTTTAGAGGAGTACTAAGATTTAGCGTTACTACGATCTACCTATATATGTTTTACCTCTTCATCTTTGGCGTCTTCTCACATCATCGATGACCCTTCAAGGCTTCCAATGCATATCTTTCTAGTAATCATATCTAGCTTTATTATTCTAGAGTGCACCATCTTCGTGTCTCACAAGGAGATCTATTAGCACATTTGCAATATCCTTTGGAAATGTCAACTAATGCAAACAATCCATCCATCATTTTGGGTTACTCGAACCCTAGTCTGGTCTTGATATCCCGTCCTTCTCTTAAATCATATATGTTAGCACTCATAGGGCATAACTATGATCAATGTGGCCAATTGTGCATACCTCTGTTACTGTTGAAGGTAACTCAAAATGCTTATATCTCTCTTCCTGAATTGTAGATAATGTTCATCTTTACTAACTGGGTACCTTGTACCCTTCTTTACCTTGCTTCTTTTACTTGTTGAATCTTGTATCGTCTGATTCTCTCGTTGCTTGTCAATATATGGGTGGATAAATATACATGCCTTAGGGCTCCTCAAAAGAAGCTTACATGTCTTAGTACACACATGATCTGCTGAAGACCTTACATTTACTCATTATAAGCATCATGCAGAATCAAGTTCCTCTTACTCAACTCTTCCATAACTATGTGTAATCCCTTACCACCCGTTTTTCTAAATGTAGGAATCTTTCTACTATGAATAAGATAGGGTTGAGGAAATTGAGTTCATACAATTGAGCTCTACCACACGATCTAGAGTAAGAAGAAAGAGTGACAATCTTAAATGCCCTGTAGCCTCCTGCTTATAAGTGTGGTGGACAACACACCCATAAACAAGACTCTACTAGACACGGCTTGTAGACTCCCTAGGATAGAACTGCTCCAATACCACTTTTGTCACAACCCAAAACGAAGGGCCGCGAAAAGCACCCGATCCCATGCTCAGCCCGAGCGTACCACTTTGTAACTGTGAACACTGGAGGGGTAACCCTTAACCTAGGCCGATGAGTCCATACTCTGAATCATCTTAAAATATCATCTCTCTCATCTAAGGGGTAAACATACCCAAAAGCTCATATATATATATATATATATATATATATATATATATATATATATATATATAATTGTGCAGGCTGATGAGGCCGCCATGAACGTCTACTGGTGGACCAAAATATGCACGAGTCATCAACAAGCCTCTAGAGATAACTGAACTATATCATGATCGGGAGAGGGCCTCGACATACACATCAAACCTGTATATATAAAATAGTCTCTAAGGTATAGTCCTGGTAACTCCGAGAAAGTGGAGCGTACCAACCAAACTGATGTTCGACTCTGTCTACTAGGAAGATATATCCAGGAGTGTATCAGGACCTGCAAGCATGAAATACAGCATCCCCAGCAAAAGGGACGTCAATACGAAATAATATACCGAGTATGTAAGGCAACAGAATAACTGAAAGCTGAAACTAAAGTGATAATATAATAACTGAAAGTAACTGAGAGTCAAAGATAATCTGAAGATATGCTGACCTACTGATACTGAGTCAACTCTCTTAATATAGTAATTAAAATAGTTGTCCGGCCCTATAAGGCTCGGTATATATATAAATTCTCTTCCGTAGTAGGCTCGCTCATAGGCGCTCAGCCATAGTAGGCTCGGTAGATAACTTACCACCTGATCAGATGTTGCCCAATAGTGGCCTGTCCATCAATTATAGCTCGATGGTAATGAAAATACTGTAATATTATATATATAGTCTCTCTGCTCTCTTGACTAGAAGAAGACAATACTCAATTGAATACGATAAGGGAGAATATTGTAACTTATGAGACTAGAAAAACGTACATAAATCCAGGAATATGAATTTCTCTTTATGCCTCGTTATCAAACTTGTGTAATTACGAGATCATGCCAAAATGAAGGAAGGGCTTAGCCTTAACATACCTGTATGTTCTCTTCCTTATTACTCAACCAAGATCAACATAAATTCTTACATCTTCAACAAGTGAAATGAAATTGTCGTTAACATATAATGTCGTAGTTGGTTAGTCGCATGACTTAAGGAAAATCGGGCAGCAACTCCCCTATTTTTATACATCCCAAAGACCACTAAGGGTCATCAATAGCCCAACAACAACAAATATAACCAACATTAGCAACAACAACAATATAATCCAATATGAGTTTCTCTGATTATCTTAACAATCATATTGAGCGGCAAGCTCATTTTTTACTCATAACAAGATATAAACTGAATCCAACTATTATTCCATAAATTAGTTTACAACTTTCAGAATATTATACTTATATGTACCATATTATTTCTTATTTAAGACCTCCACAAAATGCCTTCCAAAACAGCCTCATACATCTAGCACCTTAAGTGTTATCCTCAATCACTTCTTTTTCATCTTTTCTTCTTCAATAAACTTAATTAACATCTAGGAAAGCTTAACAATAGTAGTCACAACATTATCAAATTATTTCTCAAAATTTTCAGCCACCACAAACCATACTTTTAACCACAAAATAGTCCAACCAAAAAGACAATCGTATCCCATGTTCCTTGAAGTGCATCATATGGTTATTCACTCAAACAACACAACCAACACAAGATTAACCTTAGGCACAGTCAAGAAGATGTTATACATACCTTGGAAAGCAGCTAAAACTCGAAACCCCATCCCAACATAGCTCACAATAGCTCTCAATCACACCACAACATCATAGAAGTATTCTCTTGTAGTCTTTAACATCTTTGATGAGGATTTGTATTGATTTCTCTTGAGTCTAGTTCTTGGAGCCTTAGATAAGTTCTTGCAGAGTTTGAGAGTGTCTTGCAGTAATTGATCTGTAGATATTGACAAAATATAATGGATAAAGACGACTTATAAGCCCACCGCCTCAATTCTCCAAGCAGGTGGGTAAGCTGACTGATTGGCAACTTGAGTAATGCCTCTTCGAACACTTGTATCTCGTTACTCCGATATCGTATTGAAAAACGGTTTGTAGCGTTGGAAACTAGACACATAGAGATTTAACTAACTATAAAGATCTCCATGTAAATCTCAATATATTGGGAGAAAACGGCGTCGCAAGATGGACTATAAACCTGTCAGTTTCTCCGAAGTGCAGCAATGTGACTTGGTGACCCTTAATTTAAAAATCCATATTTCTCTACCCCGATGTCGTATGAATAAATGGTTTGGACAATTGGAAACTAGGTTCCAAGACCTTTATTTTGGTATGATATATGACCCAAAATGACATCATAAAGCTTACGAATTTAAAACATTATATTTTATGTCCAAACATCATATATAGTCATTTACTGAATTTACACTCATTCAATCATGATTAAAAAGTTTCATATTAATTATACGTCACCTTAGACTACACAGGGTGTAACACCAAATTTGTTGACTTTCGACAAAACTTATCTTCTTCAATTCGTTTAGCTTCTGAGCCTTCCAACCATCTTGGTACTTGTTATTCATGATCTTAAATATTATTAACCTCCACAGTAACATGATTAACTAACTTTATAAATTTTTCAAAGATGCTTTCATTCATCAATTGACTTACGACGTACTCTTAAGTATGAAAACATGGGGTGTAACAAAATTACACAACTAATAGCTTTGTATGAAAAATTTCTCCTAAAATCGCATCCCAATGAGTCTAAGGCTACAAATATGATAAAATGAGACTAAGTATCGAAATCCAAACCTAATGTTTCGGCACAGATACCGCAAATGCGACCTAGGGATGTCAAATTCAACACATGGAATGCAAAATTAAACCCCGTCAGCCCAAGGAGATGTCACAATTGCGACCTGAGATTCACATTTACTATTTAGCCTTCTTTGCAAAAGCGACCATGTGGTTGCAAATGTGACTATTCCAAGACCAGTGCCAACTTCGCAAATGCGACCAAGGCATCGCACTTGCGATACCTAACACCCCTATCTCTTCACAATTGTGTATTGGTGCATCACAATTGCGATAACTACAACGTCAGCACACCAACAACATGAAACAAGTCCAAACCAATCTGAAATACGTCCGGAACTCACCTGAGCCCCCGGAGATCGACGAGTGGTGATTTTACCTCTCATTTTAGTTTATTTTATTTAGTTTTATGTCTTTTAACTATATTATGAGGTCTTTTATGGTGTGTATTGTTAGATTTTCAAGTTAATTATTCCGTGAAGTTATTTGAATTCAATTGAAGAGGAATTGAGCAAAAAAAGGTCGAAAACAATGCAACACTCTTCGGGGATTCTGCATCTGCAGAAGCTTGGTCGTAGAAGCGACCTCGCATCTGCGGAGCTGAGCATACTTGACTTGCGACCGCATCTGTGAGTCAAGAACCGCATATGCAGTTGCGCATGGGAGCCCACATCTGCACAGCCAGAAGATACTTTAAATGTCCGCATCTGCGTTAAGATATTCGCATCAGCGGAGCCGCACCTACGAGGATTCTTCTGCAGGTGCGATCAACGGGTATCAGAACTGGATTGGAAGGACATCTCACATTTTCTCAATTCCAAACCCATAAATACACGACCTAGCCAATCTTTGGCATATCTTTGGCTTATTTTCAGTCTCAAACACTAGAGAGAACAAGGTTGGAAGCTAGGGTTTGCACACACAGTTTGATTTTGAAGATTTGAAGCTTTTAGTTGAGAATTTCTTACCCATTTATGTTCATTTCTTTATTTCCTTGCTTTGTATTGAATATCTAAGTGTGTACTATTTTATTTAATACTTGAATTTTGTTTATGTAAATAATCATATTTAAAGTGTGGATTAAATACCTTGTAGTGCTTATGTATGGAATAATTTTTCATCTTTTATGAAGTGAGTTATTATTATTTTAATAATTCTTGTTTTTAGTGTTTTCAGAGGGATTAGCTAACCCTAGGACTCGCCCATTAACTTCAAATTAATTTTGGGAAAGATTATTTGGGGTTAGGAAAGATTAATCAATAAGAACTTGAGGCTTTAACCCTCATTTTATAGATTCTACCTAGGGATAGGATTGAACTACTTGAAGTCATATCCGGGTGTGCTTAATCTCTTAATTGATTTAGGATAATTGAATTGGGAAGTCTTGTTAGTCTTTGGAAGAAGCTAATATAGGATTATTACCCGTGGCTAATTAACATGAAATACATTGGATCGTTACTTGAGTGTAATTCCCGATGTATCCACACTTGTAGCCATTGATCATTTTACTTGCTTTCTAGATTAGTCTATATTTCCGCATTTAGGTATAAACATTTTCTAAAAACAACTCTAAGTGTTTGGCATTGCATAACAAGTGATAATTCTCTTACATTCCTAATTGCCTATATTTTGTTCTCTGTAGGATTCAACCCCAACTCATAGTTGGGTAAATTATGTTGCATGCGACCGTGCCCATTTACTTTTTAATAGTGGATTTGGACGTCATCAAAATTGGCGCCATTACCGGGGAGCAATTTGGCGTAATTTAGGTTGTTTGAGAAATAAGCGTAAGTGCTTTGGTCCAAACTTGTGAATATTTGTGTAATTAATCTTTCTTACCTTGGTCTGTAACGACCCAAAATCCGCTAAGAGTCGTGATGGCACCGGATACCGCTGTCAGGCAAGCCAACCAAAATACTTAATTAAATTCCAATTTTAGTATTTGTTTAAAATCTTTTCTTTATACATTAAATAACGAATAATGAAATTTACAGAAATAACCATGAATTCTTTAACAAACTTAATATTGAATAATCCAAAAATCCTCCCAGAACCCGGTGTCACAAGTGCATGAGAAATTTCTAGGAAATAATGTAATATCACAACCGTCCAGAATACAATATTGGATAGAAAATAAATACAGAAAACTGAAAGAGACTCTGCTGGCTGCGGGTCACCTCGAGAAGTGCAGCTCACCTAAGTCTCCATGTCAACCATGTTGTCACTCCCAGTAGGTCACTAGAGACGCATGTGCCTGTGCAACAAAAATGCACATAAGTGTAGTATGAGTACGAAAACAACGTGTATCCAATGAGTATTACGTCTAATCTCGAAGAAGTAGAGACGAGATGGTCGACTTCGACACTTACTAATGGTCCAAATAATGATACATTATTTATGCGAATAATCATGGATTTATTAAGAATGACAGAAATTTCAAGTAAGTCACGAACAAGTGAAAGTTTCTTTTTATATTAAAAGTCTCCAGATTCAAAATCCATTAGTTTTCAAATATCACAAGTCGGGGAGAGCAAATATCAATATCAATAAATCTCAAGGCAAACACTACAAGCATGCGCAAATGCTGCCGAGGCCGTACAGCCCGATCCAATAGAAATGTAAAATGTGCACTGCTGAGGGTCAACGAAGCGAACCATAGATGCATCTATTACCCCGCTCGCGCATCATACCTGCGACGCGGTCAACATAAATAAACAAATTCCCTGCTCGCGAATCCTACATGCGACGCAGGGACACATAGAAGTACATGCTCAAACAGCTAATTAAGAATTTATCGGGGAACATTTATCCAAATTAAAGGCAATTCTCTATTAACAATTTAAGAAAATAAAGTTTATTCCTTTTAGAAATTCACTTACTAATTCGATGTGATTTAAGCAATTCAAACCGTCAATAGGATTTCAAATATTTCCAGGTACAACATGCTTTTGGGTCCTAGACTACCCGGACAATAGCATGATAGTAACTACGCACGGACTCTTATCACCTCGTGCGTACGTAGCCCCCACAAATAGGAGCAGATAACCAATTATTTCACCTATGGGGACAATTCCCTCTTACAAGGTGAGAAAGGAGACTCACCTCGCTCCGAAGATCCATAACCAACATTCCACTCCCTTCCGAAGACTCGAATCGATGCACAATACTCCAAAACTATCCAATGATTATGCAAATCCATTAATATATGTTCAATTACTCATTACAATCCAATTTATATCAATTCCGAACCCCGATTGAAAAGTTGGCAAAATTGGCCTCGTGCCCACGTGCCCGGATTCCTAAATTATTCGAACATAAAGTTTACCCATGAACTCAGGAACTCAAATATATGATTTTCTCTTAATTCCATACCCAAAATCGTGGTCAAATTCCAAGAATATCAATTTTCTAGGTTTTCCCTCAAACCCCATGTTTTCAACAAATTTCCATGCCCAAATCTGTATATAATCATGTATTTAACTCAAGATAGGTGGGGGGGGGGGGATAGCTTACCTTATCATTGATGATGAAAATCCTCTCTTGAAACCCTCGAAGAATCGCCCAAGCCAAGAAAATATGAGAGGAAATGGCCAAAATCCGACTTTAAAACAACTGACTGCCTCCAACACTTTCCGCACCTGCGCTCTCTTGGCCGCTTCTGCGGTTCCGCATGTGCGGTTCAAATACCGCTTCTGCGGTTCCTCACCAGGATGCCCTTTTCCGCTTCTGCATCTTCTCCACCGCAGGTGCGGTCCCCCATCTGCGGCAAAATGACCACATCTACGGTCCCAACTCTACTCTGCCAATACAACATCTGCGGCTCTTCTGGCCGCTTCTGCGGCTCCGCACCTGTGGCCCATTTCTCGTAGGTACGGTTATGATAGCAACTAGCAACCTTAGCCTTCCAAAAATTCCATTTTTGATTCGTTAACCACCCGGAATCCACCCGAGGCTCCCGAGACCCCAACCAATCATACCAACCAGTCCCAAAACACATTACGGACTTGCTCAAGGCCTCAAATCATATCAAACAATGCCAAAATCATGAATCGACCTCCAATCCAAGCTTTATGAACTTTAAAATTTCAAACTTCAACTTTCGATGTTTAAACCTATCAAATTACGTCCGATTGACCTCAAATTTTGCACACAAGTCATATTTGATATTACGGACATACTCCAACTTCCGAAATCGGAATCCCACCCCGATATCAAAAAGTCCACTTCCGGTCAAACTTCTAAAAAACTTTCAAATTTCTTTCTTTAGCCAAATGACTTCAAAATGAACTACGGACCTCCGAATTAGCTTCCAATCGCGCTCCCAACACCAGAATTACCATACGAAGCTATTCCTAGACTCGAAATTCCAAACGGACATCGATAACACTGAAATGCACTTCAATCCAAACTCATAAAATTTCTTCCAAAATGCTAACTTCCACAATAGGCGCCAAAACGCTCCCGGGTCATCCAAAGCCTGATCCGGGCATACGCCCAACTCCTAAATCATCATATGAACCTTCTAGAACCTTCAGATCCCGATTCCAAGGTCGTTTACTCAAAAATCTAATCTTAGTCAATTCTTTCAACTTAAAGTTTCCGAAATGAGAATTTTCTTTCCAAATCAACTCCGAACTTTCCGGAATTCCATTCTGACCGTGTGCACAAGTCAGAATACCTGAAGTAAAGCTACTCATGGCCTCAAACTGCCAAACGATGCTAGAGCTCAAAACGACCGGTCGGGTCGTTACATGGTCTATTTTTCTTTTTTGTTTCTTTTTTTTCTTAGTTTTAAAAAATGGCATCATATAATGAAAATGGGTCAGATGGAAGTTGTTCATACATTGATGACCTTTGTCCTTATTGTGGAGGACCACACTCGTGATAAAATTGTTCAAATTCTCCCGAGGGTGGATTATGCGCACAATCTCAAACCCATGAGTGGAGTATTTGTGATAAGTGTGGTCATCAAAATAGTCATCGGGATGATTGTGATTATTTGTCCTTCTCTTGCCCAAGCCCTCGCTATGATGATTCTACTTCTTGTAATGAAAATGATAGGGCTATGGAAGTGTAAGAAATTGAGCATGGTCAAAATGGAGAGTGCAAGCTCATGTTAGAATGCCTAATTGAAGGAGGAGAGAAAAATCAAAGTGCCTTGGAGGAGCTTTTGGAAAATAGTCTCCAAAATGACTTGGCACTTGAAAAGTTGCACTCACAAATGGGAGAAATGATTGAAGCTTTAGAGGTCCAAAAAGCCTCGGAAGTTAATGATAGCCAAGATTTTTCCTTAGATGTGGAAGCCGAAAATCCTTCCTTGGCACTTGATCAAAACCAAGAAGAACTCTCAATTGGTCGAAATAAGAAGATGATGCTCATGTTGGAGACTGAAAATAAGGAGAAGCACAACTTTGCACTCGAGGACTTGAAGCAAGTCTTGACTCAAAATGATGATAATATCTGCAGATTGGAAAGTCAAATGAAAATATTGGTTGAGGCTTACTATGCCCACCAACTTGAGAGTGTGGGAAGAAGTCAAGAAGAGTCTGACTACGAGGAAGAAAGTGAGCTTTACTTTGAGAAATCAAGAATTGAACATCTGTCAACTGACTCCATGAGTGTTAGTTGTCACGCCCCGAACCTGGGAGGCGTGGCTGGCATCCGGTGCCGTAGTGGCCCAAGTGAACCACTATGTAACTCACTCATTCCTTTTATAACTATCATGGGCCAACATGACCACAACTCATAATATAAAATTGTAAGTGATAAATATTGTGTCACTAAACTATTTTTCTTAAACATAAATATATATGGGTCGTCAAGGCCTCTGACATACTGTACAAACTGAACATCTGTCGATAAAGCCTCTAAAATTATTTGACATCAAAATGGGATAGGATAACGACCTACCCATAAGTTTGTAGCAAAAAATCTGACACGATGACTCATAGACTCGGCTGCACTCCGAATGAGGTGGAGTCTTACTGATCCTTCGTTGAATACAAACCTCGTCTACTATGAGGGATCGTCAAGCTGATTGTCTACACATGTAGGAATGAATGCAGCGTCCCCAATAAAAGGACATCAGTACGAATAATGTACAGAATATGTAAGACATGTAAATTAGTATATAAGGGACATGGGAGAAACATGGAGTAAAGGACTCAACCTGTAAGTCTGGATAGCTCTGTAAATCATGAAATATTTATAATGTCATGCATATGTGTATAAATGTCATGTAATGCATAGGTCTGTACGTACATAACATCATTAAGCCTCTGAGGGCATCCCATCATATCATCTCGGCCAATGTGGACAAATCATCAACGTATACCAGCTGATCAGGTGGTGGTGCGTATATAACGCCGTAACCTTTTCCCTTATCCATATATATATATATTTTAACGCATATATAATGTCGTCTGAGTCATATTTCAGACACTGTGGGCAACATCATCATCGTATACCAGTTGATCAGGTGGTGGTGCATATATAATGCTGTAACCTTTTTCCATATCCCATATACATATATATACATATATACATGTATATAACGTCGTCTGAGTCATGGGTAAATGTACATGTAAACGAATGTAATGGACGAGGAGTAAGTTAATAAAATCTTTAGGAATGTCATAAGACCATTATACCTTTGACTAATATCGTGAAATAGACTTTTTTTTCAACTTACGTAATTTTCTTAGACCTATGAACAGACAATAGAATAATAAGACTTGTGGCAATTCAAAAATATAGGCATCTCAAATACTTCTATGAATAGAGTCATTTGCTTCTATCCACGTGACACCTTTATATCCTCTAAAGCCTCAAGATCATACATGTTTTATCTTTACACCGAGGGTCCCAGAACAGAGGACCCTTGACAACCACTTCCATTCCGGGTTCTCTGACAGCTTTTATAATTAATGCTGAAATATGCAAATGCTCGATTTAGAGGACCAAAAAAGATCGAGATATTAAGTCAAATAATTTCAACTCACTTATGTGGTACTAATAATTTTCATCCATGAAATGAAAGTCTAACCTAATACCTATAACAGCAAACATTGCTTATGCAAAGAGAAACACTAGCCTAAAGAGTAAGTTCACAGGGAAACTAGTTAACAGGAATTTATGTGAGCTAGCCTAAGGAGTGTCTTTGGCAACTTCTGAATACTAGTTCACAGGGATTTTTGTGGGTAAAAGTGATTCTTATAAGCTCTATTGATTTCCGTTAGTTTAGTACTTTATTTAGTCCTTATACACAGCCTTCAGACAAGAAAGGTTGATCATGACATGGACCTCATAGGCAAGCTTTCTTTCTTCACATTGACAAGGAAAAAGTCCTTCGCAAAACACAATAGCTCCAGCCAGTAAGTTCAACCAGGCAAAAATAGTATCCAAGGAAAATGACATAATGAAGAATAAACAGTTGATCACTACTTAATTTTTCATGATGAAAAAGTGTTTTACCTTTTAATTAGCATCGTCCACATTCACAATATGTTGGTAAAAGTATAATAAATAAGACGGAAGATAATTAGGGTAACTTAGGAAGGAAGCTGACAGTAATACAAAAATTTACACAAAAAGGAATTAACAATAGGAATTCCAAGAAAATAAATGTCACTCGCTGTTTCTACCCTTTTTTTATACCAAACTACATCATGCCAAATGACTTTCATTCATACTATCACTTATTAAGTCATACCTGAATTTATTAACTGTCTTTTGTATTGCTTAAGTTAGTTGCCAAATCGATTCAAGCATCTGAGATAATAACTCTTAGTAAACCCACTCTATCCCATTAGGATATCCACATATCTATTTCAAATTCTCAATTAACAAAAAAGTTAAGGAACATAGAAAGAATAGAAAACCCAAAAGGAGCAGCCATTTGCATCTGCATTTCCGTGATCCAGGGATCGATTTCTTTGCATTTCTACAAAAAGTTCCCTTTTTTTAAAAGTTTCTTAGAAAGACACCTATATTATTGACTAATGAGTCATCAATGACAAGGTGAGCGGCTAAGTGGGTAAGTTTAATCTCTATCCACTTATTAGGTAATTAGGTAATGTCCTATTACCCGATAGTAAAACAATTACCTGCATAATTAAGAAATATTTTAAATTACTTAAAATACTACTCAATTTTTTTAATATACCTTATATATACTCTCCTATCACGGTCATGTGGTACCGTATAAATCAATACATACATTGTTATTTTATTAAAATATCCATATAAAATACATATATTTTCTCAACTTTTAATTTTCCTAATCTCATATAAAGAGTAAAACTTTTCGTACGCTTAATTCTTAAAATAGTGAAGAAATAACCTTCTTTTCTTGTAAAATAATATTTTCTATCTTTACAATAGAGAAAATCTCATAAACTTCCTCATATTATGTGTATAATTTAAAATATATTCGAAAATAGTAATATTAAAGACTATATAAAATTATATATTCAAACTTTTTACAAAAGCGGTTCACTCAATATAAATACTATATCAAAACATATATAACGGTATCAAGGTTATTTTATCAACTTTATTACAATATTTACTGAATTTTACGTATTTTATAAATACTTCTTGGTTTAGTTTGCACAATTACTTATCAAGGATTTAATGCAATCATGCATGTAGTAAATCACATGTATGGCTTAGAGTAGGCATGGAGGTAATAAATTTCTATTTTTATTATTTTGCTAACATCGGGATATGAACAATGTATGATCTATTTTTGAAAGTCTCAATCGATAAGAGGTCTTTAATTCAAGTTAGTATACTCCCTTCGTCTCATATTAACAGTCGTCGTCACTAAAAGTAGTGGCTCAAATCCTCTGTAGAAAAGTACGGGATATAACATTAGTGTTGCCAAGAAAAATATGGAATTAGAATCAACCGGTGTAAATGAAAATTTGGTTGAGATTTGACTCTAGTCCGGGAGAAAAAGAGGATGTTAAAATCCAGAAAATATTGCAATTTGGAGGTTTGATGTCACATTCCAAGCATTTTTCAACATTGAAATTGTGTGGTGATATAGAAATTGAACTACACGAGTCAATGAGGGATTGCGAGAAGGAAAGACAAAGGCCATACATCTTACAATTTGAGGGAACAAGAAGGCAAAATGACATTCCTCACATGAAAGCCAAAAAGTGCAAAATGAAGAAATTAAGGCTTGGCGTAATCATCTACTTACCACCCCCACCGCTCGTGGTCACAAGCTTGGTTCCAAGTTGGGTGCCCAATTCATATCATCCATCGTTTTTCAAAGTCTTTAGTCATTTTTGAAATTTCATTTTTTAGAATAGTTTAGCATATATTTTTGACTAATCTGCCAAGTTTCAAAATTTTTGGAGTTGATTTGAGCAGGTCGGGGTGATCGGGCAGCCAAAAGCAGTAGCTGATGAAAATTGTAGAAGAGAAAACTATTGCACTATGCGATCGCACAAAGGCCATCCGTTTGCACAACATTCGGGTTCAGCTAACTCTATGCGGTCACGTAACATGTCAGGCAATCGCAGAAAATTGGGAGTTGTTTCTTTATGCGATCGAATCAGTCTACACGTGATCGCGTATGTCCAGGTAAGTCACATGTATTTTAAATACTAGATATTGAAAATAGCCAATACTTCTGCCCAAACAATAGAAACCGAGCTTTCTCACTCCCCTGGCCCTCAAAATCATCTCAAAGCTGTTCTTTTTTCAATTCCATATCAATAATCAAGGTTTAATCTTAGAGGTATGTGCTTCGTCACTCTAATCTCTCTTAAAGTTCCATTCTTTATGTTCCAATTTAAATGAACAGCCATGTTTCTTTCTTCTTCTTCTCTACTTCATATCTAGGACTGATATTTAGAGTTTTTGCTGTGAATATTGTGTTTGAATGTGTGCTTTGTTGTTGGGTAACGTTGGTTGAGAGAGTGAGTTCTTAACTCTTAAAAATTTTGGGATTAGATCTGTGCTTAATTTCTCTAGAATTATTATGAAAACTTGATGCCCATAATGTATTTGGGAAAATGACTAAAAGAACTTCAATTGGGCGAGGAAGAAGACCTTTGCGATCGCAATGCCCAATTCTGCAATCGCGTAAGTCTAATTCTGCACCCTAGGAAAATTGCCTTATGCGATCGCGTTGACTGTTCCGCGATCGCAATGCTTCAACTTTGAGAACAAAAAAACTGCACTTTGCGATCGTATGAGTATTTCCGCGACTGCATAGCTTCAGCTTCAGGCAGTCGAAAAACAGTAGCTTTGCAGAATTTTTCCCTGATGCTTTCTGATTTTTTTCTTTACCCTAAGTGCATCATAATACAATGTATTATGTACCCATACAAGCATTTGACATGGTCTCCTTTTGTAGGTACTTTGAGCATAAAATGGCCTCAAAAAATGTTGAAATTGCAGAAGATCCTGCTCCCCAAGCTGTGGAAGAAGAATATTTTGATCAGGCCAGATTCACAACTGCTAAATGTGAAAGAAATTATTACAAAATCATGTCAAAGAGAATTATTAAATAAAGGGGCATCTATTTGGATGGATGTGCTTTACTCATGAACCAATTAAAGCGAACTACACAATTGTTCGTGAGTTTTATGCAAACACCTTGAAGACAGTTTTCCAAGGGGAAATACTCACCTTTGTTATGGGAAAGAGGGTCAACTTTGGCCCCGAGGTAATAAATGCACACTACATGTTTCCCAATGCTAACAATGAGGTATACAGAGCCAGAGCAAGAGAGAGGGGAAGCCAATGGTTGGTGGAGAAGCTTCATGATGGGATAACACCGAATTGGGAAAGATTGCACAAAGGGGTTGATTCTTATGAATTCATAGCTGAAGCCAAGACTTGGCTGTCCATTATTTGTGCCAGAATCGTGCCGACTAGACATGAGACCGAGGTGATGCCTGAGAAGGTAATGATGATTGCTGCTATTATGGATGACTTTCTAGTGAACGTGGGCCAGCACATAGTGAGTGAAATTGAAGAAGCATGCAACGGGAGGTCTAAGAGTCTATCCTTTCCCTCATTGATCACTCAGCTGTGCTATGATGCTGGGGTTCTAAAGGACCCGCATGACTCTGAGAAGGACGCAAACACAACTATCTATCCATTGCTCAGAAAAGGGCCAACTGGCGGGAAGAAGAAGAGAAGAGTTGATGTACTATCTCCTTCATTTGGGCAGTTTGCTAGGACTGCCGATGGATCTGGTGGTTCCTCCACAACTACAGTAGGACCACATGACCCCATTGCTACACTTACTTATGGACCTCTCACTATGCGCCACATTTCCAGTCAAATCTATGGTGTAGATGCTCACATTCGATAGCTTGTAGCTGGCCTTCCTTCTAGTCCATCTGAGGAGAGCACTTCGACTAGGACTGGTAAGAAGCCATCTTTGGATGATGTAGTTTAGGAACAAAAAGCAATCAAAAACAGGTTAGAAGACATGAGCCGAAAACAAGGAAAGGTTGAGAGGTGACAATTGAAGTTCAAGGAGTATGAGAAGAAGAAAAGCAAATTTCTGTCTAAAATGATGCACAAGCTGAGCTCATTTTGTGGCTCACATGAATCAGAGGTTAATGATGATGAGGATTTGGAGTTCAAATTTCCCACCGCCTCCAGCTCCGAGTGATGCATTTTCAAGGAGCACCTCCTTCATTTTATCTTATTTTGTTTAGTTGCATTGAGGACAGTGCAACAATTTAGGTTGGAGGTGACTCATTTACATGTGATGATGTAGTTGGAGCATGGTTGGAGAATAATTATTATTTTTTGATAACTTGCGTAGATTGGTTGACTTTGTAGTTTATTAGTGATAATTCTCTTACATTCCTAATCGCCTATATATTGTTCTCTATGGAATTCAACCCCGACTCATAGTTGGGTAATTATATTGCATGCGACTGTGTCCATTTACTTTTTAGTAGTGGATTTTGACGTCATCAGGGATCCATACCAAACATCCATAAAAGTGTAAGAACATTATACAAACTTGATCGCATGCTCAAACACCAAAATAATATTCAGAACAACAAATTGGACACCAAAATACATGGAAATTTCAATGAAACTCAAGATTCGCTAAAATCACAACCATGCATCCAATTCCTACTAAACCAACTCGAAATGACACCAAATTTTGAGAGAGTGTTTCCAAATGACAAAATAGACCTATTCGTCCCGTAACAAAAATCTGAACCTGATAGCTATAAAGTCAAACCATGGGCAAACTTAGAAAATTTCTAAACCTTCAAATTGCCAACTTTCGGCAAAAGATACAATTCAACCTAGGAACCTCTGAATTCAATTATGAGAATGCGTCTAAGTCTAAATTCACCATACAAATCTATTGGAACAATCCAAATAGAGTTCCATGATTGTTTTCACAAAAGGCATACCTCAATCAACATTTCCAACTTAAACATCCAAACTAAGAACCAATGACCACAAATAAATCCAAAACTTCCACAAAACAAAATCAACCATCCCCACAATACATAAAACCTCAAATACACATATAAAAAGCATTAAAAAGGGAAACATGCTCAAATATATAAATCTTCCGATTGGGTCATTACACACGAAGTCAGCTTATTTCTTATAGGTCAGAATGACATATGGACGAGGATTATGCAAAGCTGTATATTAATGAGATAGTATGACTTTATGGTGTCCCAATATCTATTATATCAAACAGAGGAGTCCAGTATACATCAAATTTCTAGAGTTTTTTCCAGAAAGGTTTGGGAATACAGGTAAATCTTAGTACAACTTTTCACCCACAGACAGATGGCTAGTTAGAGTATAAAATTTAGTCACTCGAAGATACATTATGAGCTTGTATACTAGATTTTAGTGGATGTTGGGACGACAACTGCATCTCATTGAGTTCGCATACAATAACAACTATCATTCAATCATTATAATGGCACCATGTGAGACTCTATATGTGCGTAAGTATACATCTTCTATCAGCTAGTTTGAAGTAGGTGAATAATAGTTTCTTGGACCTGATCTGGTCTATTAGGCTCTAGAGAATGTAAAGCTTATTCAGGAGTGATTGTTGACAACTTAGAGTCGTCAGAAGTCATAGTCAAATATACGACAATGAGACGTGGATCTCCATGTTGACGATTGGGTTTTCTTGAAGTTATAGCCTATAAAAGGTGTGATGAGATTCGACATGAAAGGTAAACTTAGCCCAAGATACATTGGGCCGTACAAAATCAGTTGGAGGATAGGCCAAGTGGCCTATAAGTTAGAATTACCTTCAGAGCTAGAGTCTGTCCATCCAGTCTTCCACTTATATATGTTGCAGAAGTGTATCAGAGACCCTTCTCGAGTTGTTACAGTTAATGATGTTCAAATTATGGAAGACTTGTCTTATGAGGAAGTCCTAGTTTCTATGTTGGTTTGATAGGTCGAAAAGATGAGGACCAAAGTAGCTTCATTAAAAGTTTTATGGAGGAATAAGAATGTTTAAGAAATAATGTGGGATGCCGAGGAAGAAGTGAGGTGCAAGTATCCTTATTTTTTTTCAAGACGAAGGTCATTGAATATTATGATTCGAGTATAAGTTTCTGTAGCCATGTTATATGACTATATACTTACCTTTTATTATATGATAGGTGATAATTAAATTTGAGACACTATAGTGACACAAGAGTGTAATGACCCGACCAGTCGTTTTGAGCATTTGCATTCCATTTAGCTAGTTGAATCTTAAGTAGATTTATATGATGTATTATGACTTGTGTGTATCGTCGGTTATAATTAAATTTGAGAAACTATAGTGCCACAAGAGTGTAACGACCCGACTAGTCGTTTTGAGCATTTGCATTCCATTTAGCTAGTTGAATCTTAAGTAGATTTATATGATGTATTATGACTTGTTTGTATCGTCGGTTTTGGTTTTCAGGTGATTAGGAATTGATTTGGAAGAATTTTTCTCAACTAGGAAGCTTTATGTTGGAAGAGCTGGCCAAATTTGACTTTTGAGTATTTGACCTCAGATCAAAATATTGATAGTTCCGTTAGGTCCTAAAGGTAATATTAGACTTGGGCGTATGGCTGAATTTGCATTTGGATGTTTCTAGAAGGTTTTAGCACTAATAGGCAAAAGTTGGCATTTTGAAGGTTTGGAATGTTCATAAGTTTGGTCGGGTTCAGATGATGTCAGGTTCAGATTGTGGTTTTGGGAATTGGAATAGCTTTGTTATGTAATATGAGACTTGTGTGCAAAATTTGAGTACATTCTGAGTTTATTTGACAAGGTTCCTCACGAGTTTTGGATGTTGGAAGATTCAATGTTTATTAACTTCGATTTGAGGCGCAATTTATGGATTTGTTGTTGTTACGAGTGATTTAAGGCCTTTAGTAGGTCTATGTTATGTAATGGGACTTGTTGGTATGTTCGTACTGGGTTTTTGCAATCACAATTCATTAATTCGTCCAATGATTATATGTATTCTATTTTCGGAGGTTTCAGTCATTTTAATATATTTGGAGCTATGGAGCTCAGATTTAGGCGATTTTTTTAGGCATGTTTCATTCACATGGATTAGGGTAAGTGTTCTATACTCGATTTGGATTATATTTCATGAATCCACCTTTGTTTTTGGCATTTGATTGTGTAGGGTTCCGAGGTGTGGGCCCGAGTTTGACTTTTTGGTTCACTTTGGGCTTTTGATTAAGGATTCCACCTTTTATCGATTTGTTTGTTTTCTTTGGCATTATTTGATGTTCTTGAGGTGATTTTAGCTAGTTTTGAGTTGTTCGGATGTTGGTACACAAGGGATGGCATTTCTAGAATATTGTTTGGCTTGTTCGGTATTGGATCGGCTTGTTCGAGGTATGTAACAATTCTAAACTTTGTGCTGAGGGTATGAATCCCTGAATATACATGTTATATGTTGGTGTTAAGGTGACACACATTCTAGGTGACGGGCGTGTGGCCGTGCACCGTGTGAATTATGACTCGGTTGTTATGTGATACTGTGCAGTTATCTAATCTTGTTTCTATGCATGAAATTTCTATGGTTTAGAGTAATTCAGCCGTGAATCATGTTAGAAATCATGTTTAGGCTATATTTCTATTCTATTGGGACCTATTGTGGTCATCTCTGCTATTGAGTTATTTGCCTAAATTGCAATTACATACTCAATCATATTCATTTATTTGCAAATCATATCTCAGTCTCTGTTATTATTTGTTGTCAAATTACGTTATCATTGTTTGGGTTGATTGACATGAGATTAGTGAGTCCGAGTGACTGGAGAGATTGATGACTGAGTTAAGGGCTGAGAGCCATGTTATGAGCCTGAGTGAAAGGCCATATTGGCTTTATATATATTATTATTATATGGATCGAGCTACACGCTGCAACAAGCCTTATAAGCTTTATTATTATGGGATCAGACTGCACGTCACAGCAGGCCATATTGGCTTCTAACATGCTAGCGGTGAGCGCAGGTACCAAGTGATTGAGTGTACCATGTGATTGAGTTTAAAATAGTGAGATTAAGTACTCTGAGAGTGTGAGTACATGAGCTTATCACTGTGATGCATTACATTTGACATGCATACTTGACATGCAAGCATAGAGATGCATTTCTTCATGCTACATGGTTTTCTGACATTCATGATTTTACATGCATATTGACATGTAGGCATAGAAATGTACTTTCCTTATGCTATATGAGAATGAAATATCTCATCTGTTGTTGAATGTTTTTGGGAAAAATCACTGTTTTCATATTTACTCATATTTTTGGTGATTTCGGTGAAAGATTTGGGTTTTACTTTTATACATGAAAAGCATGCCTATTTTCCGTAACTGTGAATCTGTTGAGCATCATATCTTTGAGTTATTGCTTGTATTGCTTTTATCTTATTATTATAAGTTGTTCTTGGCTATTGGTGTTGGACTCTGACCGTTGTCCAAGCTCGTCACTACTTTTACCTAAGGTTAGGTTTGTTACTTATTGAGTATATGGGGTAAGTTGTACTCATACTTCACTTCTGCACCTTGCGTGTAGATTTTTGAGCTAATGTTGTTGTGTATGGAGGAAGCTGGCATTGAAGATGTACATGTGTTTCAATTATAGTTGCCTTTTGTTCTTGGTAGCTTTAGATTTATAAAATTTTGTTTATTGTACATTTCGAACATATGATGTATTTATTTCGTACTAGCTTTATAAACTCTAAATCTTAGAAGCTCATGACTTGTACTACCACTCCTTGGGATTTTTGTATAAAAGTTTAGTTCTTTCATTATTTCTCTCGGTAGATCTTATTTCACTTGGATTGTTGCTAATTGGCTTACCTAGCTGGTTGAGTTAGGTGCCATCATGACTAGTTGGATTTTGGGGTTGTGACAAGGTTGTATCAGAGCTGTAGGTTCATAGGTTCTATGAGTCATGAGCAAGAGACTCTTGGGAATCAGTATGATGGAGTCCATACCTATCTTCAAGAGGCTACATGGCATTTAGGATAAACTTCCCATGTTTCTTTCCTTATCGTGCGACATTGATTCAGCTTGAAGCATATCTCTTTGAATTCCTTCCACTAACTCATATGCATATATGAGCGCTCAGTATCAGACGTCTTGTGGATTCCATGGATGAGATGCGAGATGTGTTGCTATGTTTTGAAGTTGGGCTAGGGCAGGAGGACTTGAGGCCAGGTTTAGACTACAACTTACGCTTAGTAGTGGAGCATGTGGTTTTGGACTTATATGTCTGGTAGTGTTTGTGTGAGTGGAATTTATGGCTTGGTGAGTGGTTGTATGGCTATATGACGAGTATCATATGAATGCAGGATATGTTCAGATGTTTTGAATATGACGAGAAGAGTATGCTTGAGAAATGAAAAAATTACTATTGGATGATCGATCTTTGTGGATGTGTTATACAGTCTTGAGTTATAGGGGTTTTGAGAAATTCTTTCATGTTATTTCATTTTTGGAATGAAATAGATTTTCATGTCTTGTTGACAAATTTAGACTCAGGAAAATTAAGTGATTGCGTAGTAGTTATGGCTGTGAAAGGGAATAAAGAGATTCAGTTTGAGGCTAAGCAAGTGGGTTATCACCTGTGGGGTAATCTACGGATGTGTGACCCTTATGATGTTATGTAGAGGGTTTCTTTCTACCAGTGGGTTATGTGTGTTGCAATTTGAGTTTTGATCGGTTAAGGAAGTTGACCTGATTATCACGAGGATGAATGCGAGCTTAGTAGATGATTCGAGGTAATTTAATGGGTTATATTGTGTGAGCTTATGAAGGATTTAGTTAAATCTCACTGTGATATTATGGAAGTAATAGAGTATGGGTATTGGGAGTTAGCGAATGTTTTGTTCTATAGCTTTGAGCCAAATGGGGGAGTCCGCTAATGATAATTTGAATGTATGGTTGTGTGTTTTATTGGTTTTGGTTTGAGGCATACTTGTGGATCGGTTATGACTTGCAGAGGCCAATTTTGAGGATTAACTTAAGCAAGGAAAGTTTTAGATTCATGGTATATTACACTTTATGAATATATGGAAATCATGGAAAGATTTGATTTGTTATTCGTGAAGAATGTAGTGCGCATGGAGTAGGAATTTACTCGGTTGCGTTAAGGCGGGGTTACTTCTTTGGGTGTTGTCGTGCTAATAGGGAACAGGTCATTCGGCCTATTTGGGCGGTGCAATTGAGATTTGAACAGAATGGATAACTCTCGAGAAGGTTCTAATGGATTCAAGATTTATATGTAGCAATTGAGAATTTTTTTTATTTGTACATGGCTAGAATCTAAGATTTACATTGGATGGTGGCGAGACTCACAATATTTTTATATTATTATGGATTCTAAATTTTAGTATCAAGAAGGTGAAGGAAATGAATTTAGATTCACAAAAGGCCTCTTCAGAGTTGGTGTCTTGATTGTGGTACTTTTGGGGTGCTTAAGAGGGAATACAGTGGCTTATAGGCCTTAGGGCGGTGCGGTTTTGTTCTAAGATCTCTTTTGGTGAGATTTGGATAAGGATCATGGTGTTCTGTCAAGGAGAAGGTTCAACTAGAGGGTAATTCGGAAGGAACTCGGAGAAATGGGACAGTTTGATAGTAGGTTGGATCAACACGATAATGAATATGATAGGTTCTTTGGGCACTTATGGTGTGGTAAGCCTCTACAGGTGTTTTGTGGCAATACTATTGGGTTTGGCAACCTGTTAGCTTGGTTAAGTAAGAGAGATTCAATTCTGATGGCTTTGTTATATGCAAATGGGTTTGGAAGGGTTCTCGATAGTTTCTACCATAGTTTGAGATGGATATTTCCACCGACGTGAGGAGTATGTTGCGTATTGTGATTTTCTCCTGGATGGGATTGAATGTAAGATTTCTAGCTGATTGGGTATGTATCCTGCTGGTGACTCAGAGTTCTTTATGAAATTCTCATGCTTTTTATATGATGGCATTATAAATGCGGTGTGTTGTGTGGGATTGAGATTTGCATGTGCAAGGTCACATTTCAATTTTTAATAAGGTCATGAATTCTCAGACAACATGGATGGTTTCAGATGACTAGATGAATGATATTACTACTTGGTATTGCCTGAGGAGGGTGCGCATTTCAGAAGGCACACTGTGTTTTGTCTTATGGATTCTTCATTGGTATTGTTAATGTTCAGATTTTGCTATATGGCATGGAAGAATTATAGAATTATTTCTCATGGGGATGATAATGTGTGAGATATGTGTTACTCATTTGAGTGGTGGAGTTGAGATCGGCTATTGTGATTCCTATGTTCTATGGAGACTAGGAGTTTTCAGAAGCAGATTGTTTCGGGGTTGCACAAAGTTAAATAGATGGTACTATGTGATATGGTTAGGTCATTATGGAGTTTTGGAGTGCCAGTTATCCATTTAGGGATGACCAGAGTTGATTTTGGGGTCCCATTGGTAGGCCTAAAAAAGATGTGTATTCTACACCGGGTCGGATTTGTTGAACCAACACCATTATTGTTGAAAGGTGAGTCATTCGTTTAGAGTTGAGCTTGTTTGTGTTATGATATTTTCTATGTGTTACTCTTGTATGCTTCGAGGGGTTGCGATTTGTAAGTTATATGCACACCCGATGTAGTTATATTTGGGCTTCGTAGCGAAATTCTAGTGAAATGGTTATTGGGGTGTTGAATGGTTGATTGCGCCTTAGTCATGGTCTTTTTAGGATGTGGTATATTGTGTTATTTGCTTCTCTATAGTTATGGTCATGCACTTCATGTACTTGATGTCGAATTGCGAGTGGTAGTTGATTTTGAGCATTATGGCTTGAGATATTTCATATGGACCGGTGTTCATATTGGGTCATGTATTCTACGGTGTTACATTAGGATATGATCCTTTGTTCTTATTCATTTGTTATGTTTTACCTTGTGTGGTGAATTGATAGCATTGTGCTTTATCATTTTATCTGTTGAGCTGGCGGGATAGTTTCTTCATATCTTTTCTCTTTCCATCATTGGGTATATTTGAGTTATTGTTCATTGGTGCATGGATTGCATGGTATGTGGCTCTAAGTAGGATTTGTGTGACAGGTCGGTCGAGTAGCTTGTACTGGAAGAGGTGGGGTTATTGGGTCTGAAATTAGTGCGATCGGATTTGATTAAGTTATGTTTGCAAGAATTGTGTCACTAGTCGGCTTAGATTTTGGCAATGGTTCTTATCGGGCAATAGAGATCCACGACTTGTTAATCTGATGGGTGGTTATGAGATTTTGTATGTTTCTTTAATCATTGGTAATGTATGAAGGTTCAAAACAAGATTTTTGTTGATATGAGGTTTGTTATCGGTGTCGGATTGGTTATGGAGCAGCTATGGCAGTCGAAAGTTATTGCTATGAGTAATTGAGTTATGTGATATATCTTGTGATTATGTCTTGAGATATGACTATGAATTGATACAGCTTGTTTAGTGTTATACGGTGCATATATGCAAGAATAGGGTCATTTAAGGAATTTTGAATGTTGGAAATTGGGTTCTAGGGATTTTAGACTAAGGTTTAAGTAATGATCTTCAGTTATGTTGTGTTGTAAGACTTATATGGATTTAGGGTGATGTGGAATCACTCCCGGGCATGTGCATTGTAAGGTTACAAAGTGAATTGATGGCCTTGGAACGATTGCTAGCACGTTCGAGGACGAATGTATGTTTAAGTAGGTGGGAATGTAATGACCAGACCGGTCATTTAAGCATTTGCATTACCTTCAACCATTTGAAGTCTTCAGTAGCTTCATATGATATATTATGACTTGTGTGAATCGTTGGTTTTGGTTTTCAGGTGATTCAGAATTAATTTGGGAGAATGATTCTCAACTAGGAAGCTTTAAGTTGGAAGAGTTGACCAAATTTGACTTTTGAGTACTTGACCACGTATCGGAGTTTTTATGGTTCTGTTAGGTCCAGATGGTGATTTTGGACTTGGACGTATGCCTGGATTTGCATTTGGATGTTTCTAGAAGGTTTCAACACTAATTGGCGGAAGTTGGCAATTTGAAGATTTGGAATTTCATAAGTTTGAACGAGAGTTGAAATTGATGATATCGAGTTCATATTGTGGTTCCAAGAATTAGAATAGCTTTATTATGTCGTTTGGAACTTGTTTGCAAAATTTAAGTCCATTGCGAGTTGATTTGATAAGGTTCGGCACGGGTTTTGGAAGTTGAAAGATTCAAAGCACATTAAGTATGATTCGAGCTGTGATTCGTGGATTTGATGTTGTTACGGGTGATTTGAGGGCTCCAGTAGGTCTGTATTATGTTATGGGACTTTGTATATGGTAAAATTGGAGGGTCCAATTTTCCATCGTCATGATGCCTCGAAGGCTCGAAATCACGGTCGAGTTTCATTATTCGAGGGCCTTCGACGCTCGACATCGGGATAGTATGAAACCGACGTTATGAAAAGAAAATGGGGAGTTCCCAAGGCGTGACACTAGAGCCGACAAAATCTGTCAGGCTAGTATGAGCCTATATCATGGCATTAACTAGGTGTCTCATCTCCATATCTTTGTAACAAATTCACTTGTACTATGTTGGGATTTCCCCTCTTATATAAAGGGGGGATCCTTGTCATTTTGTAGACATCTGTTGCTCCATAATAAATATAAAAGAACATTTTTCTCTGCTCTCTAACATATTCTCTTGCTTTTATTACTTCATTCATTGATCGTATTTATTGTGTTCTAAAAAAAGTGCATCATTTATTGCTTATTATTGGTCATAAAGAGCCGTCTTTGATTTATTAATAACTATTAGTCTCCATCGACCACCTTCGATAGTTCCCAGTCGAGCCTCGGACTTGACCCCGAGGCCCTCGAATAGGCAAGATCGAGGCCCCGATTGGCAGCGATTCGGTTTGATTAACATCTCGTTTTTAGGCTCTTATTTCGTTTCTATGTCTTTCACACAGCACCAACAGCCTAAAAACTAGCATAAAAATAGATCACTTATTTTTAGAACCACTAAATCAAATTTAATTATTATTACTATTTTCACGGTAAACAGTTTGGCGCCCACCGTGGGGCTAAAATAATAGTGATTATTTTCTTGCTGGTTTAACTACATAACGCAAGTTATCTTTCACACTTTTTCTTGCCCAAGATATTTTATTTCATGCCAAAATGTCTGACTCAGTGAACAACAATCTTGAGAACCACGGAGAAAATGGTGTAGATGTTCCAGGTGTTGGAGTATCACCATGAAACCCGGAGAAAACACCAGAACCAATTTCCATGATTGCGGTCTCACGCGATGCTCAACATGTCGATGTAAGCTCCCACACTAACAGGAGCGTGCACCAAGGAGATCAACAAGAAGCTCAGGAAACCCCGACTAGGGAAGAACGGGAGGTTAGCCTTCACATTATTTTTGAAATGTTGCAGGCACAACAGCTAGCGATTGCTCAGTTGCAAAGTCACCAGAAAACTCCCATCACGGTAGCGCTGGGGACGGCTCCCCTGGTCGAGAAGGTACTGGAGAGGTAAAGCAACAACAGGTCAGTAGTCGACCCCGCCATCGTAAAGATTCTCGAGGACCTCACAAAAAGGATCGAATCGGGTGAGAAGAAGATAGAATCCAACGACAAGAAGGTCTAGACCTTCAACTCCAGGGTGGACCAGATTCCATGCGCACCCTCGATCCTAAAAGGTGTGGATTCGAAGAAGTTCATACAAAGGTCGTTCCTAGAGGAAGAGACTCCAAAACCTATTCGAAAAAAGTTCAGAATGCCAGACCTTCCAAAATACAATGGGACCTCAGACCCCAATGAGCACGTTACTGCTTACACTTGCGTAGTAAAGGGCAACGACCTAAAGGACGATGAGATCGAGTCCGTCTTACTAAAGAAGTTCGGGAAACACTCTCGAAGGGGGCCATGATGTAGTATCACAACCTAGCTCCTAACTCCACAGACTCATTTGCCATGTTGGTAGATTCTTTCATAAAGTCACATGCCCGTGCCATCAAAGTAGCGACAAGGAAGTCTGACGTCTTCAAGATCAAGTAGAGGGAGAACAAAATGCTGCGAGAGTTCATGTCTTGCTTTCAAATGGAACGAATGGAACTACCACCAGTCTCCAACGATTGGGAAGTACAGTCCTTCACTCAAGGTCTGAATGAGCGAAGCTCGGTGGCTTCGAAGAAATTGAAGCAGAACCTGGTCGAATATTCCTCCATGACCTGGTCAGACGTTTACAACCGATATCAATTAAAAAGAAGGGTCGACGACGACCAACTAGGAGTCTCCTCGTGCTTGGTATACCCAAGTAGGCTTTGGGCAAAGGAGCTAAAGACAAACAAGGAAAGGTACCAGCCATACACCGAGGACAGGAGAAATGCCCCGAGGTGTAACATACCCCACAATGGCTGAAGGATGGGCCGAGCTAAAACCCTTAGGGATTCGTCAACACAGCCGGATTCGACAGGACATGGGGCCAGCAGAGAATCTTTCTTGTCGGAGTACAACTTCAACGTAGATGTATCAGACATCGTGTTCGCCATCAGTAAAATCAGAGACGCCAGGTGGCACAGGCCTACACAATCAGATCCTTCACAAAGAAATCATAACTTAGTTTGTTAGTTTCACAACACACATGGCCATAGGATCGAGGATTGCCACCAGCTCCGGGAGGAAATAGCTGGACTACTCAATAAAGGTCACCTCCAAGAATTCCTCAGCGATCGAGCCAAAAACCACTCCCGGGAGAGAGAGGCGGCCAAGAAGAATGAAACAAATGAGCCGCATCACATTATCCACATGATCTTGGGAGGCATCTATGCCGCACAGGAGCCCATGATGAGAAGAACAAAAATATCCATCACTAGAGAAAAGCCAACTCGGGATTACATACCCAAGGATGCCCTCACTTTCAGCAACGAGGACATCGAGACCTTGTCTCAGCCTTACAACGATGCACTGGTAATCTCTTTTCTTGTAAATACATTTAAAATTAAACATGTACTCGTGGATCCAGGTAGCTCGGCCAACATTATCAGGTCGAGGGTGGTAGAGCAGCTTAGACTGCTTGACCAAATCGTGCCTGCCTCTCGAGTCCTCAACGGATTCAATATGGCAAGGGAAACAACAAAAGGGGAAATCACCCTTCCAGTCAACGTGGCCGACACGATCCAAAATGTCAAATTCCATGTCATCGAGGGAGACATGAGGTACAATGCCTTGCTCGGAAGGCCATGGATACATTGCAAGCGAGCAGTACCATCCACTCTACATCAAATGATGAAATTCCCCACAAAAGATGGGATTACGACCGTCTACAGGAAACAACGTGCAGCGAGAGAAATGTTCGCAGTGCATGATGTGGTCCCGACACCAGTACCTCCACCTTCGGAAGAGTAGAAGGATAAACAGGCATTAAAATAGCGATAACAAGCTACACTCTCAGTTTATTCCCGACTAAAAAAAGTAGGGGACCGTACAACGTCCTCGTCACAAGTAACTAAAACATATCAGGGCTCGAAACATCGCCGGCACATTCTACACTAAGGTATAACCGTTTTCTTTTCTCTTTCAATTATATTCTACACTGTCCTGAGTACAAGTATCTAATCGAAGTGGCCGAAGCACTCTCCAACTCGAAGGCCTAAGGATTCAAAAGCATATGTTGTACTCTTTTCTTTCGATCGGGTTTTTATCCCAAAAAGGGTTTTACCGGCGAGGTTTTTAACGAGGCAACATCCATATGCTACCTAAGGAAAACTCAACAAGTTTTCAAGGCTTCTTTCGTAGTCAACCTCGAACACTGGGGGGAATCCCCCCGGAAGGTCACCGACTCGGAGAAGACAAGATGCTCTAAGTGGGCTCTCAGTAGGAAAATAATGTACCGGGCCAAACGGCCGAACGAACTGTATCTGCATTGAACATCCGATCCTGAAACAGCAAAAACATGTATACTTGTGCCGAGTAATCAAAGAATATTTCCCAAAAGCATTTTGCATCTCAATGATGCTTGATATTTTTGCAAAAAATAGCCCCCGAGCCAAAAAAAGTCCCGAACACTCGGGGACTGGTGTCAATGACTTAAAATAATGCGACCTACAGGTCGGAGCTCCTGATTCAAAAGCCCTCAATGAGGCAACATTAAGATCACAAAGTGGTTCCGGAGCCAAAAATATCCCGAACACTTGGGGACTGGTGTCGAAAACTCAAGGCTATACGACCCCCGGGTCGGAAACTCCAAAACTGCAAGCCATCAATGAGGCAATACCAAGTTCACAAGTAATGTCTCCCGATCCAAGAAACCCTTGATGACTCGAGGACTGCCGTCAATCACCATCTCCGTCGACTTATCAAAACCCGAGGCCATAAGACCACATGCGGGATCCTCGGTCTCGTAAGACCTACATAAGGCAACAACAATATATATAAGATCTCAAGCAAGGCATGAACCATAATTGTACCAAGTATCCAAAACTGTAAGATCTCAAAGGTCTTGCCACTCAAGACTTAAAGGCTCTGGCCAAACTCAAATGACTCCAGTCACAAGGCTGTACCAGCCAAACTAACGCGACTCGGGGACGTCCGTGCATTGCTACAAATCACAAGCCTTTAATTACTTCGAATATACTTCGGAAGGAACCGGTTAAACAGGCTACCCTCAATATAGGCAAAAGAGCTTCGACCACGTCAGCTCCTACACACTGGCTTCGCGATACTCAGACTCCAAGCCAAACCTCCCGAAGTTCTCGATCATCGCCATATAACGAGTCGCAATCAAGGTTTTTTATTAAGCCGTCGAAGAGTCAGGAAATCATTAATTGAAAAAGTCCTTAACGAGGGAAAATTAATGCCTATATTAGAGGTCGCATCGACCCAAGGCGTAAGATCCACTATCGCCAGCCCACAAACATAAAAGGTCGTACTGACCCAACGAATAAGAGCCTAAGGTCTAGCTTGAAATTAAAAAACTTGAGGGTCGAATGAGCTCTAGTCGAAACCCAATTCAGAAACCAAATCCAAAATAGTTAACTGATTATGCCTAAGTGCAAAAGCGTAAGAGCTCAAATGTCAGCTTACACTACAAGGTCGCATCAACCAAAAGCGTAAGAGCCAATGTCGCCAGCCTAAAATTCAACAACTTGAGGGTCAAATGAGCTCGAGTCGATGCCCGACTCAAGGACTGAGCCCAAAACAATTGACCTAAATATGCTTAAGAGCAAAAGCGTAAGATCCATTATCGCCAACTTGTACGTAAAGGTTGCATCGACCAAGCGCGTAGGAGCCTACGGGCCAGCCCAATAAGCCTCAAGGCCATACCCTGAATCTAAGGATTCCCCTCAACTCAAAGACCAGTTCATCTGGCTAAAATCAAGGCAAAAAGAAATGCAGAAGAAACAAAACCGCGAGGTTTCCTTTTTACACATACATGCGGAAAAAATATAAGCTCCATTTACAAACTTTCTATGCTATATGCAGAATGGGAAAGCAAAATCTACACCCCCCCTAGGGGCTATGGCTCGTCAGCCTCATCTTCGCTATCCTCGATGTCGGACAGAAGCAACCGAGCACCACGCTCAACTGCCCTCGCCTGTGTCAACTCTTTCGATAGGTCAAATTCCCTAGCACAGATCTCCTCGAGGGTTTTCCTTTGAGACTTACACAACACGTATTCTTTTCTCCTATCTTCGTGGTCAAGGATCTTTCCCAGCTTAGCTTGAGCAACAGCAGTGTCCTTCAAATAGACCGCCACTTTCTAGTCAACCTTAGTTCGGCTCATTGCAGCTTTAGCCCGGGTATCCACAACCTCTCCCGTTATCTTCGAGAGCTCAGTCTCGAGCTTCATAATCATATCTGTTCGAACAAAGATATTATCATGAGCTAAGCGATGTTGAACCTCAAAGGCAGAAGCCTTAGCCAGAGCACCCTTTTCCGTCGAAGCCTGAGCGCCCGCCTGAGCCTTTAACTCATCATACTTGAACTTGGCTCGGCCAACCTCGTCTAGAAGGTTCTCCAAGCCCTCCGCCTTTTTCTGCAACTGAAATAAATGAACCATTAGCCTCAGGAGCTAAAAGGAGGAACGCCCGCTCGCTTGGAAACAAAAACTACCTGCTCCTTCAAGTAGCTATCATAATTTGAGCTTCGACTTTCCTCATACCGTAAGTATGCCAACTCGACTTCCCTTTCATCGCAAAGGAGCCTCAGGGATTTCTCCTCATGTAGAGCTTTTTGCAGCCTGGCCTCACGGCGAAGCAGCTCAGACTTAAGCTTGTTGAAGGACTTCAAAAGAACTCAGTAAAGAAGGGAAGGCGCAAAACTCAAAAGGCCTATGCCAAAAACTCACCATAAAGTAAAGTCGTTGTGCATCCTCGAAGGTCCAATGCACATATGCCAACCTAGCTCCCTCAGCTCCTAAAGAGTCGACCCCGGCCGAGGCACAGTTGCTCGGTGCGTATGATCCTAGGTTTTGAGTATCCCTCGAAGTGCCTCCAACGGAAGAAGAAGACGACAGCGGAGGATAAAGAGCCTCTCCAAAACCAGAAATCACGGGGGCTGCAAGCTCAGTCAATACTTCCACTCCGAACCCCTGATCCAGGTTCGCCTTACCTCGAGCGCTATCTCCATACAAAGGTATCTCTTGCTTATTGTTATCATTCTTTATCCAATAAGCTAGTGATCTTCTCCCCCCCCCCCCCGAGGGGGAACGACCTCGCCTCAGAACGCTTCCCGATGCCTATAATAACAGGGTTAGTACGTAGAAAGAGAAAATCTTTTTCCAATTAAAAGAAGGGAACAGATCGCACAGCACATACCGTGGTATTTTGCCTCCTACCTATCCTTAGATAAATCTTGCCACTTTCGCTCGTTGTAAGTTGAGTGGGTCACCAACTTCCCATCCCAATCCAGCAGATCGGGAACCTCGCCTAGCATCCACGAAGTCGCTGCAGAGAAAGAAAAGAAGGGGCACTTACGGAACACCCCTTCGTCGTAAATGAAAAACCGTGAAAGCATAAGTGTACCACTTATGTGTATAATTCCATTCCTCCTGGAATGGCATAAACTCCACGGGGATGATATCTACAGTCCGTACTCGAATGAATCGCCTCATCCACTCCTGACCTCTATCTTATTCATTATCAACAATGAAAGGCGTGGTCGACCGGCATCGTAAGGTTAATAGGCCTCAATGGTGAAAAGGACGGTACAGCCTGATAAGATGACTGAGCATAAATTCAAGCCCTGCCTTCTCCACATAAAACTGCATCAACAACACTATCTGCCAAAATAACGGGTGAATCTGCGCCAAGGTAACATGGTACTTTCGACAGAAGTCAAGCACAACTTTATGAAGAGGGCCCAACATGAAAGGATGCATGTACACATTCAAAAACCCTTCAGCACGGCCCCTAATGTCCTCATCCATGGAAGGTATCTGTAACACTACCTTTTCCCCCCATCCGCAGTCTTTTCTCACCGACTTAGGTGTCCATCTCCTATCGAAGAAGTAAACTTCAAGGTATGCTCCTGTTGGTCCTGAGCATCGGGGTACTTTTCTGGTGAAAAGTCCCCTCTCGAAGCAGAATGGCCATAGCCAACACGGCGAGAACTAGAGGCAGAACTCTCTCCTCTCTGCCGAACGGATCCTGATGTAGCAGTCATGACTACTACGAAATTGGATAACTGGAGCAGGAATTTAGGCCAGAGCATCAATACTGAAATAATGAAAAGCCTAACGTAGGGAAAAAGAGTAACTTCTCAGAATGGTGGAATCTCCAAAAGGGCAGAAGTAGCCCTATATATGGAAAAAGCGGCAACAATCTGCTTGCCCCAGAGGCCGATTAAAATGCTTGCCGAAATCACTTTGGGAAGATATCCCAGTCGGATCGCCTCGGTCACCTTGCAGCCATATTGTCCATTTGACAAATACCATGTGATGTTTTGAGGTCGGAGACCCCCAAACCAAGCAAGTCACAAGATGGTACCCGATTTTGAGGACATCCATCAAAGAGAAGTTAGGCTTCGTGAAGCCATTGGCATCATTGCTAGTCCCGAGATGGTACCCGATCTTGAGGACCTCTATAAAAAAGATGTTAGGCTCCAGGAGTCCTTTAGCATAATCGCCAGTCCTGAGATGGTACCCGATCTAGAGAACCTCCACCAAAAAGAAGAAAGGCTCTAAGAAGCCATTAATATCACTACAAGTCCCGAGATGGTACCCAATCTCAAGGACCTCCATCGAAAAGAAGTTAGGCTCTAAGAATCCTTTGGCATCATCGCCAATCATGAGACGGTATCCAATCTCGGGGATCTCTCCAAAGGGCCATCGATGTCATTACAAGACTCGAGATGGTACCCGATTTCGAAGGGCTCCTCTCAAGGAATACATAAAGACTTAAAACTCTACTCATATGGGCTTGTCCTTGGGGTACCATCTAAACCCGGGCAGTCCCTCATCCGGGATCTATCTACAATGCCTTAAGGCTATCTACACTAAAGTTCAAGACAAGTTTCCATACTGCCCAAGTAAACCCCCACTCGGGGATTGTTCTCGAAAGTCTAAAGGCAATCTCTATTCTCGAGCTTCTGAGTGAATCCCCCCTCGAAGGTTATCGCAGGGTCTAGAGGCTAAGTCTCGATTTGGGGGTTTGAAGCCCTACCCTCATTCAACTCGAAGTCAGGGTCCCGGCAACCAGAGTTTATCAGTCCAACCCGGGCTCGATATTTGAACCAACCAATGGGGTCATGCACTCAGATTCTACACAAGCATAAATAAAGGGAAACTAGTATACATCAGGGACAAATTAAAGAAACATTTTTCATTCATATACATTCAATTACAAAATCCCTGGAGGGGTCCTTACATATGATTACAAAAGCCCAAGAGTGGTCCTTGCACAGAAACAAATAATCAAAAAGGTATATATGCAGGAAAAGCCAATGGCCTAATCCATCCCCTCAAGTATGCATCCTCGGCGACAGTATCTTCGATCGCCACCTCTTCGGGGGCATCATCTCGGTCTTCCCAAAGGGAATCTCCAAGGGAGAAGATGAAGAAGAGGAAAGGGAAAAGACGAAGAAGAGGAAAGTGAAGACGCAGAAACAAAGCCTGCCAAAAAGCAAAGGCTTTCACCAGGCTATGAAGATCAAGGCCCAGTAGAATACTTGGCGGGCGTCGGTCTCGTTGCAAAACTACTTTGAGTCCACTTCTTGGGACATTGTCTCGTGCATGATACCGGCCAGAGGTACCACTTCACCTCACAGAAAACAAAAGGGGTGAAGTTCCACACCATGCCGGGGTAGAAAGGTGAGCAGTGGTGTATAGTTCGAACACCCTCGTGAGCAGCGGTGTATAGTCCAAATACCTTCCCAATATGGAAGAGATCAGCCTCCCTATCTCCTCATATCGAGCCAACGGTGACAGCAGTAACAAGTTGGGGTAATTCTGCTCGATAGGGAGGGTCCTCGAGAAATAGTCATGGCATAACTGATGAGATTGCCACCAGACAACTTTGAGGCCACGGCCCTCAAGCATGGGAAATGATAATGGATGTGAATGGAGAGAAGAAATGGGAGAAGGGCTGATTGAAGAACACTTGAATAAGGAATTGGTTCCAGAAAGCCCCCATTTATAGAGAAAGGGCAGAGTAACCGGTAGGAAAAATCAATACTCTTTTTGAAAAACGCAACCGATGGAACCATCAATGTCTTTGAAAGATGTATCGACAGGTGCAAATAATGCATTTTATGAACTGAATCGGCGGCAATATTATAGCTTAGAAGGATGAGGATCGACTGTGCATTGAAAGACATTGAAAAGACAAGTCAACGAGATGCCTCGATTGCCACAAAAGCCTATGTCATGAGTATGATGTCATCAGCGCAACATTATTGCGGGAAATTCAGAAAGATGGTTATCAAGATCGTTTCTCATCGTTCTACTCTAAGAAATGCGGGGACTATCTGTATACGATAAAATTGAAGGGTCCAATTTTCCATCATTATGATACCTCGAAGGTTCGAAATCACGGTCGAGTTTCATCCCTCAAGGGTCATCGACGCTCGACCTCGAGACAGTATGAAATCGATGGTTACAGGAAGAAAATGGGGAGTTCCCAAGCGTGAAGCTAGAGCCGGCAAAATCTGTCAGGCTAGTCTGAGCCCGTATCATGGAATTAACTAGGTGTCCCATATCCATATCTTTGTAATAAATGCACTTGTACTATATTGGGATTCCGCTTTTATATAAAAGGGATCCTTGTCATTTTGTAGACATCTGTTGCTCCATAATAAATGTAAGCACGTGATTTTTTACCCTCCCCGAGAATTTTCACATTTTTAGCGTGAATATGTGAAATTGGGTCTAGTATAGCTATTTTAACTATTTTACCTTATTTTGTTGCAAAAAGAAAAAATCACAAAATATATATATAAATTTTAGTTTATGTATTTCTCATAAACTTGAAAAATACAAAAAAATTGTACTTTATTTTGGTACTTTATATAAAATTCGAAAATTACAAAAATATAATTCTATTAATGTTTTGTAGTCGTTTTAATTTTGGAAAAATACAAAAAAAAATATTACTTTATATTTTGTCTTTATTAAAAACGAAAATTACAAAAAAAAATAGTTTTATTAATATTCTATAGTCATTTTAACTTTGAAAAATACAAAAATATTACCTCATATTTTATCTTAATATTTAAAAACGAAAATTATAAAAAATAGTTTTATCAATATTTTGTAGCTATTTTAAAACCTTGAAAAATATTTATAAAGATATAGTTTTGTTTAAATACTAGTCTTATTTTTGGTAGTTATTTTGCTTACATAGGACTAGTTAAGCAACGTGTTCCTATTTCTCGGGTCCGGGCAAAAGAATAATATTCGGGTTCAAACTACCCGGTTTTAGGCCTAATTTTCGGACTTAGCCCATAATAAACCGTGTCCAGGACACGTGGGGAACCCCACCACGCGTGGGGGACATATGCCTCGAACCCCACCACGCGTGGGGCTCATTTTCATGGGCATTCCAATACAAAACACGGACGAAAGCCAACAGAAAAAGGGATTTTTTTCGGATTTGAAAAAGAGGAACTACTGTTCATCGTCTTCTTCTTCAACAAGAAGAAGAAGAAGCCCTAGCAGCTCCCTCCGTGAACAACCACACAGCCTTCCGTTCATCTCCCTGTCACCACCAAACAGACCCCAAACCATCGACAACCTCCCAGCTGCAAAAACGACCACTGTTCCTCCGTCTTCTTCAAAAAACCCATCCAAAAACCCTACTGCGTCGTCAACTGAACCGGTCACACCCCCACGTCCACTGCTATCACGCAGCAGCTGTTGCTTCCTCGCCGGAACAGCTGCAGCATCAACGACCCTACTGACCACGACCAACAGCTCCCCCTCATCGTCCAAACACCACCACCCTATTGTCCAAACCGCCATAACCCAGCCGGACGAGCAGCAGCTGTTGCTGCTGCGTCGTCACTGTCCGTCGCGCCACCAACTCCCTTCATCTCGTTCAGCTTCCCCTACTCACCCGTCGTCAACCTCCAAACAGCCCGTCGACCACTACCCAAACCAGTCGACTCTACTGCATCGCCACCACCAAACGACCATAACCACCCGACGCCATAACCATCATCGTCAACCTCCTCCCTCCATCGCTGCACCCCGACGACCTCAGCTGTTCGTCGTCCCAGTCCGGTCATCGACCACGTACCATCCCCGTCAACCACTGCCCGCAACCACCCCCGTCGTCAACTGTCCAACGACTTCTTTGTTGCAGCTTCACGCAACAGTGCTGCGCCGAAAAATACAGCAACTGTTGCTGCGTCGCTGCGTTGCTGAGTAGCTCAGTCGTTGCTTCAGTCCGGTGAGGTTGTTTTGTTCGTCGAGGTCCGGAACGTCGAGGTCGTTCCGAGTTTTCGTTGTTGTTCCTTGTTCGGTGAAGTCCGGTTCAAGTTCCGTAGGAGGCACTGTTTGTCGTTCTAGGATTGTCGAGGTTCGAAGGTTGGTGTTCTTCGTCCCTTGTTTCATTTTGTTCGTTTCGCATGTTATGATTCAAGGCAATAAATGAAAATATTCTATATTTATGAATGTCAACGATGCAATTTTTGTTGTTGTGTTAAAAATGGTATTTTATGTTTGGTTACTGCATGCTTAAAGTAAATATGAGCATATGAACAAGGTTATTCTATTTTTCATTTTTACCATGGATATTATTACCTGTTAGAATCATTTTTTTTTGTTTAATCTCGGATGGCTTCACTAGTAGGAAATCGTAGTTGTTTTAAGTTTGCCCTTAAATAGTAAAAATGAGACGAGCCTCGCAAAAAAAAAGAAAAAAAAAAAAAAAAAAAAAAAGAAAAAAAAAGAAGAAAAGAAAAAATGCACAAGCCGCGGGGCCCTCTAAATGTATGTATTAAACACTTAGATACCGGGACGGGCCGTTTGGAAAATTTCACGGTCCCACCTAAAATAATAATGCGCTAGTTGCTTTAGGCGCGCATTTAATAATGTTATCTCCCTAAACTCGGGTGCACATTTATGTGACCCAAATCCAAATCTCAACGGAGTCGAAATATGTCTCTAGTCACGGGCGCATTGATTGTGGCGTGGCCCGAGATGCATTTCCATGACGTTGCAAATTCCTTTAAAAAAATAAGAACGAGATGAGCCTCGCCGAATAAAAATACAAATTGCGGGGCCCTCAGTAAATACTTGTTTTAAATTACTTAGAATTCAGGAGGGCCGCTTAGTGAATTTCGTGGCCTTCCCAAAATATTAACGTGATAGTCTCTTTAGGCGCGTGTTTAATAATTTACTTTCTTAAGCTCGGGTGTGCATTTCATGTGACCCAAATCCGAATCTCAAAACATCAAATAAAATGCGTTCTGGATTGTGGGTGCATTTCATGTGACGCAGTCCAAAGACGTGTTTTAAGCGATGTTCACATTCTTGTAAAAACAATAATAATAAAGCGGTTAAAAGTCAAAATTTGCACATAAGTTCATACTTGTATAAAATCAGATAATCAAGCCGAATATAACAATTGAGCGACCGTGCTAGAACCACGGAACTCGGGAATGCCTAACACCTTCTCCCGGGTTAACAGAATTCCTTATCCGGATTTCTGGTACGCAGACCATAATATAGAGTCATTCTTTTCCTCGATTCGGGATTAAAATTGGTGACTTGGGACACCCTAAATCTCCCAAGTGGCGACTCTGAAATAATTAAACCAATCTCGTTTCGATTGTCCTTTAATTGGAAAAAACTCCCCCTGCGCCCCGCGGGCGCGGAAAAAGGAGGTGTGACAGCTCTGGCGACTCTGCTGGGGATTTTACACCCAGAACCACTGGTTCAGGGTTAAGAATTCGAGCTTAGAATAATTGTTATTATTTGGCTTTATTTATTATCTGATTATTACATGTTTTGAGCCTAATGTGCTAAATGCTGCTTTTACCGCTTTGATATTATTTGAACTGTATATAAATTGTGCCGAAACCTTTCTCTTCTTACCTCCGGGGATGTGCTTACTGGTTGAGACTCCCTATTCTGTTAGTGTCATACCCTGAATAAAAGAGGCTCGGAAAGTTTCTAAGCCGGCTGGCCTTTTGGTTCCCGGAAAGGAGCTCCTTCCTCAGCTCGAGTTGTCCGCTCGGGTACACTGTCTAGAACACCGACCCAGGTTTTTGAACCTAGTATAACAAAGCCACATGCCGGATCCCTAGTAGGAACGTTTATTTGCATCATGTGCATTTGACTTAGGGGACTCAACACAGGGGTTGGGTCCGTCTAGGACAAGCAACCTGAAAATAATAGACCATCTTTTGGCATCCTAAGTGCTACATGTTGTATTTATTCAAGGGTGAATGGGTCATTTGGCGGACCAATGATATTTGCGGACAAATGACACTCCTTATCATGCTGATCACGTTAAATAAGAAAGTTGCACGATTTTTTTTATTAAGCATGCTATTAATTAATTAAGCACATGGGGAACATTGTGGAATTCAAGAAGCCTTGGTATTCCACATGTCCCCCACGCTTCATTTTTGGAAAAAGCGCATGGGGAACATTTGCGAAATCCAAGATGTCTTGGAAATCCTTATGTTTCCCATGCCACATTTTTGAAAATAATAATAAATATAAAAAATAAAAAATAAAAATACATATAAAAACAAAGCATGAAAATTCAAAAGATTTTGTGTGTTTCCATCATTTTCCACGGATTAAAAAAAACGTGAAAAAAATGAGAAAATAACCGTGTAGAGATATAACTACTTATTTTTATAAGAAAAAAAAACGAATGTCCGAGTAGTATCGAAACTCTGCCGAAATTTTGAAAATGAAAAAAATGTCTTATTAGTTTGTTATATTAAAAGCAAAGGAAAAATAGAAAAAAAAATCACAATTGTTCTGTCTGTTTTTTAAAAAATATTAAAGAAAATAGTTTGTTTTGCCATTAAATGAAAATGAAAAAGAGTTTGTTTTTTTTAAAAAAAATGTTTTATTTTATTTTATTTTGTTTGTCTATGAAAATGCCAGAAATAAAAATAAAAAGAGTTTTATTATTTGTTCCAAAAATAAGTATATATATAATCCAAAAAAAATTCAAAAGAAAGTTCAAAATTCAAAAAGATAAAATAGATAAATAAAAATCCGAAAATATTTTGATTCTTCTTTAGAAAATTCAGAAAAAAAAACATTTTAGAAGCATTTCTTTTATTAAAGGTAAAATTCCAAAAAAATATTTTCTTCTTCTTCTTTAGAATAAAAAAAAAGCAAATGAAATTCAAAAATATATCTTAGAAGTGTTTCTTTTAAAAAGAAAATCAATCAAAAATAAAAAAAATATACTTCCTTTCTTCTTTTAAAGTAGTTCTTTCAAATTCAAAAAAAAGTTAGTTCATCTACTTATCCTTGATTGACCGAACTACGCGGGTTTGATTCTCACCGGATGTGAGATACGCAGGCAACCCTCATCGGGTCCAACCCCACCTTCTCAAAAAGAAGGAATGTTTTATGTTTTTCATTAATTCGTTTGTTTGTTATAAATGAAAAATAATAGAACAATAGTCTATTTGATTGTTGTGAAAATAATAATAAAAAAAATATAGAAAATGGAAAGGGGTCCTCTCAAAAATAGTTTATTGACCGAACTACGCGGATTTGATTCTCACCGGATGTGAGATACGTAGGCAACCCTCATCGGGTCCAACCCCACCTTCTCAAAAAGAAGGAATGTTTTATGTTTTTCGTTAATTTGTTTGTTTGTTATGAATGAAAAATAATAGTCTATTTGATTGTTGTGAAAAAAGAATAATAATAATAAAAAAAATAGAAATGGAAAAGGGGTCTTCTCAAAAATAGCTTATTTGCCCGAACTACGCGGGTTTGATTCTCACCGGATGTGAGATACGTAGGCAACCCTCATCGGGTTCAACCCCACCTTTTGCTAAAATAGCCAAAAATCAAAAATTTTAATCTTGTCATAAATAAGTCTGGTGATGTCCAATCCACCTTTTGCTAAAATAGCCAAAAAACAAATAAATAAAAAAATATATGTCAAATTTTAATTTTGTCATAAAGAAGTCAGGTGACGCTGTTTTATCAAGACATAGCCGAATGTTCCCGAAAGGGACGCCGGAAGGCTGACTTTGCATAAACAGCCACCTTTGGGTCATTTTAAGATTTGGTCCAGTCGACCCACACAGCCTTAAAAATCTTCGTCCCCGAGACGTTGACAGGCCGTGCTTGCAATATTGAGTTTTCTAATTTGAAAAAAAAATGATAAAAAGAGTCGTAAATAAGGCAGGTGATGTTGTTTTGCCATAAATAACCGAATGTTCCCGAAAGGGACGCCGGAAGGCTGACTTTGCATAAATAGCCACCTTCGGGTCATGTTTAAGATTTTTGGTCCAAGTTGACCCACACAGCCTTATAAATCTTCGTCCCCAAGGCGCTGAAGGGTCGTGTTTACAACGCCAAGTCTTTTATTGTAATTTGAAAAGAAAAAAAATCAAAGAGTCGGCGGTCATGTGAATACCGTCTTTTGTCATAATAAGCCGAGCCAGCTTCGGCCGCGTCTTAAACCGTTCTTGCCGAAATAGCCTTAGAGTATCTTTCAGTTGTCGAAGGGTTATTTTCGTAAAAGAACGGACAAGTTTGTAAAAGTGTCATAAAATAATCCTCCCCGGCCTCAAATTTATGTGAAATTTGGAAGGGGCCACATTTGCAAAAAATAACCATTTGGTTGCATTTGTCGAACAGAGAAAGGGAGCTGGAATTTTGTTTTGGAGTCTACCAATCTTTTGATTAGAACATGCGGTTTGTTTGATTTTCAAGTTTGCGGGTCATCTTTAAATCCTTGAAACCCAGTTGGTTCTAATATGAAAATTGAAAATGTTTACTGTTGTTTATCTTTTATTGGCACGAACTACGCAAGGTCTGATTCATGCGGGGTCATGATACGTAGGCAATCTCCATAAGATTCGACCACAACAAAAGAAAAAAGAATGAAAAAAAAGAATGAAAAAAGGGAAAAGAAAAAAAAATGAAAAAAAAACAACCTGAAGAAAAATGAAAAAGAAAAAAAATCGAAAAAAAGGAAAGAAAAACATCGAAAAAAAAAGAAAAAGAAAAAAGATGTTGCCAATAATGAGGACCGGCTGAGTCCATTCTAACCTGTTTGTTTTGCAAATAAAGTTAAGGTGGTTGGTTTGTGGTAAGCCAGACAATGACACCCAGAATCCTTTACTTGCACCTCATGGTGCACACTCTGCGAGGATCAGGCCTGATGACAGAAGCATTCGAATCCTGTTGGAAACTTGTTGACGGAGATATGGAAGCTGGTAATGGTCTCGGCAGTATTGATGCAAAGCTCAGGGGCTAAGATGCCAGTTCTTGATAAAATCGGGGGTCGCTCCGTTCCTGGTTAGCAAGAGAGAAGCTGTTGGTGGCTTATTTTGTTGTCATTTCGGTTGTTCGGATTATTCTTAGGGTTGTAATCCAAGTATTGTCTTGTGTCAAACCTTCCTATCTTTCCATTTTGTCATATAAGTTTGTTCAAGTTTTGTCGAGGCTGGGTTAGAATTTTATTCTGGTTGTTTTGTTTGTCTGGTCATTCAAACCATTTTCACCGGTAATCTAATGCAAAATCCGGTCCTTTTATTTCCAGTTTTCTTTTGTTTAGTCCTGTTATCATTTTTTATTCAATGCCGATTCTAGGGACATGACATGCGCACCCAGTTTGGGCCTAATCTCAAAAGTTAATCATAAAACCCTGGAAAGGCGATTCAGACCATTTAAAGGAAATAAGGACGGTTGAGATTATTCAGAGCTCGAGTCATGCGGAACTGGGGCAAGTTGAACACAAAGAAAACCGTTAAAGAAAGGTTCGCCTAAATTGGCATGAGGGTCATTCATAATAATGAGAATGAGAGTGTCGCCCAACGGTGCTTTAGAAGTGACAAATGAACAAACATATGTTGAACATAATTGTCAAGTCCAGCACCATCGGAAGAGACTATAAATCTATTGTTTAAATTGTGTTGTTTGCACTTGGCATGTTTTGAAGACTGGAATGACGAAGGCATTTTGTTCTGCTACCCAAACACTTTATCCTTCGTTAACCCCTTTTGAGCCTTATTTATTTTCTTTCATACCCCTCGTTCGGAATCGGTAGCAACGAAAAAGAAGAAAAAAAGAGAAAGAAAGAAAACAAAAACGACAAAAAGAAAGGAGAAATGAGAAAGGAAAAAAAGAAAAGAAAAGAAAATTGATAACAAAGAAAAAATCATATGAAAAAGAGGAATTGGGAACTACGTTTGACCTGATTCCTCAAAGAGGATACGTAGGCGCTTCACGGCTCGGTCATAGTTTTGAGAAAATGAAAAAAAATCAATTAAAATATCCCCAAGCAAGAAACTGGGGCAAAAGTTGCGTTTGTTGTAAATAAATCTAATTCCGAAGGTTGTAACTAATAACCAAAAATTTAATGTATTTTCGAGACTTTTATACCCTTTCTTCCTAGCCTATCCAAAACCCACATTACGGTCCAAAGAAAGACCTTCCGATCAGTCTTTAAAAAATGCCGAGTCGGACAAATGAAGAGTCTTACCAGCGAACATAACATTCTGTTCCACAGCAGAAAGGACTCTAATCTCCAGCAGAAAGAGTCATACCAGAAACACTCCAAAACCCCCAGCTGGAGAGTGATACAAATGAGAGAGTCTTATCGGTGAAAACCTTCACAGGCACCATAAGGCGATGAAAGCTGAGAGAAAAGCCAAAAATGAGAGAGACTTGATAGTGAAAACCCTTCAGGCACTGCAAGTCGAATAAGATTAAGAATCAGATGGGGAATCACCAATTGAGGATCTTGAAAGATGATTGACGGTAAAGGATAGGCCCCATATGCATGTCATGGCCATTAGAGTCGGTATCTGCGTTTGATAGGTTTTTATTTATAGTTTCTTTTGTAAAAGAGTCATCGTTTCCTTTGTCTTTTGTTTTGTATCTTTTATCTTTCTCCTTTCATAAAAAATTTCCCCAATAGAGTCTGTCCGGTCAAAACAAGTATGAAATGACTTCAAAATATGCCATCAGCTTTCCAAGATGAGATCTGACTAGTATATCTGAATGGTATAGTCAGCAAGGAACAAACGCGAGGTCAGTGTCAAAAAAGATATCCCCAGCAAAGGGAATTGACAAAAGGATCGACAAGCGTCAAGAGGGATACCCTTGCCAAAACCAAGGTTATAAACCTCAAAGACAAGGCCCGTGAACAGAGCAAGGAGAGCAGTGAGCATGATTTGGCGAAATCCATACTAGACTAAAAGGTCGGGGAAATGCCAGTTTCCAAGCTATACCACAAAAGAAGAGGGATATCCCCAGCAGGAAGGGATTATCCCCAGCACACCATATCATCCCCAACAAGTCGTGGAGCACAGCGCAATGAAGGAGAAAGGGAAAGCAATCCCAATAGGAGTGTCACAGCCAACCACCATGTTTTAAACTAACAAATTTTGTTTGATTTGAAACAGGTAAAGGAAATGGCATTGATGCAGAAACGCATGCCACAAGGGATATTATCAAACTGGGGCAGAAAATTTTCCTTTCATTTAGAAAATTTTCTGGAAGTCAGGTACCCTCAGCTGATAACATTTTACCCCCAACAGGTAAGTAAATCAAGGGAGGTAGTCTTCGAAGGAAGAAGCTATGCAAAAACAAAAAGAAAAAAAAGAGAATAATAAAAAAAAAGAATAAAAAAGATAATAATGAAAAAAGGGGGAAAATTCATCCCAATCCCCAGCAAGTATTCGAGGTAAGACATTTTAAGTCTTAAGGATATTTTTGGGTTCATCCGCCCTCAAATAGGATATGTCGGGTTCATCCGCCCTCAAATAGGATATGTTGGGTTCATCCGCCCTCAAATAGGATCTGTTGGGTTAATCCGCCCTCAAATAGGATCTGTCGGGTTCATCCGCCCTCAAATAGGATATGTCGGGTTCATCCGCCCTCAAATAGGATCTGTTGGGTCCATCCGCCCTCAAATAGGATCTGTCGGGTTCATCCGCCCTCAAATAGGATATGTCGGGTTCATCCGCCCTCAAATAGGATCTGTTGGGTTCATCCGCCCTCAAATAGGATATGTTGGTTTCAGTCTTTTTATTTCAAGTTTTAAAACCAGGCGCCCACCTGTATAACGAGAGGAATACTTTTATGTCTTAGTTTAAACAGGCGCCCACCTGAATAACGGGAGGAATACTTTTGTCTGTGCATTTCATATTCTAGGCACCCACCTGTATAACAAGGGAATACATTTTGTGTCTTTACCATTAGGCGCCCACCTGTATAATAAGGGAATACATTCCACGTCTTTACCCATAGGAGATGCATTTCCTCCTAGGTTTGTTTAGTTTTACCCATAGGAGATGCATTTCCTCCTAGGTTTGTTTCAGTTTCACCCATAGGAGATGCATTTCCTCCTAAGTTCAGTTCTACCAATAGGAGACGCACTTCCTAAGTTTATTGTACCCACAGGAGACGCACTTCCTCAAAGTTAAGTTTTACCCATAGGAGATGCATTTCCTCCTAAGTTGTTTTAAAAAAAATGACCTAGTCTGATGAACCTTCTCCTAGGATCAAAATCTTAGTCTGACGAATTTTTTCTCCTAAGATAGAGACCTAGTCTGATGAACCTTCTCCTAGGATCAAAATCTTAGTCTGACGAATTTTTCTCCTAAGATACCAAAAACAAAAATGACCTAGTCTGATGAACCTTCTCCTAGGATCAAAATCTTAGTCTGATGAATCTTTCTCCTAAGATAACCAAAAAACAAAAAATGACCTAGTCTGATGAACTTTCTCCTAGGATCAAAATCTTAGTCTGATGAATCTTTCTCCTAAGATACCCAAAAAAAACAAAAAATGACCTAGTCTGATGAACCTTCTCCTAGGATCAAAATCTTAGTCCGATGAATTTTTCTCCTAAGATAGAGACCTAGTCTGACGAACCTTCTCCTAGGATCAAAATCTTAGTCTGATGAATCTTTCTCCTAAGATACCAAAAACAAAAATGACCTAGTCTGATGAACCTTCTCCTAGGATCAAAATCTTAGTCTGATGAATCTTTCTCCTAAGATACCAAAAACAAAAATGACCTAGTCTGATGAACCTTCTCCTAGGATCAAAATCTTAGTCTGATGAATATTTCTCCTAAGATAACCAAAAAACAAAAAATGACCTAGTCTGATGAACCTTCTCCTAGGATCAAAATCTTAGTCCGATGAATTTTTCTCCTAAGATAGAGACCTAGTCTGATGAACCTTCTCCTAGGATCAAAATCTTAGTCTGATGAATCTTTCTCCTAAGATACCAAAAACAAAAATGACCTAGTCTGATGAACCTTCTCCTAGGATCAAAATCTTAGTCTGATGAATCTTTCTCCTAAGATAACCAAAAAACAAAAAATGACCTAGTCTGATGAACCTTCTCCTAGGATCAAAATCTTAGTCCGATGAATTTTTCTCCTAAGATAGAGACCTAGTCTGACGAACCTTCTCCTAGGATCAGATCTCAGTCTGATGAATCTTTCTCCTGAGATACCAAAAACAAAAAATGACCTAGTCTGACGAACCTTCTCCTAGGATCAAAATCTTAGTCTGATGAATCTTTCTCCTAAGATAACCAAAAAAAAAAATGACCTAGTCTGATGAACCTTCTCCTAGGATCAAAATCTTAGTCCGGTGAATTTTTCTCCTAAGATAGAGACCTAGTCTGACGAACCTTCTCCTAGGATCAGATCTCAGTCTGATGAATCTTTCTCCTGAGATACCAAAAACAAAAAATGACCTAGTCTGACGAACCTTCTCCTAGGATCAAAATCTTAGTCCGACGAATTTTTCTCCTAAGATAGAGACCTAGTCTGACGAACCTCCTCCTAGGATCAAAATCTTAGTCTGATGAATCTTTCTCCTAAGATAACCAAAAAATCAAAATCTTAGTCCGATGAATCTTTCTCCTAAGATGCTAAAAAAAAAAAAACATTTTTGAAAAAAAAAAGAAGAAAAAAAAAGAAAGAAAAAAGAGTCATTTTCCTAAATCCAGGCGCCCACCTGTATAACGAGAGGCATACATTTCAGTCTTTTATTTTAAGTGTTGAAATTGGGAGCCCGCCCAGATAACAGAGGCATAAATTCAGTCTTTTTATTTTTAAGTGTCGAAGTTGGGAGCCCGCCCAGATAATAGAGGCATACTTTCAGTCTTTACTTTTCAGGTGTAGAAATTGGGAGCCCGCCCAGATAACAGAGGAATACGTTTCAGTCATTGAAGTTAGGCGCCCACCTGTATAACAAGGGAATACATCCTAATCTAGTGTTTAGTTCACTCTCAGCACTGCATCAGTAGTATCAGTGGGCTACGATTTTGCTAACGACTCACAAACCTTCCCAGTACAAACTGGGTTAGGAAATTTTGTTTGTTTTGTTTGTTTTGATTGTCAGGGGCCTGCCTGTAGAGCAGATGATTGTTATATGTCAAAGATTGAAGAAGTTAGGGGTCCGCCTGTAGAACAGCGGGATCGTTCAAAGTCAAGCCATAACCCATTGGAAGGCATAAGGCTACAACAAAAATCCCCAGCACTCAATCCAAGATAGAAGCAACAAGAAGCTCGCCCCAAGAATGCGAGCCAACAGTCTGAGAGGGTCAACAAAAGCTAGTCACAAAAACAAAAAGAAAAAAAAAGAGAAGAAAAAGGAAAAAGAGAAAAATGAATGAATCCGAAGCACGGATGAGGAGAACAAATGTGATCTGCTCAAGAACTAGCGCCTACAACTAGCAAGTATCAAGGTTCAAATCCAAAGTCTGTATGAAGCACCATTCAAGACTCAAGACCAAGTTTCAGAAGACTTAAGAGATAGGAATCCTTGTAACTAGTAGCTGATAGGCTTAGTTAGTCTTTTTCAGTTTTCATTTTTGTTGTAATGACAGGACCGCGGACCGGAACCTCAACGGAACGGAACCTCGATCGGCTCTTCACCTCGGTACACTCTACCATCTCTCTCATTTCCGAACTACACGTGGCCTGATTCCTGTATAACCAAGGATATGTAGGCAGCTCAGATACCAGGGCTCGGTCACATTCCCTCCCTTTCCTGAAGTGTAGTCCGTCCAAGTAATGGTCGGGTCAAAAACACGGCTAGTCGTTCTTTGTCGGAAAACTCTTCGTGTTTCCAGTCAAAGAGGGGCAGCTGTAAGCACGTGATTTTTGACCCTCCCCGAGAATTTTCACATTTTTAGCGTGAATATGTGAAATTGGGTCTAGTATAGCTATTTTAACTATTTTACCTTATTTTGTTGCAAAAAGAAAAAATCACAAAATATATATATAAATTTTAGTTTATGTATTTCTCATAAACTTGAAAAATACAAAAAAATTGTACTTTATTTTGGTACTTTATATAAAATTCGAAAATTACAAAAATATAATTCTATTAATGTTTTGTAGTCGTTTTAATTTTGGAAAAATACAAAAAAATATTACTTTATATTTTGTCTTTATTAAAAACGAAAATTACAAAAAAAAATAGTTTTATTAATATTCTATAGTCATTTTAACTTTGAAAAATACAAAAATATTACCTCATATTTTATCTTAATATTTAAAAACGAAAATTATAAAAAATAGTTTTATCAATATTTTGTAGCTATTTTAAAACCTTGAAAAATATTTATAAAGATATAGTTTTGTTTAAATACTAGTCTTATTTTTGGTAGTTATTTTGCTTACATAGGACTAGTTAAGCAACGTGTTCCTATTTCTCGGGTCCGGGCAAAAGAATAATATTCGGGTTCAAACTACCCGGTTTTAGGCCTAATTTTCGGACTTAGCCCATAATAAACCGTGTCCAGGACACGTGGGGAACCCCACCACGCGTGGGGGACATATGCCTCGAACCCCACCACGCGTGGGGCTCATTTTCATGGGCATTCCAATACAAAACACGGACGAAAGCCAACAGAAAAAGGGATTTTTTTCGGATTTGAAAAAGAGGAACTACTGTTCATCGTCTTCTTCTTCAACAAGAAGAAGAAGAAGCCCTAGCAGCTCCCTCCGTGAACAACCACACAGCCTTCCGTTCATCTCCCTGTCACCACCAAACAGACCCCAAACCATCGACAACCTCCCAGCTGCAAAAACGACCACTGTTCCTCCGTCTTCTTCAAAAAACCCATCCAAAAACCCTACTGCGTCGTCAACTGAACCGGTCACACCCCCACGTCCACTGCTATCACGCAGCAGCTGTTGCTTCCTCGCCGGAACAGCTGCAGCATCAACGACCCTACTGACCACGACCAACAGCTCCCCCCTCATCGTCCAAACACCACCACCCTATTGTCCAAACCACCATAACCCAGCCGGACGAGCAGCAGCTGTTGCTGCTGCGTCGTCACTGTCCGTCGCGCCACCAACTCCCTTCATCTCGTTCAGCTTCCCCTACTCACCCGTCGTCAACCTCCAAACAGCCCGTCGACCACTACCCAAACCAGTCGACTCTACTGCATCGCCACCACCAAAAGACCATAACCACCCGACGCCATAACCACCATCGTCAACCTCCTCCCTCCATCGCTGCACCCCGACGACCTCAGCTATTCGTCGTCCCAGTCCGATCGTCGACCACGTACCATCCCCGTCAACCACTGCCCGCAACCACCCCCGTCGTCAACTGTCCAACGACTTCTTTGTTGCAGCTTCACGCAACAGTGCTGCGCCGAAAAATACAGCAACTGTTGCTGCGTCACTGCGTTGCTGAGTAGCTCAGTCGTTGCTTCAGTCCGGTGAGGTTGTTTTGTTCGTCGAGGTCCGGAACGTCGAGGTCGTTCCGAGTTTTCGTTGTTGTTCCTTGTTCGGTGAAGTCCGGTTCAAGTTCCGTAGGAGGCACTGTTTGTCGTTCTAGGATTGTCGAGGTTCGAAGGTTGGTGTTCTTCGTCCCTTGTTTCATTTTGTTCGTTTCGCATGTTATGATTCAAGGCAATAAATGAAAATATTCTATATTTATGAATGTCAACGATGCAATTTTTGTTGTTGTGTTAAAAATGGTATTTTATGTTTGGTTACTGCATGCTTAAAGTAAATATGAGCATATGAACAAGGTTATTCTATTTTTCATTTTTACCATGGATATTATTACCTGTTAGAATCATTTTTTTTTGTTTAATCTCGGATGGCTTCACTAGTAGGAAATCGTAGTTGTTTTAAGTTTGCCCTTAAATAGTAAAAATGAGACGAGCCTCGCAAAAAAAAAAAAAGAAAAAAAAAAAAAAAAAAAGAAAAAAAAAGAAGAAAAGAAAAAATGCACAAGCCGCGGGGCCCTCTAAATGTATGTATTAAACACTTAGATACCGGGACGGGCCGTTTGGAAAATTTCACGGTCCCACCTAAAATAATAATGCGCTAGTTGCTTTAGGCGCGCATTTAATAATGTTATCTCCCTAAACTCGGGTGCACATTTATGTGACCCAAATCCAAATCTCAACGGAGTCGAAATATGTCTCTAGTCACGGGCGCATTGATTGTGGCGTGGCCCGAGATGCATTTCCATGACGTTGCAAATTCCTTTAAAAAAAATAAGAACGAGATGAGCCTCGCCGAATAAAAATACAAATTGCGGGGCCCTCAGTAAATACTTGTTTTAAATTACTTAGAATTCAGGAGGGCCGCTTAGTGAATTTCGTGGCCTTCCCAAAATATTAACGTGATAGTCTCTTTAGGCGCGTGTTTAATAATTTACTTTCTTAAGCTCGGGTGTGCATTTCATGTGACCCAAATCCGAATCTCAAAACATCAAATAAAATGCGTTCTGGATTGTGGGTGCATTTCATGTGACGCAGTCCAAAGACGTGTTTTAAGCGATGTTCACATTCTTGTAAAAACAATAATAATAAAGCGGTTAAAAGTCAAAATTTGCACATAAGTTCATACTTGTATAAAATCAGATAATCAAGCCGAATATAACAATTGAGCGACCGTGCTAGAACCACGGAACTCGGGAATGCCTAACACCTTCTCCCGGGTTAACAGAATTCCTTATCCGGATTTCTGGTACGCAGACCATAATATAGAGTCATTCTTTTCCTCGATTCGGGATTAAAATTGGTGACTTGGGACACCCTAAATCTCCCAAGTGGCGACTCTGAAATAATTAAACCAATCCCGTTTCGATTGTCCTTTAATTGGAAAAAACTCCCCTGCGCCCCGCGGGCGCGGAAAAAGGAGGTGTGACAATAAATATAAAAGAACATTTTTATCTGCTCTCTAATATAGTCTCTTTGTTTTATTACTTCATTTATTGCTCGTATTTATTATGTTCTAATAAAAGTTCATCATTTATTGCTTATTATTGTCCATAAAGAGCTGTCTTTGATTTATTTATAATTGTTTGTCTCCATCCTTTGATTTATTTATAATTGTTTGTCTCCATCGACCACCTTCGATATCTCTTAGCCGAGTCTCAGACTCGATCCCAAGGCCCTCAAATAGGCAAGCTCGAGGCCCCGATTGGCAGCGATTCGGTTTGATTAACTTCTCGTTTTTAGGCTCTTATTTCATTTCTATGTCTTTCACATATCATCAACTGCCTAACAACTAGCATAAAAATAGATCACGTATTTTTAGAACCACTAAATCAAATTTAATTGTTATTACTATTTTCACGGTAAACAGACTTGTTGGTATGTTCGGACGGGGTTCCGAGGGGCTCAGGCGTATTTCAAATTTATTTTGGACAATTTTTCAACATGTTTCCATTGTTGGTTGCTACTGGTGTTTGATGCCTCAATGGTTCTTCGCGATCGCGTAGAGGGATTCTGCAGCTGAGTCATTTTCTTATTCGCGTGCATGTCTTCAGAAACGCATTCGCATAGGGTTGTGTTGGTTACTATTTGCTTTAGTATATAGGGCACTGCGATCGCGTAGAGCTGAGATGGGGAGCCGGAAGCTTCGCGAAGAGTTGGAATCTATGGGCATTGCGTTCGCATGAGGAGGCTCACGAACGCATAGAGTATTTCAGGGGTAGTGTATTTTTCTTCTTTGCGATCGCTATGGCATTTCCATGATCACAATTCATTAATTTGTCCAGTGATTGTAAGTACTCTATTTTCGGAGGTTTCTGCCATTTTAACATATTTGGAGCTACGGAGCTCAGATTGAGGCAATTTTCACCACATGGATTGGGGTAAATATTTTACACTCGTTTTTATTATATTTCATGAATCCATCTTCGTTTCTAGCATTTGATTGGTGATTTTGAAACAAAAATTTGGGGGTTTTGTCTAATTTTTGATAAAGTGAATTTGAGAGTTTTCAACATCGATTTGGAGTCGAATTGGAGTGAAACTAGTATAGGTGGACTTCTAATTGAATGGGTTATCGGATTTTGTGAGTTGTGTAAGGTTCTGAGGTGCAGGTTCGAGTTTTACTTTTTGGTTGACTTTGGTCTTTTGATTAAAGATTCCACCTTTATCGATTGAGTTTATTTCCTTTGGCATTATTTGATGTTCTTAATATGCTTTTGGATAAATTCCAGCTGCTAGGAGGTCAGTATGCACGAGATGGCATTTCTAGAGTATTGTTTGTCTTGTTCAGTATTAGATTTGGCTTGTTCAAAGTAAGTAACACTTCTATACATTGTGTTGGGGGTATGAATCCATGAATATATGTGTTATGTGTTGGTGTTGAGATAACGTACATGCTAGGTGACGGGCGTGTGGGCATGCACCGTGTAAATTATGACTTGATTGATTATATGATACTGTGCAGTAACCTAATCTTATATTTCTCCACGAAATTTCTACGTGTTAGAGTAATTAAGCCGTGAATCATGTTAGAAATCATGTTTAGGCTATATGTGTTTACCGTGAAAATGATAATAACAATTAAATTTGTAAAAGGGACTCTAAAAATGCGTCATCTATTTTTATTCCAGGTGTTAGAGCGGTGGATGCTTGGTATGTGAAGTTTAATCGACGAAATACAAGCTAAAACAAGGCAGTAATCAAACCGAGGGGCTTGCTACCCGGCCCTCAGACTGATCGATAAAAGGCCTCGAAGTCGATGCCTAGGCTCGAGCTCGAGCTATTGGGGATAACCTAGATGGGAATAACAATTAGGATATAATTAACAAGGCACTTTATGGCCAATATCAAGCAAAAAAAGAAAAACAGGTATGAAAGCAATAAATGGAAAGAGTCGCCTCGAGCGAGTAAGTTAGAGAGAAAAGAGAGAGAGAGTTGTTATTGTTCTTGTGTAGAACGGTTGGAGAAACGGAAGCCACTTACAAATTGGTGAGGATTCCCTTTATATAGGAGGGAAATCCTGTTATAGTACAACGTATATTAATTGTAAAAGCCGTGTACCTCTGGGTAGGTTGACTCTATCAGAGCCGTGTACCTTGGGAATTCCCCGTTTTGCTCTAGCCTCGATCTTTGTCTTCTTTGAGTCGGGCCTCGACAAGCCCCGAGGAAGGGTACTCGGTCGCAACTCCATGTCCTCGGGGTCTCGAGACATTCTTCTGAAGGCACTTGATAGCAAGAAATTATATCCTATGATTTCGCTGCATATAGATAGTCTCTGCGTTTCTCAGAACGAAGCGATGGGAAACGACTCTAACACCCAACTCCTCGAGCTTCTCGTGACGGCGCTATACCGATGACGCAAACTATGGCATGAGTTTTTGACATCCAATGGACTTGTGTTTTCGACATCATTCAATACACTGTCGATTCCAGTTCTCCAAGGTGAAAACACCGCTATCGATTCGGTTCTTCAAGAGTGCAGTAATTGCGTCCCCCCGTCATTCTTCCAAAGGCCTCGATGACCGTGTCGTTATCTCCTATAAATGGGGGCATTCTAGCATTATTTTCTATCCAAGTGCCTTTATCTGCCCATTCACCCTTTTCTTCTTATCATCTTTTCCTTTAGTGAGGACTTCCCACGGGATTGAGCTGGGAACCTAGGGGAGATGGCGGTTGAAGGAGTTACCTCCGAGGATGCGAGCTCGAGGAGGCGACACTCGAGGATGTTGATACCGAAGATGGACCTTCGAGGATGGACTAGGTTCTTAGGTCTTCACTATAGGTGTATACCCCTTCGTTTCTTTGTTTCAGTGTAAGGACCCCTAGCGGACTTTTGTAATTGTATGTAAGGACCCCCCGAGAGTTGTTGTAAGGCAATATTTCTGAAATATGAAGACATTTTGCTTTACTTCTGCTTTTGATTTTTGCCATGTTCTTGTATACTCTTGTGCATTAGTGGAGATTTAGAATGTATGCCTCTGTTGGCGATTGACAATATTTTTTCTGACCTTTGGTCAATAGAAATGGCTCCTTTTTGAGCTCATCATTGTTCCTGGGATCAAGCCTGAAGCGGTCCGGTAAACTTGGATCATCGGGGTCCTCAAGCCTCGTGGAGATAGAGCACCGAAGTGAAAGTCAACTTTGGGCACTCAAATCTTTTACTTTGAGCTTGACGTAGATAACATTTTAAGGTGTTGTAGGTAGGCTTCTGAGGAGGGGCTATTCGTACTTAGGCGACTTCTTGAGGTAGAGCCCTCATGGACGAAGCTCGAAGTGCCTATTTTTCTTATTGAGGGAAAACTTTGATGTCGAGTACCACCTCGGGATCCGTACCGAGGCTGTTGGCCTCTTGGGGCTTATCCTGGGTAGGCAGAATGTTGTTGTTTCCCACATATACATGGGGTGGCTCTTGCTTCTTTGGAAGATCCCATTATTTTTTATATCTATCCTTCCTCTTTGGCATCGAGTCCTTCATTACCTTAAGGGCAAAAGTGTTGGTGTAGGTCCCTATTTTAGTTTGCCAATTCCACCATAGTCATGACTTTTACTTCAGGGCTTTCCCGACAGGGAGAGGAGAGTTCCACTACCAGTGCTCAGGATCTACGGGAGTTTACTCTGAAGTCTATGTCTTCGATAAGAGAGGAACATTTGGATATAGTGAGGAGAGACTTTGGATGGGGTGAGGGGTAGCATTGCAGGCGCTTTCCCCCGATGAGTGTATTACAGACCCGCTGATGGATTCCTGAACGTATACATATACCTTTTCGCACTAGGCCCCCTTGATAGGGTCATGCTTGATTTCTACCTGAAGTATCGGGTTACTTTGGTACAGATACATCCGTTATTTTGAAGAGTAGTGCTGATGATGAGATTCTTTGCGGAGAAGGCGGGGCTTGAATTCACGCTTAGTCACCTCGTCAGGCTGTACCGGCCCTTTCATCATCGAGGCCTGCTAACCTTGCAGTGTCATTCGTCTAAGCCCTTTGTTGTTGTTGATGAGGAAGATGGGGATCGAGAGTGGGTCAGTTGATTCATCTGGGTCTGGACGACTGACATTATCCCCGTGGAACTCATGCCATTTCCCGAGGAATGGAATTATGTGCATGAGTGGAGTGTCTCGTTCTTTCTAAGATTCGCTTGTAACGAAAACCAGTTTAGTAATTGTGTTTCCTCCTTTTCTGCAGCAACTTCGTAGGTGACGGGCAAAGTTCCCGATTTGCCCGGCTGGGTCCTGAGGTTGGCGACCCATTCGACTTGCGACGAGCGTAGGTGGCGAGCTGTGTCCCGGGGAAGCTGGGAAGCGAAACACCAAGGTATGTGCGTACACTGCTTTTACCTTGGTCTTCGTATACTTGAGATGACATTTTCCTCTATCATTTGTACTGGTCTTTCTGTCATAAGTATCGCAAGGTCCCCAGGGGTGAGGTTGTGCTCTTCCGGAGAGGGGGAGGAGTTGTCAGATTCTGAGACAAGGGACGGTGGTGATAAATGGGATGTCTGCTCACAATGCGATGGAGCTTTTAGCGGGGCCAAACGGGTCCATGTCTTCAAGGAGAAAACATCGCCCAAGCCTGCTATTCCTGAAGTCATTGGTTCCGGAATAGTGGTTCCTCCAGGTGATCATGCTTCGAACGAGGTTGGTTCTTCCATGGCCGAGGGGGCTGGACCAATAGGAGTGTGCTCGACCTTTAGGAAGTCCGCCGGCTTCACTTCATGGTGAGTTCTGGCATAGTCATTCCGCATATCATGTCTTCCCTTCCTTATCGAGTTTTTCTTCTGTAGGACATTGGTAGGCTCAGGTCAGAGCTGCTCCGTCATGGGTTTAAGCTTCAGAAATCTCTAGATGAGGGTAGGCCCCTCAGGCTCCTCTTCGAGGAGAAAGAGGTTGAGTTGATGCACTGGAGATGTGAGGCGTACTGGAGCTCAAATTACGGGAGATATTTGATGGAGCAGGTAATTTCTCGTAGAACGCATTTTGCTTTTTAACCTTTAAGGTTAATCTTTTTGCCTATCTCAGTTGCATAGAAAGGCAGAGGCTCTAGAGCACCTTAGGGGTGGAGCCGACCGAGTTAGGAATGAATGTGGCGAACCAAGAGCTCAGGTGTCAGAGGAGAAGGGTGCTTTGGCTAAAGTTCCCGCCTTCGAGGCCCAACTCCGATTGGCTCTTGACAATGCTCCAGTTCAAGCGGATATAATTGCGAAGCTTGAGTCTGAACTTTCAAAGGTCAGGGCTGAAATAGTCTATGCTCGGCCTGAAGCAGCATTGAGTCGGACTAGGGCTGATCAGGAGATGGAAATTCATTTGAAGGATGCTATTGATGCACAAGTTGGGTTGAAGAGGGCCCTCGATCGTGAAAAGAGGATTGAGGAATGTGTTCGCTCCATATCTCAAAGAGAGGTACTTGAAGAGGTCGGCGCTAGGGGTTTTGTTCTCCCGGAAGAGCTGGCTTGAGCGAGGGTAGATGAGCGTGATGCTCAATCACTTCTTGCCAATGCTGCGGAGAGTGAAGATGAGGCTGGTAGGCCGTAGCCGTCTGAAGCGGAGCATAGACTTTGCCATATTGTATGTGACACTCGTATAGCGCATTTGTAGATAGAGAACGCGCCTTTTTGCGTATGTAAATAAAAGAAAACCTAAAGCTTTACCTTTTATGTATCCCTTTCTGCTTTGCTTTTGACTAGGCGGGTTGGTTTCAGAATTGGCGAGAATCCTTAGATTCATAATACGATTCTAGAGCTCATCAGGCGGCCCCGGAGGCTTTTTCACGCTTGGTTAATGCGGCAATTAGCGTATGCTGACGTTAAAGCTCTTATGCTTTGTTCAACTATTTTGGGTTTAGTATCCGAGTCGGGTTTTCACTAGAGCCTATTCGACCCTCAGCTTTTGCGTCTACATGGGCGGGCGACAATGGCTCTTACGCCTTGCCCTTGGGCATTTTCATTTTAACTATCTTGGGCTCAGTCTCCGAGTTGGGTTGGGACTCGAGCTTAATTGACCCTCCAGTTTTTTTTTTGTGTTGGCGGCTATGGCTCTTACTCCTTGGGTCGAATCGACCTTTTAGGTATATGGCTCTGAGGCTCGTGAAACTAGCGATGAAGGATCTTATGCTGTGCCCTTAGGCATGTATAGTTAACTATTTTAGATCCGATATCCGAATCGGGTTAGGACTCGAGCTCATTTTAATCCTCAAGTTTTCAAATTTTAAGCTGGCAATAGTGGCTCTTACGCTTTTGGTCGTTGCGACCTTTTTTGTGTGTGTCCCTGAGGCTCATTAGGCTGGCGACAATGGCTCTTATGCTTTTGCCCGTGGGCATATGTGGGCTTTGTTTTCCTGTCGTTAAAGACTTTTTGAAATGATTTTGCCTAACCCGTTATCGGTTCAGGAAGAAACTCGATTTCAAGTCTTTAGCGGCGATGTTCAAGCAACTCGGAAGGTTTAGCTCGTAGGCTGAGTAGCTCAAAGCCATGTGATATGGAGCTGACATGGTCAAAGATCGTTTGCCTATTGAGGTTAGCATATTTTAACCGGTTCTTTTCGAAGTAGATTCGAAGTTATGGCCTGTGATTTTGTTAGCGACGGTCGGGCGTCCCCGAGTCGCGTTAATTTGGCTGGTGCAGCTGTATTGACCGTAGTCATTTGTGTTTGGCCGGAGCCATTTGTATTCTCGAATGTGGCATTTTAGGCATCTATATCGAGGGTATGCCCTTTCAGGAATCTTACAAATACGACATATAGCCTAAACTTCGGGATCGAGTTTTATGCTTGTAGTAAGGTCTTACAAAATTTTCATGCCTGTAGAGGCCTTATAGTTTTTTCACGCCCGTTGAGGTCTTATAGTTTTTTCATGCCTGTTGAGGTCTTATAACTTTTTCATGCCTGTTGAGGTCTTACAGCCTTTTCATGCCTGTTGAGGTCTTAAAGTTATTTTTTATCGTTATGTAAAATAGATCTGGCTAGAGTGAGTTTTCCCGCTCGGGGTCTTACAGCCTCGAGGTTTTCATTGAATGTCGATTGACGACCGTCTCTGAGTCATTGAGTTTGCTTAGGCTTGAAAGCCATTACTCGTGAGCTCGGAATTGGCTCGTTGATGTCTTACGAGCACAGAGTTCTAACCCTGAGGTCATGTGGGTATCAAATTGTTGACGCTAAGTCTCCGAGTATTTCGGGACGTACCCGATTGAGGGATCCTTGCCGTGAGTATGCTGAATTTTATTTGGTGTACAAGATGCTTTTGGGGAAAGATATTCTTAGATTGCTTGGCATAAGCACATGTTGTTTCGTTGCCGCGTGCTCGGACAGCGCGGGCATGACTCTTTTGACCGTTTGTCCTGGTACATTTTTTCCTATTGGAACTTAGTTTGTCGTTCCCCGGCCCTTCCGAGCGGACGACGTCTTCAAGGGGGGTGCCTTCCAGCATTTAGGGTTGATTGTAAAAGAAGCCATGTGAGCTTGTCGAATCCTTCTTAGGAGGCACGTCGCCCCGCTAAGAACCTTGCTGGCGAGACCCTCTTCGGGGCGAAAGCTCGGTCGAAGGGAAAAGTGGGATGGGTGCCATTAAGGCCTTGGGATTTTCGGGTAGGGTTAACACTTCTGAATGCCCCGGTCGGGTGTCTACATACGGGTTAGTGAAAAATAAGAAAGGAGGGATGTGGTCTTACCTTATCTCGGGGTGCACAGGCAATGTTCCGAGGCCCGATATGTCCCTGCTATTTTTGAGCGGGGACTCTGTACCGCCCTCCGCTATATTTAATCGAGCTTGGCCGAAGACATGGTTTGATTACCCTTTGACCCTTTCAAGAGTGGAGATATTGGTGCCGGTGATACGTTATGTGACGCGAACATTCCCCTTGCTGCATGTTTCTCCTTGCCGACAGTTTTAATTCCATCCCTTACGGGGGATTTCATACTTTGCCGAAGAGGGGACGACACTGCCTTCATGCAGTACGTCCGTAGACATCTGAATAAGGTGTTCATGCCTTGCGCCTCCTTCAATGATACAAAACTTGGCGTTGTAGTCTACACCATCCGTGCTGACTAAGAGAATGGTCTTTCTTCTCATCATATCAATTGTCATGTGGTATCCACCAAATATTCAAAAGGCGGATGTGATTTTGTTCGGCGGTCCGAGCCGCCCTATCATCCTCGGCCTGACAATGTTGATCGATCCACCTGAATTAATGAGCATATGTTTTATTTGAAATGTATTGAATGAGGAAGAAGGTTACCAATGTGTCAGTGTGAGATTGAGACAAGGTCTCGGTGTCCTCTTCGCTGAATGTGAGGGCATCCTCGGGTATATATCCCCGGATCCGCTTTTCTCTGGTGACGGGGATTTTTACCCTCCTCTTTATAAGTTCCCGGAGAGTGTCGTTGCTCCTCTACTATCATGATAATATGTCGCGGCCCATTGGCTTCGTTCTTCTTGGCCGCCTTCCTTACTCGGAACTGAATTCAAGCCCGATCGCTCGATAGTTCTCGGTTGTGATTTTTATTGAGTAGCTTGGTTGTTCTCCTTCGGAGCTGGGGGCCATCTTCGGCCTCGTGGCCATGCATATTATATAGTTCACATACCAAGCTGTGATTCCTCTGAGAGGGATTTGACTGAATAGGCCTGGGCTGTTTGGCGTCTCTTTTTTCGCTGACGGTGAACACGATGTCTGATACAACGATGTTGAAATTGTATCTTGATGGGCGAGGCGCCCTCGCTGTCCTTGTGTCCCCATCGAATCTGACTCTGTTAACGATTCCTCGGGGATATTGTCCTCGATCAATTCTCCGATCATTGTGAGGTAGTTTGCGTCTTGGGGAATTCCTCCTATCTGCGGCGTACGGCCAATATCTCTCTTTGTTTGGCATCGGTTTCTCTGCCAGGAGCCTGCTAGGGCATACTGAGCACGAGGGGGCTCCCAGCTGGTCATCTACGACCCTAATTTGCGACTGGTGCCGGATGTGTGTGTCCGACCAAGTCTTGGCTGGATACCCGATCAAGTTTTGTTTCAACTGCCTTGAAATCATTGGGCCTTGTTCGTTTAGGCTTTGAGTGAAGGACTACACCGCCCAGTCGTGTAAGACCGGGGGTAGTTCTATTCGTGCCATATGGGAGCGAGATGCGAATTCTCGCAGCATTTCATTCTACCTTTGCTTAATCTCGGATGCATCGGGCTTTCTCGTCGTTGCTTCGATGGCACCGGGGTGTGCCTTTATGAAGGAATATGCTAGTATGATAAGTGAGTTTATGGGGTTGGGAGCTAGGCTATGATGCCACATCATGGCCCCTTCGAGAGCGTTTCTCTGAACCTCTTCAATAAGATGGACTCGATCTTATCGTCTTTTGTGTCACTGCCTTTCACCGCGCATGTTTAGGCAGTGATATGTTCGTTAGGATCTGAGGTCCCGTAAAAACATTTGCGAAACAATATAGGATTTCGGGGTGCTAGATAGACTAATTGTAATATGTTATGTGCTATAGATATGACGTAAGTGAATTCGATTTGGTAAACCAGTGTATGAGTCACATAATAAGTAAGTTGGGGTCCAAGGAGAGGCCTAAGTGTAAGCCAGATGAGAAAATTTCATAATAGACTAAATGTGCAAATGAGTACGCGCAAGACCTTACTTTGGACTAGTAAATATACATTGTATATAACGAGTTGTGTTTTGCACACCCTATCAAATTAAAGCTCTTTGAGTCTAGTTTCCAACGCTTCTAACCGTTTGTCATTTGTACTCTCTTACAAGAAGTTATGACCAAATTACCAAACACTAGAAAATTTTGCACTACCGCGCCGCCCCATGCGGTGCACGGCACGCCGCGCCTATAGGAATTCCAGAATGGTCCAAAATTTCAATTCCAGACATAGTTTGAACAGACACCCCGCGGTGATCCACACGCCCTGGCTGTATAAAAATGGGTTTTTAAGACCCGAACCCCATTTCATTTAACTCGATTGAGTTTCATTTTTGGGTAAATTTTGGTGTTCTAGAGAGAAGGGAGAGTGATTCTAGAGAGAGAAAAGGGGAAAACTAACGATTTCACTACTCGTCCTTGAATCACACCTTGAAATCGCATCAAAGGGTTGTTAAGGCTTCAAAGAGGTAAGAATTTCTTTTCCCCAATTCTTCAATTTCACAATCTTACTAGAAATGGGTAATTTAATAAGATGATTCGTGGATGTGAGAGTATTAGTTATTCATGCATGTACAAATTAGATTTGTGGAAAGATTGTTGAACATAAACAAGTAAAGATTGGGTTGGGGAATGAAGGGAATCTTGTAAAAGAGATTTGAAATCAAGATGCACAACTAGTAATTGATAAAAATCTCAAATGAGCTAGAATTATGAATATCTTCCTAATTTGTGTTCAATTTTGTTTTGTCTCAAAATAGATTAAAGTTGCTAGAATTTTTGGAATATCGTAGTAATTAAAGGAAAGCTCAAGAAAGGTATGTAGGCTAAACTTTCTCTCTCGAAAGTGAATTCCATATCGTTTCGTAAGTTTATGTGTGGTTTGTTTACCAAAATGGTATGGCCTTGAGTCACATTTTAAATGGAAGTTAGTATACTTATTGCGTAAGAAGAACTCGATCTGCTTAATGCTCCTAGTTGCTCTTATGTGTACTAAATGTCTTGATTGAATATGTCTTGTTGTTGATAGCCTATAAAGATGCTTGAAAAATGAAATATGTGAATTGGGAATGTGTTAAAGATTATGTAATAAGCCTCGACCCAACAATTATGAACTAACTTCAAAGATAGAATTGCGTAAGAGATCTTGTGCTTAATTCACGCCCATAAGTGGCTATTTATTACCATTGCTTTGATTTATAAGTATATCAGGTGTGATTCAAGATCATACATAACTATGTGTTTAAACTGTGCAACGTCATTTCTGGGAAGGAGTATTGCAAGATAAAATGGTGTATTGTTGTTAATGATTTCAATGTGAGTTTTTATTGCTTGTTGGTGTGCCCCATTCCTTGGAAAGAATCCTTTGTGTTTAAAGTTCTATTGCTAACAAACTTGAGGTGTATGGTTTCGGAAATACTCTATATGCCCATGATTCATGTTTCCTCTAATGTGTGCTTGACATCTTGACTTGCATGGCTTATTGTTGAAATTGATATCGATGTGAAACATGTGAAATATGAAATACGACAACCGTTCCAGGAATAAAGAATCTTGTGAATGCCCAAATGGGCCGCGGAAATACTGTTGTTGTTGGTGACTGGAAATACTAATTGGAATCTATAAAATGTGAAAGATATTGAGGTAAGCATAATTGTATTCATGCTATATTTGTATCCTTGTATTTATACTACAATTGTGTGCAATATCCAATCAAATCAAAAATGATCTCCCAACCAAAAAATTATATATATTATTTTATTTCGTAAACTAGAAGACTTACATATTGCAAATTGGAAGCTTGTATGTTGTTGACTCGACTTACTATTTCATATTTCTTTGTGTGTATGGTTATTCTATTCTGGAAAAGGACTTTTAACCTTACATACTAGTTCTATTGGGCGGCGCTAACGTCCCTTTTGCCGGGGGCGTTGTATCGTTTAATGATACAGGTGGTTCCACAGCAGGCGGCATCAGCCAGTGATAGAGGTATTCTCTTCCCAGTAGTCTTGGTGAGCTCCACTCCATCCCGAGGTCATTTCATGTATCTTTTGTTCATTTTCACATCACGTTTTGAGGTATAGCCGGAGCCTTGTTGCCTTCGTTTCCCTATTACTCTTTTATTGTATTTAGAGGCTCCGTAGACAGGTTGTGGGTGGTGTTTGGTATCGGGAATTAAATTAGAAATATTGGTATTTGGCAAATATGTCTTCCTTCACATCTATAAAAATTGTCATATTTTGGATACTATGGTTGAAATGGCTAATGAAACCAAAATGGAAGTTGTTAATGAATTATTTATAAAGTATGATTAATGGAGTCCATCTCCTCCTTATTCATGAACTAGTTTGGGTAGAATGAAATCTAATAGGCTTGCTCAGTCGGGTTTACTCGATTGAGTACCGGTCGCGTTCCTCGATTTTCGGGCGTGACACCATTGTACTTTGGGAGTTCTGTCATTTTGGACTTCTTTGGAATGGGTTTCGGGGATGCTTCCTCGGGGAACGACCTTTGTATGAACTTTTTCAAATCCACGCCCTTGAGGACCGGGGCTGCACCCGGGATCTGGTCGATCCTAGAGTTATAAGTCTCGACCTTCCTCTCGTTGGCTCCTATCATTTTCTCGCCCGATTTGATCCTTTTGATTAGATCCTCAAGCATTTTTACTATGGCATGGTCGGTTATCGATCCATTATTGCTCGATCTCCCGGGTTCCTGTTCGGCTGGGGGAGCTATTTCCGGTGCTACTGTACTGGGATTCTTTGGGTGGCTTTGCAACTGAGCGATAGCCAACTGTTGTGCCTGCAACATTTACAAAATAAATGAAGACTAACTTCATGTTCTTCTCGGGATGGGATTTTTTGGGTTTTCTTTTAGTCGCCATGCCGTATGCTCCTGTTGGCGTGTGAGGTTTTGTCGACCTGTTGTGCATCCTGCGAATCCGCATCCACTAAAATCGGTCCGGGCGCATTATCGAGATTCTACGGTGGCGCGCCGATGATTGGAACAGCCACACTACTTTCCCCGTGGTTGTCATTCTCGACCCTGTTTACTGAGCCAGACATTTTGTCCTGAAATCAAAAGATCTTGGATAAGAAAAAGTGTGAAAGATAACTTGCGTTTGTGTAATGAAACAAGTAATGAAACCAGCAAGAAAATAATCACTATTATTTTTAGCCCCACGGTGGGTGCCAAACTGCTTACTGTGAAAATAGTAATAACAATTAAATTTGTAAAAGGGACTCTAAAAATACGTGATCTATTTTTATGTCAGGTGTTAGAGCGGTGGATGCTAGGTATGTGAATTTCAATCGACAAAATACAATCTAAAATGGTGTAGTAATAAAACCGAGGGACTTGCTACCCGGGCCTCGGACTGATCGATGAAAGGCCTCGAGGTCGATGCCTGGCTCAAGCTCGAGCTATCGGGGATAACTGGGAAGGGAATAACAGTTAGGATATAATTAACATGGATCTTTATGGCCAATATCAAGAAATAAAAGAAGAACAAGTATGAAAGCAATAAATGAAAAGAGTCGCCTCGAGCGAGTAAGTTTGAGAGAAAATAGAGAGAGTTGTTATTGATCTTGCGTAGAAGGGTTGTAGCAACGACAACCCCTTACAAAGTGGTGAGGATTCCCTGTATATAGGAGGGGAATCCTGTTATAGTACAATGTACATTAATTGTAATAGCATTGAAATGGGATGGCTAGACGCGACGCCTCGATACAGGCTCTGGGTAGGCTGGCTCTATCAGACTTAGCCGTGTGCCTTGGGAATTCTCCGTTTTGCTCTAGCCTCGATCTTTGTCTTCTTTGAGTCGGGCCTTGATGAGCCCCGAGGGAGGGAACTCAGTTGCAACTCCATGTCCTCGGGATCTCGAGACATTTTTCTGAAGTGAATTGATAGCAAGAAATTAGGCCCTCTGATTTCGCTGCATACAATATGCTTATTCTTTTGGGACCCACTGAGGTCATTTTTGGTGTTGAGTTATTTGCTTAAATTTCAATTACATACTCAGTCATATTCATTCCTTCGCATATCATATCTCAGTCATTGTTATCATTTGTTGTCACATCACATTATCATTATTTGGGTTGATTGGCATGAGACTTGTGAGCCCGAGAGACTGGAGAGATTGATGACTGAGTTGGGGCCTGAGAGCCGTGTTGTGAGTGATATTGTGGATTGGGTTACACGCCAATATATGTCCATATATATATATGAGTCGGGCTGCACACCGCAACTGGCCAATTGGCTTTATATAGCGCTTGGGCAGGATTCGCCCCTCCGGAGTCTGACATACCAGCAGTGAGAGCAGGCACCGAGAGTCGAGTGATTCAGTGCCAAGTGTCGATTGATTGAGTGTACCGATTGATTGGGTTTGAGACAATGAGATGAGTAGTCTGAGAGTGTGAGTACATGAGCTCATAGCTGTGATACATTACATTTGACATGCATACTTGGCATGTAGGCATAGAGCTGTATTTTCTGAAGGTACACGGTTTTGTGACATTCATAACTTCACATGCACATTGACATGTAGGCATAGAGATGTACTTTCCTCATACTATATGAGAATAAAATATCATATCTAGTCTTGAAAGTTTTTGGAAAAAATCATAGTTTTTAGATTTACTCATTTTTTTGGTAATTTCGGTGAAAGAATTGGGTTTTACTATTATACCTGAAAAGCACGCCTATTTTTCGTAACTATGAACGAGCTGAGCATCATATCTTTGAGTTATTGCTTGTATTACTTTTATCTTTTTATTATGAATTGTTCTTGTCTATTGGTGTTGCACTCTGACCGTTGTCCAAGCTCGCCACTATAATCAAGCTAAGGATAGGTTTGTTACTTATTGAGTACAGGGGGTCGGTTGTACTCATACTACATATCTGCACCTTACGTGCAGATCTTGGATCTAATGTTGCTGTGTATGGTGGGAATTGGCATTGAACATGTACCTGCATTTCGGTTATAGGTTCCTTTTGTTCTTGGTAGCTTTAGATATATAAAAATCTGTTTATGTATATTTTAAACCGATGATGTATTTATTTCATACTAGCTTTGTAAACTCTTAATCTTAGAAGCTCATGACTTATACTACAAGTTCTTGGGATTTTTGTATTAAAGTTTAGTTATTCATTATTATTTCGTTTTGTATATCTCAATTGAGTTAGATTATTGCTAACTGGCATACCTAGCAGGTTGGATTAGGTCCCATTACGATTAGTTGGATTTTGGGGTCGTGACACAGAGCCAGTGTTACAAGAGCATGAGGTGAGTTGTGATCTATAACACTCGTACCTGATGTTTGATGGTTGTGTGAGGCCCAATGATACGATATGTTACGTTATGTGGCTCTGTGATGCATATATTGTGCTTTCCAGATGCTTGGTAGGTTGTGGGTAGTCCTATTTATAGAGGAGAATATGTCAAAATTTTCAGAAATCCTTTAGAGTTAGTTCCCTTCCATAAATGCCTCTACGTTCGAATACAAATGTTCCCAAGGGGAGGGGGATGTTATATCACACATTTTTCATAATTAAGCTACATCGTGAGCTAGTCACCGTAAGCTTAGAGATCTAGACTATTCCTAAGTTTATAAGTGATTATGACTATGTTTAGTAAGTGTCAGAAGGGTTAGAGATTAAATGAATCGAAGGTACATGCTGATGTTATAACCCATGATTTTGGAGTAATACTAGGAGTACTTAACATGCTAATAAGGTTGTGTTATGAGGTATTTGAATCGTATAATATTATTATGTTAATTGTTAAAGTCAAGCATAGTTGTAAACAAAAGTCGGCAAAAGTTATTGCGAGTTATGCTCATAAGTTTACTAAAATTCGGGTCAGATGTCACTAAGTTTTTCTCGTAATATACTTGGAGTTACTTGGTTATCCACTCACTGAATTGAAGGTCTACGAGTATAGTTTCTAGTATATTAAATCATTTGTCCATATGACGTCAGGGAACGAAGATATGCACATTTTAGCAGGACTGTACAGGCAGCCCCATTGGGACGCACATAGGTGGCGGAGATTATTTTTGATGTTATAAAGCAGGGAAGCCCTTTTCCCACCATCTCTTTCATCCAAAAAGGAATCTTGAGCTCCCTAAATGCTCCCAAAGCATCTCCCTATCATTCAAGAAAATGCCACTAAGGTTGTGAGGTAATTCTTCCTTTAGAAAGATCATAATACGCATATAAGCTTGTTCTTTTCTTGTTGTAGTTGATTTATGGATTCATTCAAGTTGAAGCATGCTCATGTTAGGGGTTGTTCTTGTTTTTTAAGGTAAGAATATTATTCTTCAACATGTATTTGAGAATATCTAAGTATTGTTTATGTTGTTAAAGTAAGAACTGACGGAATCGAATATCAAAAGTCGTATATAGCTTGATGTATTTGCTGGGCTATTTCGGAGTTGCTTCTACATTGTCTTATGTCTAGAAATCATGAAGTAAGACTTGAGTGTGTTGCATTTGTTGTTGCTATGTATCTTAAAACAAAGAAGGGTTTAAAGTGTAGCTTTACTAGTTGTAACGAGCTTGTCGCTCGACGTATCGTTTGTGTTGGTTGAAGGGCTAAATATGTGGTTGTTGGTTGTTATAATTGATGTTGTTATTGGGAACCTGAGGATTGTAAAAGAAATAGGGAAGATGCTTCCCGTTCTATTATAGAATAAGCTTATCGTTCGGTATATGATATTTGTATAATTCGTAGCTTGACAATAGCATCATTATTATTGATTGTAGATTGATGTGCTGCTCAAGTTAAGCATATTTAATTGTTGAGCAATTGACGGAAGGTATGTAAAGGCTATTTCTCTTATTTCGATAGCATGAATCCATAGTTAAGTAGGTTTTGAACATAGTATACCCAAGAAAAACAATTCGTAAAGGTCCCACATTATGTTAATTCATCTTGCTCATGATGTAGCTATCCCTTGTTGGGAATTCCTATTGAATTTAGTATTATTCCATGTATAGATGAGAAATTGAGAGTATACATGTGTCATCATTGTTATTGTTTCAGAAAGTGTATTGTATTAACAGACTTATATTCTTATATTAGATCTTAATACTCAGTGTTACTGGTTTCTGGCGATTTGTTGTATTATTTGGATATTTATCTACGCTTATTCGACTTCTAGACTCATTCATTTTAGTATCGTTATTTTTTTCCGTTATTGTTTTATGAATGGCTTACTTAGCAAGCTTTGGGCCTATCACAATCAATGGTGGTTTTGGGTCGTGGCAGATCTTCTTCGTTATAACAAGCAAGATATAGAACAACTATCAAAAGTTGGATTCACAACGCAAAATCAATATGAAGTGATTTTCCAATACAACACATGCTTACAAAAAGAATGTGTTAATTAACATGAATTTGGACATTATTCATGGTGTTGTGATGGAGTTCGTGATGAATGTAAGAAGAGAGTTTGATATAGGAGAGAAATAAGTATAGAAGTCGGCTTTTTTCTTTTATGTTTCTTTGCTTGGCAAGCGAGATTCTAAAGTCCATTTGTCAAGAAATGGAAAGTCTCATGTAAAACAAGAAGTAATAAAGAGAAACTAAAAATGAAGTAAATAATCTAAGATTGCATATCTTATCTTTAAACTTCAAAAGGAGAAGCCACTTATCTATATTCAACTAATGTTGGTGTAAATCCGATAGTTTATTTGATATAAGTCGTAAGTACGTAATAAATATGTTTGGGTAGACACTTCAAAGTCAATTCATGATAGGATTCTTTAAGGAGTCTGCAATTTGGTACTTCATAGAGTCAGTATGTAGGGCCTACATAGCCCCTCACGAACTCTTTGGTGGTTTAGTTAACTATAAGGCCTACATAGCCCCTGCGAACACTTTGGTGACTTTACTTAACAATAAGGTCTATATAGCCCTTGCAAACTCTTTGACGGCTTTAACTACGAACCAAATCTAGTATAATTCCAAAACATAGATTCCTTAAAGAACTTTGTCGTGAATGTTGCATACATATTTTTATTATGTTTTATGACATAAATTTAAGAAGATGTCATATTTACATGAATATCGATCAATTGAAATTAGAAAAGTGGCTTCTTCGGATATGCAATCATAGATAATTTTCTAAGCTTATAACTTACTTTATTACCTATTCTTTTACATGAAACTTTTTTATGCTTGACAAATGGATATAGGATCACACTTTCCAAGAAAAGAAACAAAATAGATAACTTTTATTTCCATTCATCTTTCTTTCTCCTCTTAAAACTTTCTTCTTACATGCCGCCATCACTAGCTCCCACATTGGCTCATTGAAGCAAGGAGAGAACCAATGGAAACCTAAAGAGCTAAACTTGAAGAAGCTGATATTTCTTCGATCAAATATTATTAGGATGGCTAAACAAAACTTCTTTTGTTCTTGCTCTCATAAGCACACGTTAATTAGGAAGAAGAGAAATTTTACTTTACTAGGTGAAAGTGGAACCCGGAAGAGTCCACTTGTCCAATAACCGAATGTTTCACATTATTAGTAATATTATGGAAGACATACAATAAAATTCTTATTTCCAAGAAATTATACGTATAAATTCTAGTCCATGAAAGTTGCATTTGTTTAGTGTAAATATCCATTGAGGTTCTTTTCACCTAAATTATGCAAATTGATCAAGAGTTTTCTTTAATTAAAATAAAGGGTCATTTCTTGGTGTGTGCATGCCATCCTTGCGCCATACTAATCTTATCGGATGTTCCCGAAGGAACAATTGATCAAGAGTTAATTAGAAAATTACACATATATACTAGCATGTAGTTGTTGGTTTTTTCTTCATTGGACTTACTTTTAATTATAAAAATGATAACAGAACAAAAATATAAAGACAAAAATTAATAGAAAACTAAGAAATGAATGATAACAAAGCAATTTAGTAACGTAAACTAATAACAAAATTATAAGCATAAAGATAACAAGAAGGGATCAATTAATGAGAACCACAAATAGCCATGTACGGACAAAACTGGTAGGACAAGGAAGAAATAAAAGCAACAAGATCCGTTCAACCAATAATTTTTTCCAATGTGAATTGCACAACAAGAATCACAAACGAGGTACTGCCTCGTATTCACATTTCACAATTTCAATTACTATCTTTCCTTTATACTGCCGTGCGAGCCTCACATTTAGATAGTTTTGAAAATATTTTTTCCAAAATAGCTACATGTACTTTAGCGCACATTATGTCGCTGCATGGCTTCAAGTGATTCCCTTACTAGCAACACACACATAAATCTCACCTTATGCTCCCGCATCCACATTAACCACTATCCTTATACCGCATATAATGATCCAACCGGTCGTTTTGTGTAATTGCGCTCGCTTCTCCTTTTGATGTTTCACACATGTGTGTTTACGATTTTATGATTTACGGGGTTTAGTTTTGTACCGGGATGATTTCAGGTTGATTTAGACCTTTTGATCCTTGGCTTAGAAGCCTAAGTTGTTTATATTGACCAATTGTTGACTTTTGTGAAAACGACCCTGAAACGGTATTTTGATGGCTCCGATAGTTTCAAATAATTATTTTGAACTTGAGTGTATGCCCGAAATTGAGTTCGGAAGTCCGTAGGTTGATTTGTGTTGTTTTGCAAAAATTTGGCAATTTAAAGTTGAAAAGTTTGACCGTAGGTTGACTTTTAGCTATCTGGTTTGAAATTTGATTTTGGAACTTGGAATAGGTCCATTATGCTATTTAAAACTTGTCTACAAAATTTGGTATCATTTGGAGTTGAATTGATAGGATTCCAATGCTTAGTTGCAATTCTGGAAGTTCTAGAAATTTACTTAAAAATTCATGCATTTTGGTGTCCAATTCGTAGTTCCAAAATACATGTATGGACTCGTGGGATTATGGGTAGTTAAAATATTACTTTGGACCCGACTTTTAATCGTGCCGGCTCGGGTTTGACTTTTGTTGACTTTTTAGAATTTTGTAAAGATCAAATCATTATTTATTGAATTGTTTTCCCTTGCATTGGTTGATGATATTAAGTTAATTTTTGTTAGATTTGAGCCTGTGGAGGCATATTTTAGGGAAAAAGCTATTTTTGAGGGTTAAGTTGGCCTAGTTGAGGTAAGTATCTTGCCAAACTTTGTGTGGGGGAACTACCCTTAGAAATTGGTTTGGTTGTGTTAATTGTGTTTTGTGAAATCTGTGTACGCAAGGTGACGAATGGGTACACGGGCTATATTTAGTATTTGAATGGTTTAGACTATTTAGACTATTGTCATTCTTTAGTTTGAATTGCCTTAACATGTTATATCTTTCATTGTTAATCCACCCTTTCATGTGCTAATCTACCCTTACATGCTTCATTTGATATTGTGAACACATTGTTTCGCCTCTTACTCTCTAATGTGCTCTTTCATGCTTTAGTTGAAGTTATTGCGTTCCTTGTGTTTTGTTACATCTTTAAAGTGTTGAACTACTTGTAATTGAAGTTATTTCATGAAATATCTTATTGTTGAGTTATTTATGTTGAAGTTGAGAAAGTCGTTATCCCTTTGAGGCGAAGTTGTTAATTGTTGAGATATCTTTCTTGTTGAATTATTCACTTTTGTTTTGTCATTGTCGAGATATCCTTCTTTTTGGGCTATTCACTCTTATTTTGTTATTGTTGAGATTATTGAGCAATCTGATTTTGCCTTGAGCTATTTGTTGTGGAAACATTGATATTGTTGATTTTTTTGGTAAGTTGTGGCATATGGGTACTCGTGGTGCGAGTTGTGATTTTGTTATGATATTGATACGCATGCAGTGGTATAAGTCTTGCGGTTGACACGCTTGCGGTCAAATAAAGTGGGCTTGGTACGCGTGTTGCTAGTAGTGGAACTACTTGAAGCCAGGCAGTGTGATAAGGTGGGCTAAAACGGGGGTAGCTATTTCGGGAAAATGATTCTTAAAAACTAAATGTAAGGCTCCCGCGGTGATATAAGTAAAGATTGTTATTGAAATTTTGAAAAGTGAATGCGAGGCGGTACCTCAGTTGTGATTCATGTTATATTCGAGGTGGTACCTCGGTTGTGATTTTTATTGTATATGATGCGGTACTTTGGTTGTGGTTCTTGTTGTATACGAGGCGGTACCTAATTTATGATTCTTGCTATTTATCTCATGTTGTAAAGAGTTATTGATGGAACACTTCTTGTTGCTTTTATTCTTTCCTTGTCTTATCAGTTTTGTCTATATTTGACTATTGTGGTTATCATTAATTGCTTCCTCTATATTATCTCCATACTTACAATTCTATGTTTAGTCAATTTTATTGACTTGTTCCGTATCATTTATCTCTCTTCTTTCTATTACTTCTTGTTATTACGTTTTCATTCTAATTATTATGTTCTAGTAAGTGTCTTGACCTGGCCTCGTTACTACTCTACCGAGGTTAGGCTTGATACTTACTGGGAACCATTATGGTGTACTCATACTACGCGTTTGCACATCTTTTTGTTCAGGTACATCTACCTGTTTTGGACATTAGTTCTCGATTGTAGCAGTCATTCGGAGACTTCAAGGTATACCTGATCGGCATCCGCAGGCCTCATAGTCACCTTCCCTTATCTTTTTATTCTGTTATATTTCTCATTCAAATAGTGTTGTACTAGCCATTCTAGATAAATCTGTAGAGCTTATAAATCATTTTCACTCGTTCTGAGAGAGGTGTTGTTGAGATTCTATTATGGAAGACTATATGGAAAAAATGAGGTCGTGACACTGCCGCATGCCCATCAATATCATAACACATTAACAACTCGCACCACAAGTGCCCATATGCCACAACTTGCCAAATATAAATAATATTAGTGTTTCCACTATAAATAGCCCATGGCTCAACCACAATTTGCACAAGAATCTCAACAATAACAAAATGAATGTGAATTTCTCAACATGAAAGACATCTCAACAATTAATAAATTCACCTCAATGTGATAACGACTTTCACAACTTCAATACCAATAACTCAACAAGAAGATATTTCATGAATAACACCTTCAAGTAAAAGTGAGTCAAAATTAAAACTATAACAAGGCAATAAGGAAGACAATAACTTCAACTAAGACATATAAGAGCAAAATAACAAGTAAGAGGTACAACAAGTGTTAACAATGTCAAATACAGCATGTAAGGGTAGTTTAACACATGTAATGGCTGATTAACAATAAGGAATATAATATGTTATGACAATTCAATTAAAGATATGGAATGAATCCAAATAACCTAAACTGGTAAATTATCACATATAGCCCGTGTACCCACTCGTCACCTTGCGTACATGACTTTCACATAATACAAATGGCACAATCAATCCAAATCCTAAGGGGTAGTTCCCCCCACACAAAATTAGGCAAGATGCTTACCTAAACTAGACCAACTCAAACCTCAGAAATAGCATTTCCCCTAAAATTCATCTCCACACGGCTCAAATCTACCCAAAAGTAACTTGATATAATCAACCAATGCGTGGGAAAATAATTACAATAGATAAAGCTTTGATCTTTAAAAAATTTAACCTCGGGTCCAAGGGTAGATTCCAATTACCTATAACCCTACGATTCCATACATGTGTTTTGTTTTCAAATCAGAGTCCAAATCGACTCTAAAAACTCAATTCTTCATTTGTTTTTCAAAAACTTGACAAAATCTCTAAAATTCACTTTGATTCACATAAATTTGATGTTAAATATTAGATATATTCATGAAATATAGTAAAAACTATTAGAATTACTTACCCAATGTTTGTATATGAAAATCATCTCTCTAAATCGCCTTCTACCGAGCCTAGATATCTAAAATATGATAACATAATATGAAATCCAGACTTTCTAACATTTTGTTCAATTGCAGAAATCACATTTACGACACTAGCTTCGCAATGGTGAACCCTTGCAATTGCGGCTATTGATACACTGAGAAAATGTCGCAATTGCGACTCTGACTTCGCAAATGCAAAGTCTATTCTCCTCGCATATGCGAGAAAAACTTCTCAAATGCGACTTGTCCTACCCAGGCCCGTATTTCGCAAATGTGAAATAGGCATCGCATTTGCGATACCTGTCCCTCCCCTGCAATGTTGGAAATTGCAAAGCTGGTGCTTGCAATTACGACATCAGAGCACCAGCACACCAGATTTTCTATTTTCACTCCAAATCATTCTGAAACACGTCCGAAAAAACAAAAATCAACATACGAACCTACGAATTTGATTTCGGGCATACACCCAAGTCTAATATTACGAGAAGAAACTATTGGAGCCATCAAAATACTGTTCCGAAGTCATTTTCACAAAAATCAATGTTTGGTCAATATTTCTTACTTAAGATCTATGTCAATACCCAAAGGGTCTAAATCAACCCGAAATCATTGAAGAACAAAACCAACTGACCCTATAAGTCATAAAACTATAAACACACATGTGTGAAGCATCAAAAGGGGAAACATAGTGCAAATACGCAAAACGATAGGTCGGGTCTTTACAATAAGTCACTAGAAAATATAACTAGGACAATGCTCATTTCTAGTGTTCTTCCAAAAGTGTTCTAGGTAGAATCCATAAACATTTCATGTTACTTTTTGAATATATGCATGGTGAGAAACTCTGTCATGATCAAAAATTCCATCTCTTAGTGGTGATGGCACCAAACCCCTACATGCTAGATAAGCCAAACAATAAATAACACAACCCAAACAAAAGATCATCAATAAATCATAAATGAGATGGTGGAAATCCAAACAACTATCCCAAGGGCTGGTAGTACAGTTCATGAGCGATTAAGAATAAGAATATGAATATGAATATAACTATGATAGGAAGAAATATTACATCATCTATTTAAAATTTACATAAACAGAAATATAAGTCATAAACCATTATAAACAAATTGTAGCTTGTATCTAGAACACTAGTACATCTCCAATGCTGGACTTCATCTTCAAGATCCACTGTAGCTCATCTTCAATATCTACATGCATGGTGTAGACATGTAGTATGAGTACAATCGATCTAATGTACTAACTAATATCAAGATTAACATCAGTAAAGTAGTGACGAGGTTTTGAGTCAAAATATACTTACTTCATCAAACCTGAACAATTCATGAATATACATGTATACAGCAACAATACAAAAATTCTAACAATGAAGTGCAAGTAAGCCATAATTGCACTGAGAGAAGATATGCGCGAGCATCGTAAACAAACTAACATTTCACTATATAGAGAAGATATATATTTGATATCAAATAAACCGTCAACAACTGCATATAGAGAAGATATGCATGAATAAACAAGTCAAGTTACACAGATTGACATATAAAAAATATGTACCATGAATCATTTCATTAATTAAAGCAATATATAGAGAATATATGCATTTGATATCAAATAACCCATTAACAATTGCATATAGGGAAGAGATACATAAATAAACAAGTTAAGTTATACATATTGACATATCGATAAGATATGTATCATGAATCCTTTTATAAATTAAAATAATATATGGAGGCGATATGCATAAAAGGAATATATAGATTCCGGAGCTAGCATATAGAGAAGATATGCGGTAAAAATTATGTATACGTCGAAGAAGCTTACATATAAAGAAGATATGCAACAAAGTAAACCCCGGGCTCACATGGTCAAAACCCGAGTCTAGAGGTAGATCCCATTTTTTCTTAACCCCACAAATCCAAATATATGCTTAGTTTTCAAATCCAAGTTCAAATCATAGCTCAAAACCTTAATTTTTCACTCTCTTAGGTTGTAGGAAAACCCCCCAAATTTCATCTTAAGATTTCATGTTGTAGGTGTTAATAATCCATGTAGATTCTTAAAATAATACCATAAGGGGTCGTTTGGTATAGGGTATAAGAAGGTATAGTGCTGGTATAAAAATTTAATACCACCTTAATACTTTGTTTGGTTAGCAAACCTGGTATAAGTTATCCCGGGATTAAAATTAGTACCGAGATAACTTATACCTTTATGCAACAATCATTTTTAATATAACATACCAAAAAGTTGATAAAAACAATACCAGGATAATTAATACTGGCATAACTAATACCAGTATAACTTATCCCAGCATAACTTATCCCGGCATAAGCCATATTCAAACCAAACGGCCCCTAAATGAGTAGAAATTACATACCACTTAGTATTGTATGAAAATATCCATGCAAAATCTCCCTCTCAAAGTCTAGGGTTCAAACTATGAGAGAATGGGTTAAAATTCCAAAAAATTCTAACTTAAAATTGTTTGCCTAAGGGTATACTTTGCGAACGTGGTCCATGCCTTGTGTTTGCAAAGCACAAAATTCATCTGCTAGAATTTCCCCCTTTGCAATTGCGAAAGACCCCTCGCGATTGCGGTGCACTGCCTGACAAACCAATGCGAACATGACATGACACCCGTTAATGCGATGCCTTAGCTGGCCAGCTTTTTTCACGGACGCGACCATGTCTTCGCGAACACGAAGGCTTCCTCCCAACTCCCAGCACCTTATTTGCGAATGCAACTACCCCATCGCGAATGCGAAGAGCTAAATTCCTCCAGCTCCAAATCTTTCATTGCGAACGTGAGACTCCTCTCATGATTGCGATGAACACCAGACACCAGCACATTATCCAACTCCAAATATGGTTCAAGTGGTCTGAAACTCACTCGAGTCGTTCGGTACCCGGTCTAATCTACCAGCAAGTTCATAATAACTACCTGAAACTTTCCAAATCTTTCAAACACATACAATATTATCACATTTACAAATCAAGGATCAAATCACGATTTGCACTTCTCTCAAGTTCTAGAACTTCTAAACCAATGTCTAATTCATGCATAAACAATTCAGATCACAACTAATCTTTGTAGACTAGTTCCATAAAACAAAATAAACCTATTTTAATTTTCAAAACAACAATAGGAGTCTGATATTATCAGAGCTAACGATCGGTCAAACTTAAAAACTCTTCAATTCTTCAAATTTTCAACTTTCAACAAATAAAGCCAAAACATTGTAGGAATCCTCGAATCCAAATATGAATAGACACTCAAATCCAAAATTACCATACGAACATATTGAAACTATCAAATCCTAATTCCAAGGCCGTTTTACTCTAAGGTCAAACCTTAGTCAACTTTTCCAACTTAAAGCTCCCAAATTGAGAATCACGTTTCCATATCAAATACGAACATATTGAAAATCAAAACCAACCATATAAGCAAGTGCTAATGCATCATATAAAGCTACTCAAAGTCTCAAACCAACGAACATAAATGCTAAAGCTCCAAATTAGCGGTTGGGGCGTTACAATTTTCCCTACTTAAATATACATTCATCCTAGAACGTGCCAAGAGTCGTGCCAAAGCCGTCAAATAACTATATAATCTTATCATACACATGCCCATGAGTTATCCCATGCCACTTCAATCCATACAAGTCCATTAACACAATCCCGACTGAAGATTCTTCCTTCGACCTTAATCCTTAACCCTTAGCATGGAATATCGATATTCGAAACTCCCTCTAGGATCCAGTTCTTGAATATATATACACTATATCAATCCCCACAATTTGCATGAAATTATAAATGTACTCCCATATGTAACCACACGATGTACCCCACAAACTATATGCCCATAGCCAAATCTTCTACCCATATTAACTACTCGTTATCAAATCTAGTACCATTAATATACTTCATATCAACTAAAACCTCATTTTAACCATTTGAAGCACAGCAAATTAAGAAATAAATATGTAGAAACTCACACTCACCAATCACATCAACAAGTCATAGAGATCTCTCATCTGACAAGAACCATTGCTAATTCTAAGACGACTAATGACATTCTTCTTCCATACGTAACTTATCCAAATCTGATTTTTACCAATCTTAGGTCCAATGAACTTGTATTACCCCAGTACAAGATGCTCGATTGACATGTCACACCAAATTCCACCTAAAACCTCATGCAATGCAATCCGTGCGCTCAAAAAGCAATAACTCGAATATGACCAACAATGATAAGAGAAACAAATAAGAGAACTATCCAACAAGTTCAAAAAATATAAAAACAAAGAATCACGCAATGAACCCATCCCATAAGGGTGGAACAAAACACACATAATACGAACAGGGAATTGTATCTAATAATAACTCCGATACAGCGCAGAACCCAATCCAAACATATAAATCCACATGGAGATACCCATAATCCATAATTATCATACTTACTAAACACATATGTACTGATAACAAGCACGTGAAGTGCATAAACATAATCATGGGGAGGCAACTAGCATAAAGCACCTGTCACGACCCAAACCGATGGGCCACGACGGGCAGCTGGTACCTTACTCAACCGAGTACCAACGTAACGTATCTTTCTTATTACATCATCATATACATATGACATACAGGCCTAATAGGCCAACATGATCATTTATAAACTCAAAACATAGGCCGACAAGGCCGTACAATCTTTTATGTACACGACATATGTCTATAAGCCTCTAAGAATACATAAATATCATAAAGGACGTGACAGAGTCCCGCCATACCAAACAATATACGTCTAAATCATACTAACCAAACGAGCAATTTCGAAGCAAATAGAGCACATCAACATCTTCTATTAAGCTGATAGCCTACTTAAAGGGCTCTCAACCTTTCTATCAGGACCTGCGGGCATGAAACGTAACGTCCCCAGGCATAAGGGACGTTAGTACAAATAATGTACCGAGTATGTAAGACACATAAATAAATACATAAGAGACATGGAAGACATATAGAGTACATGACTCAACCTGTAAGTCTGAATAACTTTGTAAATCATAAATTACTTTTAATGTCATGCATATTCATATGAGTGTCAAGTCATGCGTAAGTACATGTTTCATAATATCATCAACCTCTAAGGGCATCCCATCATATCATATCAGCCATTGTGGGCAAAATTATCATCGTATACCAGCTGATCAAGTAGTAGCGCGTATATAACGCCATAACCTTTCCCATATATATATATATACCCATATATAACGCCGTTTGAATCATATTTTAGCCACACTGGGCAACATCATTATTATATACCAGCTGATCAGGTGGTGGTGAGTATATAACGCCATAACTCATCATCATATACCAGCTGATCAGGTGGTGGTGCATATATAACGCCTTAACCTTTTACATATCCCATATACATATATATACATACATATATATACGTATATAACGCAATCTAGTCATAGGTTAATGCACATGAATGCAATGCATGAAAAGTACGTTAATAAAATCTTTCGGAGCTTCATAAGACCATTTTGCCTTTGAGTAATATCATAAAGTAAACTCTTTTCAACTTTCTTATTTTTCTGAGACCCATGAACAAATGATAAAATATTATGACACACAAAAATTCAAGTACATAGATATCTCTTATATTTCTATGAATAGAGTCACTCATGGATGCATTTGCACATTTCGTTCGTATCGTATGGATCATGCCAAAAAAAAGAAGGGATAGCCTTAACATACCTGAACTGATTTTTCTTGACAATTCCTCTACACACGCATTTTTAGAAAACACGTAATGGCGGATCAAAGCAGGGGAAAATCCATATGCTATTCTTGAGAAGGATTGCACCATACTTCCTTAGAATCGCAAAATCTCACGTTACTGCTCCAACCATTGTAAATCACGTATGCAATCTCTCTGCAACGTGATTTTTTATCTTCTAATTTTTAAGGGGGTAAGTAAACATTAGCTTGTATTGCTAAAGTAAATGTTTCTATGCAATTTACGTGAATAAGGCTTAAACAAATGTTAACCTTGTATGTTTTATTTATTCCTTTTCCCAATTTTTAGAGAAGGATTTGGGGAAGCATATGATAGAGATATAGCTTTTGCTAGTTCTCTTGAAATCTTTGGAGGAGAGTACACTGTTCCCGTTTCATTTGGAGTTCAATTTTTGTCCTTAACTTTCCATATGGCTGCTACGTTTTAGCTTTAATGTTTATTCAAAGACTTCAATTAATCCACCACTAATTATTAATTAACTAGGTAATGTCCCATTACCCAATAATTGACCAATATTTAAAATACTACTCACTTTTCACATACCTTATACACCTTACTATCATGGTCATGTGGTACCTTGTATGACAATAGCCCATAAATACCGAGTATTTTAACTTGGCCGTATTTGATACCAACATGTCAAACTTGGACGAAAACTCACTTCCTTTGACTTTCTTCCCCTCTCACCTTCACGAATTTACTCATTACTTATTTGAAATAGCGTAATGCTTATAATCTCAAAATAATGTTATTCCCGAGCTTACGTTGATTAACTTACGACGAAATTTTAACATACAAAAATGTGGGATGTAACAACATTCCTCCATTGGAACATTCGTCCTCGAATGTTGACTGATGTACTTATTTTTTTTCATAACCTATGGCTTTTGTGAATACTTTAGTACTCTCCTTGCCATCTAGGCAACTGTCCTGTGAATAAATCCAAAGGCCACGGCATTCCCCCCTTTAGACTTCTCTCCCATACCATGACTTGTGATCGAAATTCTTTCAATCTCGTAACTGTTGCTACCTTCTATCATGCAGCCTCTACGATACTGACCTTGTAAGTGTGCCTATGCGACTCTTCTCTCCTTTTTCCTCCAGCTTTTAGCCAGTCTCTAGGCCTTACTTTGTAAACATAGACAGAGCTTAATAGGATGTCTCTCTGGGTATCTATAAATATACTGAAGTTCTTCTCTCGGTACTTTGTAGAACTAGCGAATATTGTTTTATCTTATTTCATAGACCTGATTATCCATTCGTATGACTTTACTACATCTATGTAGGTCATACTATACCATAAATCCTACATCAATTTATCATTACCGAGGTTTGCAACCAACTCCAAGTTACTCCCGTTGCTTATCCTTAAGACTGATGGTCTAATCTTATCTCATACTGTTGAATTTTTATCCATCTATTGTTGATTCACCTTAATGTTGGTTCATCATCTACCAGTGATAACTTGATCTCTTATGTAACACCACCACTAGGGCACGCATCTCATCGGGGACATATAGAGTAATTAGATTGATCTACCTAGGGGTAATACTATACATCCATAACCGTACTTTATAGCATCCAATGTGACTCACATTATATGAGTATTTTAATCTCTTACAATTCATGAAATCCTCTTCAAGTCATTACTCAATCGAGGGCCTAAACGTCATCCTTTATCTATCACAATCACACCTTCATTCTACTACCAGTGCAATATTTCATCTTTACTAAATGCTACTAGTCTTGGATTTCTTTGATTTCATTCAGGCTATATTGAGATTTAAATAACTTAGAGGAACCCTCAGCTCCCTTGTTTTCACGGGCTTAATCCCGAGGACTTATCTATTTTCGTCACCTTCTCACATGACCTTTTCTTATCCTTACTCCTGTCTTTCTAAGACCTTGTTGTTCTATCATACCTTAGCTTGTGATCGATTTCCTTATGAGTTATGGAACATCAAGCGAGACATTGCATCGTCTCTAACTCTTGTTTTACTCTCTAGTTAGACCTTTCAGTACTTAGAAACCATAGGTTGGAAGGTATGCTACTGTCGATACAGCTATTGATACTGAATTCTCGCGCTTCTAGCTTACTATCTATAGTATGGACTATTCACAACCTTCTGTATATGAGTATCTCGTACGTTGTTCACCTTTACCTTACTTACCTTACAATCTTGATTACATCTTGTATCTCTTTCATGACCTTTCTTCCATATAGGTACAATTCACATCCATAACTTGAAGCTCTATTATAATACTTGCACCTCTGGTGCATATACAATCTAGTGGGAGCTTCATACTGAACTTCTTAATAGGATGGTACTCTTATAACGGACTTTATAGAAGAGCCATAATAGAATATGGTTACTGTATTATCTCTCATGTACCTCTGATATCTAAGAGTAATCCTGCAATATTCTCAATCACGAGGTCTATAATTTTTTGGGTCCAATAATCAAATTCCTGATTTAATTCGTTGATGTACCTTTTTAGTTTCCTCTTCCTTCTGCTCAGCCTTTATGCTTAAGCTATCTTCCGATCTGCGGCTCATGGTATTACATTAGCCTTTCATGGATGCTATAGAATACCCAGGATGTAATCTTCTTATAATTCAATTTTTTATGTATGACCTAGACTGAATTCTTTCTTTTAACTTGTATCAGAATCTTCTACGGCTTTTGTTTGTCAACATATATGTATACTCCAAAATCGCAATTGCATTCATAACATAATCAACTCTGGATCATTGATCTAATAGTTCCTTCTCAACTTTCTTTAAACACAAACTATTACTTTTCCTAGTCTTCTGCCTTCTTGTTGCATGCATACTTAGCTTATCTTAGTTCTCACGCATGCCATAATTTTTGTGAAACTCATTTGATCTCGAATATCACTTTTGACTTTACTTCCCGTTCGCGAGCCACGATAGGTGCCACTTTATTTTACAGCGTGCATACAAAGTTATAGTGAGATTTTTTTTTCTTTTTTACAAGACCATTTTTTTTCTTCGAGTTACCACGTTTAAGTTGAAGACTTCTTCCTTATTTCCTCAGTTAGTATTTTGTCGTAGTACTTAGGGAAGACCTTCTGACTCTTGTAACGTTGTGAGCTTATTACATCGCATACCCAATGGAATTCTTGATGTTCGTACTGACCTATAATTATCCGTAATTCTTGCCTTCACGTCCTTGTGCTTGTAGGGTTGTTTCTGAACTGATATTTTGACTATTTTCCCAGTGGTACTCTATTTTATTTTCATGATATTCATACGATGCCTTTAACTACCCCAAGTCCTATCTGAATATTTCTCAAGTAATATAATGACATCATTGCGAGGCTATTTCACTATATTAGGTTTTACCATGTTTATCTTGCACAATCTGCTAACTCATCTGTAACCTCCTGTTTAGCTATAACTAGGCTCTTTCTGAATCAACTACCAACTACTCGTTGTCTCATTCTCATACAATGTTTCGCGTAATATTTCTTGTGTTATTTCCTTTTTCTTAACTTACATCTTGTACTGACTCTTTATTTATCAATAACATCCTGGGCAGGAACCCCTTACTTCCTTTCCCTGGCATCGTGCTTGCTTAATGTTCTGGAATCGTAGCATATACGTAGGAGCTGAATAAGTGTAATCTCATTCCTTTTTTTGTTTTTACCACATGCTTCCATTATCATTCCATGATTACTTGAACCACGTAATTCTGACATTATGCCACATCACTCTATATTCCACCCTTTAGGGAAGCGTCTTCCTGAATGATCATTCTCTAAATTTCTCATGAATCTTCTTTTGTCGTCCATTCTATTATTAGTGGAACAAAATATGAAGTTCTTATGATGGCAACTATCACAAGTCACTCAGTCCCTAATTCATGTTCAGTTTATCTTGTTCACCATCCATACTGGTTCTATTACTCTGGGGTCTCACTTTTCCTCTTGGTAATCACGCTAGAGTTGCAAATGTATTTCTTGAAATGAGGACATGATTGTATGACCTATACTTTTTTGTTGTCCTAAGGACTGTCACTTCTCGTTTCTTCCTTCACTTGACTATAGATTTTGTAATATTATCATCTTTTGATATACCGTTGTCATCCATGTATCACATATTACTCATAATGCATTATTAACTCTTTTATAATTTCCCAACATTTATGCCTATCACTTTATTCTGAAAAATTGAACAAGACTTTCTTTTGCTCTTAGCTTCCCTTTGCTCTATCCAATGACTCTTCAAGTTGCTTAACGTTCTCGCTTTACTAGGGATGTGAGCCACACTAAGGTAATATTTATCGTTTCGTGGCTTATAGTGAATGTCTTTGTAGTACTCATATCTGGCTGCACTATTTCAGGGTGCACCATCTGGTGTCTCATAAAGATATCTATTAGCATATTTGCAATATCCTTCGAAAATGTCAACTGACGCAAACAATTCATCCATCATATCTTCTTATACTACTTCTGTTAATCCCCATAGGGCATATATAGAATGGATGTGACCAATTGTATATACCTCTGTTACTATTTAATATAACTCAAAAGACTTATGTTCCTCTACCTCAATTATAAACGCCGTTAGCCTTCATTAATTCGGTGCCTCGTACTCTTCTTCCTCTTGCTTTTTTGCTTGTTGAAACTTGTATTTATCTTCTTAATCTCTCATTGTCTTTTACCATAAAGATGAATAGACATTCTTGCCTTAAGGCTTCTTATCAGGAAGCTTAATTTCAGTACACCCATGATCTGCTAAAGACCACACTTATACTTATCGTAGGCATTATACAAAAATCCAATTCCTCTAGCTCGGCTTTTCCACAACTATCTCTCTTCCCAATCCTTCTTTCTAAATGTAGGTATCGTCTTATTACGAATAATAAAAAAAGAATTTCGGAATTTGGGTTCTTATAAGTGAGCTCAACCATACGATCTAGAGTAAGATGAAAGAGTGACAATGCTAAATGCCCTGTAGCCTCCTGCTTATAAGTGTGGTGCACGACACACCCATAAACAAGACTCTACTAGACACGACTTGTAGAAATCCCTAGGAAAGAACTGCTTTGATACCACTTTTGTCACGACTCAAACCAATGGGCCACGATGGGCACTCAGTACCTTACTCAACCAAATACCAATGTAACGTATCTTTCTTATTACATCATCATATACACATGACATACGAGCCTAATATGTCAACATGATCCTTTATAAACTCAAAACATAGGCCGTACAATCTTTTATGTACACGACATATATTTACAAGTCTCTAAGAATACATAAATATCATAAAGGACGTGACAGAGTCCCGCCATACCAAACAATATACGTCTAAATCATACTAACCAAACGAGCAATTTCGAAGCAAATAGAGCGCATCAACATCTTCTGCTAAGCTGATAGCCTACTTAAAGGGCTCTCGACCTGTCTATCAGGACCTGCGGGCATGAAACGCAACGTCCCCAGGCAAAAGGGACATTAGAACGAATAATCTACCGAGTATGTAAGTCACATAAATAAATACATAAGTGACATGGAAGACATATAGAGTACATGACTCAACCTATAAGTCTGAATAACTTTGTAAATCATAAATTACTTTTAATGTCATGAATATTCATATGAGTGTCAAGTCATGCATAGGTACATATTTCATAATATCATCAACCTCTACGAGAATCCCATCATATCATATCGGCCACTATGGGCAAAATCATCATCGTATACCAACTGATTAGGTGGTGGTGCGTATATAACGCCATATCCTTTACAATATCCCATATACATATATTTATACATACATATATACGCATATATAATGCCGTTTGAATCATATTTTAGCCACTGTGGGCAACATCATTATCATATACCAACTGATCAGACGATGGTACGTATGTAACGATGAAACCTTTCCCATATCTCATATATATATATATATATATATATATATACATACATATATACGCGTATAAAACGCCGTCTGAATCACATTTCAGCCATTATGGGCAACATCATCATCATATACCTGCTGATCAGGTGGTGGTGCGTATATAACGCCGTAACCTTTCCCATATCCTATATACATATATATACATACATATACGCGTATATAATGCAATCTAGTCATGGGTCAATGCACATGAATGCAATGCATGAAAAGTACGTTAATAAAATCTTTCGGAGCTTCATAAGGCCATTTTGCCTTTGAGTAATATCATAAAGTAAACTCTTTTCAACTTTCATATTTTTCTGAGACCCATGAACAAATGATAAAATATTATGACACACGAAAATTCAAGAACATAGATATATCTGATACTTATATGAATAGAATCATTCATGGAATTTGTGCATTTGCATGTTTTGTTCATATAGTATGGATCATGCCAAAAGAAAGAAGGGATAGCGTTAACATACCTGAACCGATTTTTCTTGATAATTCCTCTACACACGCTTTTTGCAAAAACACATATTGGCAGATCAAAGTAGGGGGGAAATCCACATGCTATTCTTGAGAAGGATTGCACCATACTTCCTTAGAATCGCAAAATCTCACGTTACCACATCAACCATTGTAAATCACGTATGCAATCTCTCTGCAATGTGATTTTGTATCTTTTAATTTTTAAGGGAGTAAGCAAACATTAGCTTGTATTGCTAAAGTAAATATTTCTATGCAATTTACGTGAATAAGGCTTAAAGAAATGTTAACCTTGTATGTTTTATTTATTCCTTTTCCCAATTTTTAGAGAAGGATTTGGGGAAGCATATGATAGAGATATAGCTTTTGCTAGTTCTCTTGAAATCTTTGGAGGAGAGTACACTGTTTCCGTTTCATTTGGAGTTCAATTTTTGTCTTTATCTTTCCATATAGCTTGCCATATAAATGATCTACTATTGTGAAGACATTCATGGGAAGACATTATTGAGCTAATAATGTAACACCTTGCTACTTCATGTATGAGTCACAAATCACTTATTGGACACCTTGCTATAATAATACATGAGTCACTTATGCATTGTCATGTGGTTGCCACGTTTTAGCTTTAATGTTTATCCAAAGACTTCAATTAATCCACCACTAATTATTAATTAACTAGGTAATGGGAGACTTCAATTAATCCACCACTAATTATTAATTAACTAGGTAATGTCTCATTACCCAATAATTGACCAATTACCCACATAATTAAGAATTATTTTCACTTACTTAAAATACTACTCACTTTTCACATACCGTATACACCTTACTATCATGGTCATGTGGTACCTTGTATGGCAATAGCCCATAAATATCGAGTATTTTAGCTTGGCCGTATTTGATCCCAACATGTCAAACTTGGACGAAAATTCACTTCCTTTGACTTTCTTCCCCCTTCACCTTCACGAATTTACTCATCACTTGTTTGAAATAGCGTAATGCTTATAATCTCACAATAGTGTCATTCCCGAACTTACGTTGATTAACTTACGACAAAATTTTAACATACAAAAATACGGGATGTAACATCATTCCCCCCATTGGAACATTCATCCTCAAATGTTGACTAATGTACTTATCAGTTTCATAACCTATGGCTTTTGCGAATACTTTAGTACTCTCCTTGCCATTTAGGCAACTGTCCTGTGAATAAATCCAAAGGCCATGGCATTCCCCCCTTTAGATCTCTTTCCCATACCATGACTTGTGATCGAAATTCTTTCAATCTCGTAACTGTTGCTACCTTCTATCATGCAGCCTCTACGATACTGACCTTGTAAGTGTGCCTATGCGACTCTTCTCTCCTTTTCCCTCCAGGTTTTAGCCAGTCTCTAGGCCTTACTTTGTAAACATTGACAGAGCTTAATAGGATGTCTCTCTGGGATCACAACGTGCGTGTGAATAATCAAGTAGCCTCAAAATCCATCTTACCATAAGAGAGTAATACATGAAACATATCAGAGCATGAATAAGTTCAATTCTACTCGATGAAACACTTATAGCAAATGTTGTGTTGAGTAAGCAAATCAATTCCAATGTAGAATACAATTTCTTATTAGGCTTACCAATTGGCCCTCTGACCGATCCTAACCATGCCAAAATAGGTAAATATCCTTCCAAAGATCCAAAGTGACCGTATCCAAGCAACATACAATCAACTATCTAACCTTGAACATACTTTTGTAGTCCGCTACCAATAGGATAATCTGCCTCCACAAATATCCAATCTCTAGACATCGAGAATACAAAAATATCCACACCTAATCTCTAACTCTCCCACTTAAATAATTGCCCCATCATGCATACACAATCACCTCATGATAAATGCTCCCATAAATCATCCGTATTGAGTAGCAAAACCTGAACATCAACGGTTACTAGCCATGCTATTTCTGTAGTACTAGTCAAGCATATGCAACTCAATACACAATACATCTTCTACAACATACACTATTCTCAGGCGATACAAGATAGTGCTTGAATTCTCTTAAACATCTGAAATCTCTCGTGCTGTCTAGAACTTATGATCTTCCTTTCAAAATTTAGTGGTAACCTTTTCCATGCAATGTCAATCCAATACGGCTCACCACATCTATCATGCTACCATACTAAAATACAAGAATCCCATTATCAACTCTGAATAACAAGTAGGACGATCCTCCTCATAAACACTTCATCGACCCAAAAAATACCACTTTGCTCATTTCAGGAGAGGATCACAACACACAACAAGCTTTCCACACCTGTAGAAGACATCAAACTCAAGTCTTAGAAACCCATCATAAACTCATCGAAACCCATTTGCATATAACCAAGCTATCAAAACTGAATACCTCCAATTTAACCAAGTCACGCAGATTGCCAAACCCAAAAGCCTTGCCATAAAAGCACATGTGAGGCCTTATCATACCGAAGGAAATGATCATTTCTATTACCATGCTGATCTAAGTTCTTCAGATTCCTCTTGACTTGCCATCAAGATAACGTTTAACTTCCCTAATACACTGTGAACCTTGATAAAACTTATCCTAAGTGACCCCAAAAAGAAACCAGATTATCTTAAGATTCGTGAGCCACTTTATTCTGTTCATGCCCCCTAAAAGTACCTCCACCCGAAATGCCTGCTCTGAAGAGACTTTTAATGAATTTAAAGTTGTTCTTTACATTTCTCTTTTACTACAATGTAGCATTAATAATGATATAGAAATACGGCAAGTTTATGCACCATCCAATGCATATCTAAAATCTTTAGCCACACAAGAAAATCCGAAAAATACTTAAGTACTACCTCAAGAAATATAAACCCATTAGAATTATTATTGTGAGCCGTCAACTCAACTCAAATCTCTGATGCACAACCAATATACGCAAAGTGACTTGTGCTTTATTAGCACATAAATACATTAAGATCAACCTCATCCTTAAGTAATCGAAGGTATCATTTCACCATGCATACCATATCCACAAGGAATATCAAACCCGAGTCACCTCACAATCTCCATATATTATTAAGGTGTAGTACATCATGTATCTAGTAAATGCCTTGCCTAAGGCATTCTCGATGACACCTTTCTCAAATCACAGCTAGTCCACAAGTACATCTTAGTCCAAGAACTACAAAAACACATGCTCAAGTGACCTATTAATCGATGGTAGACTCCCCCACTTGGCTTGAAGCCACAAAACACACCATCTGATAACCCACAATACTTTCCTTCTTAACTGCCGTGACCTCGTGCTATTATCCAGTTGAGTCTCCTCATAAGCTCATGTAGCACTAATCATCCCACCTTCCAAATCATATGCCAAGTGCAAACTCATTCTTATGGCAGTCGTTCCAACTTCCTGGGGTGATCCAAAGTCTCATCATAGTACATATATTTCACTAGGTAGAAGGAAAACTATTCATAGAAGATTTATAAGAATCATACAACCTCGAACCTTTTTGAAGGAGATAACCCGCCCACTTAACACCAAATCAGCATCATCATATGATCTTACCATGGCACAACCATTATGCAATCGATTTATTTTTTTGAGTCTAAATTCGTTAACAAGATATAAGAATTCATTTCATTCCATAAATGAACAATTTATAGATCCGCCAACAAATCCACCTCTTAAGACTATACAGCACACTGAGACGATAATCAAGAATCCATAGTCCTTCGCATCCCAAACAAATCCTTCTCGCACATCCCAACTATCTAAGCATAGTACTTAGTCACATACTACTCATCACATGGCTATCTTCCAGCTCAGTGATCCAACAGTCCAACCACTAGGGATGCCACCAAACTTTTATGCTGAAACTACCGAGCCATATATACGGTATTCACCTTGCCATAAGTCCTGTAGATTGGACTACCTTCATAACATAGAATTATATTACAGCACCATATAAACATCACAAGCCACTAGTACCCTACTGATATCGAGTCCTCATCACCACATACAAAATAATGGAAAGAAATAAAAGATGTAAAATTCGAGCTGAAATAAAATAGCACGATAAAGAAGGAAATAAAGGGAAGTTTTCTAGATATCCTATAGCTGGTCGAAGATAAGTTTGGACTTCAACATATTGATCCACAAGACACTACTAGATACTTGCTCATGACTCGTAGAACCTAAAAAAATATAACTCTGATTCCAACTTATCTCGACCCAAAATCACACTACTTAGTCGTGATGGCACCTAACCCCAATATTCTAGGTATGAAAAACCACAAATAACACAACTGAAATAAAATATCATCAATAAATAATAAATGCCCATACAACTATCCCAAGTACTACTAGTACAGGTCATGAGCGTCTAGGAATAAAAATATAAATACAACTCTGATATGAAAAAATATTACATCATCTATTTTAAATTTTTTCATAAACAAAAATATACGTCCTAAACTACCATGAACACGTGCTAGCTTGTATCTAGAATGCTAGTATATCTCTGATACTGGCCTTTGTCGTCCACAACAAATCAACTCCAAAATTAGCACGCATGGTGTAGAAGTGTAGTATGAGTACAATTGATTTCATGCACTCAGTAACTATCTAGACTAACCTCAGGGAATTAGTGACAAGGTTTTAAGTCAAAAGATAACACAACAACTAAACCAAAATTCTAAGCATGAAGTACAAGTAAGGTCATCGGTACACAAATAGAAGATATGCACAATCATCATAAACAAATTACTATTTTAGCATGTAGAGAAGATATGCATTTTATGTCAAATAAATTGTCAACAGTTGCATATGGAGAAGATATGCATGAATAAACAAGTCAAGTTATATAGATTAACATACATAGAAGATATGCACCGTGAATCATTTAATTAATTAAAGCAGCATATAGAGAAGATATGCACTAGATATCAAATATCCCATCAATAGTTGCATATAGTGAAGATATGTATGAATAAACAAATCAAGAAATACAGATTGACATATAGAGAAAATATCTACCATGAATCATTTCATAAATCAAAATAGCATATAGATGAGATATGCATAAAAGCATGTATACATTCTGAAGCTAGCATATAGAGAAGATATGTTGTAAACATAATGCATATATGAAAGGAGTTTTCACATAGAGAGGATACACAAAGTCCAAAAGTTGATCAGTTTACCATAATCTATGTATACGTCATCAAGGAGAAATATGAGAGGACGAACCTAGAGGGATCGATATATATCCACATATTGTACTGACAGCTTACATGCAACGATTGTAACAACTGTACGGACAATTCACCTGCTATTATAACTCAACTTGCATGGACCACTCACGTTTTGCTAATCCAATTAACCACACAGAAAGCATATACAAGACCACATATGTATGAATAACGAATATCAAATCACATCTCATGGACTGAGTAAAAACAACATGATTGTTTACCTTGAAAATAGTAATTACAATTATATTTGATTTGTGGTTCTAAAAATATGTGATCTATTTTTATGCTAGTTGTTAGGCAATAGATGCCAAGTGTGAGACTAGAAAATAAGATAAGAACTTGAAGATAATATGTTTAGGCAAATCGGGCGACTGAGAATCGGATCCTCGAGCCTGACTATACGGGGCCTCGAGGTCGAGCTCGATGCTGAGCTATGAACGGCCGATGAAGGGCTAATAGTTTTGAGAATTTTGATGAAGGCTCTTTATGATTAATAATGGGCGATAAATGATGAACAATTAATAGAACATAATGAATATAAGCAATAAATGTAAGTAGTGGAATCAAGATAGTATGTTTAAGTTAGAGAGCAGAGAATGTTCTTGTTCTTGTATTGAATGTTGTGAGTAGTATCTGCTCCTACATAAATAACAAGGATTCCCTTTATATATCCGGGGGATCCCAACATAGTACAAGTGTATTTATTACAAAGATACATGGCTGGTACAACCATTTAATGCCACGGTACGGGCTTGAACTAGCCTAATAGACTTGGTTAGCTTTAATCATGTGCTTTGGGAATCTCTCACTCGTTCATTATAGCCGTCAATTTACTCTGCCCTGGGGTCGAGCATATAGGACACTCGGGTTAGACCCTTGAACTGGACTCGAGCCTTTTGAAAACGGGCTTCGAGATATCATAATAATCATAAAATTGGGCTCTCGGATTTTAGCCATATACAGATTGTCCCTGCGTTTCTTAAAATAAAAATAACAAGAAATGGTTCTTACACTGATCCCCTTGAGCCTCTGATGATGACATCATACTTATGATATCAGTTTTGATAACCAAGACGTCCCATCGGTACATCTTTCCATAAGCATGTAATGTAGCGGCGGTTTATTCTATCAAAGCGATAATATCACCGCCGATCCGTCTCCCAAAAAAGCATTGATTGCAACTGCCGATACGTTTCCCAAAGTCATTGATTACGTCGTCGGTTACACTGCCACCTTCCAATAAATGGAAGCTTTCTTTAATCAAACTTCATTCGGTCATTCTTCAATAGCCTTCATCTCCTTTCTTTTCTTCATCCTTATCCGACTCTATTTCCCATGTTTAATGCCTGTGGCCGAAAGGTCACACGGTAGTGCCTTCGCCAATTATGTTATGGCTCTTTATTAGAGCTTTCTCCTACTAAGTGGGATCGCACTGATTTGTTATTGTTGTTGTTATTGTTGGCCCGAAATAATGAGAGAGGAATCTCAAATTATCTTCGTATCAAAGGATATGTGGACCATAAACTGCTGCTCATCTCTCTTAACTTCTACCTAGTATGGTGTTTCACTCCTTTTTCTTTCCGTGTAGTGAGGTGGTGCCATCTACTAACTCTTTTATCCCACGCCGGTGCAATGTATCAAGAAGTGGCTCCCCAATAGTAATGCTACCGAGACCTATACTCACCAAATGTTTCACCCAACCACTTCATCTTTTCATATTTTTTTTCTTCTTCATCTTTTTCTACATCATCTTCATCTTTTTATGCATCTTCTTCATCTCTTTCTGCTTCTTCATCTCTTTATGCTTCTTCTTCATCCTTTAAGATTCCATTTGAAAGGCCGAGATGAGGCCCCCTAGGAAGTGGTTCTTGAAGATATTGCCCCCGAAGGTGTACCCCCGAGAGTAGATTAGACTTTTAGTTGTATATATATATGTGTGTGTATTTTTTTGCTTCTTTGTTTATGTGTAAGGACCCTCTGTGGGCTTTTGTAATCACGTGTAAGGACCCTCTATGGGGTTTTGTAATCATCGTTTATTAAAACAAAATGCTTCTTCAATTTGTCTCTGTTTTGTGCTGAATTTCACTTTATTTACATTTGTGAAGAATCTGAGCACATGACTCCACTGATCGGTCCGAATATCGAGCCCAAGCGTAGGTATTCACTCGGTTTCTGATTGATTAGTATGATATTCCCTAAAACCCTATACCATTCCTCGGACTGAGCCCGAATTGAATCGATGCAAACATAGGCCGTTGGGACCCCCGAATTCGGATTGAGTGAGAATAGGGCTTCGAATCTTAGAATTAAACATAGCCTTTTAGGCCCGGTGATAGTCCTCGAGGGGGAATTTGCTCAAACACCTGAGAATAAATATAGCTCTAAGACTTTCACAGATAGTCCCCGAGTCAGAGTTATCTTTAGCTCTAGCGGCCTAAAAAACTTTATTTGAACTTAGAATGAAGATAGCCTTAAGGCATTATTGGCAGACCCCAAATGAGGATATGCCTGGACTAGGATGGCCCTTGGTCTAAAGTTATCGAGAGGGAGTTTAACTTGATCTGAAGATGAAAACAACACTAAAGCTTTATTATCAATTCTAGAATGAGAACTAGCTCGGGCTCAGGAAGCTTGAGGGCCAAAGAATCGGGTGAACGATTTGTGCTTGTAATAGCACAGGCCCCCGAGATGGGGTACCACCTCGGGGATAGGCTTATACGGATAGCTCCTTAGAGCTTATTTTTCGTTTTGACAAAGATCCTCTAGATCAGGCACCATCTCGGGGCTTAGAATGATTTTGATGGCTCCTTGGAGCCTACTTTTGTCTTGCCAGAGATCCTCGAGATCGGGCACCATCTCGAGGTTTAAAATGATATGGGGGTTTTTGATCCCTCGAACACTGGTCTTCAGTATTTATCATACGAAATGATCGAGGTGATCCTGCCGGTACATCTCTCCAAAAGTGCTAATGGCCTAGTTGGATTTAGTTGTTCTTGCAAGGTAGGCGGACAGTCGCTACTTGCCCTATATATGAGTTTATTTCTCTTTTTTTTTGAGGATTTCGCTATTTTCATCTGCTATCCCTTTTCATAGAGTATTTCTTCCTCGTGTCAGCTTTTCCATCATTTTAATTCAATGTTTTCACTTAATCCTTCATTTTCCTTCCCTTGTTTTATTATAGCCATGGCTTCCATGCCTAAATCCGTTCACTAAGAAGAGGAGGGGTCTGCTTCTTCTTCACACTCAATTTGTAGTACACTACCGGCGTCTAGTGATCCAATCTCAAGATACTTTGTCTCGAGGAGGGACCTTTCGCTAGAGAGGCCTCCTAATATCGAGGGCCATTGGGACCATGCATCAAGGTTTACTTCATCAATAGGAGAGGAACACCTCAAGGCAGTAAGGAAAGACTGCAGATGGGGATAAAAGGTGGCACTGCAGGTACCCTCTCTGGAAGAGAACATTACAGCTTACACAGAGGGGTTTTCACACGTATATATGTACCCCTTAACATTGGGCCATATTTATAGAGTCGTTCTTGACTTCTGTCGAAGATATCAGGCTACCCTGGCAAAGGTACACCAGTCGTTCTGGAGGATAGTGCTGATGATGAGGTTCTTTGTGGAAGAAGCTGGGCTCGAGTTCACACTTAGCCATCTCATCATATTGTACCGCCCTTTCATTGTCAGGGCTAGATAGCTTTGCGATGCCGATCTACTAGACCCTTTGTTATTGATGATGAAGAAAATGGGGACCGAGGATTAATGAATCGGTTCATCCGAGTGAGGACTGTCGATGTTATCCCCGTGGAGTTCCTACCGTTTCCAGAGGAATGGAATGTGACACGTAAGTGGTACGCTTGTGTTTTTGTCATTTTTTGCTTATGAAGGAGGTTAATTCTTTAAAGACGCTTTCTTTTTCCCCTTTTGTAGTAGCCCCGTGGATGCCATATGAGGTTCCCGACTTGGTAGATTGGGCTTGGAAGCTAGCGGCCCATTCGACCTCTGACGAGCATAAATGGCGAGACCTATCCAAGGGTAGATGGGAGGAAACACACCATGGTATGTGCTGTGTGATTGGATTTCTTTGGAGGGCACTTTGTATATACTAACCTCGTCACCGCAGGTATTAGAGAATTTTCTGAGGGGAGATCATTCTCCATTGGAGAGGAGGAGGGGTCGTCGGCTTCAAGACTAAGGAATAATAATAAACCGAAGGAACCCTCGCGGGGCGAAGGTCCTCATAGCAAGACAAGTACTGCTCGGAGGCCTAGAGAAGATGTCTCAACCGAGCCTGCAACACCTGAGGCGTCCGGCCTTGAAAAAGAGGTCCCTTCTTTGCCACCATCTTCTCTTCCCGTCGAAGGTACTTCGAGGCCAGGGGCTTCCTGGATCAAGCGATGTCTCGAATGATCACATTCCTAGTGGTAGCAGTTCTGCAGGGGCCGATGAAACCAGAATAGTATATGCACGTTCGACCTTTGAGGAGGCTCAATGGCTCTATTCAGTGGTGAGTTTTGGCCGATTGTATTAGTTTTTCGATCTTACACTCCTACTTTCTTATTGAGATCCTTTTTTTGTAGGCCTTTGACAAGCTCAAGTCTAGGCTGCTCCACTATGAAGCCAAGTTGAGGAAAGCCTTGGATGGGGAGAAATACCTCAAGCTTCTTTGTGATAAGAGTGGAGATGAGTCGGTATACATGCGGTATGAAGTGAACCGAAGCCTGAACTACGAAAGCCACCTTTAGAAGTAGGTAACCTTGGTTCCGAGGGAATGCATGATTTTTATTCTAACCTTAGCAATTAATGTTTTGATACATTAGTTGCAAAGAAAGATAGAGGATTGGGAACCCCTTTGGGGTGAGGTCAGCCAGGCCAAGCACATGTGTAGCGAGCTAAGAGCTCAGATAGATGCCCATGATGTGGCCAAGAATAATGTTCTGGCCAAGGTTTCTGCACTCGAGGTGCAGTTTTGGAATGCCCATGAGAACAGCTTCGTTCAGACATGTAGGATTACAAGGATTGAATTCGACTTTTTGGAGATGAAGGTCGAGGTCGTAAATGCCCGGGCTAAAGCTGAAGGGATTTGGGCTAAGGCCGACAAGAAAGTGGTCGTCTACTTAAAAGACGTTGATGATTTTCGAGCAAAGTTGAGAGATGCTTCCGATCGAGAGAGCAGAAGCAATGAGTTTGCCCGATGCAAATCTCGGAGGGAAACTCTTGAAGAGATTCACGCCAGAGGATTCGATCTGTCGAAAGGGATAGTGCAGGCCAAGGCGAATGAATATGATACCAAATTTCCCTTATCTGATGCCGAAGATAGTGGAGAAGAGGCAGATAGGGCCGCAGTCCCCGAGGGGAAAATAGACTAGGCTTTTTTGTATTTGATTCTTTGTGCAGTGTTCTTATAGAACTTTGTAAAAGTAGCCTTACATTGTTTTATACATGCACATATGTAACGAAATCTTTCGGTTTTATCCTTTCATGAATCTCTATTTGCTTGTGTATATCTTTCTTTGTCTTGAGTTTTGACGTTTTTTGTCAATGATTAACCAGATGAATTGGCCTTTGCGAAAAAACTCTCGGGTTTGTAGCTCGGCCATGAGACTTGTCGGGGTGGCTCATAGGCTCTTATGTGTTGGGTCGGTACGACCTATTAATATAGGCTGGCGATAGTGGCTCTTACGCATCAGGTCGGTACGACCTCTTCATGTGGGCTGGGGGCAGTGGCTCTTACGCATTTGCCCTTAGGCATTTTTAGTTAACTGTTTCGGGCTCAGTTTTCGAGTCATATTTCGACTTGAGCTCATTGGCCCTTATGTTTTTAAGCTAGCCCTTAGCCTCTTACGCGTTGGGTTGGTATGACCTTTAATTTTAAGATGGCGACAGTGGCTCTTATGCATTTGCCCATGGGCGTTTTTGGTTAACTATTTTGGGTTCAGTCTCCGAGTCGGATTTTGACTCGAGTTCATTGACCCTTAAGTTTTTAGGCTAGCCCTTAGGCTCTTAAACATTGGGTCAATACGACCTTTTAGTATAGGCTAGCGATAGTGGCTCTTACACATTGGGTTGGTACGACCTATTATGTAGGCTTTATTTTCCATCGCTAAAGACCTTTTAAAGTATTTGTGTTCGCCCAACTCTTCGACAGTTTGATAAGAACCTCGATTGTGAGCCGTTAGGTAGCGGTAATTGAGCACCTTGGGAGGTTTCGCTCAACGGTTGAGTTGTTTTGAATCCTGTTGTTTGAAGCTGATATGATCGAAGCTCTTTTGCTTATGCCGAGGGAAGCCTGGTTAACCTGTTCTTTTCGAATTTTTTTGGAAGTAATTGAAGGTCTGTGATTTTATTGCGATGTTCGGGCATCCCCGAGTCACGCTAGTTTGGCTGGTGCAGCCTTGTGACTGTAGTCATTATGTTTAGCCGGAGCCTTTCAGTCCCCGAGTGAGGTAGTTTCGGCATCTATATCGAGGGTATGCATTTTTAGGGGTCTATATAAGTTCGAATATACAGCCTTAACTTTAAGATCGGGATTTATGCCTTTTGTAAGGTCTTATAAATTTTAACATGCCTTTCTTGAGGTCTTATAGATTTTGTTACTTGGTACAAGTATGATTCATGACATTCTTGAGGTCTTACAGATTTGGTTACTTGGTGCAAGTATGATTCATGCCTTGCTTGAGGTCTTACAGATTTAGTATTGCCTTATGAAGGTCGTATGAGCTCGGGGTTGCCCGCATGAGGTCTTAGAGCCCTGACTTTCAAATTGATGGGGTGACAATCGGTGACGGTCCCCGAGACGTCGAGCATTTTTCAGTTGTGGAGCTATTTTTTATAAACTTGGTGTTGCCTCTTTGAGGGCTTATGATTGCAAAGTTTTCTGACCTGGAGGTCTAGTTCCTTACGCAAGTCCCCGAGTATTCGGGAAATTTTTGGCTTTGGAGCCATTTCTTGCAAAAGCATCAAACTTCTTTGAAGCGTAAAGCGTTTTGCTGGAGGAGGAAATATTCTTTAATTACTTGGCACAAGTATACACGTTTTTGCCATCAAGGGCTCAATTATTCTATGCGCACACAATTCATTCGACTGTTTGGCCCGGTACATCGTTTTCCTATCGACACCCTTGGCTTATCTTGACTTCTCCGAGAAGGCGAACTTCCGGGGGGATGCCCCAAGTGTACGAGGTTGATTGAAGAGAAGCCTTGAATACTTGTTAGGTTCTCTTTAGGTATCATATAGATGTTGTCTCATTAAAAACTTTATGATAAACCCCTTCTTGGGATAAAACCCGATCGAAGGGAAAAAGTGCAATGTATGCTTTGAAAAGTTAAGGTCTTCGAGCTGGGCAGTGCTTCGACCATTTTGATCAGACATCTGTAAAAAGGTTTTTGTAAGATGTAAAATTCGGGGAGATGGTCATACCTTAGTAGCAATGACGCTTCTTGCTTCGATTTTCCTTCAATGTTTTCTCCGGAGACACGACACAGTCCCTTGCTTATTTTATCCGAGTATAGCCGAGAATGTATCCCGTTAGCATTATTTCATTGTTTGTTTATCATGTGGTTCCTTCGATGTCGAAGACGTCGATGCTGGTGCTACGTCGTGTACTGTGAACATCTCTCTTGGTGTGTGTTGTTCTCTGTACATGGTTTTTACTCCATCCTTTGTCGGAAACTTCATCATTTTATGAAAGGTTGATGGTACTACTCTCATGCAGTGTATCCATGGCCTTCCGTACAAGGCGTTGTATCTCATTTCTCCTTTGATGACATGGAATTTGACATTTTTGGTCGTGCCGGCCACGTTGATCAGGAGGATGATTTTCCCTTTCGTTGATTCACTCGCCATGTTGAATCTGTTGAGGACTCGAGAGGCGAGCATGATTTGGTCGAGCAGTCCAAGCTACTCTACGACCCTTGACCTGATAATATTGGCCGAGCTACCTAGATCCACAAGTACATGTTTAATTTGAAATGTATTCACAAGAAAAGAGATTACTAGTGCATCGTTATGAGGCTGAGACAGGGTCTCAATGTCCTTGGCGCTGAATGTGAGAGCATCCTCGAGTATGTAACCTTGAGTTCGCTTTTCCCTAGTGATGGATATTTTTGTTCTTCTGATGGTTGGTTCCTATGGGATGTCGATTCCTCCCATAATCATGTGGATGACATGTTGTGGCTCATCTATTTCATTCTTCCTATTCGCCTCTCTTTCTCGGAACTAATTTTTAGCTCGGTCAATGAGGAACTCCCGGAGGTGCCCTTTACTGAGTAGCTAGGTTACTTCTTCTCGGAATTGTCTGCAATCTTCGGTCCTATGACCGTGCGTGCCATAAAATTTGCACACTATGTTGGGGTTCCTCTGCCATGGATCTGATAGTATATGTCTTGGCCACTTGGTATCTCTGATTTTACTGATGGCAAATATGATGTCTGAAACATCAATGTTGAAGTTTTATTCCGACAGGCAGGGTGCCTCTGTCGGTCCTGTATGCCTATTGAATTCGACTCTGCTCACGAGTCCTCGCAGGTTCTGACCTCGATCTGTTCTTCGATTTTTTCAGGGTATGTTATGCCTTGGGGCGTTTCTCCTATCTTCGGTGTATAGTTGATACCTTTCCTTGTTTGGCTTTGGCTCCTTTCTTAGGAGTCTTCTCGGATATACCTAGCTCGAGAGGGCTCCCACTTGGTCGTCTTCGACCCTAATCTTTGAGTGATATCGGTTGTGGACATCCGACCACGTCACGGTAGGATATTCAACCAAATTCTGCTTCAGTTGCTTCGAAGCCACCGAGCTTAGCTCATTCAAGCCTTGGGTGAAGGCATGTACTGCCCAGTTATCGGAGACTAGTGGTAATTCAATTCTCTCCATTTGAAAGCGAGATACAAACTCCCGCAACTTCTCGTTTTCTCTTTGTTTGATTTTAAAGACGTCAGATTTCTTTGTAGCCACCTTGATGGCACTGGCCTGTACCTTTCTAAAAGAATCTGCCAGCATGGCAAATGATTCTATTAAATTCTAAGCTAGGTTGTGATACAATATCATGGCCCCTTTCGAGAGTGTTTCCCCAAATGTTTTTAGCAGGACGAATTCGATCTCATAATTTCTCAAGTCGTTTCCCTTCACCGCACAAATGTAAGAATTGATGTGCTCGTTGGGGTTCGAGGTTCCACTTTATTTTGGCAGATTAGGCATTCTGAATTTCTTCGGGATGGGCTTTGGAGTGGCATCTGTTAGGAATGGTTTTTATACAAATGTCTTTGAATCAACACCCTTCAGAATCGGGGATGCGCCTGGGATCTAGTCGACCCTCGAGTTGTAGGTCTATACCTTTTTGTCATTGGATTCTATCATCTTTTCGACCGACTCAATCCTCTTTGTGAGGTCTTCGAGCGTCTTCACGATAGCGAGATCGGCTACTGACCCACTGTTGCTCGACCTTTCAAGTACATGTTCGGTTCGAGGGGCCGTTTTTTTGGTGTCTTTGCAGTTGAGTAATATCCAGGTGTTGTGCCTGAAACATCTCAAAAATAACGTGAAGGCTAACCTCTTGTTCTTCCCGAAATGGGGTTTTCTGAGCTTCTTGTTGGTCTCCTTGGCATATGCTCCTGTTAAATTGGGAGCTTATATCGACGTGTTGGGCATCACGTTAGACCACATCCGCAGGGATTGGCTCTGGCGCATCCTTATGGTATAGTGGTGGTGCACCAATACCTGGAACAACTACACCATTCTCTCCATGGTCCTCAAGACCGTTGTTTTCATGTGCGTTCACTGAGTTAGACATTTTGACCTGAAATAAAAGATTCTTGGACAAGAAAAACGTAAAAGATAACTTGCGTTATGTAGTAAACCAGCAAGAAAATAATCACTATTATTTTTAGCCCCACGGTGGGCGCCAAACTGTTTACCTTGAAAATGGTAATTACAATTAGATTTGATTTTGTGGTTCTAAAAATATCTGTTCTATTTTTATGCTAGTTGTTAGGCAATAGATGCTAAGTGTGAGACTAGAAAATAAGATAAGAACTTGAAAATAATATGTTTAGGCAAACCGGGTGGCTGAGAATCGGAGGCTCAAGCCTGACTATACGGGGCATCGAGGTCGAGCTCAATGCTAACCTATGAATGGCCGATGACGGGCTAACAGTTTGAGAGCTTGCATGGAGGTTCTTTATGATTAATAATGAACAATAAATGACGAACAATTAATAGAACACAATGAATATAAACAATAAATGTAAGTAGTGTAATCAAGATAGTATGTTTAAGTTACAGAGCAGAGAGTGTTCTTGTTCTTGTATTGAATGTTTTTAGTAGTATCTGCTCCTACAAAAATGACCAGGATCCCTTTTTAAATATTAGATGGAATCCCAACCTAGTACAAGTGCATTTATTACAAAGATATATGGTTGGTACAATCGTTTAATGCCACGGTACGGGCTTGAACTAGCCTAATAGACTTGGTCAACTTTAATCATGTGCCTTGGGAATCTCTTGCATCATAACCATTGATTTACTCTTCCCTGAAGTCGAGCATATAGGACCCTCAGGTTCGAACCTCGAACTGGACTTGAGCCTTTTTAAAACGGGTTCCCGGATATCATAATTATCATAAAATTGGGCTCTTCGATTTTAGCCGTATACAATGCTAATATGTATTCATGTGCGAAGTCTATGACTACAGCTCATATTTGGCAGTTATGCCATACAATAATGAGTTTTATGTTCTAAGAAGAAATCAAAACCTACACATGATCTCTAGCATGATTTAATAAGCTCATGTAGTGCAACGACCCGATTGATCGTTTGAGTTTTGGCATTCCATTTGGTAGTTTGAGACTTTGAGTATCTTCATATAATGTATTATGACTTGCTTGTGTAGTCTTGATTTTCTAGTGGTTCGGGATTTATTTGGAAGAATGACTCTCGACTTAGAAGATTTAAGTTAGAATAGTTGACCATTGTTGGACTTTTGGATAAATGGACTTGGAATCGGGTTTTGATTGTTCCAACATGTTCCTATGATAATTTTGGACTTTTAAATATGATCGGAATTTGTTTTTGAGGTTCCTAGAAGAATTCAAAAGTATACGTCGAAAGTTGGCAATGTCAAGAATTTAAGAGTTCATAAGTTTGACTAAGAGTTGACTTTGATGTTACTGAACTCCAATTGGTGTTTCAAGACTTTGTATAGGTCTATAAAGTTTAATTGAACATGTGTGCAAAGTTTGGGAGTAATCTAAAGTGTGTAAGTGTGATTCAGATACTCTTTTGAAGGAATAAAGATATTACAACTTAAGAGAAATTCTATTCGGTTTGACCTTGATTGTTTATTGTGATGTTCCTGTGGGTAGTTTGAGCCTTTGAATAAATTTTATAATGTATTTTTACCTTTTGGTATGATTTTATGGGGTGCCGACGGGCGCGGGAGTGTTTGAGAGACTAGTTAAATTAGGAATTTGGAGTTTGGTCATGGTCATTATCGGGTCAAGACGACCTTTTTTGGTATTTTGAGTGCGAGATCAGGCTGGTAGCATGTTTTATAATTGAAATACATATATGGTTTGTGTCCGGGAGGTTCTGGATAAGTTTTGGGTGCTAAAATGAAGAATTTGCAATATTCTGATTTTCTAGTGCAACAAATCCGACTTTCTTTAAAATGTCAAAATATCATATCTCCCTCAATTTAAGTCCAAATTGGGTAATTCAAAAGTCTATCTTCGGTGTAATCTCGCAAGGAATATGTTGGGCTTATCAAATATGATTTTAGGGATCATTTAGAATCTTATATGGGCTAGGACAACTGCTATATATTTTGACTTATTTTGACATTTAGTTACTTTTTCTCACAAGGTTTTGGAGCTCGGGAAGAGGCGATTTTTGAGTGAGTTTTCATGTACTTTATTGGGATAACTAAACCTAACTCATATTTATGATTAAAACATGAATCTATCATGTGTTTTGGCTCTAAATCAAGGAATCATAAAGAAGAAAAAAAAATTTGGCTTGAAAGAAAAGAATGTACATTTTGGGAGTTTTTACAAAACTTTACAAAAGTGAAAAATGGAGATCTGAACCGCGATTTGTAGTTATTTTCTGATGAAACTTGTATATTTGGACTCGTATTCGAATGAGTATTCGAGATTTGTGAGTTTTGTTGGGTTCCGAAGTGCAGGCCTGAATTGACTTTTTGTTGACATTGAGTATTTTATTAAAGATTCAACGTTTATCGCTTGAGTTTGATTCCTATGGTATTATTTGATGATATTGAGTTATTTTTGGCTAGATTCGAGCCGTTTGGAGGTCGATCCGCGCGGGAGGGCATTTTTAGAATAATTGATTTGACTTGTTTGAGGTAAGTGTCTTGCTTGGCTTTGGTTAAGGGAAGTTTTCCTAATAATTTATATTATTTATTACATGAGGAGGTGATGTACATATGAGGTAATGACCATATATACTTGTGCCATGGGTATTCATATTCCAGGTAGATTTTAGATTACTCTACGCCTTGTTTAGTTGCGTGATCTACTTGATTCTATGTATTGTTCATTTAACTGACTGCACGAGCATAATAAACTAGGACGAGCTAATGATAAGACTATTGATGTCTTAGTTAGAACATGATGAACTAATCTTGAGAATTATGCTAAGCTTGCCTCAGAGGTAGATTCACGTATATTATGAACATATGTAACTACGTGTCTTATGTAATGTCTTGATTTGGACGTCAACACTTTGTGATACATATGTGATCCTTTGGATGACTACTTAAACTTGGTTTCTATATCTGATTTTGCCATAGTTACGTTTTATATATTGAAGCCCATTCACACTTTTGTTGTTATCATGTCCTTGGGCATTTTATTGATGTGTTATGAGGGTATTCTTCTTGATGATGATTTGTTATATTGCATTGTTGTGATTGTGGCACATGTGGACATGTTGATCAGTGTAATATGGGTGGATATTCTGATTCTTTCAGGGCTGAGTGATATGGGTGGCTATTGTGATTTTTTCAGGACGGAGTGATTCATGTGGATATTGTGATTTTGTTAGGGCGGAGGTATACGTGTGACTATTGTAATTTTTTCAGGGAGGAACGATATGGGTAGCTATTGTGATTATGTCAGGGAGGAGTGATATGGGTGCTTATTGTTATTATGTCAGGGCGGAGCGATATAGTTGGATTTTGTGATATTGAATCAGGGCGGAGTGATAAGGGTGTTTATTGTGATTATGTCAAGACAAAACGATAAGGCTAGATTTTTTTAGATTGTATCGGGGTGGAATGATAAGGGTGGATATTTGTTGTTGTGATAGGAATGTTAGCACGAGGTAGCATGTGTTTGAGTTTCTATTGGATCACTTGTTGTCAAAACTAGGTGTTGCCTTGATTTTTGCAAGTAAATTATTCGTGATTTGCCATGAATTTTACATATATTTACGTTGCATCTAATGTGTTAATATATGCCTCTATTATTCTTTGACGATTTGATTGCCATGATGGAATTACCTGTGTTGAGTTGATATCTTTTATTTTGTAAGTTGTTGGTAGTGTAACAAATTGATGTGAAAAAAGAAGTTGTCATTATGTTGGGAACATTTTTGGCAATTGATATTGAATCGAATCATGTTAGGAACCTTTACTGTTGATATTCCGGCAGTTCCAGTGTTTGGAGCAGTTCGGCCTGTTACTGCTACACAATATGGAGAGGGTCCTGATATGTCATTAGAGGGTCTGAAGTGGTTGGATAGATTCACCAAATTATTTCCTATTCATTTTGGTGGTACACCTTCTGAGGACCACCAAGATTTATTGGATTATTACCACGAGGTATTGCGCATCATGGGTATAGTGGAGTCCAATAGAGTTTACTTCACAGTGTTTCAGATGAACGGTTCAACCAAGAGGTAGTGACAGGAGTATGTTCAGGGCATATCAGCAGGTTCACCTCCACTCACTCGGGACCAATTTTCATAGTTATTCCTGGAGAAGTTCATCTTCTTTACTCAAAAAGAGGATCTATGCAGCCAGTTTGTGCGCCTCCAGTAGGGTAGCATGACTGTTACCCTGTACGAGACCACATTTGCGATAGCTTGGCAGATTAAGAGGAATTCGTGGCCAGGGCAGAGAGGAAGCATATTAGAAGAGGCCTCGTCATTTTGGTTGTTTCAGTGGTGGAGTTCATTTGGAAGAGGCCATCTTATCAGGTCAGTTCAGTCAGCACTACAAGTGTCTCATGTTTCTTCAGGTTGTCACGATGCGTAGGGTTCTTGTTTTGAGCAGCTCGTATTTAGTGCACCTTCAGCTCCTATTAGTGCACCACTGCCACGGAGTTACAACAACGGTCATTCGGGTTATTAGGGATCGTCTTAGACTTGGCAATTATGCTAGCCGTGAGGTTGCTTTGAGTGTGGTAATACTGGTCATATTTGATGCATTCATCATTCGTATCAATTCCCTTGAGATATAAGATGTTTTTTCAACTATATTATGTTTAAATTGTTGGTGTAAGTAATTTGATTGCAGGTTACTAACTTTGCCTTACATCAGATTTTATTTTCTAACATTCATTTTATTTTCACTTCTAACTAGTTCAATTCCAAAGTTATGTGCTTTTCTTTTATTTTGAAAAAAGAGGTAAAGATAATGATTTGTGAGTGTAGGTGATGCCATGGGATGATTATTTTATAGATTTTGCATTTCTACCTGCTGAACTATCCAAAATTCCAAATATTCGGGCCCTAGTCTTTTGTCAACTAATTATTATGCTTCTATACAAATTTAAAATTGGTTGGGATGGATGACTGGAGTTCTATGCCATAGTTTTATTGAAAGTTGCCTATTTCCTGCTAAGTTATATAAAAGCTCAAAATATACTTCATTGTGATTACTTTGTCAATTAATATATCAAATTATTAAAAGGAGAAAAAGAAAGTATATTCTTACACATAGTTGAAAATTCCTTGCAGTTTTCTAATGCTATAAATATTGATGTTTCGATTGAAACAAAGGCTACTAATTAGTATTTCTTACTGTAATATGGCACTAGGAAAATGAATCTCGAAATAGGTGGTGTTTACTACATTGAAGAGTGGAATTTATATGTGCATTTCTTTCAGAAATTTGATGACGTAGTGTAGTTACTTGCTCCTTCTCTGAAACTTTTTTATTAAAGCTGTTCAAAGTACATAATAGTTGGGATTTAAACTCATAAATTAACTTTTCAGCTCTAATCTAAATATGTGTTTTAATTTTCTACTGCTAGCGGTTTCATATGGTCTATCAATGCCTATAGGAAAAAAATTAAAGCTTGTCTCCATGAAACTAAGCAGATCCAATTTCACACGGTAATGTGTTCACGAGGAATAAAACACTCGCTACTACCTCTTGTTTGATGTTTCAATGAAATGGTTTCACATGGATCTAAAAGATTTCATGTGTTTACTTTAAATGTGTGGAGCATTATAGGGGTGAAATTAAGTATTCTACTAGATGAAAATATTTAGTGGCTTCTTTCTATATTCTACAAAACTTTTGCCATGAATCCACTGAAGGAGTTTCGTTGAGGTAGGAACGAGTATGGATCCAACATTTACATGCTTTGGTAGGCTAGTCAAACAAGTTCTTGGGGCATTGGAACATTGCCTGAAGCATATATTGAACTGGATGTAAGAGATAATAAATCTGATGAACTGGACGAGAGGCTACCAAATTTGTTAATTTGTTGTCGAGACATAATGAACTAGATTTAACAAATTTATTTTTGTGTTTCGGGTATACCTTTGCGTGCTATGAAGCCTGTGGATTTAGGAAACAAGGGGTCAAGAAAGAAAGTAGGGTGACCAAGCTGGTGAATATAGACTGGTTCAAGTTGTGTACTATGTATTTTATGGTATCGAATCTCTAAAATTAAGGATTTTGTCATTTTTTTGTGGTTGTAATGAAGTATCATTTTTTTAGAATGAGTAAAAGCATTGTGTTTATTTTATTATTTCAGGCCATAGCTAGTACTGTTAAATTTTTACTGGCAATAAATTTGATATATGTAATCCATATCAAAAGCCATTAAAACAAGAAATCACCACTTCCGGCAATAAGTTGGTCTTTACCGGCAATAGCAATTGCCCTTAAATGTATGAGCTATGATATTCGTTAGCCATTTTAGTAGCCATTTCAATTGTCGGTGGATAATTCACGTTAATTGTCAAACCTTTTTGCAGCAACAGTTTGGGTTTTTACCAGCTTTCTTATTTATTACCGCTAAAGCCTTTAGTGATGCTGGAAGCAACGACAAATAAAGAATTGTCGGTAATAGTTTTTGAAGCAATTGTTATTGCCGCTAAAGGACATATCTTTTGCCACTAAAAGCTTTTTCTGTTGTAGTGACTCGTGCCAATGTATTGAAAGATGCAAAAGAAATATGAAGTGAGATGATTGATTGAAAATATGATGTCTCAAGTGAGATGGCCTAGCCGATCAGGCGGTGATCGAATACCATGCCGCACACATGGTGGTAACCGTGCTGGAAATGATGATTGAAATTATGGATGGTTGATGTCTCAAATGAAATGACCTAGCCGATCGGGTTGAGATTGGATTCCGTGTAAGAACATCGTGGTATTGTGTATTGTGGCATATGGTACTAAATATTACCCAACCTAATAAGGTAGAAATTGATTGAGAACTTATATTATCCTTACTTAATGTTTTAGTATTGTTTGAAGGTCTTACTGAACTCATGACTGTCTCCCCCCCTGTATTGTTGTTCATTCTATCAAGATGTTGTTTTAGCTTTACATACTAGTACTATTCGATAGTATTAACGTCCCTTTTGCTGAGGCGCTACATCTTTAAATGGATGGAGATGGTTCCATAGCAGACAGTGTTGATCGCAACTAGCGGTGCATCCTTTTCTCAGCAGTTTTTCTATGTCCCATTTCATCCCGGGGTTATGTATTGTATCTCTGGTTCATATTTTTTACCACATTTGGAGGTATAGCTAGGGCCTTGTCACCGGCATTATCATAAATATCTTATATATCTTTAGAGGCTCCGTAGATATTATCTGGTTTGTGTATGGGTGCTAGAAATGTCAGACAAATTATGTTGTGTTTTGGACTCTTGTTCCACTAAATCATAAAGTGTATGTATTTTGGGAACTGAAAAATGATGTAGCAAAATAAAATAAATTAGAAATGTCTATATATATGATCCTTCTATTGTTTAACTAGTGGAAACATGTCGTCTCTTGGTCATAAGCGATTTGGGTAGAAAGTGTCTAACAAACTTGCTCGACCGGGTCCACTCGGTTGAGCTGCGGTCGCGCTCCCCAAGGTTAGGGCGTGACATGTTCATTCAACAAGAAAGATCATTTCATATGTGAATGCTCGACATATGGTTGAGAAGGGGTGTTTGACATATTTGTCTTATGTCCATGATTCTAGTGCAGAGTTCCTTCCACAAATTCAGTTCACGTGGTGAGAGAGTTCCCTAAGGTGTTTGATATTGATTTGTCGGATATGCCACCCGACAGAGATATCAACTTCTACATTGACTTGGTTCTGAGCACTCAACCCAATTCTATTCCACCATACTGTATGACCCCAGTTGAGTTAAACGAATTGAAGGAACAATTGCAGGATTTTCTTGAAAAAGGTATTCATTAGACCTAATGTCTCACATTGGGGTGCACCAGTGTTGTTTGTGAAAACAAAGACGGTCTGTGAGGATGTGTATTGACAACAGGAAACTGAACAAGGTCACTATCAAGAACATGTATCTATTGCCGAGGATTGGTGACTTATTTGAGAGGCTTCAGGGTGCAAAATTGTTTTCCAGGATTGATTTGAAGTATGTCTACAATCAGGTGTAGATTAGGGCATCTGATGTCCTTAAGACAGCTTTTCGGACTCGATATGGTCACTATGAGTTTTTGGTGATGTCTTTTAATTCTAACGCCCCAGAAACCTTAATGGATTTGATGAATCGGGCGTTCAAGCCCTATATAGATAACTTTATGATCGTCTTCATTAATGATATCTTGGTTTACTCCCACAGTCTATAGGAGTATGAGCAGCATCTCCAGATTGTACTTCAGACTTTGAGGGATGATTAGTTATATGCCAAGTTTTCAAAGTGTGAGTTCTGGTTGAACTCTATTGCCTTTTTGATCCATGTTTTATCTTTCGAGGACATTAAGGTAGATCCTAAGAAGATTAGGGTAGTTCATAGCTAGCTTAGACCTACTTCAACTACAGAGGTTCGGAGCTTCTTAGGTTTGTCGGGTTATTATCGCTAGTTCTTGGAGGGATTTTCATCTATCTCAGCCCCATTGACTAGATTGACCTAGAATGGTGCTCTTTTTAGATGGTCCGACGAGTGTGAGGTGAGCTTTCAAAAGCTCAAGTCTCCATTGACCACATTCCTAGTATTTGTGTTGCCTACAAGTTCATGATCTTACATCGTGTATTATGATGCATCACGTATTAGGCTTGGCACGGTGTTGATGAAGGACAGTACGGTGATTTCCTATGCATCACGTCTGTTGAAGGCTCATGTGAAGAATTACCATGTGCATGATTTAGAGTTTGCCGCCATTGTTCACGCACTGAAGATTTGGAGGCACTATCTATACAACATATATGTGAGGTCTATGCTAACCATCGAGATCTCCAACATTTGTTCAAGCAGAAGGACCTTAATTTGTGGTAGTGGAGATGGTTAGAGTTGCTGAAAAACTATGATATCACTATATTATATCATCCGTGGAAGGACAACGTAATGGTCGATGCATTGAGTATGAAGGCGGGGAGCATGGCCAGTTTGGCATATTCACTAGCAGTGGAGAAGCCACTAGCTATATATGTTCAGGCTTTGGCCAACCGGTTCATAAGACTGGATATTTCGGAGCCTGACTGGGTTCTCGCTTGTGTGGTAGAACATTCATAAGTGTTGGAGCGTATTGAGGCTCGCTAGTTTGATGATCCTCATTTGTTGGTGCTAAAAGACGCGGTGCAGTGGGGTGGTACCAAGGAGGTTCCGATTGGAGATGACGGTATTTTGCGGCTTCAGGACCAGATTTATGTTTCAAATGTTGATGGGTTGAGAGTGTTGATCCTTGAGGAGGATCATAGCTCGTATTACTCCATTCACCCTAGTGTCATAAAGATGTACCGTAACTTAAAACAACATTATTGGTGGCTAAGAATGAAGAAAGATATTGTTGCCTATGGATTGGAGATACCGGAGTGGAGATACGGGCATAAAAAACCAGGTGGGTTCACCCAGAGATTGGAGATATCGGGGTGGAAGTGGGAATGCATCACTATGGATTTTGTGGTAGGCTTACCATGGACCTTGAGGAAATATGATGCAGTCTGGGTTATTATGGACCGGTTGACTAAGTCAACACACTTCATTCAGATGATAACATCCTATTCTTTAGAGCGGTTGGCTCAAAGTTACATCCAAGAGATTATCTGCCTGCATGGCGTGCCTATTTCCAACATTTCATACATAGACATGCAGTTCACATCGTATTTTTGGAGAGACGTGCAGCGTGTGATAGACACGTTTCATCCTTAGAAGGACAGACTATCCCATCGCATTATTCAGGTATTGGAGGACATGTTGCGGGCATGGTCTAAGGATTTTGGGGTTAGTGGGACTAGCTTTTACCTTTAGCACAGTTTGCTTGCAACAACAATTATCAATCGAGCATCTATATGGCTCCTTACAAGGCCTTATATGGGAGGCGATGTCATTCGCCTATTGGTTAGTTTGAGCCAGGGGAAGATAGATTGTTGGGCACTAATTTGGTCTGTGACGCTTTGGAAAAAGATTAAGGTGGTTCTAGAGAAACTTAATATAGCTTAGTCCAAGAAGAAGAATTATGCAGACCGAAAGGTCTGAGATGTGGCTTACATAGTGGGTGAGAAGGTTCTTCTCCAAGTGTCATCTATGAAGGGAGTGATGTGGTTTGGGAAGAAAGGAAAGCTAAGCCTGAAGTTTATTTGCCCGTTCGAGATCTTGGAGAGAGTTGGGGAGGCTACTTACAGGCTTGTATTGCCTCCTAGCCTAGCAAGGGTACATCCAATATTTCACGTTTCCATGCTTTGAAAGTACCATGAGGATAAATAACATGTTTTGGACTTGGGCACGGTTCATCTTGATGAAAACATAACCTATGAGGAAGAGCCGGTAGCTATTCTAGACTGGCAGGTTCGTAAGTTGAGATCTAAGAGTTATCCTTCTGTGAAAGTGCAATGGAGAGGTCAGCCGATCATGGAGGTTACGTGGTAGTCTGACTCCGATATGCAGAGTAGATACCCTTACCTTTTTATCAGTCCAGATACTTTTCTATATTTGTTCGAGGACGAATGTTTCTATTAGAGGTGGAGAATGTGACAACCTAATAAGTACTTTTGAGTACTAGCCTTAATTTTTATGTTCTTAGACCTCTTATAGCTTCATTTAATGTTTCTTAATTTGCGTTCATGGTCTGTGTCACAACCCAATTTCATTGCAAGTCATGATGGCGCCCAACACCGTTGTCGCTTATAATATGCCTCATACACTTATTATCATATCCAATTGATATCCATCATATTATTTGTCCTCGTTCGCAGACAAAATAATATAATTAGCGCACGTGAATTTTCTTATTAGCGCTTAAGTACTTCAAAATTTTTTCGGGGTGTTACATAGAGACTAGGTGCCATCGCAACATCTTAACGTGGAAAAATGGGGCCGTGACACTGCCGCATGCGCATCAATACCACAACACATTAACAACTCGCACCACATGGGAGCATATGCCAGAACTTGCCAAATATAAATAATATCAATATTTCCACTACAAATAGCCAATGGCTCAACCATAATTTGCACAAGAATCTCAACAATAACAAAATGAATGTGAATTTCTCAACATGAAAGATATCTCAACAATTATAAAATTCACCTCAATGTGATAATGACTTTCACAATTTCAACACCAATAACTCAACAAGAAGATATTTCATGAATAACAACTTCAAGTAAAAGTAAGTCAACAATTAAAAATATAACAAGGCAATAAGGAAGATAATAACTTCAACTAAGGCATATAATAGCAAAATAACAAGTAAGAGGTGCAACAAGTGTTAGCAATATCAAATAAAGCATGTAAGGGTAGTTTAACACATGTAATGGTTGATTAACAATTAGGAATATAATATGTTATGACAATTCAATTAAAGGTATTTAAAGAGTCTAAATGTCCTAAACTGGCCGATTATCACATATAGCCCGTGTACCCACTCGTCACCTTGCGTACACGACTTTCACATAACACAAATAGCATAATCAACCCAAATACTATGGGATAGCCCCCCCCCCCCCCCCACAAAATTAGGCAAGATGCTTACCTAAACTAGGCCTACTCAAACCTCGAAAATAGCTTTTCCCCTAAAATTCATCTCTACACTGCTCGAATCTAACCAAAAGTAACTTAATATCATCAACCAATGCAAGGGAAAATAATTACAATAGATAAAGATTTGATCTTTATAAAATTTCCGAAGTCTCAACAAAATTCTACCCTGGACCCACCCGATCAATACCCGGGTCCAAGGGTAGATTCCAATTACCTATAACCCCACGATTCTATACATGTATTTTGTTTTCAAATCTGAGTCCAAATCGACTCTCAAAACTCAATTCTTCATTTTTTCAAAAACTTGACAAAATCTCTAAAATTTTAACTTTGATTCACATAAATTTGATGTTAAATATTAGATATATTCATGAAATAGGTGGAAAACTATTAGAATCACTTACCCAAAGTTTGTAGATGAAAATCCTCTCTCCAAATCACCACCTACCCAGCCTAGATATCTAAAATATGATAAAATGATATGTAATCCCGACTTTTTAACATTTTGTTCAGTTGCAGATGTCACATTTGCGACAATAGGTTCGCAATTGTGAACCCTCGCAATTGCGGCCACTGATACACTAAGGAAATGTTGCAATTTCGACTCAGACTTCGCGACAAAAACTTCGCAAATGCGACACGTCCTACCCAGGCCAGTATTTCGCAAATGCGAAATAGGCATCGCATTTGTGATACCTGTCCCTCCCCTGCAATGTTGGAAATTGCAAAGCTGGTGCTCGCAATTGCGACATCAGAGCACCAACACACCAGATTTTTTGTTCTTAGTCCAAATTATTCTAAAACATGTCTGAAACTCATCCGAGCCCTCAAGGCTCCGAACCAAACATCCACACAAGTCTAAAAATATCACATGAAGTTGCTCGTGTAATCAAAATACAAAAATAACATCGAGAACTATGAATCGACACCAAAACATATGAATTTCAAAGTAAAGTTCAAGAACATCTAAAATTGTAACTAAGCATCTGAATCCTATCAAATCAACACCAATAGATACCAAACTTTGTAAACAAGTTCTAATTATCATAACAGACCAATTCCAAGTCCCAAAATCCAATTCCGAATCCGATAGCCAAAAGTCAACCTGCGGTCAAACTTCTAATCTTCAAATAGTCCATTTTTGGCAAGACAACACAAATCAACCTATGAACCTACGCATTTGATTTCTGGCATACACCCAAGTCCAAAATCCCAAGAACATACTGGAGCAATCAAAATACTGTTTCGAAGTCATTTTCACAAAAGTCAAAGTTTGATAAACATTTCTAACTTAAGACCTAAGTCAAGAACAAAAGGGTCTAAATCAACCCGAAATCTTTCCGAGACGAAACCAACGAACCCCATAAGTCATAAAACCAAAAACACACATGTGTGAAGCATCAAAAGGGGAAATGCAGTTCAAATACGTAAAACGATAGGCCTGATCATTACAATAAGTCACTAGAAAATATAACTAGGACAATGCTCATTTCTAGTGTCTGCCAAAAAACTTTTAGGGAGAATCCATAAATATTTCATATTAATTTTTGAATAGATGCATGGTGAGTAACTCTGTCATGGTCCAAAATTCCACCTCTTAGTGATGATGGCACCTAACCCCTAAATGATAGATAAGACAAATAATAAATAACACAATGCGAATGAAATATCATCAATAAACCACAAATGAGATGGTGGAAATCCTAACAACTATCCCAAGGGCTGGTAGTATAGGTCATGAGGGACTAAGAATAAGAATGCGAATACAACTATGATAGGAAGAAATATTACATCATATATTTAAAATTTAAATAAAAAGAAATATAAGTACTAAACTATTATAAACAAATTGTAGCTTGTATCTAGAACGCTAGTACATCTCCAATGCTGGACTTCATCTTCAAGATGCTCATCTTCAATATCTATACGAATGGTGTAGAAGTGTAGTATGAGTACAATCGATCTAATGTACCAAATAATATCAATATTAACTTGAGTAAAGTAGTGACGAAGTTTTCAGTCAAAAGATACTTACTTCATCAAACATGAACAATTCATGAATATACATGTATACAGCAACAATACAAACATTGTAAGAATGAAGTACAAGTAAGCCATAATTGCACATAGAGAAGATATGCACGAGCATCGTAAACAAAGTAATATTTCAGTATATAGAGAAGATATATATTTGATATCAAATAACCAATCAACAATTGCATATAGAGAAGATATACTTGAATAAACAAGTCAAGTTACGCAGATTGACATATAAAAAATATGTACCGTGAATCATTTCATCAATTAAAGCAATATATAGAGAATATATGCACTTGATATCAAATAACCCGTTAATAGTTGCATATAGAGAAGAGATACATAAATAAACAAGTTAAGTTAAACAGATTGACATATAGAGAAGATATGTATTGTGAATCATTTTATCAATTAAAATAATATATGGAGGCCATATGCATAAAATGAATGTATACATTCCGGAGCTAGCATATAGAGAAGATATGCCGTAAATATTATGTATACATCGAAGAAGTTTTCATATAGAGAAGATACGCAACAAAGTCAACCCCGGACCCACATAGTCCAGACCCGAGTCTAGAGGCAGATCCCCTTTTTCCATAACCCCATAAATCCAAATATATGCTTAGTTTTCAAATCCCAGTTCAAATCATAACTCAATACCTTAATTTTCACTCTCTTAGGTTGTAGGAAAAACGCCAAAAATTTATCTTAAGATTTCATGTTTTAGGTGTTAATAATCCACATAGATTCATAAAATAATACCATAAGGGGTCGTTTGGTATGAGGTATAAGAAGGTATAGCGTTGGTATAAAAATTTAATACCACCTTAATACTTTGTTTGGTTAGCAAACCTGATATAAGTTATTTTGGAATTAAAATTAGTACCGAGATAACTTATACCTTGTAGAGGGTGGGGTATTAGTGCCAGATAACTTATACCTCCTTTTTAGAAATTATGTCATTGTCATTTTTAATACAACATACCAAACAATGGATAAAAAACAATACCAGGATAACCAATCCCAGCATAACTAATCATAGTATAACTTATTCCGGCATAACTTATCCCGGCATAAGCCATATTCAAACAAAACGACCCCTAAATGAGTAGAAATTACTTACCCCTTGGTCTTGTATGAAAATATCCATGCAAAATCACCCCTTTCCAAGTCTAGGGTTCAAACTATGAGAGAATGGGCTAAAATTCCAAAAACTTCTAACTTAAAATAGTCTGCCTAAGGGTACACTTCGCGAACGTGGCCCATGCCTCACGTTTGCAAACCACGAAATTCATCTGCCAAAATTTGCCCTTCACAATTGCAGAAGACCCCTCGTGATAGAAATGCACTGCCTGACAAACCAATGCGAACACGACATGACACTAGTGAGTGTGATGCCCTAGCTGGCCAACCTTTTTCACGAACATGACCATGTCTTCGCGAACACAAAGGCTTCCTCCCAGCTCCTAGTTCCTTCTTTGCGAATGCAACTGCACCATCATGAATGCGAAGAGCTAAACTCCTCCAACTCCAAATCCTTAATTGTGAACACGAGACTCCCTTCGCGATTGCGATTAACAGCAGACACCAACACATCATCCAACTCCAAACATGCTTCGTGTGGTCCGAAACTCACTTGAGTTGTTCGGTACCCTGTCTAATCTACTAGCAAGTTCATAATAACTACCCAAAACTTTCCAAATCTTTCAAACACATACGAGATTACCACATCTACAAATCAAGGATCAAATCACGAGTTGCACTTCTATTAATTTCTAGAACTTCTAATGCAGTGTCTGATTCATACATATACAATTCGGATCATAACTAAACTTTGTAGACTAGTTCCATAAAACGAAATAAACCTATCTTATGTTTCAAAACAATAGTAGGAGTCTGATATTATGAAAGTTAACTATCGGTCAAACTTAAAAACTCTCCAATTCTTCAAATTGTCAACTTTCGACAAATAGAGCCAAAACCTTGTAGGAATCCTCGAATCGAAATCCGAATAGACATTTAAATCCTAAATTACCATACGAACCTATTAAAACTATCACATCCTGATTCCAAGACCATTTTACTCCAAAGTCAAACCTTAGACCACTTTTCCAACTTAAAGCTCCCAAATTAAGAATCACCTTTTCATATCAAATACGAACATCTTGAAAATCAAAACCAACAATATAAGCAAGTGTTAATGCATCATATGAAGCTACTCAAAGTCTCAAACCATCGAACGTAAATGCTAATTCTCCAAATTAGCAGTCACGTCGTTACATTGTTCCCTACTTAAATATACATTTATCCTAGAACGTGCAAAGAGTCGTGCCAAAGCCGTCAAATAACTATATAATCTTATCATAAACATACCCATGAGTTATCCCACACAACCTCAATCCATACAAGTCCATTAACACAATCCTGACTGAAGATTCTTCCTTCGACCTTAATCCTTAAGCCTTAGAATCGAATATCGATATTCGAAACTCCCTCTAGGATCCAGTTCTTGTATATATATACACTGTATCAATCCACACAATCTGCATGAGATCATAAATGTACTCCCATATGTAACCACACGATGTACCCCACAAATTATATGCCCATAGCCATATCTTCTTCCCATATAAGCTGCTCGTTATCAAATCTAGTACCATCGATATACTTCATATCAAATAAAACCTCATTTTAACCCTTTGAAGCACTGCAAATGAAGAAATAAATATGTAGAAAAACACATTCACTCACCAATCACATCAACAAGCCATAGAGATCTCTCATCTGACAAGAACCATTGCCATTTCTAAGCAGACTAATGACATTCTTCTTCCATATATAACTTATCCAAATCCTATTATTATCAATCCTAGGGCCAATGACCTTGTATTACCAAGTACCAGATGCTCGATTAAATATCACACCAAATTCCACCAAGAATCTCATACAACGCAATCTGTGCGCTCAAAAAGCAACAACTCGAATATGACCAACAATGAAAAGAGAAACAAACAAGAGAACTATCCAACAAGTTCAACAGATATAAAAACAAAGAATCATGCCATGAACCCATCCCACAAGGGTGAAACAAAACACAAAATATGCAAAAGGAATCGTATATAATAATAACTCCAATGCAACGCTAAACCCGATCCAAACATATAAATCGACATGGAAATACCCATAAGCCATAATTCTCATACTTACCAAACACATATGTACTGACAACAAGAATGTGAAGTGCATAAATATAACCATGGGGAGGCGGCTAGCATAATGCACCGCGGAAAGGTAAGCACGACTAAGATGTAATAATCAAAATCAACATCTCATGAGACATCTCACTAATATATCACCACAAGTCCTAAACATGACCACAACATGCGTGTGAATAATCATGTATCCTCAAAATCCATCTTAGCATAAGAGAGTAATACATGAAACATATTCTGGATGAAACACCCATAGTAAATGTTGTGTTGAGTAAGCAAATCAATTCCAATGTAGAATAGAAATTCTTATTAGGCTTACCAATTGGCCCCCAGACCGATTCTAACCATGCCAAAATAGGTAAAAAACCTTCCAAAGATCCAATGTGACCATATCGATGACAACATACAATCAACTGTCTAACCCTAAATATACTTTCGCAATCCGTTACCAACAGGATAATCTGCCTCTACAAATATCCAATCTCTAGACATCGAGAATAAAAAAATATCCACACCTGATCGTTAACTCTCCCACTTAAATAATTACCCCATCATGCATACATAATCACCTCATGAGAAATGCTCCCATAAATGATCTGTATTGAGTAGCAAAACCTGAACATCAACGGTTACCAACCATGTGATTTCAATAGTACTAGTCTGTCACGCCCCAAACTTGAAGATCCATGGCCAGCACTCGGTGCCGTACTCGGCCTGAGCGTACCACTATATAACTATGGACTCTAGAGGGGTAACTCTCAACTTAGGCCGATGAGGCCATATTCTAAATCGTCTAAAAATAATACCTCTCTCATCTGTGGGGGTAAAGATATCCAAAAGCTCATATATATAATTGTAGAGGCTGATGAGGCCGCCATGAACATCTACTAATATACAAACTATACAGGACCTCTTTACAAGCCTCTAGAGATAACTGAACTGTACCATGGTCGGGACACGGCCTCGACCTACCCATCAAATATGTATATATAAAATGGACTCCAAGGTTTAGACCTGGAAAATTCAAGGAAGTGGAGCTTACCAACCAAGCTGATGTTTGACTTTGTCTGCTGGGAACGTCTATCTAGCTGTCTATCAGGGACTGCAAGCATGAAATGCAGCGTCCCCGGCAAAAGGGACGTCAGTATGACATAATGTACTAATTATATAAGGCAATAGAATAACTGAAAGCTAAAACTAAACTGATAATATAATAACTGAAGGTAACTGGGAGTCAAAGAAAATTTGAAGATATGCTTACCTACTAGTACTGACTCAAATTTCTCAATATAGTAAGTAAAATAGATGTCCGACCCTATAGGCTCGGTATATATATAACTGCTCTACCATAAAGGCTCGCTTATAGATACTCGGCCGTACTAGGATCTGTATCGCGGCGATTCTAGACTCGCTCATAGGTGTTCGGCCATAGTAGGCTCGATATATAACTCACTATGTTATCAAATATTGCCCAATAGGGGTTTTCCCTTGATTATAGCTCGATGGTAGTAAAAATACTGTAATACTATATATATATATATAGACTCTCTGCTCTCTTGTCTGAAAGAAGACAATTCTAAATTGAATATGAAGTCCTGATAAGGGAGAATTCTATAACTTATGAGACTAGGAAGATGTACATAAATTTAGAAATATGAACTTCTCTTTATATCTCGTTATCAAACTTATGTAGTTACTGGATCATGCCAAAATGAAAGAAAGGTTTAGCTTTAACGTACCTTAACTCCGTTGAGTCCTTAATACCTTCTATGAAATTCTTCAAACAATTCAACTCAATCTACCATAGCATAAAGATATTCAAAATCAGTGCTAAGTAAAGGCTAAGTTCGTAACATAAGCTAGTAGCTTGTTTACATAAATTTGACAGCATCTCCCCTGTAACAAGACCCTCCTCCAATACCATATACTAACAAAAGCAAGAACACAACAATAAAAATATGTATGCATCACCTTCCAACCTTATCTCCATCACAATATCCCACAAAATAGGCTACACACCCTAAGCACTTCATATATAAAACGAGAACCAAAGTTGTGTCCAAAAACCTAAAAAATGTAATGACGAATGACCAGACAACCACCTTGCCATTATGTGGTATTTCTCCACATTCTTTATCCTCCAAAATTCCATAAAAAAGTAGCAAAATAGACAACCCAACAGCGACACAAAACAACCTATAAAATAGTCCCACAAGTTCAACAATTCAAAATTGATTTTTTGGTTTACTAAAATATGTTTCGACTTGTCTTTTCTTTCAAATTGAGAAACACAACCAAAAGTACATAATTAATAATGTTATACTATAAAAAAGCCATAAATATAACTTAAAAATAAGTTCACAACCAGCTAACAATGATGCAACAACAAACAACATACCACTCATTCAAAACTCGTTGGGTCTAGTCTTTACGGTCGAGTTAAAACTCGTATAAGCATATATAATGGAAGGAGAAGCATAACCTTACCGTGGACTGAGTAGAACCACAAAACCTAGTCCTTCTCCATCAAAAATTAGTCCCCCAATGCCGCTACATGAAGGAGAAACAGAAACAAGAAAGTTGTTCGGGGTTTTCGGCACTAGAATCATATTGTAACATCCGAAATAACCTAGGGTTTGTGTGGGATTTTTGGGGAGGAGTTGCAGGGGTTCACTCTTGTTTTAATGGTCAGAAATATGAGTGAAACAAATGACTTAATTATCCCTTAAAAGTCCCATCTTAGCCGACTTAATTGAGGCCTCTCTTTTGGCAAGTAGGTGATGCACCTACTTGTCACCTACAAGCCTGCACAGTCTCGCAAAAATACAAATATCTCTCTACTCCGATATCGTATTGACTATCAATTTAATGTGTTAGAAATTAGTCTCATATATCTTCAATTTTGTTGGTAGATCATCCGTAATTCCATGTATATTGGGAGAAAAGCTCAGTTGCATTTGACTTAAGTTTCAACATATTTTTGAATGGAACTTGTGATGACCTTTTTCAACTTTTGTTCCACAACTCGATAGACTTAAAAACATAACACACAACTATTATATGACTAAAACAACTCATAAAATAATCTCCTTATAGTGTTAATCACCCTAGTCTCACCTCAAAAGTACATGTTATAACATTCCAACTGGTCGACATTCGACAAAATTTATTTTCTTTAATTCGTTCAGCTTCTAAGCTTTCAAACCATCTTGGTACTTGGTATTCATGATCTTAAATATTTGTAAGCTCCACATTAAAATGATTAACTAACTTTGAAAACATTTGAAAGATGATTTCATTTATGAGCTTGCATCAATTGACTTACGACGTACTATTACGTACAAAAATATGGGGTGTAACATCATTCTCCCCTTTGGAACATTCGTCCTTGAATGTTGGTTGTGCTTATCAAACTCATAACCCATAGTTGTTACAAATATTTTAATATTGTCCTTTCCATCTAGGCAACTATTCTATAAATAAATTTGAATGCCAGGGTATTCCCCCCTTTAGGCCTCTTTCCCACACCACGACTTGTGGTAGGAATTCTTCCAATATCATAACTATTGCTACCTTATGTCATGCAGTCTATATGACTATGTCCTTATATGTGTGCCTATGTGACTCTTCTTTACTTTTTCCTTCAGCTTTTAGCCAATCTTTGGGCCTCACTTTGTGAACATATACAGAACTATGTCAAGTTGTCCCTCTGGCATCTATAGGTGTACTAAATTTCTTTGCTTGGTACTTGTCGAACTTACGACTATTCCTATATCTTGTTTTTATGGCCTCAGTTATCTATCCTTATGAATTTACTACATCTAGGTAGGTCATACTATACCATAACACTTATTTCAGTTTATTGTTACCGAGGTTTGCTACCCAACTCTAGGTTACTCTCTCGCTGCTTATCCTATATGTATAAATCTAAGTCCTTTAGTTCTTCCTCATTATAGTTCATCTTAAGAATGACGTCCTTATCCCATCTTATACTTTGAAACTTTTATCTGCCTATTGTTGATTCACCTTATTGTTGACCTATAATCTACCATTGGTCACTTGAAACCTCTTATGTAATATATTGTAACTGGGGCTCACGTCTCACATGGGAACATCTGGAGTTATTTGCCGGATCCATTTAGGGTCAATACTATACTTCAATAATCGTATTTCATAGCATCCCAACGTGATTCATCTTATGGGGGTATTCTAATCCCATGTAATTTATGAGATACCTTTTCTAAAAATCATACCTAATCGAAGGCCTAAACATCATCCTCTTATCTATCACAATTACTCCTTTATTCTACGACTAGGGAAGAATTCCATCTCTTGTAAATTCTCATGGTCTTAAACTCCTCTGAGTTAACTCAGGCTATACTGAGCTTTTTATAACTTATGGAAATCATCAGCTCTCTTGTTGTGATGGGTTTAATACCGAGGACTTACATATTCTCGTCACCTTCTCAATCACCTCTTCTTATCCTTACTTATGTCCACCTAAAACCTTGTTGCGCTACCATACTTTAGCCTGCGACCTACACATATCTATTTATAGTACTCACAGCCTTCTTTTAACTTTCTAGAACCATACATTTCCTTATGTGATTCTGGAACCTCAAAAGAAATATCACACCATCTCTATCTCTTATGTACTCTCTTAACCAAATCTCTCAGTACCTGGAAACCATAGGGTGGAAGATATGCTAGTAACAACACCACTATCATTTATGGATACTGAATCACAACGCCTATAGCCCTCTACCTGAAGTCTGGACTATTACCAAGCTTCGAAAATTGAGTATCTCATGCCTTCATTACATTTACCTTACTTACCTTTAAATCTTGCATCATATATTCTGTCTCTTTCATAACCTCCATTACACATAGGTGGAATTTACATCCACAACTTGAAGCTCTACTATAATATTTGCACCTTTAGTGCATACACAATCCGATGGGAGTTTCATACTGACTTCTTATGACGCTGGTACACTTCAAACTTGATTTATCGTAAATCCATTATAGAATATGGCTAGTGAACTATTTGTCATGTACCTATGATATTAAGAGTGATTCCGCAATGTTCTAATCATGATTTCTATACTCATCGGGGTCTAATAATCACACTCTTAATTCACTTACCTGATGTAACTCTTTAGTGTACTATTCTATCTCAACCTTTAAGTAGGCTTACTTTATCTTCTGATCTGCGGCTCAGGGTATTAGTTATCACTTTAGCCCCTCGTGGACTCTACAAAACATCCATGATATAACCTTCTAGAAATTCAAGCTTTTATCTGTCATGTGGACTCAATTCTTTCTTTAACTCATACTAGAGTTTCCTATAGCTGTATCATTGTCAACATATATGCTGCATGGATAACACTCTGAAATCTTAAGGGATTGTTTGGTAGGGTGCATAAGAATAATGCTGAATAGGGTGTATTAGTAATGTTGGTATTAGTTATGCTTGCATTAGTTATGCTGGTATTAGTTATGCTTACATATTTCTTATCAATTGTTTGGTTTGATGTATTAAAGCATTGCACAGTTTCTAAAAGAATTGTTTGTTAACAAAAATACCCTCAAAATTAGCCCACTTTAACTTTTTAAAAGAAACATATGTTGAGAAATGTTTTTATATGAAAAAGTTTTAAAAAATTATTTTATTTGTCTACCTATATTGTAAAATAAAATTAAATATTTATTTATAAAAAAGGAAATATGCTAAGTATTTATTTATTTACTAGGGATATAATTTTATTTCTCACTATTTGGATTATTTTGAAGTTACATTAATATATTAACTAGCATATTTTAATCAAGCATAAATTTTGAAGGACAATTTTGTCTTTAACTAAGCTAATGCATGCATTAAAACCCATTGCATTGCTAATACCATAGTTTTCTATGCATTAGTTATGCATAGGATAATACCAAATAAGATGTATAACTAATGCTTGCATAACTAATGCATAGGTTCAAAATGTCTACCAAACAATGAATTATTAATACACAAAGCTAATGCATGCATTAGCTTATCTAATGCATCCTACCAAACGACCCCTAAGTGTGTTCATAACATAACTAACTCTGGGTCATAGATCGAATAATTCCTTTTGTGCCTTCTTAACTTTCGTAAAAAGTAACCAATTACCTTTCTTGGCCATTCTGCCACTTGTTGCATGAATACTTGGCTTATCTTAGTGCCCACGCCTATTAGAATTTTGTGCAACTCATATGATCTCGATTATTACTTTGAATTTTACTTCCTGTTCCTTAGTCATGATAGGTTCCACTTTCTTATGGAGTGCATACAATATTATAGTGAGATTGTTGTTACAAGACCATTTCTTCTTTAGGTCACTATGCTTATGTTGAAGCATTCTTCCTTATTTCCTCTGCTAGTCTTTTATTGCAGTGCTTAGGGAAGACCCTCTGACTCTTGTAAATCTGTGAGCTTATTACATTGTATACCCAACGGAATTTCTGATATTCTTACTCGCCTATCATTATCCTTAGTTATTTACCTTCGTGCCCTTGTGCTCGTAGGGTTGCTTCTGAATTGAAATTTCAGTTGTCTCCCCAGTGGCACTCTCTTTTATTTTCATAAAACTTAAATGGTACCTTTAACTGCCCCAACTTCTATCCGAAATGTTTTAGACGATTGTGATCTTGTATCTGCGAGACTCAATTCCATATGATGCGGTTCACTACATTTATCTTACATGATCTATTGATTTATCTGTGACCACTTGTCCATCCATAACCATGCTCTTCCTAAATCAACTATTAATTACTCGTTGGTCCATTCTCATATCGATATTCTGCATAATCTCTCTTGGGATATATCCTTTGTCTTACTTACCTCTCGTACTAGCTCCTGATGTATCAAGTCTTCATTCACACTTATTTATCAATAACATCCTGGTCGAGAACTTTTATTGCCTCTCTCTGGTGTCGTGCTTGAATAATGTTCTAGAGTCGCAACATATTTGTAGGATCATAAATGCAACATCATCACTTTCTCTTTTTTAACATATTCTTCCTTTACCATTTCATAGTTACCTGATCACACCATATTCCCCCATTTAGGGGAGTACTAGCATATTCCCCCATTTAGGGGAGTACTAGCATTTAATGCTATGAAGATTTACCTATATATGGTTTACCTCTTCATCTTTGGCATCTTTTCACATCTTCATTGACTCCTACTCGCCCTGTAATAATCCTTCTGTATCAAGGATAACTGAATTTCTTATGCACGAGGGTTACACCTAGTGTAACTGGCACACTTAGTCTCTTAAGCTTAACATTGCTCACAGTGCTCGCTTTAGGGAAGCGTCTTCCTGAATGACCTTTAAAGTTTATTTTTTAATTGTGCACTCTATTATTGCCGGAACGCAATCTCTGAAATTATCACAATGTCGACTATTACCAAATCCTCCGGTCCCTAGCTCATGTTCAGTTTTGTCTTGTTTACTAGCCCATAATAATTTCTATTACTCAGGGGGTCTAGCTTAGCCTTCTAGTAGTCATGTTGGAGTCACCAACTCATTTCTCAAAATAAGGATTACAACTTTATGGCATATACTCTTTTATTTTCTCAAGGCCTGTCACCTCTTGTCTTTTCTTCATTTGACTATAGACTCTATCATCATGTCATATTCTAATTTACCGTTATCACCTATTTTTCATACCTTACTTGTAATGTTTTATCAACTCTCTTCTTATTCTCCTGCTAATATGTCTTGTCTATTAACATGTTCTTAAAATTTCAACAAAATATTCTTTCACTTTTATCTCCCCTTGCTCTATCTCACTAGCTCTTCGGGTCGCCTAATATTATCTTTTTACTAGGAACGAGAGCTATACTAAGGTGAATATTTATATCTTCTAGAATTCCGGTGCCTATCTTCTAAAATTTCTAAACATTATAGTATCCATATCTGACTGTACTATTCAAAGTGCACCCCCTGTGTGTCTCACAAGGAGAACTATTATCACGTTTACAATATCATTCGGAAATGTCATCTAACGCTAACAATCCATCCAAGATATTGGGTTACTCTAGCCCCAGCTGCATCCTGATATCCCATCCTTCTCTTAAATTATATATGTTAGCTTCCATTGGGAAAAACTTAGATGGGTGTGGCCAATTGTACATACCTCTATTACTGTTGAAAGTAAACTCAGAGTACTTGTATTTCTCTACTTGAATTTCAAATATTGATAATCTCCACTAACTGGGTAGCTCGTACCCTCCTTCACCTTGCTTCAATTACATGTTAAAACTTAAACTTTTACCTTATGATATTCCCATGGACAGCTATTCGCGGGGTGTATTTGATTTCCCATCTTAGGGTCTTAAGCTGGAATTTGGACATCTGGTATGCACGATCTAATAGGGCCTCAAACAAAGCCACATCGTCAAGAACTCTCTTCTATTAGTGCCCTTACTTATGTCTATATTATCCCTCTGGCTAGCTGAAATTTTTTTTCTTATTGAAAGCATCTCTATATCTCTAGAAAACATAAGTCTTGGCTTAAACTCTTATAACTAAGCTCTATAGCACGATTCAGGTTTGAAAGAAGGGTAACAGACTCCTAAATGCCTTGTAGCTTCCTGTGAATATAATATGGTGCACAACACATCTATAAACAAGGCTCTACTAGACACGGCTTGTAGACTCCCTAGGATAGAATTACTCTAATACCAAGTTTTTCACACCCCAAACTAGAAGAGGGATGGCCGGCACCCGATGTCGTACTCAGACCGAGCGTACCACTTTGTAACTGTGGACTCTGGAGGGGTAACCCTCAATTTAGGCCGATGAGGCCATATTCTGAATCGTCTGAAAATAACGTGTCTCTCATCTATGGGGTAAACAAAGCCAAAAGCTCATATATATATATATATAACTATGGAGGTTGACTAGGCCGCAACTAATAGGACTTGTCTACAAACCTCTAGAGATCACTAAACTGCACCATGGTTGGGATAGGGCCTCGACCTACCCATCAAACTTGTATATATAAAATGGACTCCAAGGTCTAGACTTGGCAACTCTAAGGAAGTGGAGCTTACCAACCAAGCTGATGATTGACTCTGTTTGTTGGGAAGGTCTCTCCAGCTATCTATTAGGACCTGCAAGCATGAAATGCAACGTCCCCGGCAAAAGGGATGTCAGTACGAAATAATGTACCGAGTATGTAAGGCAACAGAATAACTTAAAGCTGAAACTGAACTGATAATATAATAACTGAAGGTAACTGGGAGTCAAAGATAATCTGAAGATATGCTTACCTACTTATAGTGACTCAACTCTCTCAATATAGTAAGTAAAATAGATGTCTGACTGTATAAGTCTCGGTATATATATAACTGCTCTGTCGTAGTAGGCTTGCTCATAGGCGCTTGGCCATACTAGGCTCTGTATCTCGGCCATTCTGGACTCGCTCGTAGGCACTCGACCCAGTAGGTTCGGTATATAACTCACCATCTGATCAAAGGTTGCCCAATAGGGGCCTGTCATCGATTATATCTTGATGGTAGTGAAAATACTATAATACTATATATATATATATATATATATATATAGACTCTCTGCTCTCTTGGCTAAAAAACACAATACTAAATAGAATATGAGGTCCCAATAAGGGAGAATTCTATAGTCTATGAGACTAGGAAAAATGTACATAAATTCAGAATTATGAACTTCTCTTAATGTCTCGATCAAACACATGTAGTTACTGGATCATGCCAAAATGAATGAAAGGTTTAGCCTTAACATACCTTAACTTCGTTGAGTCCTTAATATCTTCTATGAAATTCTTCAAACAATTAAACTCAATCTACGACATCATAAGGAGATTCAAAATCAGTACTGAGTAAAAGCTAAGTCCATAACATAAACTAGTAGCTTGTTTACGTAAATTTGGCAGCATCTCCCCGACAGCAAGGCCCTTATCCAATACCATATACCAATAACAACAAGAACACAATAATAACAACATATATGCATTATGTTCCAACCTTATCTCCATCACAATATACCACAAAATAGCTTACTTACCCTAATCACTTCATACATAATACGACAATGAAAGTAGTGTCCAACAACCTAAAAAATGTAACGAAAAACGACCTGCCAACCACCCTGCCATTATGTGGTGTTTCTCCACACTTTTTCTCCTCCCAAACTCCGTAAAAATAGTGGTAAAATAGATAACCCAATGACAACACGAAACAGCCCACAAAACAATCCCACAAGTTCAAAAACTCAAAACTGATTTTTCGGTTTACTAAAACATGTTTCGACTTGTCTTTTCTTCCAAATTGAGAAACACAACAAACAATACATAATTAAGACGCTTATCCTATAAACCATCCATAATTTCAGCTTAAACATAAGTTCAATACAAGCCAATAGTGATGCAACAACAAACAACATACCACTCATTCGAAACTCGCTAGGTATAGTCTTTACGGTCGAGTTACAACTCATACAAGCATATATAATGGAAGGAGAAGTATAAAATTACCTTAGACTGAGTAGAAACACGAAACCTCGTCCTTCTCTATCAAAAATCAGTCCCCTAACACAGCTACATGAAGGAGAAATAGAAACTAACAAGTTGTCCGGGGTTTTCATCACTAGCATCATATCATAACATCCAAATAACCTAGGGTTTGTGTGGGATTTTTGGGAAAGAGTTGTAGTGGTTCACTCTGGTTTTAATGATCTAAAATATGAGTGATATAAAGGAGTTAATTATCCCTTAAAAGTCCCCTCTTAGCCGACTTAATTGAGGCTTCACCTTTTGGCAAGTAGGTGATGCACCTACTAGCCTACACAATCTCGCAAAAATACGAATATCTCTCTACTCCGACTTTGTATTAACAAACAATTTAATTTATTAGAAACTAGACTCATAGATCATAAATTTTGTAGGTAGATCATCCCCTAATTCCAAGTATATTGGGAGAAAAGCTCAGTTGCATTTGACTTAAGTTTCAACACATTTATGAATGGAACTTGTGATGACCTTTTCAAACTTTTGTTCCACAACTCGCTAGACTTCAAAACATAACACACAACTGTCATACAACTAAAAAAACTCACAAAATAATCTCCTTATAATGTTAATCACCCTAGTCCCACCCCAAAAGTACATGTTATAACATTCTAACTGGTTGACTTTCGACAAAACTTATTTTCTTCAATTTGTTTAGTTTCTAAGCCTTCAAACCCTCTTGGTACTTGGTATTCATGATCTTAAAATTGTAACCTCCACGTTTACATGATTAATTAACTTTGAAAACTTTTAAAATAACATTTCATTTATGAGCTTACATCAATTAACTTACGAAGTACTATTACATACAAAAATATAGTGCGTAACATAGTCAAGCATATGGAACTCAATACACAATGCATCTTCTACAACATACATTATTCTCAAGCAATACAAGATTGTGCTACAATTCTCTTAAACATCTGAAATCTCTCGTGCTGTCTAGAACTTATGGCCTTCCTTTCAAAATTGAACGGTAACCTTGTCCATGCAATGTCAATCCTACACGGCTCACTACATCTACCATGCTACCATACTAAAATATGAGAATCCCATTATCAACTCCTAATAACAAGTAAGACGGTCCTCCTCATAAACACTTCATCGACCCAAAGACTTCCACTTAGCTTAATTCAAGAGAGGATCACAACACACAACAAGCTTTCCACACCTGTAGAAGATATCAACCTCAAGTCTTAGAAACCCATCGTAAACTCATCGAAACCCATTTTCATATAACTAAGCCATCAAAATTCAATCCCTCCAATTTAACCAAGTCACGCAGACTGCTAAACCCAAAAGCCTTTCCATAAAAGCACATGTGAGGCCTTATCATACCAAAGGAAATGATCATTTCTATTTCCATGCTGATCTATGTTCTTCATATTCCTCTTGCCGTGCCATCAAGATAACACTTCACTTCCCTAGTACACTATGAACCTCGATAAAAACTTATCCCAAGTGACTCCAACAAGAAACTACATTATCTTAAGATTCGTGAGCCACTTTATTCTCTTAATGCCCCCAAAAGTACATCAACTCGAAATGCCTACTCTGAAAAGCCTTTTAATGAATTTGAAGTTGTTCTTTCCATTTCTCTAATACTGCAATGTAGCCTTAATAATGATATAGAAATAATGCAAGTTAGACACCATCCAATGCAAATCTCAAATCTTTAGCCATATAATGAAATCCAGAAAATCCTTAAATACCACCTTAATAAATATAAACCCATTAGAACTATTATTGTGAGCAGTCCACTCAGATCTAATCTTTGATGCACAGTCAATACACACAAAGTGACTTGTGCTTTATTAGCACATAAATACTTTAAGAGCAACCTCATCCTTAAGCAATCGACTGTATCCTTTCTCCATGCATACCATATCCACAATGAATATCAAACCCGAGTCACCTCACAATCTCCATATATTATTAAGGTGTAGTACATCATGCATCTAGTAAATGCCTTTCCCAAGGCATTCTCGATGACACCTTTCTCAAATTATAGCTAGTCCACAAGCACATCTTAGTCCCAGAACCATAAAAACACATGCTCAGACCTAATCGTCGATGGTAGACTCCCCCACTTGGCTTGAAGCCACAAGACACACCATCTGATAACCCACAATACGTTTCCTTCTTAACTATTGTAACCTCACGCCATTATCCAGCTGAGTCTCCTCATAAGATCATGTAGCATTATTCATCACACCTTCAAAATCATATTCCGAGTGCAAACTCAATTGTGGCGGTCATTCCAACTTCCTCAGGTGATCCAAAGTCTCATCATAGCACATACATTCCACTAGGTAGAAGAAAAACTCTTCATAGAAGATTCATAAGAATCATACAATCTCGAACCTTCTCGCATGAGATAACCCACCCATTTATCACCAAATCGGCATCTACATATAATCTTACCACGGTCACAACCATTATGCAATCAATTAATCTTTTCAAGTCTACATTCGTTAACAATATATAAGAATTTATTTCATTCCACAAATTAACAATTGATAGATCCGCCAACAAATCCACCTCTTAAGACTATACAACACACTAAGACGATAATCAAGAATCCATAGCCCTTCGCATCCCAAACAAATTCTTCTTACACATCCCAACTATCTAAGCATAGTACTTAGTCACATACTACTCATCACATGGTTGTCTTGCCGCTCAGCGATCCATCAGTCAAACCACTAGGGATGCCACCAAACTTTCATGCTGAAACTACCGAGCCATATTTATAGTCTTCACCTAGCCATAAGTCATGTAGATTGGAATACCTTCATAACATAGAATTATATCACAACTCCACATACAACATCACAAGCTGCTAGTGCCCCACTAACATCGAGTCCTCATCACCACCTACAAAAAATGGAAAGAAATCAAAGATGTAAAATTCGAGCTGAAATAAAATAGCACGATAAAGAAGGAAATAAATGGAAGTTTTCTAGATGTCCTATAGCCGGTCGAAGATAAGTGTGTATGTTAACATACCGATCCACAAGACTCTACTAGATATTTGCTCTTGACTCGTATAACCTATAAAACTAGAACTCTGATTCCAACTTGTCCCGACCAAAATCCCACTTCTTAGTCATGATGGCACCAAACCCCAATATTCTAGGTATGCCAAACCACAAATAACACAATGTAAATAAAATATCATCAATAAATAATAAATGCTCATACAACCATTCGAAAGACTAGTAGTACAGGTCATGAACGTCTAAGAATAAAAATATAAATACAACTCTGATATAAAGAAATATTACATCATCTGTTTGAAGTTTTGCATACACAAAAATATAAGTCCTAAGCTACCATGAACATGTGCTAGCTTGTATCTAGAACGCTAGTATATCTCTGATGATGGCCTTCGTCATCCATAACAACTCATCTCAATAATCAGCACTCATGGTGTAGAAATGTCGTATGAGTAAAATTGGTCTCATGCACTCAGTAACTATCTAGACTAACATCTGTGAATTAGTGACAAGGTTTTAAGTCAAAAGATAACACAACAACTGAACCAAAATTCTAAGCATGAAGTACAGGTAATTGCAGGATCATCATAAACAAATTAATATTTTAGCACGTAGAGAAGATATGCATTTTGTGTCAAATAAACCGTTAACAGTTGCATATGGAGAAGATATGCATGAATAAACAAGTCAAGTAATACAAATTAACATATAGAGAAGATATGCACCGTGAATCATTTGATTAATTAAAGCAGCATATAGAGAAGATATGCACTTGATATCAAATAAGCAATCAATAGTTGCATATAGTGAAGATATGCATGAATAAACAAATCAAGATATACATATTTTCATATAGAGAAGATATGTTCCATGAATCATTTCATAAATTAAAATAGCATATAGAGGAGATATGCATAAAAGCGTGTATACATTCTGCAGCTAGCATATAGAGAAGATATGTTGTAAACATAATGCATATATGAAAGGAGTTTTCATATAGAGAGGATAGATAAAGTCCAAAAGCTGATCAGTTTACCATAATCTATGTATACGTCATCAAGGAGAAATATGAGAGGACAAACCTAGGGGGATAGATCTATATCCACATATTGCACTAACAACTCAGATGCAACAATCATAACAATTGTACGGACAATTCATGTGCTATTATAACTCAACTTGCACAGACCACTCACGTGTTGCTAATCCAGTTAATCACACAGAAAGCATATACAAGACCACATGTATATGAACAACGAATATCAAATCACATCTCATGGACTGAGTAAAAATAGCATGCTAAGATGTATGCATGTGAGAAGTTTATGACAACAACTCATATTAGGCAGTTATGCCATACAATAATGAGTTTTATGTTCGAAGAAGAAATCAAAACCTACACATGATATCTAACATGATTTAATAAGTTCATGTAGTGTAACGACTCAATCGTTCGTTGTGAGCTTTGGCATTCCATTTGGTAGTTTGAGACTTTGAGTAGATTCATGTGATGTATTATGACTTGCATGTGTAGTCTTGTCTTTCAAGTGGTTCGGGATTTATTTGGAAGAATGACTCTCGACTTAGAAGCTTTAAGTTGGAATAGTTGACCAATGTTGGACTTTTTGGATAAACAGACTTGGAATCAGGGTTTGATTGTTCCAACAGGTTCCTATAATGATTTTGGACTTTTAAATATGATTGTAATTGGTTTTTTTGGTTCCTAGAAGAATTCAAAAGTATATGTCGAAAGTTGGCAATTTAAAGAACTTAAGAGTTCATAAATTTGACCAAGAGTTGACTTTGATGTTATTGGACTCCAATTGGTGTTACGAGACTTCAGATAGTTCTATAAAGTTGAATTAAATTTGTGTGCAAAGTTTGGAAGTAATCCGAAGTGTGTAAGTGTGATTCATATACTCTTTTGAAGGAATAAAGATTTAGCAACTTAAGAGAAATTCTATTCGATTTGAGCCTCAATTGTATGTTGTGATGTTCCTGTGGGTATTTTGAGCCTTTGAATAAATTCGATAATGTATTTGTACTTTCTGGTATGATTGTATGGGGTTCTGAGGAGCTCGGGAGTGGTTGAGAGTATAGTTAAGTTAAGAATTTGGAGTTTGATCATGGTCATTATCGGGTCAAGACGACCTCTTATTGGTATTTAGAGTGCGAGATCAGGTTCGTAGTATATTTTATAATTGAAATACATATATGGTTTGTGTCCGGGAGGTTCTGGATGAGTTTTGGGTGCTAAAATGAAGATTTTGCGATTTCTGATTTTCTGGTACAACAAATCCGAAAATACTAATTATGCCCCTGAAATTTCCAAACTTTCTTTAAAACGTCAGAATATCACATCTCCCTCAATTTAAGTCCAAATTGGGTAATTCAAAAGGCTGTCTTCGGTGTAATCTCGCAAAGATTATGTTGGGCTTATCAAATATGATTTTAGGGACCATTTAGAATTTGATATGGGCTGGGACAACGGCTATATTTTTTGACTTATTTTGACATTTAGTTACTTTTTCTCACAAGGTTTTGGAGCTCAAGAAGAGGCGATATTTGAGGGAGTTTTCATGTGCTTTATTGGGATAATAAACCTAACTCGTATTTATGATTATAACATGAATCTATCATGTGTTTTGGCTCTAAATCAAGGAATCTTAAAGAAGAAAAAAATAATTTTTGCTTGAAAGATAAGAATGTACATATTGGGAGTTTTGAAAAAACTTTTCAAAAGTGAAAAATGGAGATTTGAACCATGATTTGGAGTCGGTTTCTGATGAAACTTGTATATTTGGAGTCTGTTTCTGATGATTTGATTGTCAAGATGGAATTACCTGTGTTGAGTTGATATCTCATATATTTGTTAAGTTGGTTGTAGCGTAACAAATTGATGTGAAAAAGGAAGTTGTCATTATGCAATGATATACTTGATTTTTGAAAGTTTCTCTTGAACATTTTTGGCAATTGATACAGAATCAAATCATGTTGGGCACCTTTACTGTTGATATTTCGGTAGTTCCAGTAGTTGGAGAAGTTCGGCCTGTTATTGCTACACAATATGGGGAGGGTCATGCTATGTCATCAGAGGGACTGAAGGAGTTGGATAGATTCACCAAGTTATTTCCTATTCATTTTGGTGGTACACCTTCTGAGGACCCCCAAGATTTCTTGAACCATTACCACGAGGTACTGTGCAGCATGGGTATAGTGGAGTCCAATGGAGATGACTTCATAGTATTTCAGATGCACGGTTCCACCAAGAGGTAGTGGCAGGAGTATGTTTGGGGCATACTAGCAGGTTCACCTCCACTCACTTGGGATCAGTTCTCACAGCTATTTCTGGAGAAATTCATCCTCTTTACTCATAGAGAGGATCTATGCCGCCAGTTCGTGTGCCTCCAGTAGGGTAGCATGACCTTTACCCTGTACGAGACCAGATTTGAGATTGCTAAGCATATTGAGAGGAATTCGAAGCCAGGGCAAAGAGGAAGCATATGAGAATTCAGCACTACAACTGTCTCATGTTTCTTCAGATTGTCACGGTGCATACGGTTCTTTTTTGAACAGCCAGTATTTAGTGAACCTTCAGCTCCTTTAGTTCAACACAGCCACATAGTTACAATAGTGGTATTATACTCGACAATTGTGCCAGCATTGAGGTTTCTTTGAGTGTGGTGATGCAGGTCATATCAGGAGGTACATTCCTAGGTTGAGGAGTAGTAGACTACCGTAGGGTACTCGTGCCATGATTCAGTCACCGGTTGCTCCACAACCTGCTCAGCCAGCTAAAGTCAGGGGCCAGATAGCCCGAGTTGGTGGTCAGGATGTTAGAGGTGGACTCCAACCAGTTAGGGGTCGTCAGAGAGGTGGAGGTTAAAGTGGTAGGTCTCAGCCATGTTTCTATGGATTCCTAGCTAGATCCGAGGCAGATTCGTCCGATGCAGTCATCACAAGTATTGTTCTAATTTTCCATAGAGATACATCAGTTTTATTTGATTTACATTCAACTTATTCGTCTGTGTAATCCTATTTTGCTTCATATTTAGACATGTCTCATGATTCATTGAGTGCTTCTATTTATGTGTCTACGCCTGTTCGGTATTCGATTGTGGTAGACATACTTATTGCTCGTGTGTTGTATCTATTGGGGGTTATGAGACTAGGGTAGTGCTTTTGTTACTCAGTTTGATCGACTTTGACATGAGTTTGGGCATGGATTGGTTTTCTCCATACCATGATATCTTAGATTGTCATACCAAGACTATAGCATAAGCCATGCCGAGTTTGCCTCAATTAGAGTGGAGAGGGACTCCTGGTCTATAAGGTCCCGTAAAAGTTTCCCTAAAACCCGGATTTCGTGATGCCGAAGTGGGCATAGGGGTTAATAGTAGTAGAAATTCTTCGCGGCCAAACTTTTTTGGATTGAACAGTATACTGAGGAGTTGAAGGAAATATTTTTGCAAAAATAGGCATTTCTGCGGCCCATTATATAGACGGGTAATTACTCTTCGGGCCGTAGGATAGTCGCAGAGTGAAGCAGTCTTTTTGGCCAATTTTGAGGTCAGTTTCCCGGCCAATTATGCGATCGTATAACCATTTCATGGGCCGCAATTTAGTCGCATAATCGTCCTTGAAATTTTGCGGAGGGAGGTTCTATAGCGCATTATGCGACCGCAGAATAGGTCTGCAGGCCGCATAACGGCCGCAGAGTGAAGGAGAGCAGCCCAGTTCCCAAGGCCACTTTTTGCGGCCATTTCGCGGACCGCATAACCATTATGCAGTCGCAGAACATGCTTCGAAGCTTTATTTTTGGGGTTTTTAAACCCGACCCTATTCCGTTAAAACACCCACCTTAGACCATTTTGAGCATATTTTTTGATAGCTTTAGAGTGAGGAAGAAAGTCCTAGAGAAAGAAAGTGTTCTTCGTCAAAATTTCTCTTCAATTCTTGCTTAAATCGGGAAGATTATCAGGAGAGGCACCTAGGCCTTCTTTCCAAGAGCTAAGGCTCTATTACCCAAACTCCTAATTTCAAAACGTAACTAAGATGGGCCATTAGTAAGATAATTCATGGGACTGGGAGTGATTATCTTGCATGCATGTGTTCCTAAGGTAAATGGGAAGGTTGTGAGTTAAAGATAGAAAAGAACGGGGTGTGGGTTGGTGAAGTCTTTCATAAAAAGGGCCATGAAACCTTAATAACACAAAGTTCTTGATAGAATGCTCAAGTGAGCTAGAATTATGATCGTTTTCCTATATTGCTAAAATAGATTGAAGTTGCTAATTCTGGAACATCTTACAGCTTTAAAAATCTCAATTAAGGTATGTATGGCTAAACTCCTTTTTTCTTAGCATCGAAGCTCCTGGTGTTTGTGTAGTTGGTGTAAGTCCCCAAATTAATAATACTAGAATTGACTATCCCCAATATGTTGTGTTGAATGATATATGTTCAATAGTTGTTCTAAATTCTTACCATGTCACCTTGACCTCTTAAGGATATGTTTAGAAATGTGGAATATGTGTCAAGAAAGGTTAAGACTACAAGTCAAAAATCAAATAAATGTTGTTATGCCAATTTGTATGAAAAGCCTCTATGTGCTTAGGATTTTCCAAGTTTTTCCCTTATGTGTACGAAGGCCTTACATCATAGGACTTAATTCTATTGATGCTAATGTTATTTTATGTGTAAAAAAAGGAAACTTGAATTATGAAATACGGTCAAGTGCCAAGAACGACTTAATAAATGAGGCCACTCATGCCATGTATTAAAAGATGGGAAAACAATATGAAGTGATATGATTGATTGAAATTATGATATGTCAAGTGAGATGGCATAGCCGATCGAGCCGTGATTGGACGCCGTGTCGCACACATGGTGGTAACCGTGCTGGAAATGATGATTAAAATTGTGGATATGGTTGATGTCTCAAATGAACTGACCTAGGCGATCGGGTCAAGATCGGTCTCCGTGTAAGAACACGGTGGTATTGTGGATTGTTGCATATGGTACTAAAGATTACCCAAACTAATAAGATAGAAACTGATTGAGAACTTATATGATCCTTACATAATGTTTTAGTATTGTTCGAAGCTCTTATTGAACTCAAGACTGTCTTCCCCCTTGTATTATTGTTCATTCTATCGAGATGGTGTTTTAGATTTACATACTAGTACTTTTCGATAGTACTAACATCCCTTATGACGGGGGTACTACATCTTTAAATGGATTTCGATGGTTCCATAGCAAACAATGTTGATCGCAGCTAGCGGTGCATCCTCTTCTCAGCAGTCTTGGTAAGCCCCATTTCATCATGGGGTCGTATATTGTATCTTGTATGTGGAAAATCTAGGGGCCCGGGTTCCCCGACGTAGGGTCGTCTCGTGGTCATACCCCTCGAAGCTCGCAGCCAAGGTCGAGACTCATCTTTGGGGGTCGTAAGATATCGGCCCAGAGGATATCACATCCCGACAGCTATAGCGGGCTACGATAGGAAAAAGGGGAGTTCCCGATACACACAACTCAATCTGACAGAGTTGGCCTATTCGGGGCCTATTTCAAGATGTCACGTCCCGCCATCATATTTCCACGCCTTCACGGCTAACACGTTTTGTACTATAGCGGATTTCCCTCCTATATAAAGGGGATCCCCACCACTTTGTAATACTAGGTTGATGTTGCTTCAACTATTTCTCCACAAGATCAATAATCTCTCTCTCTCTCCTTTTTCTCTTTAACTCGCTTGTTCTTATTGGCTCGAGGCCACTTTAGCATCTGCCATCCCCCATTTGTTATTCATTTATTGCTTGGTATTGGCCACAAAGAGCCTTGTTTAATCATATGTTAACTAATCACATTCCTGACTGCCTCCGATAGCTCGAGATCGAGCCCAGGTATCGACCCCGAGGTCCCCCATCGACCAGTCCGATGCCAGGGCCGTAATCCCCTCGGTCTGATCACTGTCTCGTTTTGGCTTGCATTTCATCGTTTAACTTCATATTCTTAGCGTCATTTGCTCTATCAACTAGCATAAAAATAGATTGCGTATTTTAGAATCCAATTTATAAATTTAATTGTTATTACCATTTTCACGGTAAACAGTTTGGCATCCGCCGTGGGGCTAAAAATAATAGTGATTATTTTCTTGTTGGTTCCATTACAAAAACCCAAGTTATCTTTCACACTTTTCTTGTCCAATATCTCTTTATTTCAGGTCAAAATGTCTAGCTCGGTGAACAGAATCGAGAATGACAACCTTGAAAACCACGGGGAAAATGGCGTAGCTGCTCCAGCTGCCGGAGCGCAACCACATAATCCTAATGATGTGCCTAGACCAGTTCTAGCAGACGCGGATTCATAGGGTATATAACAAGCCGATGAAACCTCACACACTGACAGGAGCGTACGACATAGCGACCGACAGGAAGCCCAAAGAACCCCAGCCTAGGAAGAACAGGAAGTTAGTCTTCATGTTATTCTTTAAATGTTGCAGGCACAACAGTTGGCCATCGCTCAGTTACAAAGCCACCTGGAGACTCCCAGCACAGTAGCGCCGGAAACGGCTCCCCCCACAGAGCAAATGCCCGAAAGGTTAAGCAATAATAAATCGGAAGCCAACCCTGCCATAGCAAAGAGGTTTGGGGATCTCTCCAAAAGGGTTGAATCGGGTTCGCGGAAGTTGATGCAATGGTTGTTCCCCGAGGAAGTGTCCCCAGAACCCATTTCAAAGAAGTCCAAAATGCTATAACTCCCTAAGAACAACGGGACCTCAGATCCCAATGAACACATCACCGCTTATACGTGCGCAGGAAAAGGCAACGACCCAAAAGATGATGAGATCGAGCCCTTATTATTGAAGAGACTTGGGGAAACATTCCCGAAAGTGACCATGATGTGGAGTCACAACCTAGCGCCCGATCCCATAAACTCGCCTACCGTACCGTCAAACTCCTTCATAAAGGCATATGCCAGAGCCATCAAAACGACGATAAAAAGGCCCGATGCATCCAGGGCCGAGCAAACAGAGAATGAAATGCTATGGGGATTTGCACCTTGTTTCCCGATGGAACGAATGGGATTATCCCCGGTCTTGGATGACTGGGCAATACAGGCCTTCACTCAAAGCCTAAACAAACCAAGCCTGGCGATTCCAGGGTAGTTCAACCAAATCTTGATCAGGTACCCAGTCAAGACCTGGTCGAATGCCTATACCCAGCGTTGGTCGCAAACCAGGGTCATGGATGCCCGTCTAGGAGCCTCCTCAGGCTCAACTTACCCAACTAGTTTCCTGGCAAAGAAACCAATGTGAAACAGAGCAAGGTACTGCCCGTGCATCATAAACAAGAGGACACCCTGAGATGCAATCTACCTCACGACGATCGAGGAATGGCCCGAGGGCAATATCCTCAAGTAATCATTAACAAAAGTGGATTCGACGAGGACACATAGCCAGCAAGGGCGCCTCACCCAGCAAAGTACAATTTCCTCATCGTTATATCAAACATCGTGCTCGCCATAGGCAAAACCGAGGATGTCAAATGCCTCGGATCAATTCGGTCGAATTCCCCCCAAAGAAATCGCAGCCTGGCGCTAGAACTACATAGCAAGTGCGGCGGCAAGGCAAAGGTAGCCACCAGATCCAAAGGAAAGATGCCAAGCTGCTCCGTCGAAATTGCCACCGAGAATTGATGAGCGACCGAATTCAAGTTCGGCCCCCAGCATGAAAGGCAGCCAGGAGGAACAAAACAAGCAGACCGCAACGCATCACTACGGTGATGGAGGAACGACGACCATTTACAAGGACTTGTAAAAAGGAGAGCAACATTTCTCGGCACCGGAGGAAGGCAGGCCTGGGGTTATACCCCCAGGGACACCCCTACAGTCAGCAAAGAGGATGCCAAGACCTCGTCTTGATCTCGCAATGATGTACTGGTAACCTTCTTCCTTACTCAACCCATTTTTGATAAAACATGTGCTCATAAGTTCAGGTGACTCGATCGACACTGTCGGACCGTCGCGTCGAAACATGACCACCTCACGAATTCTTGATAGACTCCAAATGGCGATCACTACAATAAGGGGGAAAGACCATTCCCCGCAGCACAACATGATTGGCCCAAATTGGAATACCGAGTTCCACGTCATCAAATGAGATGTAAGGCACGGACGCTTTATTCGGATGACCTCGGGCGTATAGCCCGAAGATAAGGTTGTCCCCACTTCGCCAAAAGGGCAAAAATTCCATGCAAGGGATGGAATTAAAACCATCGGCAGGAAGTGACACGGGACAAGAGGAAATCCCACATCATATGACACATCCCCAGTACCAACATCTCCATTCTCGAAAGAGTCAAAGGGTAAGCAAACCACATCTTCGTCCAAGCCCGATTAAACACGGTGGAGGGCTGTACAAGAGTCCACACCCCGAAATGACCAGAACATACCTAACCTCGAAACGTCGCCTACCTGTCCCACGGTAAGGAAGAACTGCTTCACTCCTTCGATATTTTTTCACTAAACTGTATGTAGACACCGGGTTAGGCTGTTCGGAGGATCTAACCCTACCCGGAGCCTTTAAGGCCTTAACTGGAGCAACCATGCTCTTTCCCCTTGGCTGGACTTCCGCCCCAAAGTGGGTTTCGCCAGCACGATAATTAGTGGAGCAACATGCCCCTGAGGAGGATCCGACAAGATCATAGGCCTTCTTCTGCAATCAAACGACGAAGAGCACCCCCTATATTTTGGAGGCACCATCCGCTCGGAAGTATCGGATAATGGAAGACTGAGTTTCAATAAGGAATCATGTATTGGACCAAATGGCCTAGGGAGCCCGCCCGCACGGGCCAAGCTCACAATGATGAAACGATATATATTTATGGAAAGCAATAAAGAATATCTTTCAACATCTCATGCTCCAGAGAAAAAAAAATCAGCATACTCTCAGGAGGGATCCCTCCATCGAATGCGTCCCGAAATGCTCGAAAACTTAGCATCAACAATTTGGCACCTGCACAACCCTAGGTTCAGAACTCTGGGCTCATAAGGACCCAACGAGGAAGCTCTAAGCTCACGAATAATGGCCTATGATTCTAAAAGTCGATGACTTGGAGACTGTCACAGATCGCCATGCATTGGAAAACCCAAAACTGTAAGACCCCAAGCGGGCGGACTCAGCGTAATCAGATCTATTCTACATAGAAACAAAAACCGTAAGACCTCAATAGGCATGACAAACTGTAAGAACTCAATAGGCACGACAAACTCTAAGACCTCAATAGGCACGAAAATTTTGTAAGACCTTACTAGAGGCGTAAAAACTCAATCCCGAAGTTTAGGCTATACGTCGCATTTGTAAGAATCCCGAACAGGCATACCCTCGGTCTAGATGCCTAAAATGTCACTCGGGATCAAAAATGGCTCCGGCCAAACACATATGACTACGGTCAATACGGCTGCTCCAGCCAAACTAACGCAACTCGGGGACACCCGACTTGTTTACCGTGAAAATGGTAACAACAATTAACTTTGTAAATAGGATTCTAAAAATATGTGATCTATTCTCGAGCTAGTAGTTAGAGTAGTTGATGCTAATAAATACTAAGTTTAATGACAAAATACAGGCTAAGACGAGGTAGTAATCAAACCGAGGGGCCTTTTACCCAGCTGCAAGATTGGTTTATGGGACCTTGGGATCAACGTCAAAGTCAAGCTCAAACTATCGGGGATAGTCAAAGAAGGGATAACAGTCTAAGATACAATTCGATAAGGCTCTTTTTGGCCAATACTAAGCTATATAATGAAGAAAAGTAAAAAGGCGATAGCTATGAAGACAGCTTTAGGCCAGTACCAAGTGATGAACAAAGAACAAACAAGAAAGTAATCAAAGATAAATGGCTTCGAGCCAATGGGGATAAGAAAATTAGAAAGGAAAAGAGAGAAGATATTAATGCACTTGAGTAGGATAATTAGAGCTTTGTCTTACAAGGCGTTAGTGACCCCTCTTTTATAGTAAGGGGAAACCCAAACTTAGTACAAAATACGTTGTCTGATAAAAGAGAATGGGATGTGATAGTCGGTTAGCTTTATGTTGTATGTGAGCTGACGTCAAGCCGCTCGAATAGACTTGATCGACCCCAGGTGCATTCCTCGGGAGATTTCTGCGGTCGTTGGGGCTCTGGCCAATATTATCCTTGGCAGATCATCGACAGGCCTTGAGGGAAGTAACTGACTCGAGATCCCGTGCTTCCTGGATCACCCTTCGAAGCATTATGTCAAGGGAAAATCGGCCCCCCAGATTTCACCGCGCACAGATAGTCTCCGCATTTCTTAGATGGAAGTGATAAAAATGATATTGACATACTATTTCCTTGTGTCCTTTAACGGCGTCATGCCGACGGTGCAACCCTCCTTTTACATGTATCGAGGCACCTCACTTTTTTGCTTCGTAAGGATCACCCGAAATGTTACGACTCTTCGTTCTTCGGAGTTTTGCCGTTGCTATCGGTTCAGCTTCTATGAATGCATTTTTTTTGGCAATCCGCTAGGCAAGCGCCAAGGGCTAGTTTTTTATTAATAACAGAAAAGAAAAATGTGACAATTAGGAAAAGTACAAATAAGAGGGACAATAGAACCGGTATTGTTACCCATATGCCTTGGCTATATAATCACTCCTCTGCGCCTCACATTGCCTTATGATGGAAGCCTCATGTAGAGGATTCATGGTGTAGCTGCCGACAAAGTCTCATGAGGGCATATAATCTCATAGCCGTGTGGATAATTTCCAAAGGCATAGGACCAAGGCAACACAAACCGGGATAAACCTTACCTTATCTATGAATGTATTGATTATGCCTGCTGTTACATTTTTTGAGGGCGGTAATGGCGTCGTCGGTTACTTTTCCCTCCCAATAAATGGGGCTTCTTGTGGCTGGCTTTTTTTATTCAAACTGCCTTCGATACTTATCTCTTCTTCCTTTCCTGCTATCTTGAATCTCTATCATCTTGTCATGTTTGAGGCCCGTGGCTTCAAGATTTTATGCCATATGTGCCTTGACTCCTCTTTTGATCTCTTTTTTGGATAGACAAAGTTGTGCCGCTGTGATTCTACTATTGTTGTTGATGTTGTTGCTTTTGCTGCAGTCGTCGACAGATCGGGGTGATGAGGCAGAGGGACGATTCCCTCTGACCACGGGAGACACTTTGGATTATGCACCGTTGCTCAAGAAGGGGCTCGATTATACACTACTGCTCACCCTCCTCCCTCGGCACGGTGCGTTACACCCTTTTTGGATTCCTAGGGGTGTGGTGGCGGTTCCTGCTGGCTGTTACCTCCTAGGCCGAGACAACGTCTCAAGAAGTGGCTTGGTGGGATTGATACTGGCAAGGTTCATGACAACCAAATTTTTCACCTAGCCAATTCTTGTCTCCTTTCCTCATCTCATTTCCTTTTGAAGATGCCATTCTAAGGAATCGAGATTAGGTCCCCGAGGGCCTCGGACTTGGACGATATTGTCTTTTAGGTCATATGCCTGAGGGGACGACGACAGAGATGCTGCATATCAAAAAATAGGCTAGACTCTTAGGTTTTTGTTGTATGCATATCTCCTGATATTTTTTACTTTTTGTGTGAGGATCCTCTTGCGGGCTTTTGTAATCATATGTAAGGACCCCTCGAGGGATGTTATTCATGGAGTTTTATGAATACAAATATACATTTACTTGACTTCTGCTTTCGACTCTTGCCTTGCCTTTGTACGCTCTCATTTCCTTCGAGGCCTTTGAATGTCTTCCTCCGTTGTAGGCTGCTGATGCCAGGCTCGGACGCGAGCATTTTTCCTGATCTTCTATTGATTGATATGGCTCCTTTCCAAGCCTATCGTAATACCTCAGGCCGAGCCTAAGTTGATCTGATAGGCTCGGGCTGGGGTCCCTTTGGACTAGATGTAGATAACTTTTTTAGAGCGTATATGATTGACTTCTGTTGAGGAGTTTCCTATACTCAGGTGCTATTTCGAGCCTTCCTAGAGACTTTGATTGATAAAAAGGCTTCGTGTACGGTCTTTCATAAACTGACCCTAGATAAGGCCAACAACTTCAGACTGCCGGATCCTTACCGTGAAGGCACTGATAATGTCTTCGGACCTTGTAGTAACCTTTGAGAAGAGGCTTTCCCGCGGGCTGGCGGGTTAGGGACGCCGGTGACTTCTCGAAGGTGGTCTCCGGGCGGAGGCCTACTTGTATTTGGACCATCCTGACCAGCACCCGGAGCCTATTTCGTATGTATGTTAAAAATGACTGTTTCTACTAACTGGATTATTTCGGCGGAGGCCTCTAAGGCCGTGCGCCAATCTCGTGCTGGCGAGGGCGTTGCTGGCCTTCTGGGGCTTTGTTTTACTAGGATGGAGGCCTCCTGGATTGACCATTACCTTGACGCCAGAGATGGTGCTGACGGATGGCGTCCTTGGTTGGTTTTGAATTGTTGTTTCTCTTCCTATATGCAATGTGTAGCTGCTTTGGCCTCCTCGGGGATTGTCGGGGCCTGCCGTTTCTATGGTGGTGGTGGAGCGTGCCCTTAATGGCTATTTATTTGGGGAAGGCAGAGACCGGGCTCGGGTGAATCATCTCTCCTAGGTGTTTAACTACCGACACCACACCTTTAAAACCCGCGTTATTTGTTTGAAGAGATGAAAAGATGCCCTTCAGGTGGTACATCTCGCGCTTCGCCAGCTCTGCCTATGGTGATGGAGGATTTGGTAGTCGTGCCTCCCTTCCTCTGCTGCATTTGTACGGGCATTGTCGGTGTCGGATGGGTGAGGCTGTGCCCCATCTGGGGGAGTCGTAGATTTCTAGGCAGGTAATGGCGATAGTGAGATATGCGCTTCATAATGCAACGAAGCTTTTATCGAGGCAAGGCGGGTCCATGCTTCTGAGGAGAATGCATCGACCGAGTCGGATGCTCCTGGAGCCCTTAATTCTGTGATCTTCTGCAAATCTTGCATTCACCCTCATAACAGTCAAGCTCACTCTCTTAGGTGACCCAAATTCAAATTGCAACACATATATTTCCTTGGTAACAGAGATCTTCCAGTAAACGACATAAAGAATCACGCGAACTCAGAACAATCAGTAAGAGGTAACCCACCTGTTTCCCTCAAACTAACATCTCTTTATACTCTTCCACCGACATGGACATTACGCAGTCACTTAATCTTCCTGAGTCTGAGCTCATATCACAATGTGAAATCCACTTCACTCCCCCAACTAGAAAATATGAAAAGATTCTTCACACACCTATAACGCGGGGTTATACCTCAAATGAAGATGGAAATCAAGCACCCAATAGTTCTTCTATCCTCCAACAGACCTTTCTCGTTGCTTCCAAATCATATGAATACATCTCGTAGTCATAACACACTCATCACATAACCATCAAGACATCACTTCTACTAATAGGAACACTACCGAACATATAATTTCAAAAACACGTGCTCACATAATCAGCACCTCAGTGCTCAAGTTGCAGGCAAAACCCGGCCTCAAGTCCTCCAGAATAGCCCAACATCAATGCAGAAAATCACATCTCGCCCCTTGATCAAGGAATCACAAGCCATCTATGCACATCTGATACTGAGCACCCATGCGCGCATACGAACGCGAGGAAGAAATTCAAAGAGTTACTTTCTAAACTGAATCAAGAACGCACGATAAGAATTCAATAATGTGAAGTTTTTCCTAAAGGTTTTGCAGCCTCCTGAGGATAAGTACAAACGTCCCCGTACTAATTCGCGAGACTCTACCAAACCTGCTCATGACTCCTGATACCTATGTATCCTAGGCTCTGATACCACTTTTCACGATCCTAAACCCAGACCTAGTGATAATGGTGTCTCTCGTGAAGACAAGGCCAGTCGACACAACACCCAATCAAATTAACAGATAATAATTCATAATTAAGTCATTAAAAATGATAATCCCATAATAAATTGAAATACATCAACTACAAAAAACCAAACACAGCCCGACATCGGGGTGTCACCAGTCATGAGCATCTAACATAAGTCTAGGAATACAGAAAGGGACTACACAGTTTATTGCAAAATCCAGTACAAGGGAAAGAAATAATTATAAGAGGGAGAAACACTGGCCTGCGAACGCCGAGCAGCTACCTAGTGGACTCCGAAAATCTGCTGGAAGCTATCAACACTAGCTAGCAGGACCTGAAGCTCCAGAATCTGCACACAGGGTGCAGGGAGTAATGTGACTATTCCAACACAATGAGTAATAACAATAAATGAAGATTGAGCGATAAGAAATCACGTAAGACACAATAATATGCTATAAAGAAGTAGTCTAAAACCAGTAAAAGGCAACGAAATAGTGAAGTCTTATAAAAACACCTTAGTTCAAAATAAGCTTCTATAAAACACCTTTTTAATATTTAAACAAATAAATGAAAAGCAGCTAGAAAAGATAAAATATAAAATCCTCCCCTCGGGCACAATGTCAATAGAATTAGCCATTCAGGCAATAACCTAGAACAACACCGGCCCCTCGGGCATATCTCATATCACAATGGGTACCCATGCTCACTGGGGGTGTACAAACTCTGGGAGGGGCCCCTTACAGCCCAAGCGCAATATCAAGCGATCTCGTGGCATAATCAATAGGCTCTTGGCCTCATATCAAGCCACCTCGTGGCATATAATCTCAGGCCCTCAGCCTCATAATCATAAATCAGTGTATCACTGCTACGGAGTGCAGCCCAACCCAAAAGTATCCTCACAATACAGGCCCTCGACCTTACTCAGTCAGAATCTCATAAGCCACTCGGGCAACAGTAAAACATGATGCTCAGCCCAAAATATCATTTATAATATCAAAAACGAGTAAATATAGCTAAGTTATAAAAACGATAGAATATAGCATGACTGAGTAAAAGTATAAAGTCGAAACAGTGAGGAATAGTTTTAAAAATCCCCTAAGGGTCCAAAACAGCTGAGACGAGACCCAAATAAGGCATATAGCCCAAAATATGATGATAGCAAACAGTTTTCAATGAAATACGCAGTAAAACAGTCATTCGGGACGGACTAAGTCATAATCCCCAATGGTGCACGGCCTCACAATCATCCTCTAGCATGCGCGTCACCTCAACATAGTACAACGATGTGTAATCCGGGGTTTCATACCCTCAAGACAACATTTAAAATCAATACTCACCTCTATCCGGTCCAAACTCTAGCCCGCGATGCCTTTGCCCTCTCGAATTAACCTCTGGATGCTCCAAATCTAACCAAAATCAGTACATAACCATTAAAATATGCTAAGAGAACAAAGCCCACTCGAAAATATCCAATTTACATAAAAAATCTCGAAATTGCTCAAACCCGGCCCCCGGCCCCACATATCGGAATCTGATAAAAATCACATCAATAGAATCCTCATCCTCTCACGAGTCTATACATATCAATAACATAAAAATTGGACCTCAAATGGCCCCTCAAATCCCCACTCAAAGGTCTCTTTATCTCATGCCCTGATTACCCATTCTGCACTGATTTTTGCCAATTTTCACCATTAATTAGGCCTTTAATCACATAATAACGTGTTTTTAAGTCAAGAATCTTACCTCCAAGATATTACCCATTGGTTTCCTCAAGAATCCCTCTCAAAAGCTTCAATCCCGTTCAAAAATGGTGAACAAAATGAAGAAGGGTTGCAGATTGGCTATTTAATACTACCCAGGTTTAACCCTTCGTGAACGAGGCCACACACTCGTGTTCATATAGCACAATTTTCTACTGACAAAAGATCCTCCTACGCGGACGCGAGGACCATCTCTCGAACACGATCCACCACTGAACGGACTTTCGCGATCGCAGCTCCCACTTCGCGAATGCGGAGCACAAATCCTCCCTTGCCTCCAGTTCCCCTTCGCGAATGCATATCTCCCCTCGTGAACGCGTAGAACAAAATTCATCATCACACAAAATACCCTTCGCAAATGCGATGAACAAAAATGTCTGCAACAAAAATCAGCAAAACTGCCAAGTCCGAAGTCCAAAATTTAATTCGTTAACCACCCAAAACTCACCCGAGGCCCTGGGGACCTCGACCAAACATGCCAACATATCCCAGAACATCATTCAAACTTGTTCCAACTTTCGGAATGCTCAAAGCAATATCAAAACACCAAATTCGCATTGGATTAAAGCCTAAGGATTCCAAAATCTTCTATGTTCCGCTTTCGATCAAAAGGTCAATCAAACCACGTCCGAATGACCTAAAATTTTTTACACACATCCCAAATGAAAAATGGAGCTACTGCAACATCCGGAATTCTATTCCGACCCTTATATCAAAATCTCACTTATCAACCGAAAAACGCCAAAATTCCACTTTCGCCACCTCAAGCCTAAATGTACTCCGGACCTCCAAAATACATTATGTTCATGCTCCTATGTCCCAAATCACCTAACGGATCTAACCAAATCACAAAAATTTCAATCCGATATCATACACTAACAAGTCAAAACTTTGTCAACCCTTTCAAATTTTAAGTTTCAAACCGAGAACTGTTCTTCTAAATTCATTCTGGTTACCCTGAAAACCAAAACCAACAATTTATATAAGTCATAATACATCACACGTGGCTAGTCATGCTCAAGAACTGGCGAGCGCAGTACAAAAGCTTAAAACGACTGGTCGGGTCGTTATAGGAGCCGATGGCCATTTTAGACTGGTAAGTTCATCAGTTAAGATCGAAGAATTTACCTTCAGTTCGTGTGTAGTGGAGAGGTCAGCCTGTTGAGGTAGTGACCTGGGTGTGTGAGTCTTATATGCGGAGCCGATATCCCCATCATTTCCCCGACTCAGGTACTTTTCTATGTTCGTTCGAGGACGAACGATTGTTTTAGAGGTGGAGAATATGATGACCCAAAAGGTCATCTTGTATTTTAGAACCCAATCCGGGGTTCTAAGGCCTTCAAGACCTCATTTTCCTTCTCCTCAATTTGCGTGCGCAGTCCGGGCGTGCTTCCGGAAAGCCCTTATGCGAAAATTTGAGAAAATGCCAATTTTGCCTTTAAATTTGAATTTAAGTTGACTTGGGTCGATATTTTGGGTAAACGGACCCAGACTCATGATTTGACAGTTCCGGAGGATCCGTAAAAAAATATGTTACTTGGGCGTATGCTAGGAATTGAGTTCCGAGGTCCCTAGCCCAAGAAATGAACTTTTGAAGAAAATTCTTTAACTGAAAAATGTAAGAAGTTTGGAAATTGAATAATGTTTGAATATGATGGTATGCGACCCGTATGTTGGTTTCGGAGTCCGGTACAGGTTTAAAATAATGTTTAAGTCTAATATGTGAAGTTTTGTAGGAATCGGACTTGATTTGCTATAAATCGGACCCTCGGTCATGAAAATAGTGACTTTAGGTGGTCTTGAGGATTTCATTAATTTAGAGGCTAAATTCATAGTTGTTGATGTTAATTTGATGATTTGATTGCACGAGCAAGTCTGTATGATATTTTTGGACTTGCGTGCATATTTGGTTTGGAGCCCTGAGGGCTCGGATGAGTTTTGGATAGGCCGCTGAATGTTTTGAACTTAGGAAAAATTGTTGGTGTGTCGGGGTGCAAATGAGAGCCCGCAATTGCGAAGGACCATCACAATTACGAAGACTGGACTGTGCCGGGGACTTTTCAAATGCGAAGTTCATCGTTGAAAATGCGACATCCACAATAGCCGCAATTGCGAACAATGTTCGCATTTGCGAAAAGAGCAAGGCAGGCCTACCTTCGCATTTGTGAAGCCAGGGCCGCATTTGCGAACCTGTCATCGCAAATGTGATAACTGCGCCTGTGTAAATTCTAACTTAGACGGGATTTTCTTCATTTTTCAAATTTTCTCTAACCCTAAGCTCTCTTAGGCGATTTGCCAAAAAAAGGTTCTTCCACAAATCATAGGTAAACAACTTTTAACTCATTTCTTTCAATCTACTTCATATTTTTATAAGATTTTATCACAAATCCAGGGATTTTCATGGGAATTTGGGTGTTTTGGGTAAAATTTGGAAATTTCGAAATTTGGGGATTTAGACCTCAATTGAAGTCGGATTCCAAAACCAATTGCATATCCGGGCTCGAGGTTAAATGGGTAATCGGGTTTTGGTCCGAACTTCAGGTTTTGACCAAGTGGGCCCGGGGTCGATTTTTTGGGTTTTTGGCGAAAATGTTGGGAAAACAACAATTAAGCGTTGGGTGTGAGTTCTTTCGCATTTATTGATGTTGTTAAGCTAATTATGACTAGATACAAGTGAATTGGAGGTGAAATCTAGAGGGAAATCGATAGTTGAGCCTTGATTCGTGGCATTGGAATCGAGGTAAGTGTTTGGTCTAACCGTAGCTTGAGGAAATAGGAGTTGTGTCTTATTTGCTATGTGCTAGCGTTGTGTACGATGTATAGGTATGATGACGAGTGTCTATACATTGGTGTCAAGCATGTCTGTGAGTCGTAAGTTGTGACCGTTGTGATTCTTATTGAGTACTCTCAATGCCTAAATTGATGATTATCCATGTTTAGTAAGACGTATGATCATTTTTTCGGTATTTGTCCAGTGTTGAGTATTGGCTCTGGTTGAGGTTCATTTTGTGAAGTTAATTGTTGGAAAAAAAATTGGTTATAGCCGATTCCCTTGCTGGAACGTATTTATTTGTATTGTTGACTCCATTGCAGGGATATATTTATTCTTGTTGTTGATTCCCTTGTCGGGATGTTGTTGTTACCACTGTTTAGGGGAGGAAAGAGTGATAAAGCACGAAGGATGATGCCGTGAACATTCATACTTATGCATATGGTGAGGAAAGAGTGATAAAGCACGAAGGGTGATGCCGTGCACATTTACATTGATATTGATGCATATGTTGAGGAAGAGAAAAAAAGCACGAAGGATGATGTCGTGTACATTTCTAATATTCATATGGTGAGGAAGAGAAATAAAGCACGAAGGGTGATGCCGTGCACATTTTCATTATTGATTGCATGGTGAGGATTGAGAGTAAAAACACAAAGGGTGATGTCATGTATTCATTGTCGGTTTGTTGTGATTACTTGTTGCTATCAGTTCAAGTGCCTTAATTTTTTCATTCCGTTATTTATGTATTTCCTTATGTTGGTATCCCCCATAGCATGTTGCCCATTCCTGTTAATCTCTGTTTAACTTCTATTATTGTTATTCTGTTAGACGTTGTTTAAACTGCACAGGTTATGTTGTTTGTTGTGTCCTAGCCTCGTCACTAGTTCGCCGATGTTAAGCTCGACACTTACTCAGTACATGGGGTCAGTTGTACTGATACTACACTCTACACTTTTTTGTACATATCCTAGTACTGGAGCATATGGACCATAGTTAGAGGTTGCTGCCTTCAATCCCGCGGAGACCCGAGGTAGTCTTGCAGTCGTCCGCAGGCCTTGGCGTCCCCTTCTATCTTGTTTATTTCTGTTCCTATCAATTTTGGAGACAGACATGTATTTTCTTTGTTCATCCCACTATTTGTAGTACTCGTAGATAGTCCATAAGATTATGACACCAGTTCTGGGTGAAGTATTATTATGGGTTTCGTATTGGTATTAGTTAAACTTTTAAAATTTTGTTCTTCCGCATTTCTATTTCCGCTGTTTACTTGCATTAACTTGGTAAATTGTGAAAGATAAATATAAAAAGTTAGAATAGTCAGTAACGTTGGCTTGCCTAGCGCGTTCAATGTTAGGCGCCATCACGGCCCCGACGGTGGGTAATTCGGGTCGTGACAGTAACTTGGTTCTAAGGGTATGAATCCTTGAATTTCATGTTATATGATCGGTGTTGAGGTGATGTACATCCTAGATGACGAGTGTGTGGGTATACACCGCAGTAATTATGAATTAGTCGATTTCGTGGGATTGTGTAGTCACCTTATCTAAATATTATTATTGTACTCTATGTGTTAGAGTACTTGAGTTGTGATTTATGTTAGAAATCATGTTTAGGCTATGTGTTGGTACTATTGGGACCCAAAACGATTCTTCATTGTTGTTGTGTTATTTGCTTAATTCGGAATTATGTACTTAATCGCATTCATCATTGCATATCATATCTCAGTATCTGTTATTATTTATTGTCACATTATGTATCAATGATTTGGGCTGCTTGGTATGAGTGTTGTGAGCTTGAGAGACTAGAGAGATTGATGACTAAGCGAGGTCGGGACCTGTTTATGAGTGATATTGATGGGATTAAGCTATACGCCATAGCAGGTACTATTGACTCATGATGGGTTCGGGCTACACGCCATAGTAGGTATTGTTGATTCATGATGGGATTGGGCTGCACGTCGCAGCAAGTTTTATTAGCTGTGAGCACAAGTGTCGTATAGTGCTGAGTGACTAAGTGTGATGAGCAAGTATTGAGACAGTCAGATCGAGTACTCTAAGTGTGTGAGTAAGTGAGGTTCTTATTGTCTTACATCACATATGATATGCACAATTGCATGTAGATATAGAGAGGTAGTATTCCTCATATTAGTCATACTTTGCATATTTTAATAAGCTTAACTGTTAAACCTGGAAGCATGTCTACATTCTTGTACTGTGTACCAACAGATTATGAGTTTCTCTAAGATATTATTGTCATATTTTCGGTCATTTCTGTACTGTTAAGCTCTATATTTGGACTGTATTGGTTGAGCTCAGCACTGCTTTCAGCCCAAAGGTTAGGCTTGTTACTTATTGAGTTGGTTGTACTCATACTACAGTCTGCATTTTGTATGCAAATCCAGGCATTTCCAGGCACGGTGGTTTCTGATTTCTGGAGCTTTATCAGTTCGGAGATTGTGAAGGTAGCTTCCTTGGCGTTTGCAGACCTTGACTCTCCTCCTCTATATTTTATTTTTGTTTATACTATTCTACCTTCCTAGACAGTGTTTTAGTTGTCAGACCGTGTTATTGTATAGATGCTCATGTACTTAGTTACACCGGATTTTCGGAGATTCTGTATTAAGTTGTGGTGTCTTCATTCAGTATTTATTAGATTTTTCTCTTGAATTTATATTACTATGTTTTCCAAATTTAAAGATGCGTGGTCTTATTGTGAATGTCGGCTTGCCTAGTATTGCGTTACGCACTATCACGACATATGAGATTTAGGTCGTGACAATTCATGGGGTCGTGATGGAGATCGTGATGACGGTAAGAAGAGACTTTGAGAGAGGAGAGAGAAATAAGTGTGGATGTTCGTCTTTTTTCTTATATGTTTCTTTGCTTGGCAAGCGAGATTCTAAAATCTATTCGTCAATCAATGAAAAGTCTCACGTAAAACAAGAAGTAATAAAGAGAAACTAAAAACTAAGTAAATGATATAAGATTGCATATCTTATCATTATACTTTAAAAGGAAAAGCCACTTGTCTAGATTTAACTAATGTTCGTGTAAATCCGATAATTTATTTGATATAAGTCGTAAGCACGTAATAAATATATTCGGGTAGACACACTTCAAAGTCAAATCACGATAGAACTCTTTAAGGAGTCTGCAATTTGGTACTTCATGGAGTCAGTGTGTAGGGTAGCCCCTCACGAACTCTGTGGCGGCATTAGATAATAATAGGGCCTACATAGCCCCTTCGAACTCTTTGGCGACTTTACTTAACAATAAGGTCCATATAGCCCTTGCAATCTCTTTGGCGGTTTTAACTACGAAACAAATCTTGTATAATGCGAAAACATAGCTTCCTTAAAGAACTTTGTCGTGAATTAACGTTAAAGTGCATCTATATTTTTATTACTTCGTCTGTTTCAATTTATGTAAACTTATTTCCTTTTTAGTTCATACAAAAAAATGACATCTTTCCTTATTTTGAAACAATTTACCTTTACACAATGATTTATAGTCACATAAAATATATGTGCCTCATTTTACCCACAAAATCAAAAGTCTTCTCTCTTTTTTTAAACTCCGTGCCCAGTCAAATGAGTTCACCTAAATTGAAACGGAAGAAGTATGTTTCATGACATACTTCTAAGAAATTGTCATATTCGCTTGAATATCGATCAATTGAAATTAGACAAGTGGCTTCTTCGGATATGCAATTATAGATCTTTTTCTTAGTTCTTAACTTACTTTATTACCTCTTCTTTTACATGAGACTTTTTTGTGCTTGACAAATGGATAAAGGATTACACTTGCAAGGAAAAGAAACAAAAAAAGAAAATAATTAATTCCATGCATCTTTCTATCTCCTCTTCAAACTGTCTTCTTACATGCCGCCATAACTAGCTCCCACATTGGCTCATTGAAGTATAGAGAGAACCAATGGAAACCTAAAGAGATAAACTTGAAGAAGCTAATATTTTTTCGATCAAATAGTATTAGGATGGGTGAACAAACATTCTTTTGTTCTTGCTCTCATAAGCACTGTCAATTGGGAAGACGAGAAATTTTACTTTACTACATGAAAGTGGAACTCCAAAGAGTCCACTTGTCCAATAATCGAATGTTTGACATTATTAGTAATATTATGTGAGACATACAATAAAATTCTTATTTTCAAGAAACTCTACGTATAAATTCTAGTCCTTCAAAGTTGCATTTGTTTAGTGTAAATATCCATTTAGGTTCTTTTTACCTGAATTATGCGAATTGATCAAGAGTTTTTATTTTATTTTTAAAAAAGGGTCATTTCTTGATGCGTGCATGTCATCCATGCGCCATACTAACCTTATCGGATGTTCCCGAAGGAACAATTGATCAAGAGTTAATTAGAAAATTACACACGTTTAGCCCAGCGTGTAGTTGTTGGTTTTTTCTTCATTGAACTTGCTTTTAACTATAGAAATAATAGCATTTAAAACGAAAATATGTGCTACTTGTAGTTATACGATTGCATTCCAAACATCTTGTACGAATATTTTGTTGAGAATGTGTTTGACTTGAAAATTTCATTGTGGCAGTCAACGCTGGCGTGTCAATAAAAGTCTCTCAATATTGTAACGAACACCAGATTACATGATATTGTAGTTGAAAAGTTAAAAGAGAATTTGGAGACAAATAATGCAAAAACTTGTTCGATAATCATATCCAATTTAAGAAATTCTTATTGATTATGAGAATCGCTCGTCTTAATTGCCCCTTACGTAATTCGTAATTGCTAGAATAAATAACTCCAGATAAGAGGCCTATTATATAGCTTATCAACTATACTTTCCTAATGTTATTAGTACGCCCTCCATTGCACTGTATTTGGCAAAGTTTGATGGTACGGAGTTTAAGATTTTATTTATTTATTTAAATTTGTAGTTGTTTACCTTGAAAATGGTAATTACAATTAAATTTAATTTGTGGTTCTAAAAATACGTGATCTATTTTTATGCTAGTTGACAGGGCAATAGATGCTATGTGAAAGATTTAGAAACAAGATAAGAGCTTGAGAGCTAGCAAGGTGATAATCAAACCGATTAGTTAATAGCTTGGGCCTCAAGCTTGCCTATCCGGGGGCCTCGAGGTCGAGTCTGATGCTCGGATGGGAGCTATCGAGAGAAGTCGATGGATGACTAACAATTATAATAAAACCAATAACTGCTCTTTATGGCCAATAATAAGCAATAAATGAAGAACAATAAATGGAGAACAATGAATATAAGTAATAAATGTAAGTAATGAGATCAAGAGAATATGTTAGAGAGCAGAGACAATGTTCTTGTGTATTTAGTATTGAGCAGCAGATGTTTACAAAATTATAAGGATCCCCTTTATATATATGAGGGGAATCCTAGTATGGTACAAGTGCATTTATTACAAAGATATGAGATTGATACAACTATTTAATGCTTTGGTACAGACGCATGTCAACCTGCCAACTCCCATCAAGTGCCTAGGGAACTCCCCATTTTTCTATGGCTGTCGTCGACCCATATTGTCTCTGAGCCAAGCATTTTAGAGACTTTACGAGATCGCACTTCGAGACCTTCCTCGGGCTTTAAGAGGCGCATCTTTCGAGCTTCGAAATGATCATAAAATCGGTCCCTCGGATTTTACAGTATACAGTAGTCTAAAACAAGATAAACATAAATATGTATATATATTATTTGTGAGGCTATAAAATCTTCTCATTAAGAGTAAAATGAGATGTTTAAATTGAATTGTTTTCAAATTAAAAATTTTATCATTCTTTTTAAAACGCACTAAAAAAGAAATGTTACCACATAAATTAAAATAGAGGGAGTAACTGTCACGACCCGGAATTCCCACCCTCGGGAGTCGTGATGACACCTACTAATGTGAGCTAGGCAAGCAAATCTTTAACAGCTTACTTCATTAACAAATCACTTCTTTTAACGATTATCAGTGATAGCATGAAAACAACGGAATTTGATGAATATACGGAAGACTTAAATTAACGAAACTGAACAATAATACGGAAATCAACATATGCCTCTACCAAAGAACTGGTGTCACATTATTCACGAACTTCTAAGAGTACTAAATACAACCGTTTGAAAGAAAAATATAAATTGTTTGTCTCGAATACATGAGATAACAGACTAAAATAAAGATAGAGGAGACGCCGGGCCTGCGGACGCTTGCAAGGCTACCTCGGTGTCTCACTGGACTGAAAGCTGGCTCCCGCGCTGTTGCTGTTGTCCAAGACCTGGATCTGTGAAAAAGTGCACAGAGTGTAGTATCAACACAACCAACCCCATGTGCTGGTAAGTGTCTGGCCTAATCCCGGCGAGGTAGTGACGAGGCTAGGACCAGACTCCAGATAAACCTGTGCATTTGTATGCTATATGGAGGAAAAGTAAACAGGTAATAAGCAATCAAAGCTGGGAAAGGGGAAACATGCTCTGAGGGTAGCAGATAAAACAGAATATCAAAGATTAGTAAGGAAACTACAAATTAACTTCGAACACGGATAAAGAGAAATAAGGCAACTTTCACTTTCAGTTTCATCTTGTTGCACGCGTGCAACCCGATCCCATTTCTCATATCATATGGTAGGCGTACTACCCTCTCCCATTTAAGTATATCTTGTGGTAGGCGTACCACCTACTCCCATTTAAGTATATCTTGTGGTAGGCGTACCACCCGTTCCCATTTCTATATATCTTGCTGTAGGCGTACCACCTGCTCCCATTTCATTATATCTCGTGGTAGGAGTACCACCCGCTCGCATTTACATTTCATCATACAATCACAAGAAATCCCGGCAAGGGAATATAAATAATATAATAACTTCCCGGCAAGGGAACAACAATATTGAATTAGTCATCCCGGCAAGGGAGAATCAGCTATAACTAATCTCAACTCAACTTGTACTCAGTTCAATTATTGAAAATACTCAGTCATTGAAGATCATTAAGTAAAGCACCCAAGTGTCATTTAAGAACACAACAACTTTCAATTTAAGACTCAAGGTCATGCTTGACACCAACGTATAGATACTCGTCACCATGCCTATACGTCGTGCTCAACAATAAGCAAGTAGCAAGTATGACTCAACTCCTAATCCCTCAAGCTAGTGTTAGACCAAACACTTACCTCGATGCCTTGATCACCACTCAAGTCTCAACTATAGCTTTACCCCTTGATTCCACCACCAATCCGCTCGAATCTAGTCACAAGTTACTTAATTACATCAATAAGTACTAAATGAATCAACCCCGAGTCATGAAAATAGGTTTTCTAAAGTTTTACCCAAATGTCATAAATCACCCCTCGGGCCCACGTGGTCAAAACCCGAGGTTCGGACCAAAACCCGATTACCCATTCCCCCATGAATCCAAATATATAATTTGTTTTGAAATCGGACCTCAAATTGAGGTCCAACTCCCAAATTTTAGAAAACCTAGGTTCTACCCAAAATACCCAATTTCCCCCATGAAAATCTTTGATTTGAAGTTGAAATCATGTTAAAAGATGATAAGCAGTAAAGAAAATGAGTTAGAAATTACTTACTAACGTTTTGGAGAGGAAAGGTTGTTTGAAAAATCGCCTCTTATGTTTGGGGTTTTGAAGAAGTGAAAAATAACTGAAATTCCCGTTTATTTATATCCCTCTCAGACCCCCAGTGCAGACCACATCAAATGGACTGCGGCCGCACAACCTGCACTGCGGACCGCATAAAGGCGATCGTGGCCGCGCTGGCCCCTCCCTGAAGACCTGCAGTTGAGCACCCTGTGCGGACCGCACAAGGGCGAATGCGGCCGCACAGCTTCCACCGCAGACCGCAGCTGCGCTGGCCCCTCTGCGATCGCACGCAATTTCTCGCGGACCGCACTAGAGGGTTCAGAGACTGTGGCTTCCTGAACCTGCAACACCTTACTTTCTAAGCCTAAGGCATCCCTGAACCTACTCGAAACTCACCCGAGCCCTCGAAACTCCAACGTAAGTATACACACAACCTCAAAAACATCCTACGGACATATTCGTGTACTCAAATTACCAAAATAACATCACGAGCATCGAATTAAACCTCGAGATCAATAAAATTTCTCAAAACTCTTTTAAACATCAAATTTCTCAATTAAGGTCTGGATCATGTCAAACGACGTCCGTTTAAACCAAATTTCACAGGAATGACTCAAGTCATATATTAGACCTGTACCGAGCACCGGAACCAAAATACAAGCCCGATACCATTGCTTTCTAATCAATTTTCACTTCAAATTTCCTTAAACAATTTCTGAAATCAATTTCACTTAAAAAATTCATTTCTCGGTCTAGGGACCTCGGATTCTGATTCCGGGCATACACCTAAGTCCCATGTTTTCCTACGGACCCTCAGGGACCGTCAAATCACGGGTCCGGGTCCATTTACCCAAAAATATTGACCGAAGTAAAATTTATTCATTTTAAAGTCAAGACTTAACATTTGTTTACAGAATTTCATATTTATGCTTTCCGGCTACGCGCCCGGACTACGCAAGCAAATCGAAGCGACTCTAAATGAGGTTTTCAAGGCCTCGGAAGCACATAATGTGTAAGAAAACAGGTGATGACCCTTTGGATCGTCACAGTAATTCATATTAAAACAGAGGGATAAAAGTAACCTAATTGATGTTAAAAAAAAATTATACTGATATTACTTAAACTCTTTCCGAAATTTGAATATTCTTTAATTAGAAAGGGTTACTTCTTAATTAGAAAAAATTACAAAGCATTTGGTGACAAAGAAAGTTAAAAAAAAGAGTTAACATATATCCGTCTTTAATTCTTGACGACTGACGACACATAAAGGAAAAATGATATGGTATAGCCGCTGTAAAAACAATAGACGAAAAAATGTATAAAATTTGTATATTTTTTTGTATATACATACATTCTGTATGTTATATACAAATATTATATATATTTAATACATTTTTTCGGCTACCAAATGTACATAATTTCTGTGGGGGCTAAAGTGATAATACCCCATAGATAAAAGGAAACGGTTTTCACGTCGCACTTCCCATATATCTGTATTGGGGAAAATTAAGTTTATATACAGAATTAAGTATTAGGTGACATGTCATGACACGAGGCCTAGTAAGACAAGTGATAGTTGACCAAGAATAGTTGAAGAGGCACGAGCTTCAATAGGCACGGGCAAAGATCCAAGGAAGTCAGACAGGATAAGTGCTCGAACCTATTGATATTTGGGAATTGCACCAGAAGAATGAACCTAAATAGCAAAAGGGGTACGGATACGAATTATTGGTAATTATAGGCATTAATTACGGAAAGCGTTATGAAATTTGTATTGAATCAGTTATGATTACCAATTATAACGTTACATTAAATATCATTAATTGTTATAAAGACTCTATTATGAGAGGAGAAAAACATACTACTTAGAGATAGCTATATAAGGTGAAGATTGAACATTTGTAAGGACACAAAATACTATTGGAATATACTTATTTACTTTGCTCTCTTCTGCTCTTATTATTAATATTAAAAAGTCAACTTCATTTATTCATTGTATATTTGATTATAGTAACCCGAGTTTTTTTAAAATAATGCTTTGACTGAAATTCCTATTTTTGGTTAAACAAATTGGTTCCGTTACCGGGAATCTGATAATCATTTGCTATCCAAATTAATTCTTTCATAAAAAAGAATCATGTCAAATGTCAACGACAACAACCAACATAATTTACCACTACAAGATCCACAACATCAAGTGAATGATGCGGATGACGGGTCCCCACCTCTCTTGCCGCATGATTCTCAGCGACAGTCATGAGAAGGGACTCCGGATGGATCTGAAGCAAATCAAAATGACAAAGTTGCGAATGAACAAGCACTTGATGATGCTCTAAAGAAATTAATTGCTCAATAAGTCAATAATGTTCTCCGGTCTTTTACCAGCCAATTACCGGTTGCACAACCGACACCAACTCCAAATAACAATACTTTGGAAAACCCACGTTTTGGACTCGGTAATTCAGGCAGTGGTGGAACTCCCAGCGAGTCTCGTAATGGCAAGCCAGGTAACATAGTTAATTCAGATTTACAAAATTTAGTATTAACCTTGCAGAAACAGCTCAAGGAGCAAAGCGATCACATAGATCAAATATCGAAAGTGCCACTTGTAATGAAGGAAATAGATATGGATAAATATTCACAACAACCTTGGAAGCCCAGTGCTGCTCATGTGGCAATTCCGAAGAAATTTAAGATGCCCGATATTCCAAAATATGATGGCATTACTGATCCACGTGACCACGTAACTGCGTTCACAATTGGTGTGAAGGGCAACGACTTAACCAAACAAGAAATTGAATTACTATGGTCAAGAAATTCAAACACTCACTAAGGGATCATTAACATGGTATTCTCTCTTACCCGAAAATTCTATAAATTCTTTTGCTGAGCATGCAGATTCATTTATCAAAGCACATTCGGGAGCTCAAAAGGTCAAAAAAAGAATGGAAAATATTTTCAAAATAAAGAATGGAGATTCAGAGCTACTTAGAGAATTCGTAGATAGATTCCAGCGTGAAAGGATGATGTTACCGCGCGTACCTGATAACTGGGCAGCTATGGCTTTTGCCAGTAATTTGAATGAGAAAATCTCAAAAGCCATGAAATGACTAAAGGAAAGTCTACGTGAATTTCAAGTGACAACCTGGAATGATGTTTGCAATAGATACAGCACGAAGCTAAGGGTAGAAGAAGATACCATCTCCTGGTCTCAAAAAGATGAGAAGGTGAGTTCGAGACGTGCTGAAACTGAAAAAAGGTCCGGTAAAAACAGATACAAGCCCTACATGGGCCTAGCAGGAAGAGACTCAGGTTCAAAGCAGAACAATTCAAAGTATGATCATAGATAGAGAGATAGAGAGTTGGGTTCATCATCAAGGTTTGGGAATGATCGAAACGCACGAGAGACGTGAGATGATGATAGAAGCTTGAAGGCAAAATTTGGCGGTTATAATTTTAATATCAGCACTTCAGAGTTAGTAGCAGTATTAAGAAGCATGTGTGATAAGGTGTGGTGGCCAAAAAAAATGATATCAGATCCAAATATGCGTAATCCTGATTGTTTACCGTGAAAATGGTACAACAGTTAAATTTATAAATGGGACTCTAAAAATACGTGACCTATTCCCGAGCTAGTTGTTAAAGCAGTTAATGCTAATAACACAACGTGTAATGGTAAAATGCAAGCTAATACGAGGCAATAATCAAACCAAAGGGGCCTGTTGCCCGAGCTCGGAGATGGTCGATGGGACTATCAGGGATGGCCGGGGATGGGATAAAAGTTAGAGGTAAGATTAATCAAGGCTCTATATTGCCAAAACTAAACGATACGGTGAAGAACAAGTAAGAAAATAACAAACACGAAGGAGGTCCCGAGCCTTCGAGGATGAACCACTTAGAAGAAAAGAGAGAGAGGTATTATTGCACTTGTGGGGAAATGGAGCAACATCAGCCATTTGCAAGATGGTATGGGCTCCTATTATATAGGCGAGGGAACCCGGAATGGTAAGAGTGCATTAAATGTAAAGATACGGCGATGGGACGGCTAGACAAGACACTAGGACCTATTGATTCTAGCTACTTGCCTCGGGAGTCCCCCGTCTTTGTAACCTTTGCTGGGCCGCGAACGGATCCTTCAACCTCAGAGCCACTGCTACCGTTGATAATCCTATAGATAAGGAGCTCGATCACGATCCCACAACCTCGAGGTGCTGTCACAACATTCCAAATATACCTCTAGTGTGGGAGATGGTCCCCTCGATTTCACCATACACACTGATCACTGGTGCAAGTTTCATAATGATTATGGTCATAAAATGGCAGATTGTAGATTACTACAAGGTGAAGTAGACCATTTATTAAAGCAAGTGTATCTTAGCGAGTTATTTAGTAAAAAAGGTAAGCAAGCATGTATGAAGAACAGGTAGGAGCCCCCTAAAACTCCTTCTCCAAAAAGGACTGTTAACGTTATAAGTGGGGGAGAAGAAATTAACAGCGTGTCATATACGGCTGCCAAGAAAATTTCAAAAGTTACAGTTACACACGGGACACGGGTTCGACATGTTTTGGAAGAAGAAAGTATTACACTTGATGATGCAGATGCGGATGGCGTACTAACTCTACACAACGATGCACTAGTAATATCTCTACTTGTGCATGACACTAATGTTAAACGAGTTTTGATTGATCCAGGTAGCTCTGTGAACATCATTTTATTGAGAGTATTGAACGAAAGGCAAGCTGAAGATAAGGTGGTACCCAAGACGCATACTTTATTTGGCTTTGACAATTCAAGCGTCGTAACAAAAGGGGAGGTAATACTTACTACATTCGTAGAGGGAGTTGTCAAAGATGCAAAATGTCAGGTGGCACAAATGGATATGGCTTACAATGTGATTCTCGGGAGACCATGGATTCACAAAATGGATGATGTGCCATCTACCCTACATCAAGTCATTAAATTCCCATCATCATGGGGAATACGTCAAATCCGTGGTGATCAATAGACACCTAGGAGCATCAACTTTGTAGCAGATTCAAGGACAAAAAATAAAGAAAAATAGCAATTACAGAATCTAGTTGAGGATACTACGATACAAATCTCAACTGAACATGTGCGAACAAATGTGGACTCAAGGCCCGATTTCATCCAAGAACTGGAAGAAAATGAAAATATCAAAACGGCGATTGAAGAGTTGGAGGCTATAGAATTATTAATACAATGGCCTGAAAGGAAAGTCTTCATTGGGGCCAACTTAAGCCATGAAATGAAAGGTAAGTTGATTGAATTTTTAAAAACTAACGTGGATTGCTTTGCCTGGTCCCATTCTGATATGACAGGAATACCCCCGGAAGTAATGACTCACAAGTTAAATGAAGATCCATCGTATCCACCTATCAAACAAAAGAAGAGAAAGCATGGATCTTTCAAAAATTAGGTGATTCAAGATTAGGTGCAAAAACTTTTAAAAATTGGGTCTATCCGCGAGGTAAAATATCCTAATTGGTTAGCTAATACTGTAGTAGTACCAAAAAAAGAATGGTAAATGGCGAGTTTGTGTAGATTACACCGACCTAAACAAAGCTTGTCCTAAAGATTCTTTTCCGTTACCACATATAGATCAACTAATTGATGCTACTGCAGGACAAGAATTATTATGCTTTTTAGATGTATATTCAGGGTATAATCAAATCAAAATGGATCCCCTAGATAAAGAAAAAACTTCATTTATAACAGATAGGGGGACTTACTATTACAAAGTAATGCCATTTGGCCTAAAAAACGCTAGTGCCACATATCAAAGATTGGTGACCAAAATGTTCCAAGAAAATTTAGGGAAAACTATGAAAGACTACATAGATGGTATGCTTGTCAAATCCCAACAATTAGGGAATCATATACAACACTTGTCTGATACATTTCAGATCTTGCGTAAATTCAATATGAAGCAAAATCCCGATAAATGTGCATTTGGCATTTCATCGAGTAAGTTTTTGGGATTTCTTGTTTCTAACCGTGGCATTGAAGCAAATCCCGCGCAGATTAAAGCTATTGAGGAAATTCCTGATATGCTTAAAAGTAAGAAAGAAGTACAGAGACTGACAAGAAGAATTGCAGCCTTGGGAAGATTTATTTCCAAGTCATTAGAAAAATGCTTTAAGTTCTTTTCATCTCTTAAAAAGAAAGATTAGTTCGAATGGTCTGAGGAATGTCAACAAGCGCTCAAAAACATGAAAGTATACTTGTCAAATCCACCGTTGCTTGCGAAACCAAAAGATGGGGAAAAGTTACTTATTTACCTAGTTGTTTCAGAAGTAGCGGTGAGTGCTGTTTTGGTTCGTGAAGACCAAAGTAAACAATCTCCGATTTATTATGTTAGCAAGTCATTATTAGATGCTAAGACACGTTATCCTCATCTAGAAAAACTTGCACTTGCATTAATTATGGAATCTAGGCAATTAAGACCTTATTTTCAATGCCACCCTATCTCCGTAGTAACTGTTTATCCCCTGCGTAATATATTACACAAACATGAGTTATCAGGTAGGTTAGCCAATTGGTCCATAGAATTGAGTGAATATGGCAACACATACCAACCTAGAACTACAATAAAGTCACAGGTGTTGGCAGATTTTTTGGCTGATTTTAGCCAAGGAATGCAACTAGAAGTAGAAAAAGAGCTACAAGTATTCAACGAGTCTAATCTAGGAACCTGTACCTTATTTACTGATAGCTCATCGAATTTGAAAAAGGCAGGTCTAGGAATTATTTTGGTACGACCTACAGGTGAAATCATACGACGAGCCATAAAATGTAACCCTATAACTAACAATGAGGCAGAGTATGAAGTTGTAATTGCAGGTTTAGAACTGGCACGCGAACTTGGCATAGAGTATATCGTAATCAAAAGCGATTCGCAGCTCGTAGTTAACCAAATGTTGGGGACTTATACAGCCAGGGAGGCAAGAATGCAGCAATACCTGGAAAAGGCACGTGATCTGGTTAGGCAATTCCAAACCTAGAAAGTCGTGCAGATACCAAAAGAGAAAATGTTGAGGCAGACGCTCTAGCTAATCTTGCATCTGCGGCAGAAGTGACGAGTGGCAAAAATGCTTCTGTAATTCATTTGTTTCATTCAGTAATTGATTACGACAAAAACGAAGTAAATTTCAATAACCTAACTTGGGATTGGAGGAATGAGATTGTCACTTTTTTGCAGTATGGAACTGTCCCTGAAGATAAGAAAAAGGCTCAAGCACTTTGTAAAAAGGCAGCTCGGTACTGTTTAAAGCAAGGCAATCTTTATCGTAAAATGTTCGGTGGTCCCTTAGCAAGATGCCTCAGGCCTTCTCAAACAGAGTATGTGATGAGAGAAATACACGAGGAGCATTGTGGAAATCACGCGGGAGGAAGATCTTTAGCAAAAACTATGATTAGAGCTGGCTATTATTGGCCCGAAATGGAAGAATAAGCAGAAAGTTTCGTGTCTAAATGTGACAAGTGACATAGATACGGTAATAATATGCATAGACCTGCAGAATTGTTACATCTGGTTATCGTACCATGGCCTTTTACGAAGTGAGGGATGGATATCTTGGGTCCACTACCACAATCAAAAGGCAAGGTAAAATTTTTACTAGTACTCACTGATTACTTTACTAAGTGGGGTAGAAGCAGGTGCTTTTAAGTAGGTATGAGAAAAAGAGGTCGGAGATTTCATTTGGCGAAATATCATATGTCGATTCGGCGTACCTAAAGAAATCGTATGTGATAATAGCCCGCAATTTGTAGGTGCACATATCACAGAATTCTTTCAAAGTTGGCAGATTAAAAAGATTACCTCAACGCCTTACCATCCTATGGGTAATGGATAAGCTGAATCAACGAATAAAGTCATTATCAACAATTTTAAGAAATGATTGGAGGAATCCAAAGGAAATTGGTCATAGGTGTTACCTGGTGTTTTATGGGCTTATCGCACAATAACAAAAACAAGTACGGGTGAAACACTGTTCTTGCTAGTATACGAAGCTGAAACCTTGATCCCAGTCGAGATAGGGGAGCCAAGCACGAGATATACACAAGCGACTGAGGAATCTAATGAAGAGGAAATGCGAATAAACCTGTATTTACTTGAAGAAAGAAGGGAAGCTGCATTCATAAGAATGGTAGCACAAAAGCAAGTTATGGAACGATATTATAATCGGAAAGCTCGCCTAAGATACTTCAAGATTGGGGACTTCGTACTGAAGATGGTTTTTCAATCCACGAGAGCGGCTAATGCGGGAAAGTTAAGTCCAACTTGGGAAGGACCGTATAAGATTCACGGGATCGCAGGAAAGGGAGCATACGAGCTAGAAACAATGGATGACAAGATTTTACCTTCACATTGGATTGTTGTTCATCTGAAGAGATACTATTTCTAAGGAAAAGACGTATCCACGGGCAGGTACCCTCATTTTAAAATTTCATTTTTGAATTGTTAAAATTTTACTGACGATTTTTAGATGATAGGCAAAAAGCTAACCCGTACTAGATGATGAATCAAGACCTGCAAGACACATGGAAAAGTATAAATTTCCGATCAGGGGATACAACTATTCTGATAGAAATTCAAACGGGTTAAGCAGTCTTTATCTATAATTGTACCTCCAAGTCCCTATGTTTTTTCCTTTTCAGGAAAAGGACCGAATGATAGTAGTAGTCAAGTGCTCGAGATTTCATACTTCAAAGCTCAAATACTTGGGGGACTATATAATATACATAGGACATATGTAAAAATAAGGCAAAGAAGACTAAGTATAGTCAAAGTTCAAGTCGAAGCCCAAAAATTCTATTTATCGAATGAGTCAAGTGCAGAGCAAAGTCACGAGCCAATAAAAATCCTTATGATATCTAGGTTAATGGCAATGTATAGAAATGGGTTATAAAGAAAAACCTTTAATTTTATTTTGAAATCTGTTGTAAAGAAAACAATTACGAAAAAGTTATAGAAGTTATTTAAGTGCATGTAAGATGTTATTTAGACTTAACAAAGTTCAGATGAAAACTTTATCAAAGTTATTTCAAGAAATATGTGTGTTCCTATTTCTTTTATCGTATGTTTATGCTATTATGAAGTTGAGACGTCTTCTTCATTAAGTGTCAAATATAAAAGGGCCCTCTTTTATAAAATTCATGTTTGATTCAAACATCCATGAAATTAATAAAGCAATTTAGGAAACAAAAATGCAAATAAAGAGTAAAACATAAACCCACGAATTAACTAACAAGTCCTTAAGCATAAAGGCAAGAACGAGCAAAACAGAAGCTCAGAATAACTAAGTTAAAATAGAAAACATCTTAATATTAAAAAGTTTAGAGTAAGTATGAGCCTAGTCTTAAACTATTTGTCATTTATACAAAATGCCCTGAAAAGGTTTGGGGACCTGCCGTTTGTAAAAACTAAACCCCCAAATGGGACCGGGGGTTAAAACCACATTCCACCAAAAGAAAAAAAAAAGAGAACTCACATTCCATAAACTTGTCACTGAGGAGCTGAAGAAGGATCTACAGTAGAGTCACCAGAAGTAAAAGGTTCGAGTTGGCCAGAAGGAGTTGGAGCATTCACGTACCCATATCATCTTTAATATACTCGGGAGTATCAGCCATGTGAGAGGGAAAATCTTGACCTTGCTGAATCTTTTCAATAGTTTCTTTTATTTTAGCTGACTCAGCTTTCAAGTTAAAGCCCTCTTGGCTAGATTCTATGAGGGTATCATGGCGTGTGTTTAACATTGCCCAACTCACTTCAATTGTAATCTTTTCCTCGAGAATCTCATAATCTTTCTCCCATTGATCAATCTCGTTTTTGAGCTTTTCATTCTCAGCCAAGGCAGAATCATAAGAAGCTTGAAGAGGAGCATGTGAACTTTTTGTGAAACGGACCTTATCAGAAGACTCATGGAGATCTTCTTGAGTGTGAGTTAAAGTTTTCACAAGTTCACCATCGTAAACTTCTTTCTTACTTAACAAAGCCCTCAGTTCTCTGATCTCTTCACTGGACTTGGAGAGTTGCTCAGAAAAAGAAGTTTCGAGGAGATTCTTTTCTTTGCCAGCTTGGTTTGAGGAAGCCTTCTCAACCGCCAATTTTAAAGTTAAAACCTTCAATTGCTGCTCTAAGGTTCACTTGCTCTCTTCTAACACTTCAATATCTATTTGAAGTCTTTCATACTGTTCTCTCCAGTTGTCCGCTTCATTTTGATAGTCATGCATTAACTGCTACGTGTGAGAAACCCTCTTCATCATCTCTGTGCCGACTAGATTGATCTGAAAAAGAAAAAGAAAGGTAAGAACCTTAAAAGGAGAAGGGCGTAATAAAACATGGAAAGGGATACCTTTAAAGATGACTGCACTATGTCATTCCTCCAAGTCAAAGAGTTGTGATTCTCAAGCTTGGATCTCTCAATTGGACCAATCAAAGATTTCAACCACACATCAGCCTGAAATAATTTTCTCAAAAGATTACCATCAGCAGGAACCTTGATGATAACTTTCTTCATAGCTCCACTTCCACTTGAGGAACCAACCTCAGTATGATGAACAATTGTGGGAGGAACTGTGGAAGGAGTCAAAATAGCTTGGGGCAGAGTAGCAATGGCAGTAGTCACAACTGGGAAAGAAGAAACTGGACCCAAATTTTCACTATCAAACCCACGAGCAAAAAGCTGATCAACAAAATCACGAGCAGCTGCGGGAGTGTCATCATCAGAGATCACCAAGGTGGCTTCAATAGGCTCGGTTAAAGAAACATAATGGGGAGGAGACACTTCATCATCTGAAATAATGCGCCTTCTAGCCCGAGGCCTTTTAACTAAGGAATTCTCGTCATGTTCCACCTCTTCTCCAGAGTCTTGGGTTGCATCAGCTTTCCTTTTCGATGAAGAACCCAAGATTATCTCTTGAGCTCTTTCCAAAGAAACTCTGGAGGCCACAACTACATCAACACTAATACCATGAATGGGAAATTCTGATAAAAAAAGGATCAAAACAAATTCCAAAGGAAAAAGTGAATGAAAGTACGAAAGATATAAGAGAAAAGGTATTTACTATGCGTTTTCACTTTCCAACCAAACCGATGAGAAAGGTTTTTCCAAAATCTACCTTCCATCGGGGCAATATTTAATAACCTTCCTACCTAACCACGAAAATTGGGAATCTCATCAACAGTTCCCATGGTTGCTGGAAAAGAGGAAAAGGTTAAATGGTAGCAAGTAAAATAGAGAGAAAATATAGAAGAAGTTACTAAAACTTACGTGCAAAATTCCACTTCTCAGGAAATGGAACATATTCTTGACCTACTAGACCAACAGTGGGGACGGCAACAAACCTGGCATACCAGCCACGATCTTTATCATCCTCTAAGCTAAACAGCACTCTCTTACTTCTCGCTACTAAAGTAAAAATCCCATGGCGGAAAAGTCTGGGAGAATAAAGGTGAATTAAATGGAAGAAAGTAAAATGCAAACCAGCCATATTGGCCAAATGCCTTAAGCATGCGACAACCCTCCACACAATGGGGTCGATCTATACTAAACAAACGTCGAAGAAACGGCAGAAGTCGATAATAACAGGATCAATGAGGGGTTTGAAATTCAGTGTAAAAGGGTATGTATACACGAAAGGAAACCCATTCAAGTAAGACGTAATCCGTTGGTTTGGATTGGGAATTATAATGGGGAAGCCATGACATCAATAGCAATCCCTACGAACAACAGAAATCAAACCTTTAGTGATTTGAGATGGGTAAATATCAACACGATCTAGAGAAGGAACTTGGTTTCTGATGGATTCTCTATCAGTGTAAAAAGAAAGTTCCACAGGAACAATTTCCTCTTCCAAAAGGTTCACGAATAGGTTCATTAGAGTCTTTATTTCTGGATGAAGACCTTTGAGAAAGAGAACCTCTAGTTTTAGAGGGTGGAGTAGAACTCGTTGAAGGAAAAGAAGGGCCACGTGAAGATGAAGATCCTAACCTACAAAGTCTTCCCCCTCTTCTACTTCTAACAGGAGCAAGAGAAAGGTTATAAACAATGGGGACTCTTCGAGGTTAGGGTTTGAAGAAGACACAGTAGTATGAGGAAGAAGAAAACGAGAACTAGATATTCTAAAACTTTTTGTGAAAAAGACAAAGATAAAAAGTTATATTTATACTTACAAGCAACCGTCAAAATAAAAGGCATAATGATGGAAACGTCATGATGGAAGATGTCACTTCGTAATTGATGAAACCGTAAAAAAGCCCTAAATGCGTTGAAAAGTCGCAGAAACAATCGGGGGATGCCACATGTCGCGAACATTAAATGTAAATGACATGTGAAGCATCAGTTCCAAATAAGAAATAATGGCGGAAAATATTCCTGCTTTAATGAGATCCACTTCCCAAATATTATATTGAAGAATAAATGGTAAGTCGGGGGACTGTCTGTATTGGGAAAAATTAAGTTCATATATAGAATTAAGTATGAGGTGACATATCATGACACATGGACTAGTAAGACAAGTGACAGTTGACAAAGAATAGTTTATGAGGCACGAGCTTCAACAGGCACGAGCAAAGATCCAAGGAAGTCAGAAAGGATAAGTGCTCGAACTTATTAATATTTGGGAATCGCACCAGCAGAAAGAACCTAAATAGCAAAAGGGGTACTGATACGAATTATTGGTAATTAATAGGCATTAATTATGGAAAGCGTTATGGAATTTGTATTGAATCAGTTATGATTACCAATTTTAACGTTACATTAAATGTCATTAATTGTTATAAAAACTCTATTATGAGAGGAGAAAAACGTACTACTTAGAGATAGCTATATAAGGTGAAGATTTAACACATTACTAGAAATCTGGTAAAAAGCGACCACAAAAAGCGACCAAAGTTGGTTGCTTGTAGGTCAAAAAGCGACCAAAAAGCGTCCAAACATGCCTGGTCGCAATATTGCTGGTCCCTTTATTTTAGGGACCAAAGTTGGTCGCTAATTAGCGACCAACTTTGGTCTCTAAGGTAAAAGGACCAAATATTCCGGGTAAAGACTATAGCGACCAACTTTGGTCGCTTTATTATTTTAATAATATAATTTTGGCAACCAAAGTTGGTCTCTACATGTGAATTACGTTTTATTTATTAGTAATCAAAGTATAGCGACCAACTTTGGTCTCTAATCAAAATATTATATTTTAAAATCTGGAAAATAAAGACCAAAGTTGGTCACTTTTTATTAATTTTTTTAAAAAAAATCGCTAATTTCAAGAATTTAATTTTTTTTAAATATAAGCGACCAAAGTTGGTCGCTATATTTCCAGAAATTGTTTTTTAATGGAATAGCGACCAAAGTTGGTTGCTTTTTGAGAAATCTGGGCTAATTAGCGACCAACTTTGGTCACTATTTCCCAGAAAATATTTTTTTTTAATAGAAAAGCGGCCAACAAGCGACCAAAGTTGGTCGCTCTTCTGGGTATTATTTTTTGCAGAAACTGCCTGTTTTGGCAGCTACACCACCTGCCAGCATACCAAATCCCTATTACAAGCAACAACAAAAACAATACCAACAACAACAACACAACAACAACAACAACAACAACAACAACAACAACAACAACAACACAAAAACAACATTAAAACGAACAAAGTATAAAGTTCAATAGAACTACCACATTAAGATAACTAAACTAAGTTAATTCTTATTACAAGTCCATTCGAAAATCGATTCTATTTGTCTAGTTTAAAGTGTATAAAAGTCAATGAGTGTTTTGTACATCATTATCATCACCGTTTGATGAACTTTCATCAGCAAGATGGTATCTAGATGGGTCTACTTGTCGAGGACAGGAAGAACGATCACGGCGAAGACGGGAGGAACAAGCTATTGGAGGACGGGAGGAACGAGCACGGGGAAGACGAGCCTCTGGCGATGAGTCATGAGATCGGGGAATCGAAAAACCTCCAGAAGCTAGGAGAGATTTGAGCTGCTCTTGCATGCCCTGGCACTGAGCGACCACGCCAATGTACTGAGCATCTCTAAGCTTTTCTCTTTCCTTGGCCGCTTCTAGCTCGGATGTGAACTTTGTCACAGTCTCCCGCATAGCGGAGAGGGTCTCCCCATCAAGTTGCTCGGCTTGCAAGAAAGTCCCTATTCCTTGTATTCCACACTTATAGCAATGGAATTTCTTAGTAGGAAGCCCGTATACCTTCTCCAATTTTGGACCGCCTGCAGCCTCCGTCCACATTCTTTCAGCATCCTCGTTCGAAGGTTGGATTGGCTCGCCCGACTAATTAGGTGGTTGACTATGTATGAATTCCTCCACTTCAGTTGTGCAAAGACCCTATAAGAAAAATTACATTGAATTAGTATTTCAAAATTTATATAAAAGTAAATCAAAATACTTAATGAAAAGTGAAAACCTACATGTACAGTCGAGGCTCGTCCCTCGACCCACCTTTCTTGATCCGTCTCTTTCTTCTTCTTCACAATATGAGTCTCTTTGAATAGCTCATCTTGGTTCATCGTACTCCCCCACTTTTTTTCCTAAAAACTCATAAATTTTAGTTAATAAATAAAATAGATATACTTTGAAAATTAAAATAAATTAAGCAATTACATACCATTCTTCTTTTTATTGTCCCTAGGCTGATCGCACCTCCAATGTGCAAGGATCCTCCCTTCTCAGATGCACGAGCTTTCTTTCCTTTTTCGCTCTTCTCTAATAACTTTTCAGTAAGCGATTGCCTTTGCAAATCCTCCCATAAATTCTGAAGCAACCAGTCAGGCTTCTGGTTCAACTTGCTAGCTTTGGAGAAAGTATGTGACAACCGCTGCGAGCTTTGAGACGAAAATTTGCAGCCATGTCCGTGCTACAGCGGTGTTCCCATACACACTTACTTTGTATTTCAAAAGTTAAATATGATATGGAAATATCATAAATACAAATAATTATAATTCTTAAAAGAAGATTTATACCTTAAATTCATTGAAAATGTGCTCCTTCAGCGAGAATGAGAATTCACTCCAAGACACATAAGGCCCATCATAAAGCTTTCTGGTTGTTTTTGTGATTATCCTTGTAGTAATATTACTCGGGATGAACCTGCAATTTAATAAAAAAACACATTAATATCTTAGTAAAAACTGTACAAAACAATAAACGTAAAAATAACAAACAACTCTTACCCATCACCTTCAGGGACTATGATGATCCTGCCATATTGATCATAATGCACCTCCTCATCAACATCAACATCACCATCCAAAACATGTATTTCAGAGGCATGTGTGGAAGGTGTAGGGGGTCAGAGCTAGTATCTCGCAGTCAAAGGCCTGAAATAGATAGAGTCCCTGATGAAGATGGATGTGATCCCTATGACAGCGACATAGCTGTATGGACCGCCAGTGGATAAGATACTGATTGCTGTGACCCAAGTGGTTGTGACACTAATGGCTGTGATCCATGTGTATGTGACATGGATCGATGTGATCCATGTCTTGTTGATGGGTGTGATCCACATGGTAGTAAGGTAGGTGGACTGTATGTCGGACGTATAGTCCTATGGCCCTGTGACGAAACACCTGGTGTGTGCATGAAGGTGTAGGGCGTGTGATGCTGTGGCAGCTCAGAATAGCCTGGGGTGGAGGCAAAGACAAAGGAATAGGCATAGGCACATCAGAAGAGGGTGGAAAAGATTGAGTATTATCTTCTACCCTCCTCTTTGGTTTGCTATCCTTTTCTCGACCCCGAGAACCACTATGGTCATTGTTACCATGACCCTTGCCTATCATTTGCATAATATAATACATATGTATATTGAAACATATAAATAAACTAGCTATAAACGAGAGTTATTAAAGAAATCAACTTTTTAAAGCTCATCGACATATTGTTCCTCATCAGAGAATTCTTCTTCCTCACTAGTTTGAGCTTCATCAGTTGATTCTTCTTCCTCGTTTTCTATAATTCTTACTTAATTTATATTAACTTCTTCCAATATGTGTTCAGGATGTTCCAAATAATTTTCTAAAAGTTCGTCCACCATTTGGTGAACACTAGAGATATCGTTTTGTTATGCAACATCTATCACATTCTCGACTTCCACCCTACCTACAGGCTTAGTTTTGGTTACAACCCACCAATCATTTCCGCCGTAATGGATAAGGAGCATAAGACACTTGCCTAACATTATGTGCAATTATTAAAGGATCATAGCGATCATACTCCCTCGTATGATTAACCTCAATTATGTTGTATTGATTGTGTACTCTTGTACCTCTTGTTGGACTTGGGTCAAACCACTTGCATCTAAAGAGTATCAATTTCTTAAATGGCCAACCTGTATATTATAGTTCTATTATTTCTTTGAGCACACCATAATAATCAATATCTCCAACTTGGTTGCCATCACCACCATGAACCTACACCCCACTATTGTTGCTATTTTAATTTTTAGAGCAATCCTCTGTATGAAACTTATAACCATTCACAACGTACTTAGACATTGTTGTGACATGAAGCCCAGGTACCCAAGATATATCTTTCAAAAATTGATTTACACCATTATTTGGATCATTTACCTACATATTGTTAAAAAATTCATAAGTTAGCATAACTTCCAAACATTGTTTACCTACATAGTGTTAGAATATTTTAAGGATAAACTTACAAATTGTTTGAACCACGTATCAAATGTCGTATATACAACATCATGTCCAAATTGACCCATGAAGTGACTGTGACACCTCAAATATTTTTAGTAGTTGCATTGAGATGTAATCACAGTAAATATTATATTTTGATAACTACTAAATCAATAATTACTTGAGAAATGATACAACTTCGGGACAATGTAGCAACATATGAAGTGTAGCTGACTTGTACTCCATATCATTCAAACTTCTCTTTCTAACATCCTTAGAACATCGACCTGGTTGATTGAATATGGACATAGGCGGATATAATGGATCAGTCACACATTTGACCGCGTGCCTATTGGGCCTATTCCTAGCACATGGCACATTACTCTCAAAATAATAAGAACAAAAATGAACAGTTTCCTTTACAAGATAAGCTTCGCATATAGATCCTTCAATCCTATTCCTATGCTTAACAAATTGTTTGCATTTGCCAATTGTTCTACATAATTTCAGGTTAGCCAAGAACATTCAAATAAAACAGAAAATTACATCAAACTTATAATATTACCTCTCAAAGGGATACATCCATCTGCATTGAACAGGCCCTCCAAGTCGTGCCTCGGGTACAAGGTGGATTGGAAGGTGTTCCATCACATTAAAAAACCCACATGGAAATATCTTTTCAATCTTACTAGAAGTTACACGAATGTTCTGATCCATCCGGAGTAGGTTTTCTTCCCTTAATGTGGAAGAACACAAGTGTTTGAAAAACAAACTAATCTCTGTGATGGGTTTCCAGATTCTTTCAGGCAAACCACAAAATGCAATAGGCACTAAGGCCTCCATGAAAACATGACAGTCATGACTTTTTAAATGGCTCAACTTCCCTACCTCCATATCAACTTTTTCCCCAAGATTCGATGCATAACCCTCAGGCATCTTCAATTTTGTTACCCAATCACAAATTTGCCGTCTTTCCTCCAAAGTGAATGTGTAACTTGCTTTGGGCTTGAATATCTTACCATTGTTTGCTATCTGTAAGAATAATTCAGGCCACCTGCAATATGCTTGTAAGTCCATTCTAGCCTTCGGGTTATCCTTTGTCTTACCTTTAACATCCATCACTGTGTTGAACAAATTGTCAAAATAATTCTTCTCAATATGCATGACATCAAGGTTGTGACGGATAGGATTATACTTCAAATAAGGCAACTCCCCAAATATACTCTATTTCGTCCAATTATGAGTAACACCGTATCTGGGGAATCGATAAGGTAGAGCTTCAGTAACTTTACTGAAGTTCTGGACCCTCTCCCAAATTTCCTCACCTGAAAGTATCGGAGGTGGAGAATCATATTCCATTTTATTCTTTTTGAATGCATTTTTCATCCTTCTAAACTCATGATCAAGAGACAAGAATTGACGATGACAATAAAACCATGATTGCTTTCGGCCATGTTTCAAAGTGAACGCTTTACTATTTTCCATGCAATAAGGACAAGCTAGCTTCCCAGCAGTCATCCACCCAGACAACATTCCATACATAGGAAAATCGTTAATCGTCCACATTAAATTAGCATCCAAATTGAAATTCTGTTTGGTTGATATGTCATATGTTTCAACACCATCGTACCACAATTGTTTCAGCTCATCAATCAAAGGATGCAAATATACACCTATCAAACTTTTCGAATTACGTGGACCGGGGATAATACAATTTAAGAATATATATGGACTAGTCATGCACAACTCGGGTGGTAGATTATAAGGTGTAAGAAAGACAGGCCAACATGAATACGGTGTCGCAGATACAGAAAAAGGCGTGAAGCCATCCGCACTCAGACCTAACCGAATGTTCCTTGGTTCACTAGCAAAATCTGGATATGTCTTATCAAAGTGCTTCCAAGCTTCTCCATTTGAAGGATGACACATAACACCTGGTGGTATTCTATTTCAAAGTTCCATCTCATATGAGGAACAAAACTCATCGACGCATATAACCTTTTTAACTTAGGTATAAGAGGTAAATAATACATTGCCTTGATAGCGACCATCTTCCCGCTGGAAAGCTTTTTGAAACGAGGCTTTTCGCAAAATTTACAACTGCTTAAATTTGCATCATCTTTATAATATAACATCCAACCATCTTCACAACAATCAATTCTCATTGACGAAAGTCCTAACTTAGAAACTAATTCCTTTGCCTTGTAGAAATCAGCAGGTAATTTGATATTTGAGTCAACTAGTTCACTCATAAGGTCAATGAAAGAGTCCACGACTGCTTGAGAAATATTCCAATTAGATTTGATACTTAGTAATCTAACTGCAACAGACAACTCAGCATGCGGACTTCCATTACGTAGTGGAAAACTAGCTGCCTCTAATTGTTCATAAAAATATTTTGCGTCATCATTAGGAGTTTGTTCAACATTTTCATTGGGCTCACCCCCTAAGTGCATCCCAAAAGCATTCGCAACCATATCATGAATTCAAGAATCATGATTTGTATTCTCCACCGGCCTACTACTTTCACCCACAACCAAGTTTTGAAATATCCCATGGCTACCATCGATCTCTCTATGATTAGTCCACACAAAGTAATTTGCTATAAACCCCTTCAGATAAAGATGATGCTTAACTTCCACCGGTTTTCCAAACTTCCTACAATCGCACCTAACACAAGGGCACCTAATTACTCCTTCACTTAGGTATGGTGGAAGTGACATTGCATATCTAATAAATTCATCCACCCCTTCTACAAAATCCTCCCGCAATCCCTGCCGATTAGGATAATTCCTATTGTACATCCAAGTACAATGTTCCATCTATACAAATAAAAGAAGAACAAATTAATTTAGTTAATTCATATCCTAATCTTTTTTTAGTTAACTAAAAGTTCAATTCATATCCTAAAAGTCCAATTGAACTCAATATAAATTAATACAAGAACTAAAAGTATTGCTAATGTAAAATTCCAAGAGTGGAATGCCAAAATCAGTGTTACGGAATTACACAGTGGAATGCCAGCCATACGACATTACATAGTGAAGGCTTCGAACCAAAAACCCTAATATTTAGGTATTGCAAATGTTATCCCCAAATTAGTAGGTAAAATTAAATATTTTAGCTACTAACAATTATCATAGATTTAATTTAGCTAAGAACAATTAATTTTTACAAATTAAACTAGGAGGAATTAAACAAAATTAGTGTATTTCGAAAAAAAACAAAGGAAGGAGAGGAAACCTACCTGGGAAGTGGAGGACGCCAGTGGTGGAGCTGCTGCCGTCGGTGGGCGTCGGTGGCGCCGCTGTTGCTGGGAGTCGGAGGGGGGGGGTGTTTGAATGTGAGAGAGAAAAGAGAGAGTTTGGGGAATTTTTTTGAAGAAAATAAGAGAGTGGGAGGGGAAACCCGATTTTTAAACTGGAATTAGAAATAGCGACCAACTTTGGTCGCTATCTTGGTAGCAAATTAAGTTTTAACTATTTGACCAAAATAGCGACCAATGTTGGTCGCTATATTTTGACCGTTTGACCAAAATAACGACCAAAGTTGGTCGCTATTTCTAAAAAAAATTAAATTACTTTTAATTAAATTTAAAATTATGTACATATGTAGTATAGTGTGTGTGTTTGTGTGTATATATATATAAACTATATTCGATATAATATTAGTTAATGCACTAATACTTAGTGCATAGTATAGTGTGTGTGTGTGTATATATATATATATATATAAGCTATACTCGATATATATTGTGACGACCCGGCCAGTCGTCTCATGAGTTACCGCACCGTTTCCCCCATTTCAACTTCTTTATTCTTCGTTATCCGTGTTTTGTGGTATCGAGTCCGGAATGAGTTTGGTGAAGTTTGAGACACTTAGTCTCTTTTAAGAAGGCTTAAGTTGGAAAAGTCAATCGCATGTTGACTTATGTGTTAAAGGGCTCGGATATGCGTTCCGATGGTTCGGCTAGCTTCGGGAGGTGATTTGCAACTTAGGAGCGTGATCGTAATGGGTTTTAGAGGTTCGGAGTAGACTTAGGCTTGAATTGGCGAAATTGATATTTTTGGCGATTTTCGGTTGATAGGCGAGATTTTGATATAGGGGTCAGAATAGAATTCCGAGAGTTGAAGTAGATTCGTTGTGTCAATTGGAATATGTGTGTAAACTATCAAGTCATTCGGACGTGGGTTGGTAGGGTTTTTTATCAAAAGCGTACTTCGAAAGATTTTAGAAACTTAGGCTTGAATCTGATGTGATTTGATAGATTTGATGTTGTTTGGGGTGTTTTGATGATTGGAACAAGTTTGAATAAGGTATTGGGTTATGTTTGTGCTTTTAGTTGAGGTCCCGGGGGCCTCGGGATGATTTCAGGAGGTTAACGAGGAAGTTGAAGGGTAATTGCAGTTGCGGAAGTTTTGATGCTTCTGGTGTTTTTGCACCTGCGGTTTGGGGACCGCAGATGCGGTGGCACATGTGCGGGAGAATAGCCGTAGAAGCGGTTTTGGGAGGATTCATTAGGAGTCGCAGATGCGGTTGAAGGGCCGCATCTGCGAGGCCACGAGTGCAGAAGCTTGACCGTAGATGCGGTTTGGGTCTTTTAAGTGACTTCCATAGAAGAGGTCTAATGGATGCAAATGCGGTACCGCAGAAGCGGTTATGGGACTACAGATGCGAAAAGGTCTGGGCAGAATGTATATATTCCTTCTTTCACGATTTTTGAAGGGTTTAACCATTTTTGAACTCGAAATTGGGAGCTTTGGGTGATTTTGAAGAGAGAAATCAAAGAGACTTCATTGACGTAAGGATTTTGGACTTAAAACACATTTATATGGTAGAATTTCATGAATTAAGGATGTAATTAATGGGATTAAAGGGCTAAAAATGGCGGATTAGGGTTTGAGTTTAAGAGGCCTTTAATGTAGGATTTGAGGGGTCATTTGAACTCCGATTTTGGTATTCTTGATATGTATGGACTCGTGGGGAGATGAGGAATCTATGAATGTAAAAATTTCTGAGTTTCAAGAAGTGGGCCCGGGGCTCGGGTTTTTGCTAATTTCGGGTTTTTTTATATTTTTCGATTGTTTTCGCTTGGGATTTGTTCCCTTAGCTTATTGTGACGTATTTGTTCTGATTTTGGATAGATTCGATGCGAGCGGAGGCCGATTTGAGGGGCAAAGGCGTCACGGAGTAGTATTTTCACTGACTTGAGGTAAGTAACCATTGTAAATCTGGAACTGAGTGTACAAAACCCCGGTATTTGACTTGATTTGATAAGTGCGGTGATGCACATGCTAGGTGATGAGCGTGTGGGAATGCACCAGCAGGGATTGTGACTTGGTCCATCCCATAGCGACTATTAAGCCGCGTATTTGATTTGGAAATCTTACATTATTCCGTATTTCTGTCTTTTATACTGTATTATAGGTTGTATGCCATGTTTGGGGCCTTGCGCCGACCTGTAGAAACCCTTAGGGGCATTTTGACTGTTCTTCCTCACTTTACTTGTTTAAAAACCATATCCTCAGTCATGTTTTTTACCTGTTTAGATGATTAAAGTTGGTTTTATCACTCTATTCCTAAATGCGAGGATTGTTTGGGCTGAGATCCTAACCTTCTATTATTGTGCCTGAGAGGCTGTGAGGTTAATGACAGAGAGAGGTTGAGAACCCAATTGTAAGGATATTATATGTATATATTATGGGTCGGACTGCACGCCACAACAATACTTATATGAATCGGGCTGCACACCGCAATGATATATATATTCTGGATCGGGCTGCACGCCACAGCGATATGATGCTTGGGCTGTAGGAACCCCTTCGGAGTGTGCACACCCCCAGTGAGCGTAGTCGTCTATAAATATATGGATCGGGCTGCACGCCACAGGGGTTACTATGATTTCTATTATTATGAGATATAAATGAGCCGAGTGCTGAGAGTTAGTATTGAGTGATGAGAGCTGAGTCACGAGTGACTGAGAGGCTGCCCGAGAGGCCTTGGCGTACTCACGTTACTCCCTGCACCTTGTGTGTAGATCCAGGTGCCTGAGCGGCCGGGTGAGTACTTTTCAGCTGGTTCAGTTTTCTGTCAGGGATTTCGAGATAGCTGCATAACGTTCACAGCCATGTTCTATCCCTTCTATATTGTTATCTTTTCAGTATTTTCTAGACTATCTATGTAGTAGGATGTTCGGACTTGTATTAGAGCCTCTAAACTCGTGACACCAGATTGTTGGGGCTGTGTAGTATCTGCTATTTTGATTTTCCGCATATTTCTGTCATTATTATACTTATAAAGAATTTTGCATTTAAAATTTGTGCTAGAAAATGGCTTTATGTTAATAGCAAATGGGTTGTGGTTATGGATTTGTCGGCTTGCCTAGTAATGTGATAGGCGCCTTCACGACCGGTTTTTGGAGTCGTGACAAGTTAGTATCAGAGCCTAGGTTACATAGGTCTTGTGAGTCATGAGCCGGTTTAGTATATTCTCGCGGATCGGTACAAAGACGTCTGTATTTATCCTTGGAAGGCTGTAGAACCTTTAGGAAAAACTTCACATTTTTGAAACTCTTGTCGTGCGAACTTGTTGATCTGAATACTAAACTCTTGTTATTCTATTCTCTCACAGATTGTGAGAACACGAGCTACCGGACGGGGTAGACGGCCACTAGTGCCACCAGCTGGGGCCACCAGAGGCCGAGGTTGCAGTCGAGGCCGTGGCAAGGGCAGAGTAGCTAGAGCAGCACTGGCATACCCACCAGCTGCCCCAGTACCCGATCAGGTCCTAGTTATGGATGCTGCAGCGGCACCAGTTCAGACACCAGTTGTGCCTATTGTGATCCAAGGTCTCTAGGAGGCCTTAGCTCAGATATTATCATTATGTACCGGTTTGGCCCAGGCAGTCTCAGTTACTACGGTCGCAACTACTTCTCAGGTAGGGGGAGGCACCTAGACTCCTGTTGCTCGCACACCTGAGCAAGTTGTGCAGGGACTCCATACACCGGGGGCAACACTAGCTTAGATAGTTGCACCATCTCAGGAGTTTGTAGTACCAGTAATGTCGGATGATGAGCAGCGTCGACTTGAGAGTTTGGTAGGCTCCAGACGCCGTTATTCAGCAGTGCAGAGGGCGAGGATGCCCAGGGTTTCTTGGATAAGTTCCATTGGATTATTTGTACAACAGGGATTCTTGAGACTGGTGGTGTGGCATTTACTACATTTTAGTTTTCCGGGTTGCCTTCACATGGTGGGAGGTGTATGAGAGGCGTAGGATTATTGACGCAGCGCCCCTTACTTGGCAACAATTCTCTGTTCTTTTCCTAGAGAAGTATGTACCGCAGTCGCGCCAAGAGGAGTTGCACATGTAGTTTAAGTAGTTGCGTCAGGGGGAGATGTTAGTGACGCAGTGTGAGATGAGGTTCTTTGAGTTAGCCCGACATGCAGTTTGGATGGTTCCCACAGATCGAGAGAGGATCAGGAGGTTTGTTGATGGCCTTACATATCAGCTTTGGATCCTCATGACTAGAGAGAGGGTAACGGGTGCTACCTTTGAGGAGGTTGTTGATATTGCCCATGAGATTGAGATGGTTCGCCGGCAGGAGCGAGAGGAGAGAGTGGCCAAGAGGCCTTAGGGATCTGGTAGCTTTAGTAGTGCTCCTTCGAGGGGTCGGTTCCAGCCGGGCAGAGGTCGTTCTTTCGGGAAGGCTCAGTCAGCTCACCCAGGTTACCGTGGAGTATCTTCGGGTCATGGTTATCATGGATCTCAACAGGGCCAGTCATCACTTAGTTCCCTTCCAGCTTAGAGCTCGTCTCGTGCTCTATCATTCCAGGGTTCTTCCATACCAGGTTCTTCTGCTAGTCATTACGGTGCCAGGGGTTCCCTTCAGTCCCCATCTCCAGCACCAGGGAGTTTTTATGAGTGTGGAGAGTTTGAGCATATGAGGGTAGTGCCCTCGTGTTCAGGATAGACAGTCTCAACAGAGGGTTCAGCCCTCGACTTCTGCTCCAATTACTTTACCACTTGCCTAGCCAGCTACGGGTAGAGGTCAGGTAGTCAGGGGTCTCCCTAGAGGGGGAGGTCGATCAGGGGGCAGTCGGGACCATTTCATATGCTATTCTAGGCAGACAAGATGCTATTTCTTTAGATGCTGTCATTACAGGTATTGTCTCAGTCTGCCACAGAGATGCCTCTGTATTATTTGATCCCAGTTCCACTTTTTCTTATGTGTCCTCATACTTTGCTCAATATTTGGGTACACCCCGGGAGTTTCTTGCTTTAACTGTTCATGTATCTACCCCAGTGGGCGATACTATTGTTGTAGACCGTGTGTACTAGTCGTGTGTGGTGACTATTGGGGGTCTAAAGACCCCAGTGTATCTGCTATTACTGAGTATGGTGGATTTCGATGTCATTTTGGGCATGGATTGATTATCTCTGTGTCGTGCTATTCTGGACTGCCATGCTAAGACAATCACTTTGGCTATGCCGGGTATGCCACGGATCGAGTGGGCGAGGTGTGATTGATTACGTTCCTAGTAGAGTGATCTCTTTCTTGAAGGCCCAACATATAGTTGGGAAGGGTTGTCTTTCATATCTAGCATTTGGGAGAGATGTTGGAGTCGAGGCTCCCAATATTGATTCTGTCCCAATTGTGAGGGATTTTCCAAATGTGTTTCCTGCAGACCTGACGGGCATGCCACCAATTGATTTTGGTATTGATCTGGTGCCGGGCACTCAGCCCATTTCTATTCCGTCGTATCGTATGACACCAGCGGAGTTGAAGGAGATAAAGGAGCAGCTTCAGGAACTCCTTGATAAAGGGTTCATTCGGCCTAGTGTGTCACCTTGGGGTGCGCCGGTTCTATTTATGAAGAAAAAGGATGGCACAATGAGAATGTGCATTGATTATAGGCAATTGAACAAGGTAACAATTAAGAACAAGTATCATTTGCCTCGCATTGATGATTTATTTGACCAACTTCAGGGAGCAAGAGTGTTCTCCATGATTGATCTCCGTTCGGGCTATCACTAGTTGAAGATCAGGTATTCAGATATACTTAAGACGGTTTTCAAGACCCGATATGGTCATTATAAGTTCTTGGTGATGTCTTTTGGGCTGACCAATGCCCCAGCAGCGTTCATGCAATTGATGAACAGCGTGTTCCGGCCTTATCTTGATTTGTTTGTTATAGTCTTTATTGATGATATTCTGGTGTATTCGCGTAGTCAGGAGGAGCACGCGAAGCATTTGAGAGTGGTATTACAGAGATTGAGGGAGGAGAAACTTTATGCAAAATTCTCCAAGTGTGAGTTTTGGCTTGGTTCATTGGCTTTCTTGGGGCACGTGGTGTCCAGCAAGGGTATTCAGGTTGATTCAAAGAAGATAAAGGCGGTTCAAAGTTGGCGTAGGCCGTCCTCAGCCACAGAGATTCGTAGATTTCTTGGTTTGGCAGGCTATTATCGCTGGTTTGTTCAGGGATTCTCATCTATCGCATCGCCCTTGACCAAGATGACTCAGAAGGGTACTCCATTTGTATGGTCGGACGAGTGTGAGAAAAGCTTTTAGAAGCTCAAGACAGCTTTGACAACAGCTCCAGTGTTGGTTTTGCTATCAGCTTCAGGCTCCGATACCGTGTATTGTGATGCTTCAAGAGTTGGGATTGGTTGTGTGTTGATGCATGAGGGTAGAGTTATTGCTTATGCTTCTTGTCAGTTGAAGCCCCATGAGAAGAACTACCCTGTTCATGATTTGGAGTTGGCTGCCATAGTTCACGCATTGAAGATTTGGAGGCATTACTTGTATGGCAAATCTTGTGAGGTGTTCACTGATCATCGTAGTCTTTAGCATTTGTTCAAGCAAAATGATCTTAATTTGAGGAAGCGAAGATGGTTGGAGTTGCTTAAGGATTATGATATTACTATATTATACCATCTGAGAAGGCCAATGTGGTGGCCGATGCTTTGAGCCGAAAGACAGTGAGTATGGGGAGCTTGGCATATATTCCAGTTGGGGAGAGACCTCCTGCAAATGATGTTAAGGCCTTGGCCAATCGGTTTGTGAGATTAGATATTTCGGACCCCAGTCAAGTATTGGCTTGTGTGGTTTCTCGATCTTCTTTATATGAGCGCATCAGAGAGCGCCAGTATAATGATCCGCATTTGCTTGTCCTTAAGGACAGAGTTCAGCATGATGATGCCAGTGATGTGACCATTGGTGTTGTTGGGGTGTTGAGGATGCAGGGCCGGATTTTCGTGCCCAATGTGGATGGGCTTCAGAAGTTGATTTTGGAGGAGGCCCATAGCTCGTGGTATTCCATTCATCCGGGTGCCGCGAAGATGTATTAGGACTTGAGGCAGCACTATTGGTGGAGAAGAATGAAGAAAGATATTGTGGGATTTGTAGCTCGGTGTCTCAATTGTCAGCAGGTAAAAACGAGCATCAGAGACCAGGTGGCATTCTACACCAGATTGATATTCTTGAGTGGAAGTGGGAGAGAATCACTATGGACTCTGTTTTTAGACTTCCATGGACTTTGAAGAAGTTCAATTATATTTGGGTGATTATGGATTGGCAGACCAAGTCTACGCACTTCATTCCTGTGTGTACTACCTATTCTTCAGATAGGTTGGCAAAGATCTATATCTGAGAGATTTTTCGCTTGCATGGTGTCCCATTTCCCATCATTTCAGATAGAGGTACTAAGTTTACTTTGCAGTTTTGGAGTGCCGTGCAGAGAGAGTTGGGTACTCAGGTTGAGTTGAGCACAGCTTTTCATCCTCACATGGACGGGCAGTCCGAGCGTACTATTCAGATATTAGAGGACATGTTGCGTGCTTGTGTCATTGATTTTGGAAGATCATGGGATGAGTTTCTACCGCTTGCAGAGTTTTCTTATAACAACAACTACCAGTCGAGTATTCAGATGGCTCCATATGAGGCTTTGTATGGGAGGCGGTGTAGATCTCTAGTTAGTTGGTTCGAGCCCGGTGAGGCAAGGCTATTGGGAACTGATTTGGTTCAGGATGCATTGGAAAAGGTGAAGGTGATTCGGGAGAGGCTTCGTACAGTGGAGTCGAGGCAAAAGAGTTATGCTGATAGGAAGGTTCTAGATTTGTCATACATGGTTAGCGAGAAGGTTCTATTGAAGGTTTCACCTATGAAGGGTGTTATGAGATTTGGGAAGAAAGGGAAATTGAGTCCTCGGTTCATTGCGCCTTTTGAGGTGCTTCGGAGTATTAGGGAGGTGGCTTATGAGCTTGCTTTGTCACCCAGCTTGTTGAGTGCGCATCCGGTGTTTCATGTTTCTATGCTCCGGAAGTATACTGGGGATCCGTCTCATGTTCTAGATTACATCATGGTTCAGTTGGATGATGATTTGACCTATGATGTGGATCCAGTAGCTATTTTGGGCCGTCAGGTTCAAAAGATGAGGTCAAAAGATATAGCATCAGTGAAGGTACAGTGGAGAGGTCGGCCCGTGGAGGAGGCTACCTAGGAGACCGAGCGTGAAATGCAGAGTAGATATCCTCACCGGTTTGAGGCTTCAGGTATGTTTCTTGACTCATTCAAGGACGAACATTTGTTTAAGTTGGGGAGGATGTGACGATCCGGCCAGTCGTCTCATGAGTTACCGCTCTGTTTCCCCCATTTCAGCTTCTTTATGCTTTGTTATTCGTGTTTTGCGGTATCGGGTTGGTCGGATCGAGTCCGGAATGAGTTTGGTGAAGTTTGAGACACTTAGTCTCTTTTAAGAAGGATTAAGTTGGAAAAGTCAACCGGATATTGACTTATGTGTTAGAGAGCTCGGATATGAGTTCCGATGGTTCGGCTAGCTTCGGGAGGTGATTTGCAACTTAGGAGCGTGATCGGAATGGGTTTTAGAGGTTCGAAGTAGACTTAGGCTTGAATTGCGAAATTGATATTTTTGGCGATTTTCGGTTGATAGGCGAGTTTTCGATATAGGGGTCGGAATGTAATTCTGAGAGTTGCAATAGCTTCGTTGTATCAATTGGGATATGTGTGTAAAATTCCAAGTCATTCGGACGTGGGTTGGTAGGGTTTTTTATCAAAAGCGTACTTCGAAAGATTTTAGAAACTTAGGCTTGAATCTGATGTGATTTGATAGATTTGATGTTGTTTGGGGTGTTTTGATGATTGGAACAAGTTTGAATAAGGTATTGGGTTATGTTTGTGCTTTTGGTTGAGGTCCCGAAGGCCTCGGGATGATTTCGGGAGGTTAATGGGGATGTTGCAGGGTAATTACAACTGCAAAAGTTTTGCTGCTTCTGGTGTTTTCGTACCTGCGGTTTGGGGACCGCAGCTGCGGTGCCGCACGTGCGGGATAATAACCGCAGAAGGGGTTTTGGGAGGATTCATCAGGAGTCACAGATGCAGTTGAAGGGTCGCATCTGCGAGGCCGCAGGTGCGGAAGCTTGACCGCAGATGCGGTTTGGGTCTTTTAAGTGACTTCCGCAGAAGCGGACTAATGGCCGCAAATGTGGTACTGCAGAAGCGGTTATGGGACTGCAGATGAGAAAAGGTCTGGGCAGAAAGTATATATTCCTTCCTTCGCGATTTTTGAAGGGTTTAACTATTTTTGAACTCGAAATTGGGAGCTTTGGGCGATTTTGAAGAGAGAAATCAAAGTGACTTCGTTGAGGTAAGGATTTTGGACATAAAACACATTTCTATGGTAGAATTTCATGAATTAAAGATGTAATTAATGGGATTAAAGGGTTAACAAAGGAGGATTAGGGCTTGAGTTTAAGAGGCCTTTAATGGAGGATTTGAGGGATCATTTGAGCTCCGATTTTGATATTCTTGATATGTATGGACTCGTGGAGAGATGTGTAATCTATGAATGTAAAAAATTCTGAGTTTCGAGAAGTGGGTCCGGGCTCGAGTTTTTGCTAATTTCTGGATTTTTTGTATTTTTCGATTATTTTCGCTTGGGATTTGTTTCCTTAGCATATTGTGACATATTCATTTTGATTTTGGATAGATTCGATGCGCGCAGAGGCCAATTTGAGGGGCAATGACGTCGCGGAGTAGTATTTTCACCAGCTTGAGGTAAATAACCATTGTAAATCTGGAACTGAGGGTACAAAACCCCGGTATTTGAATTGATTTGATAAGAGCGGTGACACACATGCTAGGTGACAAGCGTGTGGGCGTGCACCGGCAGGGATTGTGACTTGGTCCGTCCCATAGCGACTATTAAGATGCGTATTTGATTTGGAAATCTTACATTATTCCGTATTCCAGTCTTTTATACTGTATTATGGGTTGTATGCCATGTTTGGGGCCTTGTGCCGACCTGTAGAAACCCTTAGGGGCATTTTGATTGTTCTTCTTCACTTTAATTGTTTAAAAATCATATCCTCAGTCATGCTTTTTACCTGTTTAAATGATTAAAGCTGGTTTTATCACTCTATTCCTAAATGCGAGGATTGTTTGCGTTGAGATCCCTACCTTCTATTATTGTGCCTGAGAGGTTGTGAGGTTAATGACTGAGAGAGGTTGAGAACCCAATTGTGAGGATATTATATGTATATATTATTGGTCGAGTTGCACGCCGCAGCGATATATATATATTGGATCGGGCTGCACGGCGCACCGATATGACGTTTAGGCTATAGGAGCCCCTCCGGAGTCTACACACCCCTAATGAGCGTAGTCGACTATAAATATATGGACCAGGCTGCATGCTGCAGCAGTTACTATGATTTCTATTATTATGAGATATAAATGAGCTGAGTGCTGAGAGCGAGTTCTAGGTAACGTGAGTTGAGTCACGTGTGACTGAGAGGCTGCCCGAGGAGCCAGATTCTGAGTGATTCCTTGCCCGAGAGGCCTTGTCATGATGTTTTCACTGATTTCACTCTTCTTTTAAATAAGCCTCTGTTTGATATACTGCTAAGTAATTGGTTCCAAATGTTTAAACTGAAAATGTGGTTTTATAACGGAAACTGATTTCTGAACTGTAAAGAAGACATGTTGTTTCGTTGGTTATTCCGTTATGTATTTTTTAAACTGCTCATCACTACTTTCAGACCTTATTTACTTTAGTTACTTACTGAGTTGGCATACTCACGTTACTCCCTGCACCTTGTGTGCAGATCCAGGTGCCCGAGCGGCCGAGTGAGCATTTTTTAGCTTGTTCAGTTTTCTATCGGGGATTTCGAGGTGGTTGCATGGTGTTCGCAGCCCTATTCTCTCCCTTCTATCTTGCTATCTTTTCAGTATTTTCTAGACTATCTATGTAGTAGGATGTTTGGACTTGTATTAGAGGCTCTAGACTCGTGACATCAGATTGTTGGGGTTGTGTAGTATTTGCTATTTTGATTTTCCGCATATTTTTGTCATTATTATACTTATAAAGAATTCCTCATTTAAAACTTGTGCTAGAAAATGGCTTTATGTTATTAGCAAATGGGTTGTGGTTATGGATTTTTCGGCTTGCCTAGTAATGTGATAGGCGTCATCACGACCGGTATTTGGGGTCGTGACATATATAGTATAATATAGTATATAGTATATAAGCTATATATATATATATATATATATATATATATATGTGTGTGTGTGTGTGAGAGAGAGAGAGTGTGCGTGTGTGTACATATATATGTATATATATATGTATATTCGATATATATAGAGTATTGATTAAAAACAAAACATCTCGACTTATATCAATTAATATGTTATAATTGATTCATCGACTTATTGTAACAAAGTTAATGAATTAAATTCATTCATCATTCGGTTATAAGTCGATGAATCAATTATAACATACTAATTGATATAACTCGAGACGTTTTGTTTTTAATATATATACATGCATCTAAGTAGGTTATAAGTCGATGAATCAATTTACAAGTGTATCAATACCTAAAAGAACCCGGCCCTGTGTTCTGAGCGTTTCATGTTCTTATATATATATAGACACACACAGACACTTCACTGTAATACTATAACGTATATATAACTTGTTATAGTATATGTTAGTGTGTGTATATATATAACACACACACTTCGTGCTAATTTAACTACATATATAGCATGTTATAGTACATGATACTGTATTCATTATTTGTATTGTAACAGAGTTAATGAATTACATTCATTCATCACTAGGTTATAAGTCGATGAATCAATTATAACATATTAATTGATATAAGTCGAGACGTTTTGTTTTTAATATATATACATGCATCTGAGTAGGTTATAAGCCGATGAATTAATTTACAAGTGTAACAATACGTAAAAGAACCTGGCCCTGTGTTCCGAGCGCTTCATGTTCTTATATATATATATATATACACACACACACACACACGCTTCGTTGTACTACTTAACTGCATATATAGCATGTTAGAGTATATTTTAGTGTATTCATCCCTTGTATTACAAAAGTGTTAACGGCTTACATTTATATTATTTAGATAGTAAATACAAAAGTGATTTTTAATTTGACCAATGTTGACCTGAAAAGAGACCAACTTTGGCCACTACTTTTCCAGAAATTATATTTAGCGACCAATGTTGGTCGCCAAATATCCAGAAATTAAATTTAGCGACCAAAGTTGGTCGCTAAATTTAAATCAGATTTTTTAGTTTATATTTTATATAATGTTTAAAATAATAATATAATTGTTAAACGTTAGAAATGGGTCCCAGATTAGCGGCCAAAGTTGGTCTCTATTTTGCTAAGCGACCAACTTTGGTCACTAACTTTGAATTATATTTATTTATATTTTATATTTTTTTAAAATAATTATTTTATAACTGGGACCCATATTAGCGACCAAAGTTGGTCTCTATTTGCTTATCATTTAATGAGCGACCAACTTTGGTCGCTAATTTTAAATTATATTTATTTATATTTTATAATTTTTTAAATAATATTATAATTATTAAAATTTTACATGTGGGTCCCACTTTAGCGCCCAACGTTGGTAGTTAATCTCAGTATTTCTTTGACCAAGCAAGTCTAACCAATCCGATCAACATTTTGACAAAATTATCAACCAAAAAGCGATCAACCTTGGTCGCTAATGTATTTAGAATAATTATTTAATTATTTTTTCCAATTTAGCGACCAACTTTGGTCGCTTTTCTTAATAGACCAATTTTGGTCGCCAAATTTTGGTCGCTTTTTTCCGAATTTCTAGTAGTGACATTTGTAAGGACACGAAATACTATTGGAATATACTGATTTACTTTGCTGTCTTCTGCTCTTCTTCTTATTATTAAAAAGTCAATTTCATTTATTCATTGTATATATGATTATCAGTAACCCGCGTTCTTCTAAAATAAAACTTTGACCGAAATTTCTATTTTTGGTTAAACAATATCCTCCTGTTTCTTTCAATTTATCTCTTTGATCTCACTAACTTCCTTTTACGTTGATACTTTTTTCAAATTGTAATATTCTAGTAAGGCAATCTGATCGTTAGCTTTCAACGAGAGTACTATTAAGTCATACCACTTAGAAGCACTAATTGGCAACACAAAATCAGTGCCAACAAAGAAATAAAGCTTTGGACTCTATTTTGCCATGTCTCTGATAATTTACATATCCACTTACTTAAAAGAGAAAAGAGAATGTTAATAAAGAACCTTAAGAGCTTAAAAACGTCAGCACAACCCAAAAGGGAAAAAAATAAAAAAGAAACACTTTAGAAAAGATTTTCACACAGTAAACGCTTGGTATGACTCACACAAGTCGAGGTGCATGTAAAAGTGCCCAATCAGTTGATAAGCAGCTTGGTGGTAGAATTGACGGAGCTAAAACTATTGGTGCTGGTGGATGATTTGAATTCTTGATCAATGCCAATGTTTGTATTTTCACCTTCACTGTGTGTTAAGAGAGGCATTGAACTTGAGCTGCTACTCCATTTATAGAACGATGCCGTGGTCAAACGTCTCCTTTTGTTCAATGGGCTTTCCTCCTTCTCCATCTCTTCCACACATTTCACTTCACCTAAGTTCATGAATGACCTTGATTTTCCTTTGTAAAAAGTGGATAATCCTCGCCTAAACAACCAAACGGCGAAACAAAGTATATGACAAAGACTTCTTCTATGTTTCAAACTGAATGCAGTGGTGGAGCGAATTTAAGTGGAAAATCGTGATATTTTTAGTGTAGTGAAAAATGATGTAACTAAAAATTGCTATAGATTGCGGGTTCTATTTTGATGCTTTACTTCTTGCTCAATCCCTTTGATGATTGATGGTTTAAATCAGATTTAAAAAAAAAAAAGAAAGGGAGGAAACACATTAAAACGCATTTATTTCAAATGAATGAAATCAACTGGGAAAAAATAAGAAAAGGATTTTTTCAAAGAGTAACTACGACTAATTTAGTCACGTTTTCATGTTTCAATTGAACACTCGCCATTTTTTATTATTAGAGACTCGATGAAAAAGATTGTAGGAATAAACTGACTTGAAGGGAAGAGCATCTTCCAAAGAGGCCAAAGAATTTAGGGATCCTTCAACTGCCTTGCTCTGAGCTTCCTCTCCTTCTTCTTCTTCTTCTTGATCACCATTACTTAACAAGCCAATTGATGAACTACCATCATACTGGCCAAAAGACAAAGGATCATCACTAATTTTTTTAACAAAGCTTTTTATTTCATAATCAGCAACTACTACTCCATTTTCTTCAGCAAGAAAATCCTTCTTTTCCGGAAGAGAAGACATGGTTAATAAGCAGAGTTTCTCTTTCTCTTCTTTTTCTTCTACGACTTTTTTTCTATAATATGAATACTTCCCACTGAAGAGAATTTATTGACATGAAAAGGGGTTTGGTTTTTGGCCTTTTTTGGACGAAGCGGTGGGTTGTTAGGATTGAGCTAGCGGTGGTGAAATAGTAAGTGTATAGATGATAAAGGAACAACAAGACAAAGATAAAAATAAAAAAAATTTAGCTAGAAGCTGAATTTAAAGCCATTCTTGACCTAAAGGGAAAGAAAATGGAAGTTGCATAAAGCCACAGAAAGATCGTCGTGTTCTATATATACATAGATATGTATATAGAGAGAAAGGTGATGGGGCTGGGTTTGTCGCCGGAAGGGAACTGTGGAATTAGATAGAAGACGTTTGACACGTTGCATGAGGGGGGAAGGTGGCCGTTTCACTTATATACCTACACTCCAACAAAGAGAAAAAGGAAAAGGTCATTAACTTTTATTAGTAATATATACTTACTCCTACTACACTTTACTTCCTTAAACTTTTCGAACGGCATTATACTTTCCGAGTGGAGAATTAGAAATACTTACTTTATTTATTATATGCCGAGGCTAGTGCCAGAATTTGATTGTGATGAACCCGGACGGTCGTCTTAAGAATTAACGCCCCAATCCCCTAATAACTGCTTTTTCCATATTTATTTATGCTATTTTGATTTGCCGGGATGTTCAGTTTTGAGTTTCGGAGAGTTTTGGGACACTTAGTCCCTAAATGAGAACTAAGTGTTAGAAATTTGAACGTAGTCGGAACAGTGTAAAGACGGCCTTGGAATGGAATTCTGATGGTTCCGTTACCTCCGTTGGGTGATTTCGGCTTAGGGGCGTTTTCGGATTGTGTTTTGGAGGTCCGTAGCTAATTTAGGATTGAAATGCCGAAAGGTCGAATTTTGAAGTTTCCGGTTCGATAGTGAGATTTTGATCCGAGGGTCGGAATGGAATTCTAGAAGTTGGAGTAGCTCTGTAGTATTTAATGTGACGTGTGTGCAAAATTTCAGGTCATTCGGACGAGAGTTGGTAGACTTTTTCATCGAAAGCGTATTTTTAGAGTTTTGGAGTTCTTAGGCTTGAATTCGCGGTTGATTCGTCGTTTCGATGTTGTTTTAGGTATTTTAAGGATTGGTATAAGTTTGGACAGGGGTATTAGACTTGTTGGTGCCTTTGGTAGAGGTCCTGGGGGCATCGAGATGATTTCGGATGGTTGACGGAAGGATTTTGAGTTTGGAGTTGCAGCTGAAGCTGCTGATCTTCTGTCATAATTGCACCTGCGGTTGGGTCCCGCAGGTGCGTAGCCGCAGAAGCGACATTTGTCATTGCAGAAGCGGAATTGGGCAGGAGCAGAAGGGTCCGCAGATGCGGGAAATTTACCGCAGAAGCGGCACCGCATCTGCGAATGGGGAATCGCAGGTACGGAAACAGGCTGGGTTAGTGATTATCACAGATGCGACCATTGGTCCGCAAAAGCGGGACCACATAAGCGGATTAACTGGGTAGAAACATATAAATTCTTGCCTTCGCGAATTTGAGCTATTTTTCACCTTTTTTCAAACGAGAAGAAGGCTTGGGGGAGCATTTTCAAGAGAACTTTTCAGAGGAGTTCATTGGGGTAAGGTCTTTGGTCCCTAAATTCGTTATTGGAATGATTTTTCTCATTATAAGCATGAAAAAATAAGAAAAATCACTTGTAATTTGGGGGTTAGGGCTTGATTAATTATAAACATTTGAGTGATGATTTGAGGATCATTTGAGGTCCGATTTTGATACTTTTGGTACGACTGAACTCGTGAGAGTGTGAGGATTTTAGAAATATATATTTTACTTGATTCTAAGACGTGGGCCCGAGGGACGTTTTGGTTATTTTACCTAATTTCGCGTATTAGCTTAGAATTTAATTGTAGAATGAGTTACTTGAAGTGTTATTTACATTATGCAATAGAATTGAATAGATTTGGGCAATTTTGGAGTTGAGTACTTGTGGCAAGAACGTGGTTTCGAGTTGATTTTGAGCCGGTTCGAGGTAAGTGGCTTGCCTAACCTTGTGTGGGAGACCTTCCCCTTAGGATTTGGTATTACTGCTAATTGAAATGCCTTTTATGTGAGGTGACGAGTGCGTACTTGTGCTAATTGTTGAAAATCCAGTTTTCATTAAGTAATTGCTAGTATGTTTCTTTTCCTGTATATATTACCTGCATTTAAAGCCTGTTGTTAGCTTATGAAACCATGTCTAAGTGTTTCAATTGCCTTATTTGCTCAAATTGCTTTACCTGAATTCCGTGCAACATGCTAGGCTAGAATTACTTGTTTGTCTTGATATAAAATTGATATTTCTGAATATTTTTCTGATGCTGCTAATTACATTTGGGACTGTAGATGTGGGATTCCGGTAGTTTCCCCTTGTCTGTTTATTTGGGACTACGGATGTGGGATTCCGGTAAATCCCCCTGCACAGTTATATGGAACTAGGGGACTGCACCTGGTAGATTCCCCCAGTACTGGGTATTTACATTTGGGACTACGGAACGGAATTCCGATTGATCCCCGCGCACTATGAGTTGGACTATGAGACGAGATCCTAGGAGATCCATTGGATATGTATATTTAAGACTACAGGACGGTATCCTGGGAGATCGCCGACTGTTATTTTGGTGCTGAGCCGTATTTCTTTTTGTGTTTACCTTGCCTTTGTAATAGTTGTTGTTGCCCTTTATATCTTGTGTTACTTTTACTGTTGTACTTGTTTATATTGTTCTGTTCTACACTGTCGAAACATTATATTCTATATACCTCATAGGGCCCTGACTTTCCTTTTCACTACCCGACCGCGGTTAGTCTTGGCACTTACTTACTACTGCTGTGGTATTCTCATGCCCCTTCTGCTCGTGTTTTTCATGTGCAGATCCAGGTACTTTGACTCAGTCCTATCACCCTTGAGGCGAGGCGACTGTTCCAGAGACTTCGAGGTATATCTTCCGCGTCCGCAGACCGAAGAGTCCCTTTCCATTCTATCTTGTAGTGATAGCCCTTCTATTTTCTTCTTTTGACGTAGACATTCCGGAGCTAGAGCTTTTTTATTATATTCGTGGCTTGTGATTCATGGGTTTCTAGGTTTTGGGAAAGTGTATTGGTTTTAAGAGTTAATATTGTGTATGCCGAGCGGCACTTTTAAATGCTGTTTTATTACTCTATTTCTGTTTTAAATTATTTTCTTTCAAAAATTTGGTTTATCTTCCGCATCTTAGGCTTACCTAGTCATTGATACTAGGTGCCGTCATGATGGTTCACGGAGGCGAACCGAGTTCATGACAAGTTGGTATCAGAGCTCTAGGTTAATAGGAGTCATGAATCACAAGCCAGTTTATTAGAGTCTCGCTGGTCGGTACAGAGACGTATGTACTTATCTACGAGATGCTATGTAAACATTACGAAAATTTCCACTTCATTTGATTTCCTTGTCGTGCGAGATTTGATGTCACAATTCTAAACTTCTGTCTTCTATTCTCTCACAAATGGTGAGGAAAAGCGCTACCCGATATGAATAGGCACCCGCGACCCCTATTGCAGCCGTCAGAGGCCGGGGCCTGGGTAGAGGCCAAGGACACGCACGTGGTGTAGCTAGAGTACCTGCGCGAGCTGCCACCGAGATACCACCAGTAGTTCCAACCGGAGTCCAGGCACCTGATACGCCTGCTGCTACTACTACTCCAACATTTTAGGAGACTCTGGCACAGTTCATGAGCATGTACACCACTTTGGCTCAGGCAAGGTTGCTTCCCCTTGATGCAGCTACGTCTCAGGCTGGGGGAAGAGCACAGACTCCTGCCGCCCGCACTCATAAGCAGCGAGTGCATGTTGAGCAGGTCCCTGAGATTATTCCCGTACAACTTGCAGTCCGGGACTAGCCCGAGGATAGGGCAGCAGTTTCCGAGGAAGAGCAGTTGAGGATTGAAAGGTTCAAGAAGTACAAGCCTTATGTATTCAGTGGTCTAGCATCGGATGATGCTCTGGGATTTCTAGATGAGTGTTACCATATTCTCCATACCATGGGTATATCAGGATCGAGCGGGGTTTCCTTCACTACTTTCCAGCTTCGAGGAGCCGCATATGAGCGGTGGCACACCTATGAGTTAGACAGTCCGGATGAGGTTGCTTCACTGGCTTAGACTGAATTTTCAGATATGTTCCTGAGAGAGTATGTTCCCTAAAGCTTTAGGGATGCATGGCGCGCAGAGTTTGAACATTTGCGCCAAGGTACTATGACTATCTCAGATTATGCTATCTGTAACACTAGTTTGGCTAGACATGCACCAACCGTAGTTCCTACTGTTCGCGAGAGGGTTCGCTGGTTTATTGAGGGACTTATTCCCAACATGAGGTCTAGCATGGCTCATGAGTTGGAGATGGATATTTCTTATCAGCAGGTGGTGAGCATTGCTAAGAGGATTAAGGGTATGCATGCTAGGGAAAGAGAGGAGAGGAAGGCCAAGAGGTCTCGAGAGTCTGGCCATTATTCTGGTTCCCATACCCCAGCTGTAGGTCATTATGGTAGGGGTTATATGAGTCACCCTATTCATTCAGCTCTTCCAATAGCTAGTGGTATTCCAGCTCCTCCTAGACCTCAGGAGCCTTATTATGCACCTCCGTTTTCTTGCGCGCCTCCTGCGGGAGGTGCTTTTAGAGGTCAGTCCAGCAGACCTAGCCCAAGCCAGTCACAGCTGCCACGTCCTCCCAGAGCTTGTTTTGAGTATGGTGACAAATGCCATATGGTGAGGGATTGCCCCAGACTTGGGAGGGGTGCACCTCCCCAGACATCTCAGCCACAGCGTGCCCCGCAGAGTTCTCAGGCTATGATTACAGCTCCAGTTGCTACCCCACCTACTTAGCCAGCTAGAGGTGGAGGTTGGGGAGGTAGAGGTCGTCCTAAAGAGGGAGGCCAAGCCAGATACTATGCCCTTCCTGCCCGTACCGAGACTGTTGCCTCCGATTCTATTATCATAGGTATTATACTGGTTTGTCACAGAGATGCATCCGTTCTATTCTATCCAGGTTCCACTTACTCTTATGTGTCTTGTTATTTTTCTCCACATTTGGGTATACCTCGGGATTCTTTGAGTTCCCCTATTTATGTTTCTACTCTTGTGGGAGATTCTCTTGTTATGGACCGCATTTATTGGTCGTGTTTGGTTGCTCTTAGTGGTTTTGAGACCAAAGCTGATTTATTGTTACTTAGCATGATAGATTTTGATATTATCTTAGGCATGGACTGGTTGTCGGCCCATTATGCTATTCTTGATTGTCACGCCAAAACCATGACGCTGGCTATGCCAGGTGTACCACGTGTTGAGTGGAGGGGTACTTTAGATCACACTCCCAGTAGAGTTATTTCTTTTCTTAAAGCTCAGCGTATGGTTGAGAAGGGGTGTGACGCATATTTAGCTTATATGGGAGATGTTAGTGTTGATACCCCTTCATTTGATTCAGTCCCAGTAGTATGGGATTTTCCCGACGTGTTTCTAGTTGATCTTCCGGGCATGCCACTTGATATAGATATTGATTTTGGAATTGATCTATTGCCGGGCACTCAGCCCATTTCTATTCTTCCATACTGTATGATTCCTCCTGAGTTAAAGGATCAGTTATAGAAATTTCTTGATAAGGGTTTTATTCGGCCCAGTGTATCACCTTGGGGTGATCCTATCTTGTTTGTGAAGAAAAAAGATGGTTCTATGCGTATGTGTATAGATTATTGCTACTTGAACAAGGTTACAGTGAAGAACCGTTATCCTTTGCCTCGTATTGATGATCTGTTTAACCAACTTCAATGTGCACGAGTGTTTTCTAAGATTGTCTTGCACTCAGGTTACCATCAGTTGAAGTTTCGGGAGCCAGATATCCCGAAGACTACTTTTAGGACTCGGCATGGTCATTATGAGTTCCTTGTTATGTCATTTGGGCTGACCAATGCCCTAGCAGCCTTTATGCATTTGATGCACAGTATGTTCTGGCCGTATCTTGACTCGTTCGTCATTGTCTTTATTGATGATATTCTGGTGTATTCCCAGAGTAGGGACGATCATGAGCAGCACCTGAGGATAGTGCTCCAGACCTTGAGAGAAAAGAAGTTATATGCTAAGTTCTCGAAATGTGAGTTTTGGTTGGATTCCATGGCATTCTTAGGCCATGTGGTGTCGAGTGTATTCAGGTGGATCCGAAAAAAGTTGAGGCCGTGCAGAGTTGGCCCAAACCATCCTCAGCTACAGAGATCCACAGTTTTCTTGGCTTGGCTAGTTATTACATTTTTTTTGTTGAGGGGTTTTCCTAGATTACAACCCCTATGACCAGACTGACCCAGAAAGGTGCTCCGTTCCAGTAGATGGAAGAGCGTGTGGCGAGCTTTCAGAAGTTCAAGACAGCTTTGACTACAGACCTAGTGTTGATATTGCCTATAGGTTCGAGGTCTTATATGGTTTATTGTGATTCCTCGAGGATTGGACTTGGAGCGGTTTTGATGCATGATGGTAGGGTGATTGCCTACGCGTCCAGATAGTTGAAGGTTCACGAGAAAAATTATCCGGTCCACGACCTTGAGTTAGTTGCCATTGTTCACGCCCTGAAGATCTGGTGTCATTATTTGTACGGGGTTCCTTATGAGATTTATATTGATCATCGGAGCTTGCATCACCTATTCAAGCAAAAGGATCTAAATATGCGCCAGAGGAGATGGTTAGAGTTGCTGAAGGACTATGATATCACTATTTTGCATCACCCGGGCAAGGCCAATGTGGTGGCTGATGCCTTGAGTTGCCGGGCAGAGAGTTTTGGGAGTTTGGCTTCTTTACCAGCATCGGAGAGACCTATGGCGATGGATGTTCAAGCCTTAGCCAACCAGTTTGTGAGATTGGATTTTTAGGAGTCCAGTCAGGTTCTAGCTTGCGTGGTTTCTCGGTCATCCTTATTTGATCGTATCAGGGAGCGTCAATATGATGACCCTCATTTTCTTGTCCTCAAGGACAAGGTTTAGCATGGTGATGCTAGAGATGTGACTATCGGTGATGATGTGTTATTGAGGATACAAGGTCGAATTTGTGTACCCAATGTTGATGGGCTTCGGGAGTTGATTCTAGAGGAGGCCCACAATTCGCGGTATTGCATCCATCCGGGTGCCGCAAAGATGTATCAGGATTTGAGGCAGCACTATTGGTGGAGGCGGATGACGAAGGATATAGATGGATTTTTAGCTCGATGCCTCAACTATCAGCAGGTGAAGTATGAGCACCATAGACCGGGTGGGTTGCTTTAGTAGATAAAGATTCTGGAGTGGAAGTGGGAGCGAATCACCATGGACTTTGTAGTTGGACTCCCACGAACTTTGAGAAAATTCAATGCTATTTGGGTGATTGTGGATCAACTAACCAAGTCCGTGCACTTCATTCCTGTGTGTACTACCTATTTTTCGGAGCGCCTAGCGGAAATTTATATCCGGGTGATTGTTCGGCTGCATGGTATTCCAATTTCTATCATTTCAGATAGAGGTACTTAGTTCATATCATGGTTCTGGAGGGCCGTTCAACTTGAATTGGTTACTCGGGTGGAGTTGAGTACAGTATTTCACCCTTCGACGGACGGACAGTCCGAGCGCACTATTCAAATTCTTGAGGATATGCTCAGTGTGTGTGTGATTGAGTTTGAAGGGTCTTGCGATCAGTTCTTGCCATTGTCAGAGTTTGCTTACAACAACAGCTATCTGTCCAGCATTTAGATGGCACCATATGAGGCCTTATATGGTAGGCAGTGTAGGTCCCCAGGGGGTTGGCTTGAGTCGGGTGAGGCCAGATTATTGGGCACAGACTTGGTACAGGATGCTTTGGAGAAGGTTAAGGTGATTCAAGATAGACTCCATACAGCCCAGTCCAGACAGAAGAGCTACGCAGACCGGAAGGTTCGTGACGTTTCCTATATGGTTGGAGAACGGGTTTTGCTTCGGGTTTCGCCTATGAAAGGCATTATGAGATTTGGGAAGAAAGGAAAGTTGAGTCCGAGGTTTATTGGTCCTTTTGAGATATTGCGGCATGCTGGGGAGGTTGCTTATGAGCTTACCTTACCTCCCAGCTTGACAGGAGTTCATCCGGTATTTCATGTTTCGATGTTGCGGAGGTATCATGGTGATCCGTCGCACGTGTTAGATTTTAGTTTAGTCCAGTTGGATAAGGATATATCCTATATTGAGGAGCCAATGACAATATTGGACAGGCAGGTTAGGAAGCTGAGGTCAAAGAACATTGCTTCAGTAAAGGTTCAGTGGCGGGGTCAGCTGGTCGAGGAGGTGACCTGGTAGATGGAGCAGGATATGCGTAGCCGTTACCCTCATCTTTTCACTACTTCAGGTATATCTCTATGCTCGTTCGAGGATGAACGAATGTTTAAGTGTAGGAGGAAGTGATGACCCAGCCGGTCGTCTTAAGAATAAATGCCCCAATCCACTAATAATTGTTTTCCCCATGTGTATTTCTGCAATTTTGATTTACCGGGATGTTCGGTTTTGAGTTTCGGAGAGTTTTGGGACACTTAGTGCTTAAATTAGAGCTAATGTTGGAAATTTGACTATAGTCGGAACAGTGTGAAGACGACCTCGGAATGGAATTCTGATGGTTCCTTTAGCTCCGTTGGGTGATTTCGGGCTAACAGGAGTGTTCGGATTATGTTTGGGGGTCCGTAGCTAATTTAGGCTTGAAATGCTGAAAGGTCGAATTTTGAAGTTTCTGGTTCGATAGTGAGATTTTGATCCGAGGGTCGGAATTAAATTCCGGAAGTTGGAGTAGCTCCTTAGTGTTCAATGTGACGTGTGTGCAAAATTTCAGGTCATTCGGATGAGGGTTGGTAGAATTTTTTGATCGAAATCATATTTTCAGATTTTTGGAGTTCTTAGGCTTGAATTAGTGGTTGATTCTTCGTTTCGATGTTGTTTTAGGTATTTTAAGGATTTGTATAAGTTTGGACAGGGGTATCGGACTCGTCGGTGCCTTTGGTTGAGGTCCTGGGGGCCTCGAGATGATTTCGGATGGTTGACAAAAGGATTTTGACTTTGGAGTTCCAGCTGAAGCAGCTGATCTTCTGTCATAACCGCACCTGCGGTTGGGTCCCGCAGGTGCATAGCCGTAGAAGTGATATTTTTCATCGCAGAAGCGGAATTGGACAAGAGCAACAGGGTCCGCAGTTGCCAGAAATTTACCGCAGAAGCGGTACCGCATTTGCTAATGGGAAATCGCAGATGCGGAAATAGGCTGGGTTAGTGATAGTCGAAGATGCAACCGTTTGTCCACAAAAGCGGGACCGCAGAAGAGGATTAACTGGGCAAAAACATATAAATTCTTGCCTTCACGAATTTGAGCTATTTTTCACCTCTTTTCAAACGAGAAGAAGGCTTGGGGGAGCATTTTCAAGAGAGATTTTCAGAGGAGTTCATTTGGGTAAGGTCTTTGGTCCCTAAACTCGTTATTGGAATGATTTTTATCATTATAAGCATGAAAAAATAAGGAAAATCACTGGTAATTTGGGGGTTTGGGCTTGATTAATTAGAGACCTTTGAGTGATGATTTGAGAGACCATTTGCGGTTCGATTTTGGTACTTTTGGTACGACTGAACTCGTGAGAGTGTGAGGATTCTGGAAATGTAAATTTTACTTGATTCCGAGATGTGGGCCATAGGGGTATTTTGGTTATTTTACCTAATTTCGCGTATTAGCTTAGAATTTAATTGTAGAATCAGTTACTTGAAGTGTTATTTACATTATGCAATTGAATTTAATAGATTTGGTCCAGTTGGAGTCGAGTACTCGTGGAAAGAACTTGGTTTCGAGTTGATTTTGAGCCGGTTTGAGGTAAGTGGCTTACCTAACCTTGTGTGGGGGACCTTCCCTTTAGGATTTGGTATTACTGCTAATTGAAATGCCTTATACGTGAGGTGACGAGTGCGTACCTGTACTAATTATTGAAAATCCGATTTTAATTAAGTAATTGCTAGTATGTTTCTTTTCCTGTATATATATTACCTGCATTTAAAGCCTGTTGTTAGCTTAGGAAAGCATGTCTAAGTGTTTCAATTGCCTTATTTGCTCAAATTGCTTTGCTTGAATTCCGTGCAGCATGTTAGGCTAGAATTACTTGTTTGTCTTGATATAAAATTGATATTTTTGAACATTTTCCTGATGTTGCTATGTAATTACATTTGGGACTGCAAATGTGGGATTCCGGTAGCTCCCCCTTGTTTGTTTATTTGGGACTACAGATGTGGGATTCCGGTAGATCCCCCTGCACAGTTATATGGAACTACGGGACTGCACCTAGTAGATTCCCCCAGTATAGGGTATTTACATTTGGGACTACGGAAAGGAATTCCGGTTGATCCCCGCGCACTATGAGTTGGACTACGAGACGGGATCCCAAGAGATCCATTGGATATGTATATTTGGGACTACATGATGGTATCCTGGGAGATCCTCGACTATTATTTTGGTGCTGAGCCATATTTCTTTCTGTGTTTACCTTGCCTCTATAATAGTTGTTGTTGCCCTTTATATCTTGTGTTACTTTTACTGTTGTACTTGTTTATACTGCTCTGTTCTACACTGTCGAACTTTATATTTTATTTAACCTCAGTAGGGCCCTGACCTTCCTCATCACTACTCGACCGAGGTTAGGCTTGGCACTTACTGAGTATCGTTATGGTGTACTCATGCCCCTTCTGCGCATGTTTTTCATGTACATATCCAAGTACTTTGACTCAGTCCTATCATCCTTGAGGCAAGGCGACTGTTCCAGAGACTTCGAGGTATATCTACCGCATCCGCAGACCGAGGAGTCCCTTTCCATTCTATCTTGTAGTGGTTGCCCTTCTATTTTCTTCTATTGATGTAAACATTCCGGAGCTAGAGCATTTTTATTATATTCGTAGTTTGTGATTCATGGGTTTCCGGGTTTTGGAAAAGTGTATTGGTTTTAAGAGAATATTGTGCATGTCAAGCGGCACTTTTAAACGTCATTTTATTACTCTATTTCTGCTTTAAATTGTTTTCTTCCGCAAATTTGGTTTATCTTCTACGTCTTAGGCTTACCTAGTTGTAGAGACTAGGTGCGTCACGATGGTTCACAGAGGGCGAACCGGGGTCGTGACATTTATTAACTTTATACATTTGGAAAATAAAAATAACAATTTCAAATGTATATAATCGGGTTCTAAATTTTATGTATATAAACAACAAATTTGTTTATAAATATACTATTTGAGTAAAAACTGTCAGATATGGCTGAACTAGTATATGGACTTCTGCCTTAGCCCCTTGATTATATGAGTAACCAAACTTGTCACGACCCAATTTTCCTCCGTTGGGTTTCGTGATGGCACCAAGTCTTAAGGACTAGGTAAGCCTAATATTTATGGAAGAACAACAATAATAAATAACATCTTAAAAATTTTCTGGAATGAATCCTTTACAGAATGAACATACTCCCAAAACCCAGTAGTACAAGTCATAAGCTCTATAGAGTTAGCTACCACTTCTAAATATAACTGTTCGGAAAAGAAGGAAATAGTTGAATACAAGTATGAAGGTGATTCCGAACCCTGTGAACCCAGCAATAGGTTTACCTTGAGGCTCCTCAGCAATGATCCGTAGAGCTACTAGCGATCGATACCTGGATCTGCACAACAAAAATGTGCAGAAGAGTAGCATGATCACACCATAGCGGTGCCCAGTAATTATCAAGTCTAACCTTGGTGGAGTAGTGACGAGGAACAATAGAGACACCTACTGGTCTAATAAACTGAACAAGTATAAGTGTGGAACAGCAAAACATAATATCTATATAAGGACTACGCGATATGGCTAACAACACAGTAATTGCAATAAGGAAGGAAAACAATAAGTAACAACGGAAGACCGTAATAAGAACACAGAAAAGCGAATGGAAATACAACCCATCTCCGAAATCACAATTACGGCTAGGACAAGTCATAACCCAATAACTACGACAACTTTCACATTTGGTCTTAGCTAGCAAACTTCAATCAATTAGCCAAATCCTCCAAGTGATAAAAAATGTTTCGAAATATACTTCGTTCCAATAATATTCTCCCAAGAATATTTTCTTTCAAAATAAATATCTTTAAAATATAATTTTTCTTGAATAATTAACCTTTGAATATAAGTCACCATGTGATGCTTGATCTCAAAATCATATAATACGGGTCTCAATACCTAAACCCTGACACTTGGCATCCTGTACCCGCATCATACCACATAGTCATACTGACAACTCACGTACCAAATAGGGTCATTCTCACATGGAAGACAAATAAACAATGGTGTGCGTCTACACTCGACAATACCAAGAAGCCTCCTATCTGATTATGGTGCTTAGCCATTTGTCCTAACATAGTTCATACCAGCTAGTAAGTGTAAGGAATAGAACGGACAACACATATATTGTTTACACAAGGATAGGATCAATGAAAACAACAGCTCATAACACAGAGATAGCAACAGGGGGATCTACCAGGATATCATCCCATAGTCCCAAATGTAAATGTGCAGGTGGATCTACCAGAATATCGATCCGTAGTCCTAAAGTAAATATGTAGGGGGATCTACCGGAATACCAATCCATTGTCCCAAAGTAAATACCCAATATAGGGAGATCTACCGGGTGTCGTCCCGTAGTCCCTAATATAAATCTGCAGGGGGATCTACCGGAATACTGATCTGTAGTCCCAAAGTAAATATCCAGTACAGGGAGATCTACCGGGTGTCATCTCGTAGTCCCAAATATTAATGTGTAGGAGGATCTACCAGAATACCGATCCGTAGTCCCAAAGTAAATACGCAGCGCACCCAACAGAAACAATAGTTACAGCACAACAGAAGGCTCGTACATCACCACAATACGTATAACAACAACAGTGATAATAATACAAGGTAACACAAGTAAATCAACTCAAGTACTGTAAATCAAAAGGAAATCGCATAACCAGCTTCCAAAGAATAACCACAAAAAAGAATGCTGACATAAAGGGAACAGTTCAACAGTGGGAAAACAAACATGTAGCAATGATTCCACAATATACAAGTCAATAGCAAGGAAATCAACACGAGTCAAATAATCCTAAATGAGGGCAAGTCAACAAAGATATAGGTTATCTAAACTCCTTTTAAGGTTGGACATTTTCGAGGATATTCTATAGTTCAATTTAATGAAAGATGATCTTAGCTTCACTTAAGACTAAACAATTTCAGAAGGGAAAATAATAATCCTCAATTAAGACAAGCAGCTATGAAAAGATAGGATGACAATAGGAGAGACAAAATTCTTCAATTAAGTTAAATAGGAGTCAATTAGGCAATAAGAGTGAATCATGAAACTATGTATGTATGTAGACGGGAAACTAGTAAATAGGAAACTCAGTCATGTCCAGAACACATTCATACACAGTGAATATAAAGAGCTAAGAATCCTAAAAGGCCAATTTTTCACAAATAAGTCCGAGCATGCACTCATCACCTCGCGTTCACGAACTACAATCAACATAGAAGGCTCAAATCCTAAGGGGAAGTCCCCCACACAAGGTTAGGCAAGATACTTACCTCGAACTAGCTCAAAAATCAACACGAAACCACGCTCTTGCCACGAATAACCAACTCCGAGTGGCACAAATCTAAACAAATAAATTTCATAATGTAAATATAACTACAATCAATGAATTTAGTTAAAGGAATCGAAGCTAAGGTAAGAAAATAGAAAAACGCCCAAAAATTCTCCCCGGCCCCATGTCTCGGAATCGGGTAAAAATTATGAATTACGAACACCGATCCACTCACGAGTCTAACCATACCAAAATTACTCCAATCCGATACCAAAATCTTGATCAAAACCCCAAAATTAAGCCTAAGAACTTTTCTCAATTTTACCCTAATTTCCCACCCCAAATCCGAAATTAGATGATGAATTCATATTTATATTAATAGGTTATAAGCAAAAAGGAGTTAAGAATCCTTACCTGAAAATTCCCTCCGAAAGTCTCTCAAAAATTCGTCTCCTACCGAGCTCCCAATTAAATTTTGTGATATGAACTCAAAACCCTCAATTTTGAACTTTATGTTCTGCCCAGATGCGACCTTAATTGCGATCATAGAAGCTCCCACGCGATCGCGAAGAACAACATCACTGGCTCCCAGATTTACCCTACGAGAACGAGATACTCTCCACGCGAACGCGATGCTTGCACTACTCAGGTCTACATGATCGCGGTTGACATCGCGCGATCGCGAATAGAAGCTCTCCATTTCCACAGCTGCCTCACTCCTTCTTCGCGAACACAGCATAGCCCTCGCGTTTGCAATTCAACCTTCCACCATACTACGCATTCGCATACCTTTTCCCGCGAATGCGAAGAACAAAACTCCCTCTGCCTCAGCTAAGCCTACGCGATCGCGAGCCTACTTACGTGATCGCGATGAAGGAAAGTCTGCAACAGAAAAACCAAAAAATCTGATCCTTCTCCAAGTCCAAAAATGGCCCGTTGAGCATCCGAAACACACCCGAGGCCCCCGAGACCTCAACCAAACATATCAATCAATCCTAAGACATCATAAGAACTTAATCCAACCCCCAAATCACATCAAACAATGCTAAAATCATGAATCACCATCCAATAAAATCCTAAAGAACTTGAAATTTCAAGAATCCTACAACCGATGCCGACACCAACCAAACCAAGTCCGATTGACCCAAAATTTTGCACACAATTCACATTCAGCACTACGCAGGTTTTTTCAACTTTCAAAATTGGATTCCGACCCTGATATCAAAATTTCACTATTGATTCGGAAAGTTCAAAAATTCATCTTTCAGCATTTCAAGCCTAAATAATTTACGGACCTCCAAAACACAATCCGAACACATGCCTACATCCAAAATCACCATACGAAGCTGTTGAGATCACCCAAAACCTATTCCCGGGCCATTTACTCAAAAGTCCAATTCCGGTCAAATTCTCATCGTTTAAACTTTCAAAATTAGTTTCCTACTTCCAATTTGACTCTAAATCATCCGTTAACTGAATTCAACCATGCACGCAAGTCGATATATATATTATGAACCTGTTCAACCTTACACCGCCAAACGGAGCTTAAATATTCAAAATGACTGGCCGGATCGTTACAAAACTGTCCTCAAAATGGTGGGCTTAAGTTTCTTCTTATATGCAAAACCAAACCAAAAATATAAAGAAAACAATGCAAGAATGCTAAAATTAAGGTGTAAGAAATTCTTTTTGTTTTTTATTTTTCATCATAATATTTGGTATTTGTATTGGAATGGGTTACTACGGACTTATAAAAGACTTATTACCTGCTTTGAAAGGATTGAGATTAGCTTGGGTGACTACTAATAGGCCACTACGACTGTGTAATCTATACCGTGTCAGATTTGATTAAATAGTGCTAAGATGTTAATTAAGCGAATTTATCATCTTGAAGGTTTATAATTATGTGATCACATACTTGATTTCATCATATTTGATGAGAGTGGCAGTCCACAGCATAATTATGGCAATTGTCCTAAGGATTTTTGGGTACACAACTTGGGTTGAGTTTGTTTATTTATCTACTACTTGACGGACAATTTGAGACAGCATATGGTTGCTCGGAAACTTATTTAGAAGGAATACCATAGACCTGAGGAGTCATTAGGGTAATCGGTTATTTTACTACAAATTTGACATATTTGCACAATTACTAGTATGGTGCATAACCATGTCATTTTAAGAGTTATCTTAAATTTTATGCGGTTTAAGGGTTATGTAGTTTGTACTCGATAATGCGAAGCTAACAAATCTAGAATTTGCACTATTAGAGTTAGATAAGATTAATCTTGAACAAGGACGACATAAGATAGCAGAAAGAGGGCAAAGGCTCATTCCGTATAAGAGATATCCATGGATTAGAGTTATGATGATGGGTGCTTATGAGTTTTTATAAGTTTCTTTTATCACTAGTTGTGTTTAATCATTTATATATGTTCGGATAGCTCATGACTTGGTGTTACCCGTTTCTGGGGTATTATTGTAATGTATTGGTAATATGCTTATTCGACATTCGAACTCTTTTATTCTATCTTTGATATTATTTTATCCTAAATGATATGAATTGTATTTCTTAGCAAGTGGGGTATGGTGTCATCTCGATTTGTGGTAGTTTTGGGCCGTGACACAAATAATGGTGCCTGCGAATGTGAGGATTGACTTGACCAATCCTTGGCCTTGGCGAATTTGTGACGACTCAATAGGTCGTTTTGAGTACTAGCTCCCTTATCTGTATTTTGAGACCTATTATGACTCAATTTGATGATTTATAACTTACGTGCGTAGTCCGTGTGGATTTTTCGAAAAGTTTATATGTGGAATTAAATAATTATGATTTTTGGCTTTATAAATGAATAGAGTTGACGATGGTCAATATTTTTGATAAACGACCTTGGATCGGTATTTCGGCAATTCTGATAGGTTCGTATGATGATTTTGGACATGAAGACATGTTTGATTGGGGGTACCGGGTGACTCGAGGCCATTTCGGCACTTTATGTGAAAAGTTGAATAATTGAGTTTTGAACTTGAAATATTTGTATTTTAATGGAAGTTTCTATAATTTTGATGTTATTTTGATGATTTGAGTTCGCGAGCGGGTTTGAATGTGTAACGACCCGTTTGTCACGACCCAAAACTCTAACCTGTCATGATGGCGCCTATCGTGGTATTAGGCTAGTCGGCACCTTTCAAAAATACTTCGCTATTATATTAAAAGATAAGACAAAGCTTTTTCATAATAGAAATTTCATAAAAGAGTTAAACTCAAAATAAAAATGCGGAAAAGATAGACATCGGGGTGTCACTAAGTCATGAGCATCTAAAACCTGTCTAGAATCAGAGTTTACAATGTTTCACCAAATAGTAAAATAGAAAGAGAAGATAACAATAGAAGGAGAGACAAGGGATGCGGACGCTGGCAGCTACCCCGTATGTCTCCGATAGCCAAATGCACAAGAACTCAACGATCTCTGCGACAGGTCTCACCTGGATCTGCACACAAGGTGCAGGGAGTAACGTGAGTACTCCCAACTCAGTAAGTAACAGAAATAAATAAGGAGCTGACAAGCAGTGACGAGCTATGCAAATATAGTTTGTTTCAATAACTTTCAAATAAAGATCAGTCATGCTTTCAAATTTAGTAGTTTAAGACAAATCAGTTTGTGCTCAAGTAAACCAGATACCAAGTCTTCCAGAATTTGCACAACAAGGATAGATAACAACCGAGTGCAACAAATAATTGAAAACAGGTAGAGTCTCTTAGAAATCATAATAAACAGCCCAAGCTGAGATAATAACATATATCAACAATAAATAGTACGAGACGGGGGCATGATATGCAAGAAAAACTATGACTGAGTACAAAACAACAATTAGCAGCTAATTCAGCAAGTACACGACCTCTACGGGTCCCAATAGTGATATATTAGGGGCCTAAAACATGATTTCTAACATGAAGTACAATTAATTTCCATTCAGAGGGCACATGTAGCTAATTGTAAACTATTGGATTCAACAGTCTCATGGGACGGACCAAGTCACAATTCCTTTCGGTGCACGGCCACACGCCCGTCACTTAGCATGTGCGTCACCTCCAAAATAGTCACACGACACAAAATTTGGAGTTCCATACCCTCAGGACCAGATTTATAATCGTTACTTACCTCAATACGAGCGAATCTCTGCTCCAAAATGCCTTTGCCTTACAAGTCGGCCTCCACATCTCCCACTTGGTCTCCAAAGTAGCCTCCTCCACGGGCTGACCTCTCCACTACACTTTTATTGAAGCTATGTCCTTTGATCTCAACTTTCGGACATGCTGCTCAAAAATAGCCACCGGCTCTACATCATAAGTCGAATCACCGCCCAACTGAAACGTGCTGAAATCCAAAACATGAGATAGATCGCCGATATACTTTTAAAGCATAGAAACATGAAATACTTGATGCACACTCGATAAGCTAGGTGGCAAAGAAAGCTCAAAGGCCACCTCCCCAATCCTCCGAAGCACCTCAAACGACCCAATAAACCGAGGGCTCAACTTGCCCTTCTTCCCAAATCTCATAATACCCTTCATGGGTGAAACCTCTAACAAGACCTTCTCCCCAACCATGTAAGACACATCACAGACCTTTCTGTTAGCATAACTCTTTTGTCTTGATTAGCGCCGTGCGAAGCCGCTCCTAAATCAATTTCACCTTGTCCAATGCATCCTAAACCAAGTCTTTACCCAAAAGCCTAGCCTCACCAGGCTCAAACCAACTCACTGGGTATCTACATCGCCTCGCATATAAAGCCTCATATGGAGCCATCTAAATACTCGATTGATAACTGTTGTTGTAAGAAAACTCTGCGGGTGGCAGGAACTGGCCCCATGAACCCCCCAAATCAATGACACAAGCGCGTAACATGTCCTCCAATATCTGAATAGTGCACTCGGACTGTCCATCGATCTGAGGGTGAAATTATGTGCTCAACTTAACCTGAGTGCCTAACTTTCGCTACACGGCCCTCAAAATCTGCGATGTAAATTGTCTGAAATGAGAGAAACTGACACCCCATGAAGGTGAACAATCTCTCTGATGTAAATCTCAGCCAACCATTCTGAAGAATAGGTAGTACTCACAAGAATAAAGTGCATGGACTTGGTCAGCCAATCCACAATTACCTAAATAGAATCAAACTTCCTTGAAGTTCGTGGAAGCCCAACTACGAAGTCCATGGTGATCAGCTCCCACTTCCACTTTGGAATCTCTATCTGCTGAAGTAAGCCACCCGGTCTCTGATGCTCATATTCACCTACTGACAGTTGAGAAACCGAGCTGCAAACCTAACTATATCTTTCTTCATTCTCCTCCACCAATAGTGCTATCTCAAATCCTAATACATCTTCGTGGCACCCGGATGGATGGAGTACCACAAACTGTGGGCGTTCTCCAGAATCAAGTCCCGTAGCCCATCCACATTGGGCACACATATTCGGCCCTGCATCCATAAAACCCCATCATCACTAATAGTTAAATTTCTAGCATCACCATGCTGAACCCTGTCCTTAAGGACAATAAAATGAGGATCATCATACCGGCGCTCTCTTGTGCGATCGAATAAGGAAGACAGAGAAACCATGCAAGCAAGGATCCGACTAGGCTCTGAAATATCCAATCTCACGAACCGATTGGGCAAGGCCTGATCATCAACCGCAAGGGGTTTCTCACCAACAAGAATGAATGCAAGACTACCCATAATCACTGCCTTTCTACTTAAGCATCGGCCACAACATAGGCCTTTCCCGGATGGTACAAAATGGTAATATCATAGTCCTTTAGATGCTTTAACCATCTCTGTTGTCTTAAGTTGAGATCCTTCTGCTTGAACAAGTGCTTGAGGCTATGATGATCAGTAAACACCTTACAAAACACATCATAGAAATAGTGCCTCCAAATCTTCAATGCGTGAACAATGGCAGCCAACTCCAAATCATGAACAAGGTAGTTCTTCAAATGGGGCTTCAATTAACGCGAAGCATAAGCAATCACTCTACCTTCCAGCATCAAAACACACCCAATGCCAACCCTAGAAGCATCACAATATACGTTATAAGAATCAAAAGCTGATGGCAGAACTAACACTGGAGTTGTGGCCAATGTAGTCTTGAGCTTCTGAAAGCTTGCCTCACACTTATCCAATCACCTGAAAGGAGCACCCTATTGGGTCAATTTGTCCATTGGGCGATGTAATAGATGAGAAACCCTAAACGAACCGACGGTAGTAGCCAACCAAACCAAGAAAACTACAAATCTCTATAGTTGAGGATGGTCTAGGTCAACTTTGAACCTCCTCTATCTTCTTCGGATCAACCTAAATACCCTTGTTGGGCACCACGTGTGCCAAGAACGCTGCTGAATTGAGCCAAAGCTCACACTTGGAGGACTTGGCGTAAAACTTCTCCTCCCTCAGCCGCTGCAATACAACCTTCAAATGCTCGGTGTGCTCCTCCTGGCTACGAGAGTATACCAGGATATCATCAATGAATACAATAACGAACGAGTCGAGATAAGGCCGAAACATGCTGTTTATTAGATGCATAAACGCTGTCACACATCCTTTTTACACACCCCGAAAAGGGGTATAAGGGAGTCTCTTCCAACTTAAAGTGACAATCAAAACGAGATTATTTATATTTAAAATTTCAGAGTCGCCACTTGGGATAATTTATGGTGTCCCAAGTCACAGGTTCAAATCCCAAATCGAGGAAAGATTGACTCTGTATTACAGTCTGCGAACCAGAAATCCAGGTAAGGAATTTTGTTAACCCGAGAGAAGGTGGTAGGCATTACCGAGTTCCGTGGTTCTAGAACGGTCGCTCAACTGTTATATTTAGCCTATTTTCTTGATTTTAATACATGTTTAGCCTATGGTGCAATTTCAACTTTATAACCGCTGTGAGCACGTGATTTTTGCCCTATATGAGAATTACTCCCAAAAATCCAAAATAAAACAATTTTCCTTTGTGTGCGATTTTTGAATTTTCGTGGCATTTTTGGATAATTATTTGTATTTTTGTCTGTGCATGTTTATTTGTTTAAATTAATAAAATATAAAAAATATGTCGCGTTTGCATTTAATATTTAATTAAATTTGTTTTACAAAATGAGAAAAACATAAAAAATAATGTACTTTGCATTTTTAGCAATTAACGTCCAAATTGTGTGATTTTCTCATTAATTGCTATTTAAATGGGTGATAATTGTTATTAGGAGTTAATTAGTATTTTGAGATAATTTTGGGTTTTTATAATTTAATCTTAGCATTTTTAGCTTTATTATTTAGGAAATTGAAAAAATAGAAAAGAACAAAAATAGAAGAAATCGGATTGGGCCTTTTCTTCAAATTTTAAACCAAATACCCAGCCTTCCCCTACGACCCGGTCCATTTCAAACCGGGTCGACCCAGTCCATAACCCCAAACACCCAACCCCTTTCTTCATTTTTCATTTTTCATTTCCCTAACCCTAAATCTAACAAACCACCCGCCCCCTCTCTTTCCCTCTTCTTCTCCAAAACTCCCAAAGCTCCCCTACCATGGCTGCCCCTCTCCCGTCGTCCCCTTCATCCTCCGCCAACACACACACACACACACAACTCCATCACCACGATAGTCCGTCGTCTCCAAATAACCCTGCTGCCTCGTCTTTTTCGTCGACCACCATGGACGTCGACCACCCCTTCAAGGCCAAACCATCAACAACTTTCACGACCAAACGACCAAACAACACAACCACCCTACAGCAGCCGGCGAGCTCCGTTCCAAGCGACCACCCGGGACAACCCAAGCCATGAACGCCCAGCTCCTCCAGTTGCGAGGCTCCAACTATGGACGTGAACTGCTGCCACATGCAGCTTCGACGCGTGCAGTTCGTCGTCTCCAAACAACCAGTAGTTCCCTCACGACCAGCAACTACGTCACACGCAGTCCCGTCGTTACCACCAGCCCCATCCACCTGAAATCCCCAGCGAACTCCATCTCCGCACGACCCCCCTACGGACTGCCCAACGGCGCCACTGCTGCGTTTCTACTCGTCGAGTTATTTTCCGGGCAGATTCGAGTTATTTTGGTTTCAAAGTTTCCGGGCAGATTTGTTTTCGTTCGAGTTCATCGTTGTTCTGATCCAGTTAGTTGGTTTAAGTTTCAGTTCTGTTCGTATTTTTTTTGATATTCTCGGATCTGAAACCAGTATATGTTTGATTCTTTTCTTGTTCGGTGGTTTGTCTTTTCTTGATTATTTCTTCAGTTTGTTTTTATTCATTTGTTAGATTTAATTTGAAGTTCAATTATTTTTTTTGAGTTTAGTGATTTGAATCTACTTGTTTGTTATTGTTGTTGAATCTGAAAGTATGTTTGTTGTTAAAAGAAAAAATAAAATAAAAATATTGTTCCATCAAAATAATTCCAGTTGTTTCTTTGCTATTCATCATTTAGTTTGAAATTGTTGTTTGAATTTGTTTAGGAATTGGTTATAGCTATTGTATTTTGGTTAGAATTGATTAGGCGAATTGGTTGTAGCTGATGGGGGTAGAATGGTAACTTGCAGTATTTTTAGGGGTAAAATGGTAATTTCAGTAAGTTTGGAGGGGTATTTTTGGAATTAAAAATTTGAACAATTATTTAATCTGAGTGCTCCGTCCACTAAGCATTAATAATATTACAATAGTACATGGTGGGGGACAAGACATAATGGAGGTGGGAATAATGCATTTGTTTAATATAGTGGGGGACAAGACATAATGGAGTGGGAATAATACATTTGTTTAATATAGTGGGGGACAAGACATAATGGAGTGAGAATAATGTATTTGTTTAATATAGTGGGGGACAAAACATGTAGTCCTGGGGAACAAGAGAATTAAATAAGAAAAACATTAAGTAGTGGGGGCAAGGCATGCAATGATGGGAATATTTCGGGTTAGTGGTTCAAGATAAGAGTCTTGGTTATAAATAGAGTCATTTTACACAGTGTAGGAGGGGATAGAGGAGAACGTTAAGAGAGTTGACTGAATTTTTAGAAATCAGAATTTGAGAGCAAAAAGAGAAAAACAAGCTGAACTTTTACTTGAATAATTTCAGGTTGCTTTTCCTTGAATGTTATTCAAAAATTAGTAAACTACTGCGTCTTGTATCCGTCTCTCTTCTACTTTGACTGCGATTGCATTCTGGTACTGCTGGTTTTCAATCTGTTACTGGGTTATTCTACTGGTCGTTACTGGTTTTGCTTTTGCTGAACCTGTTGTTGCTGTGTATTTACGCTACTGCTGTTTCTACTGATCTTCCTCTTCTTTTACTTCTAATACCAGGTACATGGCCGTAACCTTATCGATATTGTAAGCTGAAATGTGAAAGCATGAATACATATGAAGAATGGAACTTTGAAGTTTTAATTTAGCTTTTTTTTTCCTTTGTCTCTTTTACTGATTGTGTTTAGGTTATTTCATGTATTATTATTCTGTAAATTTCGGTTGCTTTGCATAACTAGGCATCTTGTAGTGATGTATTAAATAATACTCTATTTTAGTTTGGTTATTAGGTAGTATATGTTTAAGCATGCTCATTACTGTCAAACTGTTTAACAATTGGAGTAAGAGGAAAATAACATAAGTTGGTCTTTAGTGAATCGGCTTGGTAAAACTGGTTAGTTCACTAGCTTGAAGGTTTTAATATTGTCAACAGTAGGTTAATCGTGAACATGCAGCTAAATTTAGTTAAAGCATGAATTTAAATTAATTTTGTGAATTAGGCATTATGGCATGATTTGAGTTCAAACAAGATGAGTTAACGTTTGAATTTAATAAACTTTCGAATATGCATTAGTAATTAAGATTGATTCTAGTTTCAAATAGTCGTAAATAATTAATTCCAACGGTTCAAGTCATCTAACAATGCGAGTTTAATCTAGTTATAGGATAATTAGTTTCTTCTGAACATATTATTTGTCGATTTCGTAGTTTATTTATAATTTCAATTTTAGTAATATTCCTTTCCGTTAACATCTGTCTTAATCTAGCATTTAATATGTTACGCCCTTTTTTAAGCATGTAACTAATTAGGATTTTTTCTCTTTTATTTTAGAAACGAATTTAATAGAAATGTAGCCATTTTAGGATATCCTTAAAATAAATGAGGCGAGCCTCGCCAAACAAAGACGCACAAACTGCGGGGCCCTCAATATATGTTAATAATTACTTGGATTTCGGGAGTGGCCATTTAGCGAACTTCATGGCTTTCCCCAAAGATAATAACGCGTTAGATGCTTTAGACACGATTTTAATTAAATTACATGCTTAAATTTGGGTGCGCATTTATGTGACCCAAATCCAAATCTCAACGGAGTCGGAACGTATTAACAACCACGGGTGCATTGATTGTGACGTGGTTCGAGATGCATTTTCACGACGTTGCAATTCTAAAAAAAATAATAATAAAAGCGGTTTAAACTTAATAAAAGCACACAAGTCATAACATGTATAAAAATCAGATATTTAGCCATTACAACAATTTAAGCGACTGTGCTAGAACCACGGGATTCGGGGGTGCCTAACACCTTCCCTCGGGTCAACAAAATTTCTTACTTAGAATTTCTGGTTCGCAGACTTCATTTGGAAAGTCGAATATTTTCCTCGAATTGGGATTCAAGATAAACCGATGACTTGGGACACCAAAAGCCAAACCTTTCCCAAGTGGCGACTCTGAATTAAATAAATAATCCCATTTCGAATATTGTCACTTAAATTGGAAAAACTCCCTCACGCATTTATCCTTCGGGGTAGGCGCGCAAAAAAGAGGTGTGAACCGCTTCTTATTTAATTATTATTTTTTAGGAAGATTCAACGTCATCTAAAATACGTCTTTAACCACGTCACATAAATGCACCCGCGGTCCACGACACATTTTATCTAACATTTTTGAGATTTGAATTTGGGTCACATAAATGCACACCCGAATTTATAACATGCAAATCACAACTACGCCATGGGAACCATACATGTAGCCATGATAATTATTATAACGCGCCAGAAGCACACTACGATGTTCATGATTCTTTCTAAGCTTTGGGATTATCGGAGAAATGAAATTAAATTGCTTTCACATTACTAATCAAAAGGCAAGCATTAGATTGTTGCTACGAGTATCACAACTTCAACAGACAACTCCACCCTAAAGGAAAGAACACAGCACACGATCCCTAATATAACATTGATTCTATAGTGCATAAAAAATAAAACAAGACAATTACCCAGGTTATGAACCTAGAGGCCGGACAAGTTACAAAGCCGGACGATCCCGCGGGTCCCCGGTACGTAGCCCCCTCCTCGACTCGAGTTGTCCGCTCGGGTACACAGTCTAGAACAAATACCCAGGTTATGAACCTAGAATAACTCAGCTTCATGCCGGATCCCTAGTAGGAACGTTTGTTTGCATCACGTGCATTTGACTTTGGAGGCTCAACACAGGGGTTGAGTCTGTCTAGGACAGTTGTACCAAAATGACAGAAGACCATCCTGATGCATCGTACTTGCTTCTACTTGTGCATTTATTTGCTTCGGACTTGCATGCTTACCGGCTTTTGAATATTTTGAGGAAAGAGAGAAAGAAGTATGAGGGTTAAAAAGAGTTAAATCACCTGCTTTGAAAAACTAGTAGTGTCGAAACTCTGCCGAATTTTTGAGAAAAAGAAAAAAAAAGGAAAAGAAAAAGAGAAAAAAAAGGGTTTTATTTAGTCTTATTTGCCAATGAAAAAAGAGTCTTGTTTTTCAAAAGAAGTTTGTTTTATCTGACCAAACTACGCGGGTCTGATTCTCACCTGATGTGAGATACGTAGGCAAACCTCATCGGTTCCGACCCCAATTTTTAAAAAAAATTCAAAAATATTTTCATTTAGTTCCTTCTTTAGAAATATTTCCTTAGAAAATTCAAAAAAAAGTGAAGAGTTTTTTAAACTCAAAAAAAAGAAGTAGTTTCCTTCTTTCTAAAGTCTTTCATACGAAAAAAAAATAAAATAAAAAATCAAAATCCAAAATACGTATTTCCTTTATTTTAAAGTATTTTTCTCAAAAATTAAAAAAAGAAATGAAAAAAAAAAATCTTTTCCTTGTTTAAAAGTCTTTCTTCAAAAAAAAAAAATTTTGAAAAATTGAATTCCAAAAATATTTTCGCTTTTCTTTAGAAGTGCTTTTGTAAATAAATAAAAACTCAGAAATCCAAATCATTTTCTTAAAAGTCCCTCTTTCAAAAATTAAGAGGCAACATCCAAAATCCAAAAAAAAATATTTTCTTTCTTCCTTAGAAAAAGGTAAAAGTAATGAAAAAACAAACAAAAATATTTTCTTTTCATTTTTAAAAATTCCCAAAGTTCAAGTCAAAAGCAAATAAATTTTTAGAAGTCTTTCTTTAAAAAATAAAACGAAAATAAAAAAAAAAAATTCTTTCTTCTTTTAAAGCATTTCTTTCAAAAATTCCAACCAAGAAAAAGGGTTAGTTTATTTACTCCATTTTCGATCTTCCCGAACTACGCAAGATCTGATTCATGCGGGGTCATGACACGTAGGCAATCCCCATCGGATTCGATCATAGCTATAAAATAAATTGAGTGAAAAAATAAACTGAAAAAAAAGAGAAAGAAAATTGAGTGAAAAAGAGAAAAAAAAAATGAAAAGAAAAAAGAAAAAAAGAGAGATTGACAAAAAGTAAAAGAGTAAAAAAAAAGAGAAAAAAAAAGAGTGCAAAAAATAAAGTAGCGGCAAAACAAAAGTGATTAAAGAGAGACAAAAATGAAGAAAAGAGGTACAGAGTTAAAAGGGTTAGTTAAGGCCGGGATAAAACATGCAACCCGTTCAAACACATGGTAAAAACGTTTAACTGTTTAGGTGCATTGCATCCCAACGTGCGATTTCCTATATGTTAAATGCCTCAAAACTAACAAGGTTGTGTGTGTGAGTAAACTAGCCAGGTTCTGTTCAGGTAATTGGTTTTGTTGGTATGCGTTGATGAATGCGCAACCTTACACGCGACCACAATATTATCCACAAAACTGAGCTCCACTTCCCAGAAATGTCCATCCTTACCAAGCTCCATATAATCCTCAATCAGATGTTCCCCGGTACAATCCTCGCCCAAGAGAGCCTTTCAGAAAGAATCAGTTCACCCCTATTGGTGAATCGTATTCAAGCTTGTTCCAAAAGCTGATTAGGCTAGATCTATTGCAGCTAGTGGACCAAATTCGGCTGAACCCCGATCCCCACCACACTGATCTGAAACTATATGTGAATACCACTCTGGAGCAGTGAGGCACAGTACAAAGGACTGTTGGACCCTCAAAAGGGCTGTTGAAGATTCGATTGAAGCTGAAATCATTTTTCGGGATGAAGAAGCTCCTGATTTGATGAACAATCTGTTGCCCGTCCACAGCAACAGGCCAATAGTCGGAATGATTTGTGAAGCTGAGGAATTTGATCCGGCATTGAAGGCCATTGCAACCATTGCTGAGGCAAGAGAAAAGCCAGAAAATGATCGCTAAGCATGAAAGTTCCCCATTAGACGGGAGTCTCGGTAGCCAGTCTTGCTATCATTTCTACGTCTGGATTATCTCAGGGTGTGATCCGGATGTTTTACTTTATTGTCTTACTTTCTGATGTAAGCCCTTCTACCTTCAAAAATTAAAACAAAAAATCAAAATCAAAACAATCAAACAAAAAAATCAAAAATCAAATGAAATTAATATTTCATTGTCTAGGAATGTTTTTTTTTTTTTTAATCTTGTCATTTTCTTTCTTATTCTCTTTTTAGTTCTGTTAAATGCAGATTTCAAAAACATGACATGCTTGCGGAATTCATGCCCAGATCCTGAAAGCTGTCAAACCTCGAAATAATGAATCAATGATTAGATCGCAATGAAGATAAAGTTCAAGGAAATAAGACAAAGAGTTGGAACATCTGAAGGAAAATTTGTTCTAGATTGGAAAGGTCCATACATTGTAACAAGAGTACTACCAAAAGAGTGCGTTGTACTTGGGACACGTCAAAGGAAATGTCCCTAAAACAACTATCAATGCAAATGCAGTCAAAAGGTACTCTATTTGATCCTCCATATAGCATTAATATTCTCCGGTTGGGATGAAGAAGGCATTTATTCTCGCTACCCAAACACTATCAACCCTTTGCAAACCCTTTGAGCCGATTACCATTCTTTGAATACCCTCATTGGAACCTAAAAGTGTCAAAAAAATGAAAAAGGAAAGGAAAAAGAAAAAAAACAAAATAGAAAAAAAACACAAAAAATCCAAAAACAAAAGTTTCCTGAACTACGTTCGACTTGATTCCGAAAGGATACGTAGGCTGCCTCTCTCTGGGGTTCAGTCACACCAAAACAAAAATCCAAAGTCCCCCAGAAGTGAAAATGGGGCAGAAGTTATAATGGTTCGGCAATGATCCCGCCCAAAAGGTTCCAAAGTTGTAGTTCAATCCAAATTCTTTTCACCCCAAACCTTGTTCAAGTCCTTCTGATCAATCGGCAAAGAGGTTCAAAATGGGAGGATGGAGTTATTTGGATCTGATACAACAAAATGAGAGGAATAAAATGAGAGATTCTTATTGGTGAAAACCCACACGGGCACCGTAAGGCGACAGTAAACAGAGAAAATCAAAATGAGCGTCTTGTTAGTGAAAACCCACACGGGCACTATAAGGCGATGGTGAGAAGAGAAGTGAGGTGGGTCAGCTCGTGAAATCTCGGTTTCAAGGCAAAGTTGTGATGAATTTCTGAGAGTCGGACGGTTTACACATATCAGGTATCCAGTCCAAAAGGCATGTTATGTTCATTGAAGTCCGCATGCACTCCAGATAAGTCCTTCTTTCCTTTCCCCGGAAGGGACACTTTTTCTTAAACTCATTCTCCATTTCATTGTTTGTTTTCTTTGAATCCCTTTCGGTCTAACACTCTTTCGAAACTGAGACAAAGAAATGATGGCAAGACTGATTTACAGGGTTCTCATTTGGTGCGAGCTAATGTGCAAAAGATACCCGGCCTCAGCAGGTGCATCAAGTCGACCTCGATTGGCCATGTGGGTCACTGCTCCGGAATTGAAAACTCTTGAAAGGAGAAAATCAAATCAAATTGCTTATAAAGGCGAAATAAAGTTTAAAGAGGTTAAGTCCCACGCGACTAGCCATTGTAGCAAAGTTTGAAGAACCAAAGGTTCCCCAAGAAAGAAAAGGGAGTCAGAAGGAAAGGCATACGAAGGCGAAATAAAGGTGGAAGTTGAGTTCCACCGACCAACCATCATGGCAAAGTCTGGAATAATCAGAGGTTCTCTAGGGTCTGAAATGAATCGATCCTCAGGGAGCAAATAGTTGCAGTTGAGATCTTCATCAAAGGAATTGGGCCGGGATCGAATGATCAAAACTAATCAAGGCCACAAAACCAACCACCGTTTCAAACTAACAATTGTTCTTTGTTTGAAAATTGAAACAGGTGCAATCCAAAGCAACAGTGCAAGAAGCAGGTGTAACCAAAATGGAAAAAGAAATGTGCAAGCGCTAGAAATAGCTTAGCAACAATAATCAACCCAAAAGGGAAGTCTCCTCCAAAGTCTTTCCTGCATTTTTTTTACTAAAAAATGAATTGAAAGAAATTAGATAAGAAGAGAAAAAAAAATGTAGTTTAGAAGCCCAAAAATCAATCTTTTACGCATTTTGCCAACATTAGGGCTCCAATCCCTAAGTTGAGATCTTAGACATAGAGCCTTCATTCCCTAGTCACCTTTGCCAACATTAGGGCTCCAATCCCTAAGTTGAGATTTTAGACATAGGGCCTCCATTCCCTAGTCACCTTTGCCAACATTAGGGCTCCAATCCCTAAGTTGAGATTTTAGACATAGGGCCTCCATTCCCTAGTCGCCTTTTGCCAACATTAGGGCTCAAATCCCTAAGTTGAGATTTTAGACATAGGGCCTCCATTCCCTAGTCACCTTTGCCAACATTAGGGCTCAAATCCCTGAGTTGAGCAATTTTCCTTTAGCCGACATTAGGGCTCCAATCCCTGAGATGAGCAATTTTCCTTTAGCCGGCATTAGGGCTCCAATCCCTGAGTTGAGCAATTTTCCTTTAGCCGACATTAGGGCTCCAATCCCTGAGTTGAGCAAGTTTCCTTTAGCCGGCATTAGGGCTCAAATCCCTGAGTTGAGCAATTTTCCTTTAACCGACATTAGGGCTCCAATCCCTGAGTTGAGCAAGTTTCCTTTAGCCAACATTAGGGCTCCAATCCCTGAGTTGAGCGATTTTTTTTAGCCGACATTAGGGATCCAATCCCTGAGTTGAGCGATTTGTTTTAGCCGACATTAGGGCTCCAATCCCTGAGTTGAGCAAATTTTTCTTTAGCCGACATTAGGGCTTCAATCCCTGAGTTGAGCAATTTTCCTTTAGCCGACATTAGGGCTCCAATCCCTGAGTTGAGCAAATTTTTCTTTAGCCGACATTAGGGCTCCAATCCCTGAGTTGAGCAATTTTCTTTTAGCCGACATTAGGGCTTCAATCCCTAAGTTGAGCAATTTTACTTTAGCCGACATTAGGGCTCCAATCCCTGAGTTGAGCCAGTTTCCTTTAGCCGACATTAGGGCTCCAATCCCTGAGTTGAGCAATTTTCCTTTAGCCGACATTAGGTCTCCAATCCCTGAGTTGAGCAATTCTCTTTTAGCCGACATATGTCTCCAATCCCTGAGTTGAGCAATTTTCTTTTAGACGACATTAGGGCTCCAATCCCTGAGTTGAGCAAGATTCCTTTAGCCGACATTATGGCTCCAATCCCTTAGTTGAGCAAGTTTCTTTTAGCCGACATTAGGGCTCCAATCCCTGAGTTGAGCAAGTTTTCTTTAGTCGACATTAGGGCTTCAATCCTAGAGTCGAGCGATTTTCCCTTTTTAGCCAATATTAGGGCTCCAATCCCTGAGTTGAGCGTTTTGCCTTTTGCAAACATTAGGGCTCTAATCCTTGAGTTGCGCCTTTTAGACTTGAGGTTTCCAATCCCCTCATCAATCTGTAGATTTTTATGGCAATTAACTCACGAAATTTTCCTAGTGAAACTGGGGCAGAAAAATTTCGTTCGTTTGTTTGTTTTATTGTTTGAGCAGGTTTGACCGCGAAGCATAGGGATCGAGATGACCTACGTAGTGAGTCTCAATCCAGAATAAAGAAAGGAAGTAAAGAACAATAGAAGATGAGCCCAAATACTGGAGCAAACAAAGTGCAGATCGCTCAAAATCTGATTGAAGTCACGAGCTCCTCCAATCCCGCTTCACTCAATGCTGCAGAAATAAACAAGCACCTACAACTTGCAAGCATCAAGATTCAGATCGAAGTCTACAAGCGGAATCAGCTAAGACTCAAGATCAAGTTGCGATAGAATTATAGATAGGAATCTTGTAACTAGTAGTTGATAGGCATAGCTAGCTTAGCTTTGATTTTTCTTTTTAATGTAATAAGGAGGTCAATGAGCAGTAGCAGCAGCAACAACAGCAGTAACAGTAAAGTCGCAGCGTCATGGTAGTCCCAGTTACCAAAACTTCCCAAACTACATTGACCTGATTCCTGTTTAGCCAAGGATATATAGGAAACCTCTGAAGCAAAGGTTCGGTCAAATCTTTCAAAAAAAAATGCTTCATACGGAGTATTCCAACGGGCAAAAATCACTCGTATCCGCTTACTTTATCTTTGCACGAAAACCCTGCGCGTTTCCGGACAAAGAGGGGCAGCTGTGAGCACTGATTTTTCCCTATATGAGAATTACTCCCAAAATCCAAAATAAAACAATTTTCCTTTGTGTGCGATTTTTGAATTTTCGTGGCATTTTTGGATAATTATTTGTATTTTTGTCTGTGCATGTTTATTTGTTTAAATTAATAAAATATAAAAAATATGTCGCGTTTGCATTTAATATTTAATTAAATTTGTTTTACAAAATGAAAAAAACATAAAAAATAATGTACGTTGCATTTTTAGCATTTAACGTCCAAATTGTGTGATTTTATCGTTAATTGCTATTTAAATGTGCGATAATTGTTATTAGGAGTTAATTAGTATTTTGAGATAATTTTGGGTTTTTATAATTTAATCTTAGCATTTTTAGCTTTATTATTTAGGAAATTGAATTAATAGAAAAGATAAAAAATAGAAGAAATCGGCTTGGGCCTTTTCTTCAAATTTTAAACCAAATACCCAGCCTTCCCCTACGACCCGGTCCATTTCAAACCGGGTCGACCCAGTCCATAACCCCAAAGACCCAACCACTTTCTTCATTTTTCATTTTTTCATTTCCCTAACCCTAAACCTAACAAACCACCCGCCCCCCTCTCTTTCCATCTTCTTCTCCAAAACTCCCAAAGCTCCCCTCCCATGGCTGCCCCTCTCCTTTCGTCCCATTTATCCTCACCAACACACACACACACACAGCTCCATCACCATGGCAGTCCGTCGTCTCCAAACAACCCCGCTGCCTCGTCTTTTACATCGACCACCATGGACGTCGACCATGGCTGCCACTACTTCGTCTTCTCCTTCATCGTTACCACCCCTTCAACCCCGTCTTCTTCATCGCCCCCAAACCAGCAGCAACTTCCATGACCAAACGACCAAACAACACAACCACCCTATAGTAGCCGGCGAGCTCCGTTCCAAGCGACCACCCGCGACAACCCAAGCCATGAACGCCCGGCTCCTCCAGTTGCGAGGCTCCAGCCATGGACGTGAACTGCTGCTACGTGCAGCTTCGACGCGTGCAGTTCGTCGTCTCCAAACGACCAGTAGTTCCCTCACGACCAGCAACTACGTCACACGCAGTCCCGTCGTTACCACCAGCCCCGTCCACCTGAAACCCCCAGCGAACTTCATCTACGCACGACCCCCTACGGACTGCCCAACGCCGCCACTGCTGCGTTCCTACTCGTCGAGTTATTTTCCGGGCAGATTCGAGTTATTTTGGTTTCAAAGTTTCCGGGCAGATTTGTTTCCGTTCGAGTTCATCGTTGTTCCGATTTGGTTAGTTGGTTTATGTTTCAGTTCTGTTCGTATTTTGTTGATATTCTCGGATCTGAAACCAGTATATGTTTGATTCTTTTCTTGTTCGGTTGTTTGTCTTTTCTTGATTATTTCTTCAGTTTGTTTTTATTCATTTGTTCTTGTTTAGTTTAATATAGAAGTGTGCTGGTTATAATGTTGTTAGATTTAATTTGAAGTTCAAATAATTTTTTTGAGTTTAGTGATTTGAATCTACTTGTTAGTTATTGTTTTTAAATCTGAAAGTAGGTTTGTTGTTACAAGAAAAAATAAAATAAAAATATTGTTCCGTCAAAATAATTCCAGTTGTTTCTTTGCTGTTCATCATTTAGTTTGAAATTGTTGTTTGAATTTGTTTAGGAATTGGTTATAGCTGTTGTATTTTGGTTAGAATTGATTAAGCGAATTGGTTATAGCTGATGGGGGTAGAATGGTAAATTGCAGTATTTTCAGAGGTAAAATGGTAATTTCAGTAAGTTCGGAGTGGTATTTTTGGAATTGAAAATTTGAACAATTATTTAATCTGAGTGCTCCGTCCACTAGGCATTAATAATATTACAATAGTAAATGGTGGGGGACAAGACATAATGGAGTTGAGAATAATGCATTTGTTTAAGATAGTGGGGGACAAGACATAATGGAGTGGGAATAATGCATTTGTTTAATATAGTGGGGGACAAGACATAATGGAGTGTGAATAATGTATTTGTTTAATATAGTGGGGGACAAAACACGTAGGCATGGGGAACAAGGGAATTAAATAAGAAAAATATTAAGTAGTGGGGGCAAGACATGCAATTATGGGAATATTTCGGGTTAGTGGTTCAGGACAAGAGTCTTGGTTATAAATAGAGTCATTTTTACACAGTGTAGGAGGGGATAGAGGAGAACGTTGAGAGAGTTGACTGAATTTTGAGAAATTAGAATTTGAGAGCAAAAAGAGAAAAACAAGCTGAATTTTTACTTGAATAATTTCAGGTTGCTTTTCCTTGAGTGTTATTCAAAAATCAGTAAACTACCGCGTTTTGTATCCGTCTCTCTTCTGCTTTGACTGCGATTGCATTCTGGTACTGCTGGTTTTCAATATGTTACTGGGTTATTCTACTGGTCGTTACTGGTTTTGCTTTTGCTGAACCTGTTGTTGCTGTGTATTTACGCTACTGCTGCTTCTACTGATCTTCCTCTTCTTTTACTTCCAATACCAGGTACATGGCCGTAACCTTATCGATATTGTAAGCTGAAATGTGAAAGCATGAATACATATGAAGAATGGAACTTTGAAGTTTTAATTTAGCTTTTTTTTCCTTTGTCTCTTTTACTGATTGTGTTTAGGTTATCTCATGTATTATTATTCTGTAAATTTCGGTTGCTTTGCATAACTAGGCATCTTGTAGTGATGTATTAAATAATACTCTGTTTTAGTTTGGTTATTAGGTAGTATATGTTTAAGCATGCTTATTACTGTCAAACTGTTTAACAATTGGAGTAAGAGGAAAATAACATAAGTTGGTCTTTAGTGAATCGGCTTGGTAAAGCTGGTTAGTTCACTATCTTGAAGATTTTAATATTGTCAACAGTAGGTTAATCGTGAACATGCAGCTAAATTTAGTTAAAGCATGAATTTAAATTAATTTCGTGAATTAGGCATTATGGCATGATTTGAGTTCAAACAAGACGAGTTAACGTTTGAATTTAATAAACTTTCGAATATGCATTAGTAATTAAGATTGATTCTAGTTTCAAATAGTCGTAAATAATTAATTCCAACGGTTCAAGTCATCTAACAATGCGAGTTTAATCTAGTTATAGGATAATTAGTTTCTTTTGAACATATTATTTGTCGATTCCGTAGTTTATTTATAATTTCAATTTTAGTAATATTCCTTTCCGTTAACATTTGTCTTAATCTAGCATTTAATATGTTACGCCCTTTTTTAAGCATGTAACTAATTAGGATTTTTTCTCTTTTATTTTAGAAACGAATTTAATAGAAATGTAGTCACTTTAGGATATCCTTAAAATAAATGAGGCGAGCCTCGCCAAACAAAGACGCACAAACTGCGGGGCCCTCAATATATGTTAATAATTACTTAGATTTCGGGAGCGGCCATTTAGAGAACTTCATGGCTTTCCCCAAAGATAATAACGCTTTAGACGCTTTAGACGCGATTTTAATTAAATTACATGCTTAAATTTCGGGTGCGCATTTATGTGACCCAAATTCAAATCTTAACGGAGTCGGAACGTATTAACAACCACGGGTGCATTGATTGTGACGTGGTTCGAGATGCATTTTCACGACGTTGCAATTCTAAAAAAATAATAATAAAAGCGGTTTAAACTTAATAAAAGCACACAAGTCATAACATGTATAAAAATCAGATATTTAGCCATTACAACAATTTAAGCGACCGTGCTAGAACCACGGGATTCGGGGGTGCCTAACACCTTCCCTCGGGTCAACAGAATTCCTTACTTAGAATTTCTGGTTCGCAGACTTCATTTGGAAAGTCGAATATTTTCCTCGAATTGGGATTCAAGATAAACCGGTGACTTGGGACACCAAAAGCCAAACCTTTCCCAAGTGGCGACTCTGAATTAAATAAATAATCTCATTTCGAATATTGTCACTCAAATTGGAAAAACTCCCTCACGCATTTATCCTTCGGGGTAGGCGCGCAAAAAGGAGGTGTGAACCGCTTCTTATTTAATTATTATTTTTTAGGAAGTTTCAACGTCATCTAAAATACGTCTTTAACCACGTCACATAAATGCACCCGCGGTCCACGACACATTTTATCTAACATTTTTGAGATTTGAATTTGGGTCACATAAATACACACCCGAATTTATAATATGCAAATCATAACTACGCCATGGGAACCATACATGTAGCCATGATAATTATTATAACGCGCCAGAAGCACACTACGATGTTCATGATTCTTTCTAAGCTTTGGGATTATCGGAGAAATGAAATTAAATTGCTTTCATATTACTAATCAAAAGGCAAGCATTAGTTTGTTGCTACGAGTATCACAACTTTAACAGACAACTCCACCCTAAAGGAAAGAACACAGCACACGATCCTTAACATAACATTGATTCGATAGTGCATATAAAATAAAACAAGACAATTAAGAAATATAAGAGCAAATTCGATAGGACGTCCAAATTAGAACATATTCAGTGATTAACAGCGCAATCTATATCACCCCAATTCATTCAATTACTTATCATGTTGAATCATAAACAAAAGCAACAATCATTCACCGCAAGCTTTTCTTATGGAAGATATTTTAAGAAAATGCTTATACCTTTCACGACATCGATGATGAACTCTCTCGAAGTTGCATTACAAACAAATACCAAAATCTTCGTCCACCTGCTGTGAACTCAAATCCGACGACCGTCGGACGGAACTCGAACCGGAAACCAACGATAGTACCTCGACGAACGACTGAAACGGAAACTCGGACAACGACCTCCGACAAACTCGAAGCTCGCTGGGAAAAGATGCTAAACGAGCTTGAGTTGATAAAACTTACTAGATGTTCTGTTTGATGGGTGGCTATGGAGGGTGGTCGTTTGGCGTGAGGTTTCCATTACTGGCGACGGACAACGACTGGTGAAAGGCTGGGCGCTGGATTTTGGGTCTGTCCGTATGAGTTCCGACAAGTGGGTTCGCGACTGAAGTAAGGTTGCTGGGTTCGAGCGTGCTACTTTTGGTTGAAGGAAACGAGTATGGTGTTTGTTCAGAAAGAAGCCATCGAAGGCTGCTTCATTTTCTTCTGAAAAGGAAGGTCGATAGGGGTTGTTGGTTAGACACATGGCTGGGGTCGTCTCTTGGTTGAAGGTCATGAAGGTCACATGGTTGTTAGTGTCGGAGAAGGACAACGGGGAGGGGAGTTGAAGAAGACGACGCCGGGGGGGGGGGGGGTGGTCATTTTTGTAGGGATAGGGTCGTTTGGAGAAGACGATCCGGGGGGGGGGATTCGTTCCTTGCGCAACCTTTTTTAGCTTTTTTCTATTTTTTATTTTTTTGATTTTTTAAGCACTTATTTATAGGTAGAGTCTAGGTGTATCTTTGTGTATTTTGCCCATTAGTCCCTAGGTATTTTGTGTTAAGTCCTTAGGGTCCTCTTTATTTGTTTTATTATTCCAAAGAAGAGTCTAGAAGGGTCCCTAGGCTTAATGGACTAATCCGAATTGGGCCAAGAATTGGGTTCTAAAACTCTTAAAATTATGATCCAACACCTTAATTGACTCATTTTAAAGTAAGATAAAAATACTACCCTATGCCAAAGTCTAACATGAAACTATTATATATTTTTTATTTTTAAAATTATATAAAGATAAAAATAAGTACTATTTTTGTATATTTTTATTTAAATTTATGAAAGATACGTACTAAAAATATATTTTTCGCAATTTTCCATTTTTATGACGAAAATAAAGTAAAGAAGTTAAAATAGCTGAAATAGCTATATTAGGCCTAAATTAAATATTTACATGCTAAAATACAAAAAATCTTGGGGAGAGTCGAAAATCACATGTCTACAGCTGCCCCTCTTTGACTGGAAACACGAAGAGTTTTTAGACAAAGAACGACTAGAGATGTTTTTTTGACCCGACCCTTATTTAGGGAGACCAAAACAAAGAGAAAGGAGAATGTGACCGAGCCTTGGTATCTGAGCTGCCTACATATCCTTGGCTATAAAGGAATCATGCCACGTGTAGTTTAGAGGCGAGTGAGATGATGGAGTATGTCGAGGCGAAGAGCCGGTCGAGGTGCCTTTCCACCGAGGTTCTGGTCCGCGGTCCCGTTATTACATCAAAATCAAATGAAAAATACTAACTAAGCCTTTCAACTACGAGTTACAAGATTCCTATCTATAAGTCTTCTGAAGCTTAATCTTGAGTCTTCAATGGTTCTTCATATAGACTTTGGATTTGAACCTTGATGCTTGCTAGTTGCAGGTGCTAGTTCGTTCTTCTTCAACATTTCAGACCAAAACAGGACATGCATAGCTTGTGACCTTAGCCCTGTCTTGAGTAGCTCACATCTTTCATTAACTTCTGCATTTGGATTCACTTCTTGTCTTTCTTTTTGTTTTTTTTCTTTTTATTCTGGATTGTGACTAACTTCTGTTGATCACCTCGGACTGCTGACTCGCATTCTTGCCGCGAGCTTTCTTTGTTGCTGACTTGAATTGTATTCTGAATTGAATTCTCTTATTTTCCAGGCGGGCACCTGATTGCTGAACTTGAACCGTCTTCTATTGTTACTTGACTCTGTTTCCCCTTACACCTTGAACCATTTTCCCTTAAAACTTGAACTGTCTTCCTTCGAAACTGCTTTCCCTTGAAACTCGAGTTGTCTGCCTTCAACACTGCTTTCCCTAGAAACTTGAGTTGTCTTCCCTTGTTCTCCAGGTGGGCGCTTGATTACAACAACACAGACAAAACAAAAGAAATTATTTCTGCCCCAGTTTGCACTAGAAAGATTTGGGAGTTGTTAGCAAAATTGTAAACCACTTGTACTATTGATGCAATGATGAGAGTAAACTAAAGAATAGACAAGGAAAATTATAAACTAAGCTTGACTAAAGTAAAGACTGACCCTATTCTCCAGGCGGGGCCCCCTGATTTTAGGAAAACTAAACATTGATAATCTTAAGAAAACAAAAAAATGACCCTTTTTTTTCAAATTCAGACTTCCTTTTTTTTTTCAAAATATCCTAAGAGAAAATTCGCCAGACTAGGTTTTCTATCTTAGGGGAAAGATTCATCAGACTAAGACATTAATCCTAAGAGAAAATTCATCAGACTAGACCCTTTTTTCTCTTTTTTTTTGGTATCTTAGGAGAAAGATTCATCCGACTAAGACGTTTATCTTAGCAGAAAAGTTATCAGACTAGGTTTTCTATCTTAGGAGAAAGATTTATCAGACTAAGATTTCTATCCTAGGAGAAAGTTCATCAGACTAGGTCTTCTATCTTAGGACAAAAATTCATCAGACTAAGATTGTGATCATAGGAGAAAGATTCATCAAACTAGATTTTTCATCTTAGGAGAAAAATTCATCAGACTTAGATTTCTTTCCTAGGAGAAAGTTCATCAGACTAGGTCCTCTTTTTGTTATCTTAGGAGAAAGATTCATCAGACTAAGATTTCTATCCTAGGAGAAAGTTCATCAGATTAGGTCTTCTAACTTAGAAGAAAATTTCATCAGACTAAGATTTCATTCCTAGGAGAACGTTCATCAGACTAGGTCCTCTTTTTGTTATCTTAGGAGAAAGATTCATCAGGCTAAGATTTCTATCCTAGGAGAAAGTTCATCAGACTAGGTCTTCTATCTTAGGAAAAAAATTCATCAGACTAAGATTGTGATCATAGGAGAAAGATTCATCAAACTAGGTTTTTCATCTTAGGAGAAAAATTCATCAGACTAAGATTTCTTTCCTAGGAGAAAGTCCATCAGACTAGGTCCTCTTTTTGTTATCTTAGGAGAAAGATTCATCAGACTAAGATTTCTATCCTAGGAGAAAGTTCATCAGATTAGGTCTTTTATCCTAGGAGAAAAATTCATCAGACTAAGATTTCTTTCCTAGGAGAACATCAGACTAGGTCCTCTTTTTGTTATTTTAGGAGAAAAATTCATCAGGCTAATATTTCTATCCTAGGAGAAAGTTCATCAGACTAAGTCTTCCAGCTTAGGAGAAAAATTCATCAGACTAAGATTTTATTGGGAGAAGATCCATCAGACTAGGACTTTTTATCCTAGGAGGAAAAATGTAACTACCAAATGACAAAATTTTATGCACATGAGCAAGATAGAAAAAGGCAAAAATTTAAGAAACTTCCGTTTGTCGGCTCTTCTCTTCTTTTCATTTTCATTTTTTTTCTTTCCTTTTCTCTTTTATTTTCCTTTCTCTCTTTCTTCTTTTTTTTTGAACCACATTCCTTGCACTGCTTTGTTACTGTTTCATACAAAGAAAAATTTGTCAGTTTTGAAAATGGTGGTCGGTTTCTGACCTTGAGTCTTGGGCAGCTTGGCTTCTGCTCAATCTGCTTGAGTCGGCTTCAACAGACTTTTGCTCTGCATCAACTCTGATTGTTTCACACTCATTACCATTTGTATTTTCAGCTCAAACAGCCTTATTCCAACTGGAGATCTTTGCTTAGGCGACCTTTTCTGATATCTTGAATGACTTCCTGTTTTTTGAGCAATTTGTTTGTCAGAGAGAATCACAAGTTATCTTTGCTTGCGCCAAGTAGGCTGACAAGTGTCTTTTGGGAGAGCCTTTGCATGAATCCTCTAGGCATGTTGAAAGTAACAACTGGCTGTGCTAGGCAAATTTATTTTGTGCAACTAAAAAGCTGGTAGCAAATTTTAAAAAATTTTCTTGCTTGTTTTGACAAGGACCGACTCGGAGTGAAGGACACAATGATGCAAAGAAACAAGTATCAACAAGAAATGCCCTTGTCGGAAGGACAGAATGAAGGGTTTTTTTATCTTTTTTTTTCCTTTTTTTTTCAATAACTAGCCTTAATGATCATGACATGCATTTTGGACTTAATGGCCGGTCTATCAAACTAATCCAATCTTCCCTTTTACCATTCATATGATCTTTGAAGTCGGGCCTATCCGTGCCAATCCTTTGCATCAGCTTCACAACTCACTTTCTACAAGTGGTGCCCGAGGGGTTTTCACCAACAAGTCTCTCTCATTTATTTATCTCTACTTACTGTTGCCTTATAGTGCCTATGAAAGTTTTCACTAGTAAGACTCTCTCATTTTCTTTTTCTTTTTCTTTCCCTCTATTTGTGAGCAACTCGGCGATGTTCTACGTCGTGTGACAACTGTTGCTCATTGCATGCGTCTCTTGGCATTCTTGAAGGCATATTGAGAGGTCTTTATTTGGAAGGTTTTTGGATAGGGTTGGACAAAAAGGTCGGCATGAAGGCTCAAAATAAACTTAGAATGAGGGGTTGTACACTTACAACTCTTGGAATCGACTCTTTCAAAAAATCTCTGCCCCAGTTTTAGATGCTGGGGATTTTTGGATTTTTCCATTTTTTTTTGCTGGAGCAAACCGTGAGGCTGCCTACGTATCCTTTTTTTTCACTTGAACTTTCAAAGAGCTGCCCTAGTTTGTACTCTTGGGGCATGGACTTTTTTTTTCTTTTTTTCTCTTATTTTTTTTGACTCTAAACTTGATTCCAAAAGAGGGTAGTCAAAGAAAATAACACAGGCTCAAAAGGGGTGACAAGGGGTATAAAGTGTTTGGGTAGCAGAAAAAGGGCCTCCCAGCCTTGAGAACGCTAAACATAGTATCCTTTCGCAATCACGGCATTGACAAACATGTCTGTCTTCTTGGTGTGCCGTGGTCACAAGACATTTTTTCATCCCTTAGTGACAAACTTTCCAACAAACTTCAATTGATTAAACATCCTCAAGCCTGATCTTCACAATGATTTGAAAGTGAATTTTACTCGACATTAGTTCCAAAGTATTCCAACTCTTTATTCATCCTCAAATGTATTTTTTTTAGTTATCCAATTCCAGATTAAATCAGTTCCTAAGATCTGGCCAAAATTGTCGCATGCATGTCATGTCATTAGAACTAGCGACAAAAGAACTAGAAATAGAATGACACGAAAGGACAAACTATATTTTATTGAGTAAGGATGAAAGAGTTTTACAACTAAACAAGAAACCTAAAATACGAGTTACAACCCTAAAATAACCCGAATAATGAAAATAGCAACAGAATAGACAGACAAGACTCACACAAACAGAATGGAGGGATAGAAGGGTTTGACTCAATAAAGCAAATAAAATCTGGATCACAACCCTAAAATAACCCAGATAATAGAAAAAACATCAAAACAAGCTACCAAGATTCCTTCCTAGTGCGGAGGGAATGACTTTTCAATTGCTAGGCTTGGCATTTAGCCACAAATTTGCTCATCAGAATCAGCAGAGCCTTCTCCAATTTCAACATCATTAACTTTAGTTAGCAAGTTCCCGAGAGGATTCTCGTACTCCATGTCACCAGGCATCACCCCACAAAGTGTGCATCATGATGTGCAGGTAAAGGATTTTGCACGATATTCTGGATGTCACTGCCTTGGATCACAATAAGGTTTTCCTGGATCATCCTTTCTATTTCTCTTTTCAAATCCCGACAACTTTCAATATTGTGCCCCTGGGTATTGGAATGGTATTCACACCTTTTAGATGGGTCAAAGCTCCTTGCACATGGGTCCATACGATTTGGATGAATGAGTGCACTCATGTCATGATTCTTTAACTTTTCAAATAAGTTTGCATATGACTCTCCTATTGGTGTAAAATTATCTTTCAATGTTTGTTCCCTTCTATACCCTTAGCAGGGATGTGGGTTATAGGGAACTTGAAAATTTTGTGGAGACTGGTAGAGATTTTGTGATGCTCGTGCTCGCCTTCTGGGGTATTTTGGTGGTTGGATGACATACTGAGGTGGATCAACAGGGTATTGTGAGTTTTGAGGTGGATAGTTGTGCTCAGGAGAGTCATGGGAAACCTGATAAGGTTGCACATACCTTTGAAGTGCTCTCCTATGACCTCTTCTCGACCCTGTTGTCATCATGATTTCTTCATCCTTCTCGTTTGTGTCACTAAAATTATCAGATTCAACCTGGACAGCCTGAGTTGCGGCTTTAAGAACTGCTTGACTTATAATTTTGCCTGTCTTAAGACCATTCTCTACCATTTCTCCCATTTTGATTGCTTTTGAGAAGGATTTTCCAACTGCGGATATCATGTTTTGAAAGTAATCTGGCTCTTGCGCTTGAAGGAAGACAGTGATTAGCTCGTGGTCATCCATGGGTGGCTTAACTCGAGCTGCTTGCTCTCTCCATTTAATGGCATATTCCTTGAAACTTTCACTTGGTTTCTTCTTTAAATTTCAAAGGGAAATACGGTCTGGGGCAATGTCAATGTTGTATTGGAACTGTTTGACAAAGGCCTGTGACATGTCATCCCAGACGTACCATCGAGATGTGTCTTGGTCCAAAAACCATTCGGATGCTACTCCCTTAAGGCTTTCCCCAGAATAGGCCATCAGCAATTCTTCTTTTCCTACCTCACCTCTTAGTTGATTGCAATACCTTTTCAGGTGGGCTATGGGATCTCCATATCCATCATACTTTTCAAATTTGGGAGTCCTGACACCAGGAGGCAATTTAAACTTTATAACCGCTTCTTATTTAATTATTATTTTTAGGAAGATTCAACGTCATCTAAAACACGTCTTTAACCACGTCACATAAATGCACCCGCGGTCCACGACACATTTTATCTAATGTTTTTGAGATTTGAATTTGGGTCACATAAATGTACACCCGAATTTATAACATGCAAATCACAACTACACCATGGGAACCATACCTGTAGCCATGATAATTATTATAACGCACCAGAAGCACACTACAATGTTCATGATTCTTCCTAAGCTTTGGGATTATCGGAGAAATAAAATTAAATTGCTTTCACATTACTAATCAAAAGGCAAGCATTAGTTTGTTGCTACGAGTATCACAACTTCAACAGACAACTCCACTCTAAAGGAAAGAACACAGCACACGATCCCTAACATAATATTGATTATGTAGTGCATAAAAAATAAAACAAGACAATTAAGAAATATAAGAGCAAATTCGATAGGCCGTCTAAATTAGAACATATTTAGTGATTAGCAGCGCAAACTGTATTATCCCAATTCACTCAATTACTTATCACGTTGAATCATAAACAAAAGCAACAATCATTCACCGCAAGCTTTTCTTATGGAAGATATTTTAAGAAAACATTTATACCTTTCATGACATCGATGATGAACTCTCTCGAAATTGTGTTACAAACAAATACCAAAATCTTCGTCCACCTGCTGCGAACTTAAATCCGACGACCATCGGACGGAACTCAAACTGGAAACCAATGATAGTACCTTGACGAACGACTGAAAAGGAAACTCGGACAACGACCTCCGACGAACTCGAAGCTCGTCGGAAAGAGATGCTAAAAGATCTTGAGTTGATAAAAATTACTAGCTATTATGTTTCATGGGTGGCTATAGAGGGTTGTCGTTTGGTGTGAGGTTTCCGTTACTGGCGACGGACAACGACTGGTGAAAGGGTGGGCGCTGGATTTTGGGTCTATCCGTGTGAGTTCCGACGAGTGGGTTCGTGACTGAAGTAAGGTTGCGGGATTTAAGCGTGCTGCTTTTGGGTGGAGGAAACGAGTATGGTGTTTGTTCAGAAAGAAGCCATCGAAGGCTGCTTCATTTTCTTCTGAAGAGGAAGGTCGATAGGGGTCGTTGGTTAGAGACGTGGTTGGGGTCGTCTCTTGGTTGAAGGTCATGAAGGTCACATGGCTGTTACTGTCGGAGAAGGCCAACGGGGAGGGGGTTGAAGAAGACGACGTAGCGGCAGTGGGGGGTCGTTTTTGTAGGGCTAGGGTCGTTTGGAGAAAACGATTCGAGGGGGGGGGGATTCGTTCCTTGCGCAGCTTTTTTTAGCTTTTTCCGTTTTTTTTTCTTTTTTTTCTTTTTTTAAGCACTTATTTATAGGTAGAGTCTAGGTCTAGGTGTATCTTTGTGTATTTTGCCCATTAGTCCGTAAGTCTTTTGTGTTAAGTCCTTAGGGCCCTCTTTATTTGTTTTATTATTCCAAAGAAGAGTCTAGAAGGGTCCCTAGGCTTAATGGACTAATCCGAATTGGGCCAAGAATTGTGTTCTAAAACTCTTAAAATTATGATCCAACACCTTAATTGACTCATTTTAAAGTAAGATAAAAATACTATCCCATGCCAAAGGCTAACATGAAACTATTATATATTTTTTATTTTTAAAATTATATAAAGATAAAAATAAGTACTATTTTTGTATATTTTTATTTAAATTTATGAAAGATACGTAAGCTAAAAAAAAAAATTCCCGTAATTTTCCATTTTTATGACGAAAATAATGTAAAGAAGTTAAAAATAGTTGAAACAACTATATTAGGCCTAAATTAAATATTTATATACTAAAATACAAAAAATCTTGGGGAGCGTCAAAAATCACATGTCTACAAATGCTACTGGGTGCTGATCAGCCCAAAAGACATCACGAGGAACTCACAATGGCCATAACGGGTCCTGAAAGTTGTCTTAAGAATGTCCGAGTCCCTAATCTTCAACTGGTGATACCCTGACCTCAAATCGATCTTGGAGAACACCCTCGCTCCCTGAAGCTGGTCAAATAAATCATCAATACGAGCTAAAGGATACTTGTTCTTGATTGTGACTCTGCTCAATTGCCTGTAATCAATGTACATTCTTATAGTGCCATCCTTCTTCTTCACAAATAGAACTGGTGCACCCCAAGGTGACAGACGAGGCTGAATAAACCCCTTATCAAGGAGTTCCTGAAGCTGCTCCTTCAATTTCTTTAACTCCACCTATGCTATACGATACGGTGGAGTAAAAATGGGCTGAGTGCCCGACACAAAATCAATGCTGAAGTCAATATCCCAATCCGACGGCATGCTCGACAGGTCTGCAAGAAACACATCCAGAAAATCTTGCCCCACCGAAACTGAATCAATAGTAGGACTCTCTACACTGATATCCCTCACAAAAGCCAAATAAGGAAGACAACCCTTCCCTACCATCCGTTGGGCCTTCAAGAATGAAATCACTATAATGGGGACGTAATCCAATGAACCTTGCCACTCAATCCATGACAAACCCGACATAGCCAACGTCACCGTCTTGGCATGATAGTCCGAAAAAGCATGACACAGAGACAACCAATCCATGCCTAATATCACATCAAAGTCAACCATACTAAGCTGGAATAGATCAACCTTAGTCTTTAATCCCCCAATAGTCACTATACACGATCGGTATACATGGTCCACAACAATAGTATCGCCCAACGACATAGATACACGAATAGATGAAACTAGAGACTCACGGGGCATATCTAAAAAATGAGCAAAGTACGATGACACATATAAATAAGTAGAGCCAGGTTCAAATAATACAGAAGCATTTCGGTGACATACCGAGATAATACATGTGATCACAACATATGAAGCAATAATATCTAGTATGGTTGCATCTGCAACTGGCTGGGCTAGTGGTACCCCCGGTGTCTGAAGTCCCTACATCACCTGCTCGGGTGTGCGGGCGGCGGGACTTTGAGCACCTCCCTGGCCTGACAAGTAGCTACTGCGACCAGAACAAAGACCACCTGAGCAAGTCTGGTGCACACAGTCAAGATCTGAGCCAAGGCCTTGAATAACATAGGCACAACAGGTGCCTAAGCTGGCCCTACTGGTGCATCTACAACTGGGAGCTGATTTTGAACTGGGGCAACTGGTGGATCTGCAGGTGCCTCCCTAGCTACTGTGCTGGCTGCACCTCTGCCCCTGCCATGGACTCTACCGCAACCTTAGCTTCTCACAACCCCAACAGGTAGTACAGGTGGCTGTCCGTCCTAACCAGTAGTGCATGTCCTCACCATCTGTGAGAGAATGGAATAACAGAAGTTTAGTTGCCAACATTAACAGATTCGCACGATAAAAATTCAAGAATGTCAAGTTTTCCTACGGGTTCTATAGCCTCTCGAAGATAAGTACAGACATCTCCGTACCGATCCGCAAAACTCTGCTAAACTTGCTCATGACTCGTGAGACCTATGTAACATAGGTTTTGATACCAACTTGTCACGGCCCAAAATGCTAACCTATCATGATGGCACCTATCGTGGTACTAGGCAAGCCGACAGCTTTCCAAAATACTTCGATAATTCATTAAAAGATAAGACAAAGATTTTTTATAACAAAAATTTCATAATAGAGTTAAACTCAAAATAAAAATACAAAAAAGATAGCCCGACATCAGGGTGTTACTAAGTCATGAGCATCTAAAACCAGTCTAGAATTAGAGTTTACAATGTTCCACCAAATACCAAAACAAAAAGAAAAGATAATAATAGAAGGAGAGACAAGGGTTGCAGACGCCGACAACCACTTTGTGTGTCTCCGATAGCCAAATGCGCACGAAGTCAACGATCTTTGGGACCGGGCTCACCTTGATCTACACATAAGGTGCAGGGAGTAACGCGAGTACTTCCAACTCAGTAAGTAACAGAAATAAATAAGGAACTGAGAAATAGTGAATGATATGCAAATATAGTTTATTTTAATAAATTTCAAATAAAGATCGATGATGCTTTCAAATTTAGTAGTTTAAGGCAAATCAGCTCGTGCTCAAGTAAATCAGATATCAATTCTTCTAGAAATTTGCACAACAAGGACAGATAACAACTGAGTGCAACAAATAATTGAAAACTAGTAAAGTCTCTCAAGACAATAGTCACTTAGCTCGTCTCAAGAGCTCAATCACTCGGCTATCAACTATCAGTAATCACACTCAATATGTATTTGCGCTCACTGAGGGGTGTGACGACATCGGAAGGGCTCCTTCAGCCCAAGCGCTATAATCGGCACAGACAACTCACGTGTTGTACAGACAACACACGTGCTAAAATATCAAAACAAGACCCGCATAGACAACTCACATGCCATAATATTAAATCAATATCCATACGGGCAACTCACGTGCTGCACGGACAACTCACATGCCATAATATCTATATCTCACAACTTGGCCCTAGCCCGCACTTAGTCATCAACCTCCCTAGTCTCTCGGGCCCTCAGAAATCATAATAATCTGCCCAAAAAGAGATAATAACATATATCAACAATAAACAGTAACAGACGGGGGCATAATATGCAAGAAAAACTATGACTGAGTGCAAAATAGCAATTAGCAGCTAATTCAGAAAGTACACGACCTCTAAGGGTCCCAATAGTGATATCTTAGGGCCTAAATACAAGATTCTAATATGAAGTACAGTCAATTTCCATGAAATAGAGGGGCCACTATAAACTATTAGATTCAACAGTCTCATGGGATAAACCAAGCCACAATTCCTTTCGGTGCACGCCTATCACCTAGCATGTGCGTCACCTCCAAAGTAGTCACACGACACAAAATTCGGGGTTTCATACCCACAAGACTAGATTTATAACCGTTACTTATGCCAATCCGAGAGAATTCGTACTCCAAAATTCCCATGCCTCGGGAGTCAGCCTTTAAACGCCCCGAATCTAGCCACAAGTAATACAATACAATCAATATAGGCTAAAGGGATCCATTCCACAAGAAAACTACCAAAAATTGAGTCAAAACCCAAAATCGACTCAAACCTGGACCTGGGGCCCACGTCTCGAAATCCAACAAAAGTCACAAAACCCGAAATCCCATTTACTCACGAGTCTAACCATACTAAATTAATCAAAATCCGACATTATTTGCCCCTCCAAATCCCCAAAACTCATTCTCCAATTCTCAAGTCCAAATCTCCCAAATTTTACCTTAAAAAACTCAACAACTAGGTGTAAAATTAGTGGGAAAACACCATTATTGAAGATAAATTGGCAGAAGAGACTTACCTCTGTGATTGCTTCAAAATCCTTCTCAAAATCCCCAAAATCCGAGCTAAAAACTGATGAAAATGGTGAAAAATCCTGAAGTGTTCTATTTATACCTTCTTACCAGCAAAACATCACATGCGGTCTCTTTGTCCCTTTTGCGATGCTGCTTCTGAGGAAGCCACTTAAATTACTGGGCTCGCATCTGCGCTCTAGGTCTCGCACCTGTGAAGTTGCTTCTGCGGAATTGACCAGTTCCTCCATCTCCGCATCTGCGGCCCATCCTCCGTACCATCTCCCGCACATGCAATTTCCAAATAAGGCACTATGTGTCTCAATTTACTCCGAAACCACTCTAGACCTGAAACAATTAACTAGGTAAGTCACAACACAGTTGTAGAACACAAAAGAAGCAAAAAATAGGGAAACAGGGCTACAACTCTCGAAACGACCGGCCGGGTCGTTACCCTGGATGTTTACTTATGTATTTGGGTCCTATTTTTCCTTTTAAAGCTTCCCAAACATGTATTTATGGTTATGTCATTGCGGGAATGGTTGTTTGGATTCTGGGGATATTTTGGATTGAGTTGGAACACTTAGTTCCTAGTTTGGATGTTTAAGTTGGAATTATTGACCAAGTTTAACTTTTATGAAAAATACCATTGGAATGGTGTTTTGATGGCCTCAATAGGTTCCTATGCTGACTTCAGACTTTGGCGTATATCCTTAATTGAATTTGGAGATTCATAGGATGAATTTATTCTTTTTGCCGAAAGTTGACAATTTGAATGTTTAGAAATTTCCTAAGTTTGACCATGGCTTGACTTTGTGGCTATCGGGTTGTTCTAGTGAAGTAAAAACTTGGTTGTGATTGTAGAAGTTCTTGAGTTTCATTTTGAATTCGATATATTTTGGTGTTCGATTAATGGATCTGGATGTTATTTTGGTATTTTTAGATCAGAGAGAGTACGTATTATATTTATACATTTTGTGGACATCTAGTGTGGAGCCCTGGGGCTCTAGGATGTTTCGGACGTGTTTTAAAATATTTTACACTTGTTTCATTGTTGTTGGTTTTGCTGGTGCTGTATGTTTTGCAAATGCGAGAACTTTTTTGTATTTGTGAAGCTTGCATTTGTGAGTGTCGCAATTGCAGAACTGGGCTGGGGGTGAGAGGCATTGCAATTGTGAAGCCTGGCTCACAATTGCGAAGGTGGATCTGGGCAGGGGCTGGTCGCATTTGAGATCACTTGGTCGCTTTTGCGACCCTTGTTGGCTCTTCATCTGTAAAGTATATGTCGTATTTGCCACATTCGCAAGGGTAGCAGACTTCATGTTTTGTGATTCCCATGTCGCATTTGCGGAGGTCGCATTTACGAACCTCTGATCACAAATGTGATATCTACAGTTGCTTTTTAGTAGGAATTCCGGGACTTAGACTCACTATTTCATAAATTTAGATTTGGAGCCCGATTTGAGGCGATATTTGATACATTTTTCACCCACTTCGATTAGGTAAGTATTTTTTACTCGGATTTGGTTATTTTTTATTGATTTCATCTTTTATTTAGCATTTAATTGTTGAATCCATGAGTGAAAATTGGGGTTTTGACAAAACTTTTCTAAAAACAAAAATTTGGGGTTTGAGTGTCGATTTTGACTCCATTTTGAAATTTATCATATATTTGGACTAGTGGGATAGTCGAGATCTACCTTTTGACTCGAATTTTGACAGCACGAGCCCAGAGTCGACTTTTGATAAATTTTAAGAATTAGGTAAAGATTGAAAGTTTATTTCTTTAGTATTGTTTGATATTATTGAGTCATTTTTGTTAGACTTGAGACAGACAGATGTGAATTTTAAAGGAAAGTTATTTTTAGAGTGCTGATTTTGCTTAATTAAGGTAAGTATTTTGCATAACCTTGTGTGAGAGAATTATTCCTTTTGATTTGGTATAAATTGTAAATTTGAATAAAAGTAAAATGACGGGTACACATAAGTACGTTTATATCAAGCATGTCTTGGTAGTGAAATGAGGTCACTAGAACATACTAGGATTTATGTTATGTATTTTATGCTATTTACTATGAGTCTATTGATAGTAGTAATATATTGTCTCTTGTTGCTCTCTTTAGCCGAGGGTCTCCTAGAAAAAGCCTATCTGCCCCTTAGGGTAGGGGTAAGGTTTGCGTACATATTATCCTCCCCAGACCCCACTTGTGGGATTATACTGGGATGCTGTTGTATTATAAATATTTTCCACTCAAGCAAATTACTTTCACCTATTATTAATCGTTATCAAGTGAAAATTGATCTTTATTATAAATTTACCTGTAATTATTTTTTTAAATAACTAGATTGTATAAATATTTTTTATATCGTCATTACATAGAGCATTAACTCCTGAAATACATATACGGAAGACAACCAACATATGCAGACAAACGCCTACCATAATCTCTGGTGTTGAACTCTTGCTTCATTAGCATCTCTTTAGTTGAGTAAAAACTGTCAGATCTGGCTGAACCAGTATATGGACATCTTCCTTAGCCCCTAATTATATGATGATCTAGTAGAGTAATATAACTGTCCTCAAATTGAGGGCTTAATTTAAGGTTTTTTCTTATATGGAAAACCAAACAAAAAATAGAAAGAAAACAATGCAAGAATGCTAAAAATTTGTTAAGGTGCAAGAAATTCTTTTTATTTTTTATTTTTCATCATACTATATGGTATTAGTATTGAAATGTTACTATGAACTTATAAAAGAAATATTACCTACTTTGAAAGGATTGAGATTAGCTTGGGTGACTACTGGTAGAGCATTGCGACTGTGTATTCTATACCGGGTCAAATTTGATTAAATAGTGCTAGATGATAAATGAATATATCATCTTGAAGGTGTATAGCTATGTGATCATATACTTGATTTCATCAGATTTTGATGAGAGTGGCAATCCACAACATAATTATGGCTGCTGTTCTATGTGTTTATGGGTACACATGTTGGGTTGAGTTGGTTTGCTTATCTACTTCACGGACAATTTGAGCCGGCATATGATTGCTCGGAAACTTATTGAGAAGGAATACCATAGACTCAATGAGTCATTAGGGTGATTAGTTTCTTTTTACTACAAATTTGACTTATATGGGCAATTACTAGTATGATGCATAACTATGTCAAATAAGATTTATCTGAAATTTGGTGTGGTTTAAGGGTTAAGTAGTTTGTACTCGACAATACGAAGCTAACAAATCTAGAATTTATACTATTAGAGTTGGATAAGATTAATCTTGAACAAAAATGAAATAAGATAGCACAACGAGGGTAAAGGCTATTTCCAGATAAGAGATATCCACGGATTAGAGTTACTATGATGGGTGGTTATGAGATTTTACAAGTTTCTTTTATCATTATATATGTTTAAAGAATTACCTATATTCGAATATTATAGGTCATGACTCAGTCTTACCAGTTTCTGGGGTATTATTATAATGTATTGCTAATTTATGCTTATTCGACATTCGAACTACTTTATTCTATCTTTGATATTATTTTTCCGTAAATGTATTAATTGGCTTTATTAGTAAGCAGGATATGGTGTTATCACGATTGGTGGTATTTTTGGGTCGTGACACAAAATAATTGTGCCTGCCAATGTGAGGATAACTGGCCAAATCCTCGGCCCTAGCAACTTTGTGATGATTCATTAGGTCATATTGAGTACTAGACCCCTTATCTGTGTTTTGAGACTTTTTATGGCTTAATTTGATTATTTATGACTTACGTGCATAGTCTGTGTCAATTTTCGAAAAGTTTATAAGTGAAATTTTAAAGAAAATAAATTTTTTGGCTTTAAAAATGACGAGAGTTGACCACAATCAACATTTTTGATAAAAGACCTCAAGTCAGTTTTTTGACGATTCCGGTAGGTTCGTATGATGATTTTGGGCTTGTACGCATGTTTGGTTGGGGGTACCGGATGACCCTAGGCCCTTTTGGTGCTTTATGTAATAAGTTTGAAAATTGAATTTTAAACTTGAAAATCTTGAGTTTCAATGAAGATTCTCGAATTTTGATGATTTGAGTTCGCAAGCGAGTTTATTTATGTAGCAACCCGGCCGTTTATTTTTTGTATTTGGGTCCCATTTTTCCGTTTTTAGATTTTTGTATGTGTATTTGTGGTTATGCGATGCGGGAATGGTTGTGTCACAGCCCAAACTGGAGGGTCATGACTAGCACCCGGGCCATATTTGCCTAGCACCAACATACATTTTATCTAACCTTCCTTATTATCTTTACGGGCCGCCGAGTCAATATATATGGTAGACATGGGTCATGAACAACCAACAATGAAAGATAATGACTTGAACATACATGATATGGGATGATTAGACAATAAAGAAACAATATATAAGGTACGAGCTACCACGCTGCCATGAAAGACTATAAAACAAAAATTAGCCGACAAGACATACCAAACTGTACATGAGTCAACACCTGTCTATGAGCCTCTAAAAGAGCATAAGTGCTACAACATTTTTGAAATAGAGCCCCGACATACCCATAATGTCAATAACAAAAATGCATACCAATACCACGACAAGTTCGGAGAAGGGATCTCGCCAGTAACCGCTGAACTGGATAGCCTACAGTGGTGGGGGTGCTGTGTCTACATGTCTATCAGGACATGCAACACAACATGCAATGTCCACGAATAAAAAAAATATCAGTACGAATAAAGTACTAAGTATGTAAGGCAGGAAAACATAAGTAAGAACAGTAATATAAATAGGGATAGGGAATATACAACTTGTACCATCTGGGTACCTATAAGGGTTACAGACATGAAATGCATGATACTCAAACCTGGACCTGGGGCCCACGTCTCGAAATCCAACAAAAGTCACAAAACCCGAAATCCCATTTACTCACGAGTCTAACCATACTAAATTAATCAAAATCCGACATTATTTGCCCCTCCAAATTCCCAAAACTCATTCTCCAATTCTCAAGTCCAAATCTCCCAAATTTCACCTTAAAAACTCACCAACTAGGCGTAAAATCAGTGGGCAAACACCATTATTGAAGATAAATTGGCACAAGAGACTTACCTCTGTGATTGTTTCAAAATCCTTCTCAAAATCCCCAAAATCCGAGCTCAAAAATGATGAAAAATCCCGAAGTGTTCTATTTTACCTTCTTACCAGCAAAACGTCACATGCAGCCTCTTTGTCCCTTTTGCGACGCCGCTTCTGAGGAAGCCACTTAAAACACTGGGCTCGCATCTGCGCTCTAGGTCTCGCACCTACGAAGTCGCTTCTGTGGCCCTTGGTCCTCTTTTGCGGAATTGACCATTTCCTCCATCTCCGCATCTGCGGCCTATCCTCCGTACCATCTCCCGCACCTGCAATGTCCAAATAAGGGACTATGTGTCTCAATTTACTCTGAAACTGTAGTAGACCCGAAACAATTAACCTGGTAAGTCACAACACAGTTGTAGAACACAAAAGAAGCAAAAAATAGGGAAACAAGGCTACAACTCTTGAAACGACCGGCCGGGTCGTTACCCCGGCCGTTTATTTATGTATTTGGGTCCTATTTTTCCTTTTAAAGCTTCCCAAACATGTATTTATGGTTATGTCACTGCGGGAATGGTTGTTTGGATTCTGGGGAGGTTTTGGATTGAGTTGGAACACTTAGTTACTAGTTTGGATGTTTAAGTTGGAATTATTGACCAAGTTTAACTTTTATGAAAAATACCATTGGAATGGTGTTTTGATGGCCTCAATAGTATCCTATGGTGACTTTAGACTTTGGCGTACATCCTAAATTGAATTTGGAGATTCATAGGATGAATTTGTTCTTTTTGCAGAAAGTTGACAATTTGAAGGTTTAGAAATTTTCTAAGTTTGACCATGGATTGACTCTGTGGCTATCGGGTTGTTCTAGTAGGAAGCAAATGCTTGGTTGTGATGGTAGAAGTTCTTGAGTTTCATTTTGAATTCGATATATTTTGGTGTTCGATTCATGGATCTGGATGTTTTTTTGGTATTTTGAGCTCAGAGAGAGTACGCATGATACTTATACACTTTTGTGGACATCGGGTGTGGAGCCCTGGGGGCTCTAGGATGTTTCGGACGTGTTTCCGAATATTTTACACTTATTTCATTGCTGTTGGTTTTGCTGGTGCTGTATGTTTTGCAAATGCGAGAACTTGTTTGTATTTGCGAAGCTTGCATTTGTGAGTGTCGTAATATCAGAACTGGGCTGGGGTTGAGAGGCATTGCAATTGTGAAGCCTGGCTCACAATTGCGAAGGTGGGTTTGGGCAGTGGCTGGTCGCATTTGCGATCACTTGGTCGCTTTTGCGACCATTGTTGGCATTTCATCTGTAAATTATATGTCGTATTTGCCACATTCCCAAGGCTAGAAGACTTCATATTTTGTGACTCCCATGTTGCATTTGCGGAGTTCGTTTTTGCGAACCTCTGATCGCAAATGCGATATATGCAATTACTTTTTAGTAGGAATTTCGGGACTTAGACTCACTATTTCATAAATTTAGATTGGGAGCCCGATTTGAGGAAATTTTTGATACATTTTTACCCACTTCGATTAGGTAAGTATTTTTTACTCGGATTTGGTTGTTTTTTATTGATTTCATCTTTGATTTAGCATTTAATTGTTGAATCTATGAGTGAAAATTGGGGTTTTGACAAAACGTTTCTAAAAACAAAAATTTGGGATTTGAGAGTCGATTTTGACTCCATTTTGAAATTTATCATATATTTGGACTCGTGGCATAGTCGAGATCTACCTTTTGACTCGGATTTTGACAGCACGATCCCGAAGTCGACTTTTTATAACTTTTAAGAATTAGGTAAAGATTGCAAGTTTATTTCTTTAGTATTGTTTGATATTATTGAGTCATTTTTGTTAGACTTGAGCCGGACAGATGTGAATTTTAAAGGAAAGTTATTTTTGGAGTGCTGATTTCGCTTAATTAAGGTAAGTATTTTGCCTAACCTTGTGTGAGAGAATTACCCTTTTGATTTGGTCTAAATTGTAAATTTGTTTTATGTAAAATGACGAGTACACATAAGTACGTTTATATCAAGCATGTCTTGGTAGTGAAATGAGGTCACTAGAACATACTAGGATTTATGCTGACATTATAAAGATTTTCCACTCAAGCAGATTAGTTTCACCCATTATTAATCGTTATCAAGTAAAAATTGATCTTTATTATAAATTTACCTGTAATTATTTTTTTAAATAACTAGATTGTATAAATATTTTATATCGTCATTACATAGAGCATTAAATCCCGAAATACATATACGGAAGACAACCAACATATGCAGATAAACGCCTACCGTAATCTGTTAAACTCTTGCTTCATCAACATCTCTTCAGTTGAGTATAAACTGTCAGATCTGGCTGAACCAGTATATGGACATCTTCCTTAGCCCCCTGATTATATGATGATCTAGTAGAGTAATATAACTGTCCTCAAATTGAGGGCTTAATTTAAGGTTTTTTCTTATATGGAAAATCAAACCAAAAATAGAAAGAAAACAATGCAAGAATGCTAAAATTTGTTAAGGTGCAAGAAATTCTTTTGATTTTTTTATTTTTCATCATACAATATGGTATTAGTATTGAAATGTTACTATGAACTTATAAAAGACATATTACCTACTTTGAAAGGATTGAGATTAGCTTGGGTGACTACTGGTAGAGCATTGCGACTGTGTATTCTATACCGGGTCAGATTTGATTAAATAGTGCCAGATGATAAACGAATATATCATCTTGAAGGTGTATAGCTATGTGATCAGATACTTGATTTCATCAGATTTTGATGAGAGTGGCAATCCACAGCATAATTATGGCTGTTGTTCTATGTGTTTATGGGTACACATGTTGGGTTGAGTTAGTTTGCTTATCTACTTCACGGACAATTTGAGTCGGCAAATGATTGCTCGGAAACTTATTGAGAATGAATACCATAGACTCGAGGAGTCATTAGGGTGATCAGTTTCTTTTTACTACAAATTTGACATATTTGGGCAATTACTAGTATGCTGCATAACTAAGTCAAATAAGATTTATCTGAAATTTGGTGCGGTTTAAGGGTTAAGTAGTGTGTACTCGACAATACGAAGCTAACAAATCTAGAATTTATACTATTAGAGTTGGATAAGATTAATCTTGAACAAGAATGATATAAGATTGCACAACGAGGGCAAAAGCTATTTCCAGATAAGAGATATCCACGGATTAGAGTTACTATGATGGGTGGTTATGAGATTTTACAAGTTTCTTTTATCATTACATATGTTTAAAGAATTACCTATATTCGAATATTATAGGTCATGACTTAGTCTTACTAGTTTCTGGGGTATTATTATAATATATTGCTAATTTATGCTTATTCGACATTCGAACTACTTTATTTTATCTTTGATATTATTTTTTTGTAAATATATTAATTCGCTTTCTTACCAAGTGGGATATGGTGTTATCACGATTGGTGGTAGTTTTGGGTCGTGACACAAAATAATTGTGCCTGCCAATGTGAGAATGACTGGCCCAATCCTCGGCCCTAGCAACTTTGTGATGATTCAATAGGTCATATTGAGTACTAGATCCCTTATCTGTGTTTTGAGACTTTTTATGGCTCAATTTGATTATTTATGACTTACGTGCATAGTCTGTGTCTATTTTCGAAACGTTTATAAGTGAAAATATAATTTTTGGCTTTCAAAATGATGAGAGTTGACCACAATCATCATTTTTGATAAAAGACCCCGAGTCAGTTTTTTGACGATTTCGGTAGGTTCGTATGATGATTTTCGGCTTGTACGTATGTTTGGTTGGGGGTACCGGATGTCCCTAGGCCCTTTCAGTGCTTTATGTAATAAGTTCGAAAATAAAGTTTTGAACTTGAAAATCTTGAGTTTTAATGAAGATTCTCGAATTTTGATGATTTGAGTTCGCAAGTGACTTTATATATGTAGCAACCCGGCCGTTTATTTTATGTATTTGGGTCCCATTTTTCCGTTTTTAGATTCTCGTATGTGTATTTGTGGTTATGCGATGCGGGAATGGTTGTGTCACGGCCCAAACTGGAGGGTCATGACTAGCACCCGGGGCATATTTGCCTAGCACCAACATACATTTTATCTAACCTTCCTTATTATCTTTACCGGCCGACGAGTCAATATAAATGGTAGACATGGGTCATGAACAACCAACAATTAAAGATAATGGAATGAACATACATGATATGGGATGATTATACAATAAATAAACAATATATAAGGTACGAGCTACCACGCTGCCATGAAAGACTATACGACAAAAATTAGCCGATAAGGCATACCAAACTGTACATGTGTCGACACCTGTCTATGAGCCTCTAAAGGAGCATAAGTGCTGCAATATTTTCGAAACAGAGCCCCGACATACCCATAATGTCAATAACAAAAATGCATACCAATAGCACGACAAGTTCGGAGAAGGGATCTCGCCAGTAACCGCTGAACTGGATAGCCTACTATGGTGGGGGAGCTGCGTCTACCTGTCTATCAGGACATGCAACACGACATGCAATGTCCATGAATAAAAAGAATATCAGTAAGAATAAAGTACTAAGTATGTAAGGAAGCGATAGGGAATATACAACTTGTAACCTCTAGGTATCTCTAAGGGCTACGGACATGAAATGCATGATACATAGATATATGTCATAAACCTTTAAAATATTTACCTCTGTGGACATCATCATCATCATATCATACCCGGTCCTAATAGGCTTTGTAAAAACGTACCCGGCCACCATAAGGCTCGGTAGAATCGTACCCGATCATGTGGAGCTCGGTAAACCCAACTGATCAGTGGTTGTACAATAGGTGTTGTACCCGGCCGACTATAGCGCGGCTCGGTAGAGTAAAACAGATACATATATATATAATGCATGCTCGACTCATGAAATCACGTTCTAAACCTTTCGGAGTGACGTAAGGTCGGTATCTTCCGTACACATTATTAGGACTAACTCTTCATCATGAATCTTGTAAGAATTAGGAAGTACCAACAACATTGATAACTAAGAATAAGAGAAGCAACATCAACATCAATCGTTCATAATAAGGGAAACAATGTAAGTACTGCTAGCTTCTATGAGTAGAGTATCTTGGAAGCTCGTTCATTACATTATGTATAATCAGAGTCGTGAAAAAGAAGGAATGGGGTAGTCTCACATACCTTGTATATACTTGTGAACCTCAAGCTATGCAAATTTCACGACTCCTTAGTCTACAATAAGAGAAATGACACTATCATTATCGTTTAGGCGTCGTAACTATTATGTATCGACCACAACCTATTTTACGAGGAAACGGACAGTACTTCCCCTATTTAAATGACTTCCCACAAGTAAAACAATAACCAAACAGCCCAAACAACATCAATAATAATCATATTGAGCCTTCAAAAATAGTCCACCAACCAACAACACTACTACCAAGCCTTTCGATATATATTTCACAAGTTGTAGCTTTAACGACTTAGCTGCAACTTGAATAATCTAAATACATGTAGAGTAAGATGTTCCTTACCTTTAAAAATAAATAAAAACTCCAATTTGACCTTAATTGTTCACGAAATATCCCTCCAATGCTGCCACAAGAAAGTAAGCGAAACTAGCATTCAATTAGGATTTTTCGACACTAGAATCACTTTAGAAGACTTGAAATCACCTAGGGTTGATATTAAAAACTTATGGGAGTATTTACAGAACATAAACCATTTAAAACAACCTACCACATGATCTAGAACAACACAAAAATGAGGAACAACAAGAAGAACAAGGAACTTACTAGCGCCATGGGATTTCCGACACTTGATTTGTGTTGTTTGCCCTTTGTTTGGGTCTTGGATGATGAAATAAACTTGAGAGAATTTTTTTAGAGTTCTAACGTCTGAATATAGGGAAAAATATGACTTTAAACGGGCTGAGGCATCTTATAGATATATACATATGTCTTAAACCACCTACGTGGGTCCCATAGAGAGCTGCTTCTCGCAGAAATGCGAATATCTCTCTACTCTGAGATCGTATTGATGAATGATTTAATTCATTTTAAATTAGACTTATATATATTTAATTTGGTGGGTATAAAACCCCGTAATTCGAAGTAAATTTGAAGTAAAGCTTAGTAACATTTGACCTAAAGTTTAAGTAATATGATGAACCTAAGTTGCGACAAGTTTTGTCGACTTTTGTTTCATAATTTGTTTGACTTCAAAACTTATGATACGGATATTATATGATTCAAATACCTTAAAGCAAAACCTCTTGAGAATATTAAGCATCTCTAGGTTTACCCGAAAATACGAGTTACAACATCCTTGATTCGTTTAATTTCTAATACGTGTTAACCACCCTTATACACCCTTGTATCATTTAAGACCAATAGGATTGACTTCTTATCATCTCAAAGATAATCTCTTCTTGTATTTATGTCACCTAAATTACGTCATGAACTAACGTACATGAATATTGATTGTAATACCCTCCCCCCTTTAGGAACATTCGTCCTCGAATATAAGGGTTTATGGGGAGTCTAAATCATCGTGGATTCCAACAGAAATTTCCGGCCAAGTTTCCCCTATAAAATGGACACTAGCCAAACTTGCAAGAAGTTAAACCCAATCTTTTGCCTCACAAGGCTACACAAAGTATTATGGATATGTACATTATCTGCGTATCACCATTTTATATTAAGGAAGAGTATTCTGAAGATCTTACTTACCTCATAGAGTCGTTTCACCTTCTAATGCGTCCTGCGTTCCCCCGACATCCTCGTTATCTTCATTCTGGAACAAGTAAGGATATTTAGTCTTCATTTACTCTTATTCTTCCCATGTCATTTCTTCCATATTCTTGTTTCTCCATAATACTTTGACGGAAGCTACATCTTCTGTCCTTAGCTTGCGGACTTGACGATCTACTATAGCCACTGACACTTCTTCATATGATAGATCCTCTGTAACTTGTACATCTTTGATAGGGACGACTTAAGAAGGGTCTCCAATAAATTTTCTCAACATAGATACATGGAATACCGGGTGGACAAATTCCAATTCTGATGGCAATTCGAACTCATAAGCAACATGTCCAATTCGTCGAAGAATTTTGTATGGACCGATATACCGTGGACTTAGCTTACCCTTCTTCCTAAAATGCATAACACCCTTCATCGGCGAGATCCTCAGGAAAACCCAATCACCAACCTCAAACTCCAGATCATGACGTCGTACATCAGAATAAGACTTTTGCTTGCTTTGTGCTATCCTCAGTCGTTCTTGTATCACTTTCACCTTCTCAATGGCTTGGTGAATCAAATATGCCCATATAATTCTGTTTCACGGACTTCAAACCATCAAACAGGTGATCTACAGTTTATCCCGTACAGTGCCTCGTACAGAGCAATTTTAATACTGGTATGGTAGCTATTATTGTAGGTGAATTCTATAAGTGGAAGATGGCCATCCCAATTTCCCTTGAAATCTAGAACACATGCTCGTAGCATATCTTCTAGTGTCTGAATGGTACATTCAGCCTGTCCGTCAGTTTGCGGATGGAATGCAGTGCTAAGATTCACTTGTGTGCCTAAACCCTTCTGAAAAGACCTCCAAAAGATAGCCATAAATTGATCTCCTCGGTCTGATATAATAGATACCGGCACATCATGAAGCCTAACAATCTCCTTGATATATAACTTTGCATAATCTTCAGCCGTGTAAGTTGTCTTAACTGGCAGAAAATGGCCATATTTTGCAAGTCGATCAACTGCCACCCAGATGGAGTCAAACTTATGATAAGTGCGAGGTAATCCAATAATGAAGTCCATATTAATCACCTCCCATTTTCAGGTCGGAATCTCTATATTTTTAATTAATCTACCGGGTTTCAGATGTTCAATCTTTACTTGTTGACAATTAAGACACTAGGCTACAAATTCTACAATAGACTTCTTCATGTTATCCCACCAATACTGCTCCTTAACGTCATGATACATCTTTGTCGAGCCGGAATGGATAGAATATCGGGATGGATGAATCTCAATCATAATCTTCTCTCGCAACCCTGCCACATTAGGCACACATAATCGGCACTGGTATCTCAGTGCCCCATCTCCTCCGATCTCAAAAGCCGTAATTTTACACTGTTGAATGCTCTCTCTCAATCGTACTAAGGTAGGATCTTCATATTGCCGTTCTTTTACCTCAGCTACCAAAGATGATTCTGCTATATTCTGTATAGTAACACTTCCGTCATCAGAGTCTAAAAATCTAATTCTCATATTTTCTAGTTGATGAATATCTTTAGTCAACCCCTGTCTACCTGCCTCAATGTGTATTAAGCTTTCCATTGACTTACGACTAAGAGCATCTGCCATAACATTGGCTTTACTGGGATGGTACAATATGTCAACATCGTAATCTTTTAGTAATTCAAGCCACCTACGCTTCCTTCTGTGAGAGTGAGCACTGGCGCAGATATCAATCGATTCTTTAGCTCCTGAAAACTTTGTTCAAAAGCATCAGACCATTAGAACATAGTAGCTTTTTATGTTAACTTAGTCGGTGCTGATATAGAGGAAAACCCTTCTACAAATCGCCTATAATATCCTACTAGTCCGAGGAAGCTACTGACTATGATGGTGTTGTAGGTCTCCCCTTATCTCTACTGCATCGATCTTTTGAGTGTCGACACTAATACCCTCGTCAAATATCACATGGCTAAGGAATGCTACTGAGTTCAGCCAAAATTCACATTTGGATAGCTTAGCATATAACTTACGATCCTGAAGAGTCTGTAATACTATCTGCAAGTGGCCTACATGTTGTGCCTCTGAACAAGAATACACTAGAATGTCATCAATGAATACTATATACGGCAAATTCGTGGGCCCGATTTCACCGTCATAGGGTCATCTTGTGGTCATGCTCCTCGAAGCTCGAAGCCAAGGTCGAGACTCACCCTCGGGGGTCATCAAGTATCAGTTTGGAGGGCATCGTGTTCCAACAACTATAACGGGCTACAATAGGCGAGAAAAGAGTTCCCAAGTCATGCGACTTAATCTGGCAAGGTTGACCTATTCGGGGCCTATTTCGAGATGTCACATCCAACCATCCTATCTCCACGCCTTCGCAGTTACCACATTTTTTACTATAGCGGATTTACCTCCTATATAAAGGGGGTCCCCATTACTTTGTAGTCTCTCGGCTGATGTTGCTCCAACTATTCTCCTCAAGATCAATAATATCTCTCTTTCTCTCTCTCTAACTTGCTCGTTCTTATTAGCTCGAGGTCACTATTAACGTTTATTGTTTCATACTTGTTCTTCATTTAGTGTTTGCTATTGGCCATAAAGAGCCTTGCTTGAGCATATATCAAATATTATCCCATCCCCGACTACCCCCGATATCTCGAGACCGAGCCAGTTATCGGCCCCAAGGCTCCTTCATCGACTAGTCCGAGGCTCGGGTAACAAGCCCCTAGGTTTGATTACTACCCCGTTTTAGCTTTTATTTTATCGTCAAACTTCATATTCTTAGCATCAAATGCTCTAACAACTAGCATAAAAATAGATCACGTATTTGTAGAATCCCATTTACAAATTTAATTATCGTTACCATTATCACGGTAAATAGTTTGGCGCCCACCATGGGGCTAAAAATAATAGTAATTATTTTCTTGCTGGTTTCATTACAAAAACGCAGTTATCTCCCAGACTTTTTCTGGCCCAAGATCTTCGATTTCAGGATAGAGCGCCTAGCTCGGCTAGTAAAATGGGAAACTGGAACCTCGAAAACAATAGACAAAAGGACACGACTACCCTAGAGGCTGGTACACCACCGGATCCAACCCAAACGGAAGGGAAGGTTCTATAACATAACGTCCACATGATTATTGGGGGAACCAACGTTCCCCAAGGACCCATGTTCAAACAAATGAGAACGTCCGCTATGGGAGAAGGACCGACCCGAAAACGCGTGCCCAAATATACCCATGTATTCAACGCGGAGGACCCCAAGTCTATGATGGAACCCCACAACGACGCACTAGTGATATCGTTTCTCTCAAATAACACCAGGATAAAGCACGCACTCGTAGATCCAGGCAGCTCGGCCAACATAATCAGGTCAGAAGTAGTAGAACAGCTGGGGCTGCTCAATCAAGTCGTTCCCATCCTATAATCCTCCACGGCATCAACATGATCGGTGAAGTAATGAAAGGAGAGATCACCCTCCTAATTAACAAGTCTGGCGCAATCCAGAACACTGAATTCCGGGTCATCAACAGTGACATGAGATATAATGCCTTACTCGGCAGGCCTTGGATACACAACATGATGGTAGTGCACTCAACCTTGCACTAGGTGATAAGGTTTCCCACGAGGGATGGCATCACGACCATACATGGAGAACAACGGGAAGCGAAAGAAATGTTCGCGGTCCACCACGAGACGCCAGCCTCCACACACCCGGTCTCGAACAAGGAGGGAAGCATGTAGACCCTCAAAGACGACAAGCAAGACTTCTTCGTCCCCCGAACCTTTGTCTCCCCCGAGGAATCAGATGCGACCAGATAAACAGTCGAAGAGCTGGAGCAAACCATTTTGATCGAGCACCTCTCGGATCGCAAGGTACACTTGGGGACGGGGCTAACCCCTAAACTCAGGACAAGGTTTATTAAATTTCTTAGTAAAAATATCGACTGTATTCCCTGGTCCCACCTATATATAACAGGAATCCCGCCGAAAATAACCTCCCACAGGCGGAGCATTGATCCTAAATTCAAACCGGTAAAGCATAAGAGAAGACCGCAGTCCGAATGAAGGATGAACTTGACCCAAAGTTACCTGATAATTCCGGCAGAAGTCGAAAATCACAAGGTCGATCAGGGACTAGGATGACTCCACCGGCCCCAAGGTGAATGGGTAAGTATACACACTCAGAAAGCCGGCTCTATGGTCCATAATATCTTCCTCCTGAGCGGGAATCTCCAGATCACGGTATCCCCCCAGCGACAGTCGGCCCTCACTCTTTCGATATCCGTGATAGAGCTGATATACCGAGTTACAAGCTCGCGGCGCCATGACTTCGAGGAAGGTCTCTCGACTCTAAAATCATAAGTCATCACAAAAGATCCTAGGACGCACTCCTCAACACGAGGGGAAATGGCCACTTTACCTTGAGAGAAAAACGAAGAAGATGAGCCCGAAACCTCCTGAGAAGCAGAAATGGAAATTTTTTTGCCATCCTTGAGAGAATCTGAAGGAACAAGAAGAAGTGGTTGTGTTCTTGAAAAAGAGCGAGAACGAGGGAAAATCAAACATTACTAGGGGTTTTTTCGCACAAGATGGAGTCAAGAAAGGAAGAGGTGAGTATTTATAAAAGCATCATGGGTACATTGTAGGAAGACAACCACCACAGTCAATGAAAAAAACCTACAGGGACAACACGCATGGTCCACCTTGGCATCTCATAGCCATTTGCACGAACACCGAAGGAAGCAGGAGTTCAGGGTCATTTTTTATCATTTCCTGCCATTTTCACTCTAAGAAATGCGGAGGCTATCTAAATACGGTGAATCCGAGGGCCGAATTTCCCCATTATAGGGTCGCCTTGCGGTCATGCTCCTCGAAGCTCGAAGCCGCCAAGGTCGAGACTCACCCTCGGGGGTCGTCAGGTATCGGTCCAGAGGGCATCGCGTTCCAACAGCTATAGAGGGCTACAACAGGCAAGAGAGGAGTTCCCAAGGCACGCATCTTAATCTGACAAGGCTGACCTATCCGGGGCCTATTTCAAGATGTCACATCCAGCCATCCTATCTCCACGCCTTCACAGTTACCACGTTTTGTACTATAGTGGATTTCCCTTCTATATAAAGGGGATCCCCATTACATTGTAGTCTCTAGGTTGATGTTGCTCCAACTGTTCTCCACAAGATCAATAATATCTCTCTCTCTCTGTTCTCTCTAACTTGCTCGTTCTTATTAGCTCGGGGCCACTCTTAACGTTTATTGCTTTCATACTTGTTCTTTATTTATTGTTTGGTATTGGCAATAAAGAGCCTTGCTTGATCATATCTCAACTGTTATCCCATCTCCGACTATCCCCAATAGCTCGAGACCGAGCCGGATATCGGTCCCGAGGCTCCTTCATCGACAAGTCCGAGGCTCGGGCGACAAGCCTCTGGATTTGATTAATGCCCCGTTTTAGCTTGTTTTTTATTGGTAAACTTCATATTCTTAGCATGAAATTCTCTAACAACTAGCATAAAAATAGATCACGTATTTTTAGAATCCCATTTACAAATTTAATTATCGTTACCATTTTCACAGTAAACAAATACGATCACGAACACATCAAGATGGGGCCTGAATACAATATTCATGAGATCCATAAAAGCTGGTGGGGCATTTATTTTCCCCAACGACATCACCAAGACCTCAAGGTGCCCATATCTTATCCGAAAGGCCGTCTTTGGAATATCCTTCTCTTTAACCCTCACCTGATGATACCCTGAATGTAAGTCAATCTTGGAGAAATACTTGGCACGCTAGAGTTGGTCAAAAAGATCATCAGTCCTTGGAAGTGGATACTTGTTCTTTATAGTAAACATATTCAACTGTCGATAATCGATTCATATCCTTAACGACCCATCTTTCTTCCGCACGAACAAAACTGACGCACCCCAAGGTGAAGTGCTAGGTCTACTGAAGCCCTTATCCAACAAGTCCTTCAACTGCGCCTTCAACTCTCACAACTCTTCCGGGGCCATCCTATATGGAGGAATAGATATAGGTTGAGTGTTAGGCAACACATCAATGCTAAACTCAATCTCCCTTTCGGGAGGAAGGCCTAGGAGTTCATCTGGGAAAACATCTGGAATTTCATTGACCATGGGGATTGATTGTAGAGTAGGAGGATTTGCCTCCGCATCCCTAATGCGAATGAGATGATAACTGTAACCTTTTGAGATCATCTTCCTTGCCTTAAGATATGAAATAAACCTACCTTTCGGTGTAGCAATGTTCCCCTTCCATTCAGTGATGGGTTCACCAGGAAACTGAAACTAACCATCTTCGTACGACAGTCAACATTTGTATAGCATGAGACCAACCAGTCCATTCCCATTATCACATCGAAATCAACCATTTCTAAATCAAATAAATTCACCGAGGTTTGACGACTACAAATCATCATTGTGTAACCTTTATATACCCTTCTAGCAATCACAGAATCTCCTTTTGGAGTAGATACCACAAGTGGTTTACTTATCAATTTAGGTTCAACGCCAAACCTGTTAGCCACAAAAGGTGTAACATATGATAATGTACATCCCGGATCAATCAGCACATATACGTAGTAAGACAACACATATAGTATACATGTAACAACATCTGGAGATGACTCGAGATCCCGTCGACCTACTAAAGCATATGTTTGATTTTGAGCACCACTCGAACTTGGCACTGCACCTCGACCTCTACCACGACTTGTCGACTATTGAAAACCCTATGCTAGAGGTCAAACTGATAAGGAAGAACCAAACACAGATCCTGTTGGCTGAGCAATACCACCACCTCCTATGTTAGGACAATCCCACATAATATGGCCACTTTTTCCGCAAGAATAGCATACATCAGAACCTCGACGATACAGTCCAAAGTAGGCCATGCCGCACTGATCACAACGTGGTGTTGGGGGTCTCTTCTGACTAGTATCCCTATGATATTACGAGCCTGATGCCCGCGAACTATGACTTGGACCAGAATAGGTAAATCAATCATATCGAGGCCTCTGAAACTGTGGAGAAGCACTAGCTACAGATGACGCTGAACTCCTCGAAGGCTGGGGCCTAACACTACCTCTGAAGTCATCAAAATATCCTGCAAATCTCGCCCTATTTTGCTGTCCCCTATCCCGCTCCCTATCTGCCCTTTTCTAGTGCTTACGATCCTCTATGGTCTGGGCATAAGCCTGAATATGAGAAATATCCATGCCCTCCACCAAGGAGGCTGTCGTGCACTCATTTATCAGATGTGGTCCCAACCCGTTCACGAATAGATGCACCCTATCGCTTATCTCGACCACCATATGGGGAGCATACCTTGCTAAAGAATCAAACTACATACTATACTCTTGCACACTCATATTCCCCGGTCGAAGGTTTAAAAACTTATCAGCTCTAGATGATCGTATCTCAACTAGAAAGTAGTGACGAAGAAATGCCTCAGAAAACTCCTTCCACATAGCTGAAGGAGAATTCAAACCCTTGGATCTCTCCCAACTATCATACCAGAAAACCGCTAAATCCCGTAAACGATAAGAAGATAACTCTACTGCCTTTGTATCACTAGTATGCATAACCTGCAGTGTACGATGAACCTGATCAATAAAAGTCTGTGGGTCCTCCTTGGGGTCTGATCCGCTAAACACCAGAGGATCTAGATTAATAAAATCACGAACTCTCATACTAACCAGTTTATCAACAACACCAGTATTCTACCTCTGAGCCTGAGCAGCTACTAAGCTAATCAACAACTGCACTGTGCTCTGTATATCCTGGTCTATAGTGTCAAACAGAGGAACTGGTGGTGCTGGGTGCCTCCTAATATCTTCTAGATGATATGGAGTAGATAAGGTATGAGACGGTATCTCACTCTGAGCCTCACTTTTTCTGCTCTCGCTTGGGGCACCTGTTTACCTTGAAAATTATAAATATAATTAGATTTGATTTTGGGGTTCTAAAAATACGTGATTTATTTTTATGCTAGTTGTTAGGCAGTAGGTGCTAAGTGTGAGACTAGAAAAATAAGATAAGAGCTTAAAGATAGTAAGTTCTGCAAACTGAGTGGCCGAGAATCAGGGTCTCGAGCTAGCCTATACCGAGCCTCGAGGTCGAGCTAAGCGTTAGGATGTGGCTAGTGATGTGCCGGAGAATTTCGGCACATTTGATACTAATTTCTTAGATTTTAGCTTGTTTTAAATGCAATATCCTTTTATACTTATGTAATTTTAGTGTTTTTGTGGTGTATGAGGTTTAAGGACTTAAGAGCATGGAAAGAAATTCAAAAAGCCATAAAAAGACAAGAAAAGAGCAAAAAGGCATCGCAAATGTGGATATGCTATCGCAAACCCAACATGAGACCCCCAAATTGCACAATGAGGTCGCTAATAACAACAGTTTTCTGGGCAAAGTTCAACGCCAGAAATGCGGTCCAGTCTGCGATCGTATAACCTATTTGCGAGCTGCAGAATGGACCTCAAACTAAACATGAAGGTTGCTGAAGGAAGAACATGTAACGCAAACTGCGACCACATTTCTACAATGCAGACCGCAAACCATGAATGCGGTGAAGGCCTGGAAACTAAGGTTACAATATGCGATGGGCATGTCAAGAATGCGGACCGCATGTCTGTTATGCGACAGATATGTGGTCTCATATTTAACCGGAAAGGGTATTTTTGTCCAATTTTTCCCCCGAATTTTGACCCACTATAAATAGATTTATTGGGGTTTTGTGGGGCCATCTTTTTTGATTTTGGGAGCTACAATACACGACTTGAATATTCCTCTCTTTTGGAAGCTGTTGGGTCAAGAAGCTTTAACTTTGTAAGCTTTATTGCATTAAATATTCTCTTCCTTTTGTATTTTAGTATGTGTAGCTAACTTTAAATACTAAGGTTGTGGACCCAAAATGAGTGTTATGTTAATGGGTGTTTAACATTGAATATAGATATAGTGGTGTGATGACCCGGCCAGTCGTTTCATGAGTTACCACTCTGTTTCCCCCATTTCTGATTCTTTATGCTTCGTTATCAATGTTTTATGTGATCAGATTGATCAGTTTGAGTTCGGAGAGGATTTGGTATGAAATGAGACACTTAGTCTCTTTTAAGAAGGTTTAAGTTGAAAAAGTCAACTGGATGTTGACTTATGTGTTAGAGAGCTCGGATGTGAGTTCTGATGGTTCTTTTACCTTCAAGAGGTGATTTATGGCTTAGGAGCGTCATCGGAATTGGTTTTGGAGGTTCGTAGAAGAATTAGGCTTGAATTGACGAAGTTGATATTTTGGCGATTTGCGGTTGATATGTGAGATTTTAATATATGGGTCGGAATGGAACTCCGAGAGTTTCAGTAGCTTTGTTGTGTCATTTGGGATGTGTGTGCAAAATTTCAGGTCATTTGGACGTGGTTTGGTTGGGTTTTTGATCAAAAGCGCGTTTCGGAAGATTTTAGAAACTTAGGTTTGAATTCGATAAATTTTGGATAATTTGATGTTGTTTGAGGTGTTTTGATTATTGGAAAAAGTTTGAATAAGGTATTGGGTCATGTTTGTGCTTTTAGTTAAGGTTCCAGGGGCCTCACAGTGATTTCAGATGGTTAACGGGAAGAATTGAGACTCAAGAGATTTCAAAAAATTGCTGCTTCTCGTGTTTTCTCACATGCGGCTTGGGGACTGTAGGTGCGGTGTTGTACGTGCGAGGGAGAAGGCCGCAGATGCGAGATTTGGGATGAAGGTCAGGAAACACAGAAGCAGAGTTTTGGGCTGCATCGACGGAATCACAGATGCGGAAGGGCGATCGCAGGAGCGGATTTGGGCTGGTTAAGTGAGTTCCATAGATGAGGACTTGTGACCGCAAATGCGGTACCGCAGAAGCAGTGGAGGGGTCGCAGATGTGAAAATCCCTGGGCATAATGTATATATATTCTTTCTTCACGAATTTTGAAATGTTTAACCATTTTAACTTCGGATTGAGAGCTTTTGGGAAATTTTGAAGGGAGATTTCAAGATAACTTCGTTGAGGTAAGGATTTTGGACATAAAACACACTTCTATGGTTATATTTCATGGATTGGGTCTGAAATTTAAGGAATTAAAGGACTAAAAATGGAGGTTTAGGGCTTGAGTTTTAGAGGGCTTAAATTGAGGATTTGAGGGGTCATTTAAGCTCCGATTCTTGTGTTTTTGATATGTATGAATTCGTGGGGAGATGAGGAATCTAATGATGAAAAAATTTCTGTGTTTCGAGAAGTGGGCCCATGGCTCGGGTTTTGCTAATTTCGGGATTTTTGGTATTGTTTTGATTGTTTTCTCTTGGGCTTTGTTCCTTAGCATATTATGACATATTCGTTCTGATTTTGGTTAGATTCGACGCGCGTGTAGGCCGATTCGAGAGTCAAAGGCATCGCGAGCTAGAGAGTTAGCCGTTTCGAGGTGAATAATGATTGTAAATGATGTCCTGAGGGTTTGAAACCCCAAATTTGCACATCGTAGTACTATATTGAGGTGAGACACGCGCTTGATGATGAGCGTGGGGTCGTATACTATTGGGAATTGTGACTTGGTCCCTCCCGATTGATTATTTTACCACGTATTTGATTGTTAACTATGTGTTGTCATCATTATTTGGGCTAAATGCCATAATTGGGCCTACTGCCAACTATATGAACACTTCGGGGCTATTTAGTGTTATTTCCTCACTGTTTTGACTTATTACTTGAACTCAGTCATGATGTTTTCCCAATGTTTTTACTATTAAGCCATTCTTTCTCAGTTTTTCAAGACTTAAATAATATTTTAAATGATATTTAGGCTGAAAACACTATTTTACTATAGCCCGAGGGGCTTGTGATGATTTTTTGGACTGAGTAAGGCCGAGGGACTATATTGTGAGGAACACTGATACTGATATGAGGCCGAGGGACTGAGATATATATATATATATATATACGCCACGAGGTGGCTTGATTGATATGAAGCCGAGGGCCTAGATTTGATACCACGAGATGGCTTGATATTGCGCTTGGGCCGTAAGGGGCCCCACCCGGAGTCTGCACACCCACAGTGAGCGCCGGTACCCATTGTGATGTGAGATTGAGCCCGAGGGGCGGAAATTGTTGATATTGTGCCCGAGGGGTAAACTTCTATGTGTTTACTTTATCATAACAGTCTGTCAATTACCTGTTTATTTGCTGTAGAAGTACTTTATTTTGCTTTTCATTGGTTTACTGCTTACAAATTATCTATTTAATTGCTTCATTATAGAATACCCTGTGTATACGTATTTTCTTATTTTCAGACATTATTTATCTTTATTACTCACTGGGTCGGAGTACTCACATTACTCCCTGCACCTTGCGTGCAGATCCAGGTGCCCTAGAGGCCGAGTGAGAGCTTTTCAATCATCCAGCATTTGCCGGGGATTTTGAGGTAGCTGCATGGCATCCGCAACCCTGATTTCTCCCTTCTATCTTATTGTTTTCCGCATTCCTAGACTATCTATGTAGTAGGTTATTCAAACTTGTATTAGAGGCTCTAGACATGTGACACTAGATTAGTGTGGGCTGTGTAGTTTCTATGTCTTGTTGACTTCCGCTTCTATCTTGCTATTTTAAACACTTATTAGGATAATTGGTAATTAAACCGTGTTAGAAAATGATTTATTTAAAATGAAAATGGGTTGTGGATTATAATTGGTCTGGCTTGCCTAGTAATGTGATTGGCGCCATCACGACTGGTATTTAGGGTCGTGACAAGTTTGTATTAGAACCTAGGTTACCTAGGTCTTGTGAGTCATGAGCCGGTTTAGTAGTCTCGCGGATCGGTACAGAGATGTCTTTATTTATCCTCGAGAGGCTGCATAACCTTTTGGAAAAAAACATCATATTCTTGAAATTCGTATCGTGCGAACTTGTTGATCCGAGTACTGAACTTCTATTATTCTATTCTCTCACAGATGATGAGGACACAAGCTACTGGACAGGGTGGACGACCACCAGTGCCACCAGCGGAGGCCACCAGAGGCCGTGGACGCGGTCGTGGTCGTGGCAGAGGCAGAGCTGCCATGGCAACATCTGTAGACCCTCTAGCTATGGGTGCTCCAGCAGCACCAGTTTAGGCACCGGCTGTGCCCATCGTGATTCTGGGTCTTGAGGAGGCCTTGGCACAGATCTTATCAGTTTGCACTGGCCTGGCTCATGTAGTTTCAGCCACTACAGCACCAGCTACTTCACATGCTAGGGGAGGCAATCAGACCCCCGCTGCTCGCACGCCTAAGCAGGTAGTGCAGGGACTTCAGACGCCGGGGGCACCTCCAACCCAGCCGGTTGCACCAGCACAGAAGTTTGTGGTACCAGTTATGCCGGATGATGAGCAGCGTTGACTTGAGAGGTTTGGCAGACTCCAGCCTCCGACATTTAGTGGAGCAGAGGGCGAGTATGTCCAGGGTTTCTTGGATAAGTGCCAGTGGATGCTTCGTACAACAGGGATACTTGAGTCTAGCAGTGTGGCATTTACCACCTTTCAATTCTCTGGGGCTACCTTCACTTGGTGGGAGAAGTATAAGAGGCGTAGGCCTGTTGGTGCAGCGCCCCTTACTTGGCAGTAGTTATCCATTCTCTTCCTGGAGAAGTATGTACCGTAGTCCCACAGAGAGGAGCTGCGTAGACAGTTTGAGTGGTTGCGACAGGGGGATATGATTGTGTCACAATATGAGTCAAGGTTTTCTGAGTTGGCTCTTCATGCCATTTGGATGGTTCCGACATATTGAGAGAGGATCAGGAGGTTTGTTGATGGTCTTACTTATCAACTCTATATTCTTATGACTAGAGAGAGAGTGATAGGTGATACCTTCGAGGAGGTTGTTGATATCGCCCGGGAGATTGAGACTGTTCGCCGTCAGGAGCGAGAGGAGAGGTAGTCCAAGGTGCCTTGAGGATTGGGCAGTTATAGTGGTGCTCCTTCGAGGAGCCAGTTTCAGCATGGCAGAGGCCGTTCATTCACGCCTTTCCATTCCACCTGCCCAGGTTATCGTGGGGCATCTTTAGGTCATGGTCATCATAGATCTCAGCAGAGCCAGTCATCACTCAGCGCCCTCCCACCTCAGAGTTCATTTTGTGCCTCATCGGCTCAGGCTTCTTCTATGCCGAGCGCATATGCTAGTCACTCGGGTGCGAGGGGTTCCCTTCAGTCCTTTCTTCCAGCTCCTGGGAGTTGTTATGAGTGTGGCGAGATGGGCCACATATGGAGGCAGTGTCCTCGTCGGGGTGCTAGTTCGTCCCAGCAGAGGGGTTAGTCTTCGGCTTCAACGCCAGTTCCTTCTCCACCACCCGCTCAGCTAGCTAGGGGTGGGGGTCAGCCAGTCAGGGGTCGTCCCAGAGAGGGAGGTCGATCAAGTGGTGGCCAGGATCATTTCTATGCACTCCCAGGCAGACCCGATGCTATTGCTTCAGATGCTGTCATTATAGGTGTCATTTTAGTCTGCCACAGAGATGCCTCTGTATTATTTGATCCCGGTTCCACCTTTTCTTATGTGTCATCATACTTTGCTCGTTATTTGGGTAAGCCCCGTGAGATTTTTGCTTTATCTGTTCATGTACCTACCTTAGTGGGCAATACTGTTGTTGTAGACCGTGTGTACCGGTCATGTGTGGTGACTATTGGGGGCTTAGAGAAATGAGTGTATATATTGCTATTGAGCATGGTGAATTTTGATTTCATTTTGGGCATGGACTGGTTATCTCCATGTCGTGCTGTTCTGGAGTGTCATGCTAAGACAGTCACTTTGGCTATGCCGGGTGTACCATGGATCGAGTGGCGTGGTGTGACTGATTATGTCCCTAGTAGAGTGATCTCTTTCTTGAAGGCCGAACGTATGGTTGGGAAGGGTTGCCTTTCATATCTAGCGTTTGTGTGGGATGTCGGAGCTAAGACTCCCAGTATTGATTCTGTGCTAGTTGTGAGGGATTTTCTCGATGTGTTTCCTATAGACCTGCCAGGCATGGTGCCGGACAGGGATGTTGATTTTGGTATTGACTTGGTGTTGGGCACGCAACCCCTCTCTATTCCGCTGTATCGTATGGCACCAACGAAGTTGAAGGAATTAAAGGATCAGCTTCAGGAACTCCTAGTTAAGGGGTTCATTCAACCTAGTGTGTCACCTTGGGGTACGCTGGTTCTGTGTGTGAAGAAGAAGAATGGCACAATGAGAATGTACATTGATTATAGGAAATTGAACAAGGTAACAATTAAGAACAAGTATCCTTTCCCCTGCATTGATGATTTATTTTACCAGCTTCAGGGAGTGAGGGTGTTCTCCAAGATTGATCTCCGTTCGGGTTATCACTTGTTGAGGATCAGGGATTCAGATATTCTTAAGACTGCTTTCAGGACCATATATGGTCATTATGAGTTCCTTGTGATGTCTTTCGAGCTAACCAATTCCCCAACACCGTTCATGCATTTGATGTACAACGTGTTCCAGCCTTATATCGATTCGTTTGTCATAGTATTCATTGATGATATTCTGGTTTACTCGCGTAGTCATGAGGAGCATGCAGAGCATTTGAGAGTTGTATTGTAGAGATTGAGGGAGGAGAAACTTTATGAAAAATTCTCCAAGTGTGAGTTTTAGCTCGATTCAGTGGCTTTCTTGGGCCACGTGCTGTACAGCGAGGGTATTCAGGTTAATCCGAAGAAGATAGAGGCGATTCAGAGTTGGCCCAGACCATCCTCAGCCATGGAGATTCGCAGCATTCTTGGTTTGGCAGGCTATTATCGTTGGTTTGTTCAGGGATTCTCATCTATCGTATCGCCCTTGACCAAGTTGACTCATAAGGGTGTTCTATTTGTATGGTCAGACGAGTGTGAGGAGAGCTTTTAGAAGCTCAAGATAGCTTTAACCACAGCTCTAGTATTGGTTTTGCCATCAGCTTCATGTTCATATACCGTGTATTGTGATGCTTTGAAAGTTGGGATCGGTTGTGTATTGATGCAGGAGGGTAGAGTTATTGCTTATGCTTCTCGCCAGTTGAAGCCCCTTGAGAAGAACTACCTCGTTCATGATTTGGAGTTGGCTTCCATAGTTCACGCATTGAAGATTTGGAGGCATTACCTGTATGGCATATCTTGTGAGGTGTTCACTGATCATTGCAGTCTTCAGCATTTGTTCAAGCAAAAGGATCTTAATTTGAGGCAGCAGAGATGGTTGGAGTTGCTTAAGGATTATGATATCACTATATTGTACCATCCGGGAAAGGTCAATGTGGTGGCCGTTGCTTTGACCCGCAAGGCAGTGAGTAAGGGGAGTTTGGCATATATTCCAGGTGGGGAGAGACCTGTTGCAGTTGATGTTCAGGCCTTGGCCAATCGGTTTGTGAGTTTAGATATTGTGGAGCACAGTCGGGTGTTGGCTTGTGTGGTTTCTCGGTCTTCTTTGTATGATCACATCAGAGAGCGCCAGTATGATGATCCGCATTTTCTTGTCCTTAAGGACAGGGTTCAGCATGATGATGACAGGGATGTGACCATTGATGATGATGGGGTATTGAGGATGTAGGACCGAATTTGCGTGCCCAATGTGGATGGTCTTCGGGAGTTTATTCTGGAGGAGGCCCATAACTCGTGGTATTCCATTCATCTAGGTGCTGCGAAGATGTATCAGAATTTGAGGCAGCACTATTGGTGGAGAAGAATGAAGAAAGATATTGTGGGATTTGTATCTCGGTGTCTCAATTGTCAGCAGGTGAATATGAGCATCAGAGATCGGGTGGCTTGTTTTAGCAAATGGTTATTCCTTAGTGGAAGTGGGAGAGGATCACTATAGACTTTGTTGTTGGACTCCCACGGACTATGAAGAAGTTCGACTCTATTTGGATGATTGTGGATCGGTTGACCAAGTCCGCGCACTTCATTCCTATGTGTACTGCCTATTCTTCAGAGTGGTTGGCAGGGATTTATATCCGGGAGATTGTTCATTTGCATAATGTTCTAGTTTCCATCATTTTAGATAGAGGTACTCAGTTTACTTCGCAGTTTTGGAGAGCAGTGTAGAGAGAGTTGGGTACTCAGGTGGAGTTGAGCACAACTTTTCATCCTCAGACGGACGGGCAATCCGAGCGTACTATTCAGATATTGGAGGACATGTTATGTGATTGTGTCATTGATTTTGGAGGATCATGGGATGAGTTTCTACCACTTGCAGAGTTTGCCTACAACAACAGTTACCAGTCGAGTAATCAGATGGCTCCATATGAGGCTTTGTATAGGAGGCGGTGTAGATCTCCAGTTGGTTGGTTCGAGCCCGGTGAGGCTAGTCTATTGGGGACTGATTTGGTATAGGATGATTTGGAGAAAGTGAAGGTGATTTAGGAGAGGCTTCGTACGGCGCAGTCGAGGCAAAAGAGTTATGCTGATAGGAAGGTTCGAGATGTGTCCTACATAGTTGGCGAGAAGGTTCTGTCGAAGGCCTCACCCATGAAGGGTGTTATGAGATTTGGTAAGAAAGGGAAATTGAGTCCTCGGTTCATTGGGCCTTTTGAGGTGCTTCGGAGGATTGGGGAGGTGGCTTATGAGCTTGCTTTGCCACCCAGCTTGTCGAGTGTGCATTCGGTATTTAATGTTTCTATGCTGCGGAAGTATATTGGGGATCCATCTCATGTTTTGGACTTCAGCAAAGTTTAGTTGGATGATGATTTGACCTTTGATGTGGAGCCAGTAGCTATTTTGGGTCGTCAGGTTCGGAAGTTGAGGTCAAAGGATATAGCTTTAGTGAAAGTGCAGTGGAGAGTTCAGCCCATGGAGGAGGCTACATGGGAGACCTAGCGGGAGATGCGGAGCAGGTATCCTCACCTATTCGAGGCTTCATGTATGTTTCTTGACTCGTTCGAGGACGAACGTTTAAGTTGGGGAGGATGTGACGACCCGGCCAGTCATCTCATGAGTTACCGCTCTATTTCCCCCATTTCTGCTTCTTTATGCTTTGTTATCCGTTTTTTATGTGTTCGGATTGATCGATTTGAGTTCACAGAGGATTTGGTAAGAAATGAGACACATAGTATCTTTTAAGAAGGTTTAAGTTGGAAAAGTCAACCGGATGTTGACTTATGTGTTAGAGAGCTCGAATGTGAGTTCCGATGGTTCGGTTAGCTTGGGAGGTGATTTATGGCTTAGGAGCGTGATCGGAATTGATTTTGGAGGTTTAGAGTAGAATTAGGCTTGAATTGGCGAAGTTGATATTTTGGCGATTTCCGGTTGATAGGTGAGATTTTGACATAAGGGTCGGAATGGAACTCCGAGAGTTTTAGTAGCTTCATTGTGTCATTTGGGATGTGTGTGCAAAATTTCAGGTCATTTGGACGTGGTTTGGTTGAGTTTTTGATAAAAACGTGTATTGGAAGATTTTAGAAACTTAGGCTTGAATTCGATGAGTTTTGGGTAATTTGATGTTGTTTGAGGTGTTTTGATGATTGGAACAAGTTTGAATAAGGTATTGGGTCATGTTTGTGCTTTTGGTTGAGGTCCCGGGGGCCTCGGGGTGATTTTGGATGGTTAACAGGAAGAATTGGGACTTAAGAGATTTCAGAAAATTACTGCTTCTGGTGTTTTCACACCTGCGACTTGGGGACTGCAGGTGCAGTGCCGCAAGTGCGAGGGAGAAAGCCACAGATGCGAGATTTGGGTTGAGGGTCAGGAACCGCAAAAAGCGGAGTTTTGGGCCGCATCTGCGAAAGGGCGATCGCAGGAGCGGATTTGGGATGGTTAAGTGAGTTCCGCAGAAGCGTACTTATGACCGCAAATGCGGTACCACAGAAGCGGTGGAGGGGTCACAGATGCGAAAACCCCTGGGCAGAATGTATATATATTCTTTCTTCGAGATTTTTGAAGGGTTTAACCATTTTAACTTCGGATTGAGAGCTTTTGGGCCACATTGAAGGGAGATTTCAAGAGAACTTCGTTGAGGTAGGATTTTAGACCTAAAACACACTTCTATGATAATATTCATGGATTGGGACTGAAATTTAAAGAATTAAAGGACTAAAAATGGAGGTTTAGGGCTTGAGTTTAAGAGGGCTTAAATTGAGGATTTGAGGGGTCATTTGAGCTCTAATTCATGTGTTTTTGATATGTATGAACTCGTGGTGAGACGAAGAATCTAATGATGTAAAAATTTCTGAGTTTTGAGAAGTGGGCCTGGGGCTCGGGTTTTGCTGGTTTCAGGATTTTTGGTATTTTCCGATTGTTTTCCCTTGGGCTTTGTTCTCTTAGCATATTATGACGTATTCGTTGTGATTTTGGTTAGATTCGACGCGTGTGGAGGCCGATTCGAGGGGCAAAGGCATCGCGAGCTAGAGAGTTAGACGGTTCGAGGTGAGTAATGATTGTAAATGATGTCCTGAGGGTTTGAAACCCCGGATTTGCACATCGTAGTGCTATATTGAGGTGAGACACGTGCTTTATGACGAGCGTGGGATCGTATACTATTGGGGATTGTAACTTGGTCCATCCCAATAGATGATTTACCCTGTATTTGATTGTAAACTATGTGATGTCATCATTATTTGGGCTAAAAGCCATAATTGGGCCTAGTGCCAACTATTTGAACCCTTCGGGGCTATTTAGTGATATTTCATCACTATTTTGACTTGTTACTTGAAATCAGTCATGATGTTTTCCCACTATTGATATTTATTTACTTCTCATTCTTCATTTATTGTTGGTGGTTGAAAACATTAACAAGTGCCATTAAATTCTTACTTTGCTTGGGAAAGTGGGTTGGAATTTGGTAGAAGTAAATATCAAAGACTCAAGGCTTTAAACCTTGTTTAATAGAATTACTTTGGAATAAGTGTCTTTTATTTGGCATATATTGGTTTCTCTTAATTGCAACTCTTTTATATTTGGAAAAATAGTAAAGAGGAAATATTGCCCAACCATTGGACAATATTGGGTAGTCATTTAGAACTCATTTGCATATCTAAAGAACCTTCCATTAGAAATATATCATATTAACACCGATAGTATTACATTTCATTAAAGGGGACACAACCTTGGTTTCTTTAATAGAACTATTTACATTATCAATATCACAATTAGTTATTTTTTCAAACCAAACTCAATTCATACTTTTGTTACCATTAACTGTCTAGAATTACGACTTTAGTCAAGTAACACACTATTTGAGCAACCTTTTCACACCTATTCCCTGTGGGATTCGACCCCAACCTTGTTGGGTTATTATATTTGACACTGATCGCCTTACACTATTTATTAAAATGTAATTTGAGTATACCAGGTAGCCGATGGACGACTAACAGTTATAAGAGCTTTAATGAGGACTCTTTATGATCAACGATGAGTAAAAAATGATGAACAATCAATGAAACACAATGAATGTAAGCAATAAATCAAAGGAAAGACAATAGAGAATGTTTAAGTTAGAGAGCGGAGAATGTTCTTGTTCTTGTATTGCATATCATGTGTCCAAAAAATAACAACGGTCCCCTTTTTATAGGAGGGGGAATCTCAACATAGTACATATGCATTTATTACAAAGGTATGTGGCTGGTACAACCATTTAATGCCATGGTACAGGCTTGCACTATTCTTATGGACTTGGTCAGCTCTAACTACTTGCCTTGGGAATCCCTCGCTCGTTCATCCTAGCCACCAATTTACTCTTTCCCGAGGTCGAGCATAGGGAACCCTTGGTGTTGGGCCTCGAAGTATGTCTCGTGCCTCCTGAAGGCGGGCTATGGGATGTCATAATGATCATGAAATCAGGCTCTCCAATTATAGCAGTATACAACACCTGACCAACACCCTCTCCCGCAGTTGTATCAAGTCGTCTACTAATTGTTTGCTTCCTAATCGAAGGCATCACTGAAATAAAACAAGGTGAATATTAGAGACGAACAGTTACGACTGAACTCTATGTATGATCTAGATTCAGGGGAAAGGTAACAACCCTAGATGTCATGTAGCCTCCTGATTATAAATGTGGCACACTACACATCTATAATAAAGACTCTACTAGACACGGCTCATAGCCAACCCCTAAGATAGACTTGCTCTAATACCAAGTTTATCACAACCCAAACTAGAGGGTCATGACTAGCACCCCGACCATATTTGCCGAGCACCAACGTATATTTTATCTAACCTTTCTTATTATTTTTAAGTGCCGACAAGATCAATATAAATGGTAGACATGGATCATGATAAACCAACAATAAAAGATAATGGCATGAACATACATGATATGGGATGACTAGACAGTCAAGAAATTATATATAAGGTACGATCTACCGCGCTGCCATGAAAGACTATACAACAAAAATTAGCCGACCAGGCATACCAAACTGTACATGACTCGACACTTGTCTATGAGCCTCTAAAGGAGCACAAATACTGCAACATTGTCGGAATAGGGCCCCGACATACCCAAATGTGTATAACAAAAAATCATACCAAGACCACGGCAAGTCCGGAGAAGGGATCTCGCCAATAACCGCTGAACACGGCAACCTACTATGGTGTGGGAGTTGTGTCTTCCAGTCTATCAAGACCTGCAGCACAACATGCGGCATCTATAAATAAAAAGAATGTTAATACGAATAAAGTACCGAGTACGTAAGACAGGAAAGCATAAGTAAGAACAATAATGTAAACAGGGATAGAGAATATAAAACTTGTAACATCTGGGTACCTCTAAGGGCTATGGACATGAAATGCATGATACATAGATATATATACATAAACCCTTAAAACATACACCTCTGTGTGCATCATTATCACCATATCGTACGGGCCGTAATAAGGCTCGGTAGAATCGTACCCGACCACGTGTAGCTCAATAGACCCAACTGATTAGTGGTTGCACAATAGGTGCCATACCAGTCCGACTATAGCACGGCTCGGTAGAGTAAAATAGATACATATATATAATGCATGCTTGACTCATGGAATAACGTTCTAAACCTTTTAGAGTGACGTAAGGTCGGTATTCTCCGTACACGTTATTAGGACTAAATCTTCATCATGAATCTTGTAAGAATCGGGAAGTACTAACAACATTGATAACATAAGAATAAGAGAATCAACATCAACATCAATCGTTCCATAAGAAGGGAAACAATGTAAGTATTGCTAGCTTCTAAGAGTAGAGTATATTTGGAAGCTCGTTCATTACATTATGTACCATCGGAGTCGTACAAAAGAAGAAAAAGGATAGCCTCACATACCTTGTATATACTTCCCAACCTCAAGCTATGTAAATTTCTTGACTCCTTAGTCTACACTAAGAGAAATGACACTATCGTCATCGTTTAGGCGTCGTAACTATTGTGTATCATATTTTACGAGGAAATGAACAACACCTCCCCTATTTATATGACTTCCCACTAAGTCAAAACAATCACAAAACAGCCCAAACAACATCAATAATAATCATAGTGAGCCTCCCAAAATAGTCCACCAACCAACAACACTACTTCCAGGCCTTTCGATATATATTTCACAAGTTCTAGCTTCAACGACTTAGCAGCAACTTGGATAATATTAAATACATGTAGAGTAAGAGGTTACTTACCTTTAAACAAAAAGAACAACTCTAATTTGTCCTTAATTTTCCACAAAATATCTCTCCAATGATGCCAAAAGAACAAGGAAGCAAAACTAGCAATCAATTAGGGGTTTTCGGCACTAGAATCACTTTAGAAGACTTGAAATCACCTAGGGTTGATATTAAAAACTTGAGGGAGTATATACAGAACATAAACCATTTAAATCAACCTCCCACATGAGCTGGAACAACACAAAAAAGAGAAACAACAAGAAGAACAAGAAACTTACTAGCGCCACAGAATTTCCGACACTTGATTTGTATTATTTGCCCTTTGTTTGGGTCTTGGATCATGAGAGTGTTGATACCCAATTTTTCCCTATATACTTTTAATATGCAAAATACTTTCACAATATCATATGTACGCATATATAAGTATGTCCAAATATTTTATTATTTTTTCTAATTTTCAAAGATTTTTTAAATTAATTTAGTGCCCTATTTTATCCATAAAAACCCAATAATTATTCTCCAAATTATCCTTTTTTGGTGATTCATTTATAGGACTCTCCTATTTATGCCAAAATTTAGCTAATGTGATTTTTTCATATTTTTACAAATTTATTTAGTATTGTTAAAGCTAAATTTCATATAATTGCAATATTAGCCTATTTTAGATTTAATTACATTTATATCTATAAAAACTAGGTCCAATGTTATTCGTTTGATAATTATATTCTATTAATAATTTTAGTACCTTTAATTTATTTTCAGAAATTATTTTACTATTTTCTTTAAATCAAATAGGGAAAAATGGCTATTTAAATGTTAGCCCATTTTTCATTTCAGTTTTAGCTGGATTTGGCACCCCAATTGGATCCAATTTTAAACCCAATTATCATGACCCAATCCCTGTCAGAACTGACCCAAGACCCAATTAAATAACCCGCCCGGATTCCCTTTTTATCCAAGCCGTTGATCGCCTAGATCAACGGCTCACATCTACCCCTTCCTTTTTAAACCTGAACTAACCCCTAACCCTAATTATTTCTCACCTGTAGCCGCCTTTGAATTCCCCCCTCTCCCAATTCTCTCTCAAACTCCCTCTCAAACCCTAGACACCACTCTCAATTACCACCTGAAAATCTCCCAAATCTATGACCTCTGAAGCCATTGAAGGCCTGTATCTACCTCCCTTGGCTCCTACATGCCCGATTGCTATGGTTTCAAGGCCAGACCTCGAAGAAGTTTGGTCCAGACCTTGGTGGTTTCAGTTCTATGGCTGTCTTCGATCACTTTCGACCTTACTCCGGCCAGCCATAGCCATTGAAGCCTGACTCTCGACTTCTCTACTTAAGATCGATGATTTTACAAACCTTTCACAACATCTGGGTTCTTCCGAAACCCTACCTTTTTGGTTCTTCCGATTTCTTTAGATTTGTTCTAGATCTGTGTTTACTCTAAACTTCTAAATTCTTTTCTCAAGGTTTCTTTCAAAACTCTGCCTCCAAAACCCCTTGTCTTTTCCGATTTAGGTTTTGTTAAAGTTGTTTTGAAGCTTTCTGTGGTTTTTAACATGTTTTACTGTGTTTCTTTATGTTGTTCTTCTACTGGAGTTTGCATGTTAAAAGTCTTAGTTTCTTTTGAGGTTTCTGAATCTACTTTTGTTAGTATTTGTCTAATTTACTCATTTTCATTTCTAGAACTCGATTGAAGGTTAAAACCCTAAAATTTGGGGTTCAGTCAAGTTCTGAGGCTATTTGCTATGTGATTTACTTGGTCGTCATGCTCTGAATTTGATTGATTTCAAAACACTAACGTCTTTGGACCTAGATTCGAAATCTTTTTGTTTCATCCTCTATTTCTTTATGTGATTTTGACTTCCTTGAAACTAGACTACAGTTTTCAAAAAGGTCTTTTTTTACTTGATCCCTTTGCATGCTATTTGATACTCTCTCTTTTCTCTATTATTGAGTTACTAAGATTGACCTATGTGACTACCATATTTCGATGGTTCACTACTTACTGACTTCGTGATTGCATGATTCTTCGCTTTGTCCTAAATTCAGCCTTGCATGCCTAATACTTATGCACTCTTTTATATGGTGAATTTCCCTCTGAAATGACCTTCAATTTTGGACTGATTTTGAAATCTCCTTGTGTCATTTTGATTGCATTCATGTGTTAAGTGATTGGCTCTTTCCTTGTTTCGCCTTACTGATTCCCCTCTTTCTTGGGTTGATTTGAAAACTTTCCTTAGACTTTCAATTCTCCCATTTCTAATTGGTTTATTTGTATATTCATGAGAACCCATGTCACTCTCCTTAAATCAGTGATTTTGAAATCCTTGACTCACTGATTTGCTATGTACTAATTTTCGATTTTCTCCATATGCTGCAAATTTACTTTGTTTTTCTTACTTTATTTGGCTAACCGAGTATTCAAAGATTCTTCCCTTAATTAAACCTCTATGCACTTAACCCTATTTGTCTACTCTACACATGATGCTTACTTGATTTCCTTCCTTAAATGTTTTCTGTCCATTACCGTTTGATTTCAACTCCTTAATTAAAGGACGTCCTTATGCTGATTTGATTTTAATTGGTACATAGTTCCATAATTAATTCTAAGCTATGATTCTTGCCTTATTTTCTACTTGTTTTCTAACTATAAATACCCTGCTCTTTTATTAACACACACACACACAAACACTCTGAGTTCTCAAATCACTTACACTAAAAAAAACACTCTCTTCTACTTTACTACTTGTATTGTGGCCTGTTTTCAAAGTTCTGACACCTGCCTTTACTATATTTTGCTTCTCTGAACTGGTATGTTCTGATTAAGATTTCAGCATCACAACAATATATTTACTTAATCCTTTTACCTATTTGTCTGCCTACTGCTCGTGTTTAATTCTGTACTTGTTTTCGCAATTCTGCCTGTTCTGAATATATGATATATCCTAAACCCCTACCCCAATGTGTTTGGTACTGATGGCTTGTTTGAGGCATGACAGTATTGAGTAATGCTGTCTATGACTCAAAACTCTATGTCACCACTATATGTTGGGTATTCTGGTTGATTTTGTAAGAATAACAACACTCCCTATTACTGTGCATGCCCAGAATTAACTAGTTCCTAAGTACATAGGCTCTTTGCAAGCTCCCAATCCCTGAACCCCTTTTATGTGAAGTTATCAATTTTGTAATTGTTTCCCAACACCTCTTTCCTCTCCTTTACTTCCTTAGTTCTTAAAATTCTGTTTCTGCACTTCCACTCTCTCTTAGACATAAGTTCTGCCCCCTCTTGTGAGCCTTGCCTTGGGACCCATGAGCTCCCTCTGAACTTGGACACTTGAGGGCTGGCACTTCCACACTGCACTTGTCCCTATTCTGGTAATACAATTTGGGTGTGAGCACTGCCCGGAGTCCCATTGAGTCTCTTAGGGAACTCTGACACACTCAAATTGGACAAAGGCTTTGGATCAATGGTCTTTGAGTTGGTTTATCTCGTAACTCAGAGAGGAAGTCAAGAATCAGGCCTCCTTTAGTTGTACTTTCTTTGTATTTTTCTGTTATGATATAGTTTGTTATTCTGGTTTGTAATAAGTTGTAATAAACACTTGGGGCTAGCTAGTAAAAAGGGTGGGTAATTATGCATACAAGGGTAGAAAACATGCCTATAGGGTGTTTTAACTCATGCATATTCGAACTTCACCTAGAGACAATGCCTGTAGGATACTTTTCCAACTTCACGTAGAAAACTTGCCTATAGGGTACTTTTAATTCTGCATATTCAACTTCATGTAGAAAACCTGCCTATAGGGTACTTTTAATTCTACATATTCAAACTTCATTTAGATGCCATGCCTATAAGGTTTAAAACGAGTAATGCATAGAAATAATGCCTATAGGGGTTTCTTAAATCAATCTGATTCTCTTTCATTCGCAGTCAATGTTAGATAACATGCTCATAGGAATTAAAGTCGGTAACAGTAGATACTACCAAATGCAAAACCTGTAACCAGTTTAGTTTTTTTGTTCATTGTGCTTCTCTTAATAACCAAATTCCCTCGCTTAACAAGGTTTAACAAGCATGCTTATAGGATTTCGAATAATGTATTTCAAGCTTCTACTATCTCATCACCTTTTAAATTCGGTAGATATCATGCCTATAGGACCCCGTCTAAACACTTAGGCAAGCCTTAGAATAATAACTGTAAAACTGAATCTGTTAATGACTATAACTAGCAGGCAGGCCTGATTCGGACTTCTTATTGAGTTATGCAATAAACTAAAACTACCTCAACAATCTCATCTCGCTCGTCTTTAATGCTTTTCAATCAGACCTAAGCAGTATGTGTAAGACATGCTACTTTATGTGTTTGTTCGAGGAGGTATCCTTGAGCCTATATGCTTATGTGTTTCCCCTTATATATGCAATATGTGTTTTTGTATGCCGCCTTAGAATTTTTACCTTTGAAACTCCAAATAAGCCCAACATCCCTACCTTTAAGGATTAGTAGTTCTAAGTACCTCCATGATTGATAGGAATGGGACGGGTAATAGCATGCAATAAGTAATCGAGACCAATACGCGCTTTAATACCTTAACGGGGTGGGAAGGGTAGATATGGATATGATGACCACGCGATAATTCACGTGTAGCCCCTCATTGAGGAGTGATTACCGTACATTGTGTAGGGTGATCCATATTTTCAATAAACCTAGGACCCCATTTCCTTTATTCTTTATTCTTTTAGCAATTTAACTCCTTATTCTAAAAAATCAGCTTTTCTAATTGTTCTTGTAGAACTTGTTTACTTTCAAACCATTATGTGTTGAAATCCCCTATTATTTGAGCCTTATTTGCTTATACATTAATTGCATCTCAATTCACAATAATTGTCTGGCCGGGAACCATACTAGTGGATTCTGAGGGGTGCCTAACACCTTCCCCTTAGAATAATGTCAAGACCTTACCCTATCTCTGGTTATTCAAATCGAACTCTTTTAGTGTCCTAATACACTCTAATCATTAGGTGGAAACTCTCTAAATTCAAACCCAGTTCCCAAAAGGAATGAGTTGTCTCTCCAAATGTCATAAGCCCGATTTTTGCTTAGGAGAAAAAAGGGTGCGCGACAGAGAGAAACTTGAGAGAATGTTTTTAGGGTTCTAAGATCTTAATATACTGAAAATATGACTTAAATTAGGTTGAGGTGTATATATATGTGTCTTAAACCGCCTATATGGTCCCAATAGAGAGCTACTTGGCGCAGTCTCGCGAAAACGTGAATATCTCTCTACTACGAGATCGTATTGATGAATGGTTTAATGCGTTTGAAACTAGACTCATAGATCTTCAATTTAGTGGATAAATAACCAGTAATTCCAAGTAAATGGGAGAAAAGCTTAGTAACATTTGACCTAAAGTTTAAGTAATATTATGAACTTAAGTTGCAACAACTTTTGTTTCATGACTCGTTTGACTTCAAGAATTATGATACGTATATTATATGATTAAAATACCTTAAAACACAACCTCTTAAAAATATTAAGAACCTCTAGGTTTCCCCGAAAATACGAGTTACAACATCCTTGATTTATTTAACTTCTAATACTTGTTAACTACCCTTATACACCCTTGTATCAATTAAGACCAATAGGATTAACTTCTTATTATCTTAAGGATAATCTTCTTAGATTTACATCGCCTAACTTACGACATGAACTAATGTACGTGAATATTGATTGTAATAGGTTGTTTGGGTTTCGAGGAGATTTTGGATTGAGTTGGAACACCTAGTTCCTAGTTTGGAAGTTTAAGTTTGAAGTATTAATCAAGTTTGACTTTTATGAAAAAACATTGTCGGAAAGGTGTTTTGATGGTCTTTCTAGGTTCCTATGTTGACTTTTGACTTAGGCGTACACCCGGAATTGAGTTCGGAATTTCCTAGGATGAATTTGCTCTTTTTGCTGAATGTTGCCAATTTGAAGGTTTAGAAATTTCCTAAGTTTGACCATAGATTGACTATGTGGCTATCGGATCCGGATTTTAGTTTCTAGACTTGAAATAGGTCTGTTTTGTTATTTGGAACTGGTGTGCAATGTTTGGTGGCATTTCAAGTTGGTTTAGTAAGAAGCAAATGCTTGGTTGTGATTGTAGAAGTTCTTGAGTTTCATTGTGAATTCGATGTATTTGGTGTTTTATTCATGTCTATGGATGTTATTTTTTTTATTTTGAGCTCGTGAACGAGTTCTTATGATGTTTATTCACTTTTGTGGACATCTGGTGTGGAGCCTCAGGGGTTCGGGAAAGTTTCAGACGTGTTTTAGAATATTTTGGACGTGTTTCAGTGTTATCGGTTTTGCTGGTGCTGTATATTTTGCAAATGCGAGAACCTGTTTGTATTTGTGAACCTCGCATTTGCGAGATACTTGCCACAATTATGGAAATGGGCTAAGGGTGAGAAGCATCGCAATTGCAAAGGTGGGTCTGGGCAGGGGCTGGTCGTATTTGTGATTACTTGGTCGCTTTTGCAACCCTTGCCGGTTTCTCATTTGCAAAGTATAGGTCACATTTTAGACATTCTCAAGGCTCGGCAGACTTTACATTTTGCGTACCTCTGATCGTAAATGCGATATCTGAGGCTGGTTTTTCGTAGGAATTACGGGACTTAGACTCACTATTTCATATTTCGAGATTGGGAGCCTGGTTTGAGGCAATTTTTGACGCATTTTTCACCCACTTGGATTAGGTAAGTATTTTTGACTCAATTTTTCATTGATTTCATCTTTGATTTATCATTCAATTGTTGAATCCATGAGTGAGAATTGAGGGGTTTGACAAACTTTTCTAAAGACGAAAATTTTGCATTTGAGAGTCTATTTGGATTTCATTTTGAAAACTAATCATATATTTGGAATCATGAGACTATGGATAGTCGAGATCTATCTTTTGACTTGCGGTTTGACTGCAAGAGCCATTAGTTGACTTTTGTTAACTTTTTAGGAATTGGGTAAAGATTGCGAGTTTATTAATTAAAATTGATATCCTTTGCATTGGTTGATATTATTGAGTCATTTGTACTATATTTGGGCCGGACGAATGTGAATTTTAAAGGAAAATCATTTTTAGAGTGTAGATTTCTCTTAATTGAGGTAAGTATCTTGCCTAATATTGTATGATAGAATTATCCCTTAGGATTTGGTCTAAATTGTATATTTATTTTATGTGAAACGGCGTGTACACAAGGTAACAATTGTGTAAGCGTATGTGTGACATATGGCCGAATTAGACATTAGGCTATTAACATGCCTTGAATTGGGGTTGTTTGCTAAATAAAATATGATTTATTGTTGAATACTCCCCCCACATTTATGTTATTTTCATGTTCTTGTGCACATTGTTGTTGAGCTGTGAGCTTATATCTTGGTGTGTCTTTGGGAGTTGATAATTTTATGATATTATGGCACATGTGAACATATTGTGCGGGTTGATTGTTTATGTATGGAGTATACAGATAGTGAGATGCGCATGCAGTGTCATAAGGAAAACACTTCATTGTGATATGCATGCGGCTAGGTAATGGTGGTTATATGTGCATGTTGCGACATAAAGGAGGCATTACATTATTTATGTGCATGTGACGACATAAGGGTAGCTTTGATGGTGATGTTATGAGGTACATCGGAATGTTCCCTTGATGTTATTCATGTGTTGGAATCCGAGTTGATGGTTTTTATCACATACTTGTTTCTTAAATGTTTCTATCTTGTGCTTTTATGAGTTGTTTCTTGATTTTAATAGGCTATCACATACCCCGCTCCCATTAATATTTTATTGAAAAAATGGATTATTCTATGTTGAATTGTTACATGCTCTTCGAGCTTGTTGATATTTGTTCCATCATGCATTCCCTTGTTAATTTTCTTTTGATATCTTGTACATGTTATTTGACTAGTGAGTATCATGGCTTGAACCACGTCACTACTCCACGGAGGTTAGTGTTGATACTTGTTGGGTACCGACTGTTGTGTAGTCATACTACACTTCTGCACATTCTTTGTGCAGATCCAGGTACTTCAGATCGAGCTAATCGTTAGGAGGTGCTAGAGCTGGTTGGAGACTTCAAGGTGTCCATGTCATTCTGTTTGCAAGCCTCAGAGTCACCCTCTTTAATTTAATTCTAGTGTTTATGTATTCCAAATAGTATTGCACTTTTTGATACTTGTCATGTATTTCTTGTAGAGCTTATGACTCAGTATTCTTAGGTTTTGGGATGATGACTGTTATATCTCCATTTTACTTTATTATGGTATTTCTCAGTTTTTATTTAAATTTGAGTTGTTATATTTTGATTGCTATCGTTATGTGATAGGCTTACCTAGTCTTAGAGACTAGGTGCCATCATGACCCTTATGATGGAATTTGGGTCGTGACAAGTTGGTATCAGAGCTCTAGGTTCATGGGTTCTACCAGTCATAAGTAAGTTTAGTCGACTATTGCAACTCGGTACGGAGACGTCTATACTTATCATTGAGAGGCTACAGAACTATTACGAAAAAATTTCACTTTTTTCATTCCTTATCTGGCTAATTTATTGATTTTAGACTTTGTGCCTTTGTATTTTTATTCTCTCATAGATGGTGAGGACATGAGCTTCAATTACTTGTGATGTTGTCCCCAGGGCAAGTGTTGCTAGAGGCCGAGGTAGAGGCAGAGGTAGGACACATGCCGCAGCGAGGGACCATGCTAGATCTGTGACTGAGGAGCCACCAGTAGCTCCGGCCAGGGAGCAGGCACCTAAGGTGTATGTTGCTACCGCTGGACATTAGGAGACCTTGGCATATTTTTTGAGCTAGTTTGGGACCATTTCTCAGGCAAACTTGATTCCGATTGTACCAACTACCTCACAGGCTAGAGGATGAGCTAAGACTCTTGCCACCCATACTCTAGATCAAGTTTAGTCGACTATATCATGCGTGCTATGGTTTGGTAGGGTTGAGCGGGGTTGACCTTACTACTTTCCATGTGACGGGTCTGGCATATAGATGGTGGCAGACTTATAAGGCGAGTAGGCTAGCGGGCGCAACACCACTTACTTCATCCTAGTTCTCTGATCTTTACCTGAGGGAGTTTATTCCACAGACTCGTACGGACGAGTTGCACACCAATTTTGAGAAGTTGCGTCAGTGGAGTGTGGCTATGTCCACGTATGCTATGAGGTTTATTGAGTTATCTCATCATGCACCTACTTTGATTTCTACTGTTGGAGATATAGTCCGTAGATCTATTGAGGGACTCACTTATAGTCTCAGATTTGGGATGGCATGGAGTTGTAGACCGAGACTGTATTCCACCAGGTTGTGCAGATTGCTAGGAGGTTAGAGCATATCTGTGGGCAGGAGAGGGGAGATAGGTAGCTAAGAGGCCTCGAGGTTTCAAAGGTTTTAGTGGTTCCCACACATCGGTTACAGCCCATCATGGTAGAGGTTTTGTCAGTTGGCTAATTCAGTCTACACTTCAGGTTAGCTGATTGAGATTGCCAGGGACCCCAGGTGTCACAACCCAAAACATGAACTGTCGTGATGGCGCCAATGGATGGTACTAGGCCAGTTGTCATTACCAAAATGCTTTCAACAATAACCAAAAATAAAACAAGACATTTAAAATAACTGAAGTCTTTTTCATAAAATGTGGTGAACCCTAAAACATAAGTGTGGAAATAAAACCCGAAATCGGGGTTTCACTAGTCATGAGCATCTAACATAACCGATCCGAAAGGAACAAGTCTAACATATTCTAGAATCTAAAATACAAAAAATAAGGAAGATGGAGAAGAAGAAAGCAGGGCTGCGAACGTCGACAACTACCTTGCGATCTCCAATGACCAGCTACGAGTACTATCAACAATCACCGCGTCCAACAGCTCCTGGATCTGCACACGAGGTGCATGGAGTAATGTGAGTACACCAACTCAGTATGTAACTATAAGTCCCCGTAAAATTCTTCCTAAAAATCGGGATATCGTGGTGCCAAGTTAGGGTTATGTGTTAGAGATTTATGTAATTCATCACGGCGAGCTAGGGACTTTTTGGATTGAAATGTGCATTAAAAAGTTAAAGGAAAATGTTCGTAGAGGTATGCATTTCTGTGTACCATTATGCGGCCGCATAATCACTCTGCGGGCCGCATATTTTCCATTGAGTGAGGCAATTTTTTGGCCAATTTTTAGGTCATTTTTATGGCCCATTATGCGATCGCATATCCACTTTGAGGGACACACATTGGTCGCATAATCGTTCTTAGACTTTTGGGAAGGGAGATTCTTCGGCACATTATGCGACTGCAGAACAGGTCTTCGGACCGCATAATGGTCACAAACCGAAGCAGAGAGATCAGGCCTGAGAGCCACTTTTTGCGGTCACTTTGCGGACCACATGTTGATACCCAATTTTCTCTATATATTTTCAATATGCAAAATAACTTCAAAATAACATATATATGCATATATAAGCATGCCCAAATGTTTTATTATTTTTCCATAATTTTTAAAGGTTTAAATTGATTTATTTTCTCCCTTTTATCCATAAAATACCAATAATTATTTCCAAAATTATTATCTTGATAATTCATCTATTGGATTTTTATATTTATTCCAAAATATGGCTAAGGTAATTTTTACAATTTTATTTAGTATTTTCAAAGCTAAATTGCACATAATTGTTATATTGGGCCTTTTAAGGTTTAAATATATTTTGTACGCATAAAATTGGGCCCTGTATTATTAAGTTGTTATTTTTGTGTTATAAATCATTTTAGTACTTTCAATTTATTTTCAGAAAATATTTACTATATTTAATAAATTAAAAAGGAAAAAATGGCTATTTAAATAACAAATCATTTGTATTTCAATTATAGCCTAAATTAGACCCCAAATCCCCAGCCCAATTTTTATTTAAACCCGACCCTAACCCTTTTAAACCAAACCCGGATCCCCACCTACCGCATTTAATCTAGGCCGTTGATCATTCAGATCAATGGCCACCATTCCACCTTACCATTTTTAACCCCAAACGACCCCCTAACCTAAATCATTTCTCACCAGTTTGCCGCCCTTGAATCCCCTCTCCTCTCAAACTCTCTCTGAAACCTAAGGCTAACCCTAGCCACCGCCACCCAAATACACCCTAAACCACTTCAATCCTCACTCGATCCATGGACTCCCATAGCTGTTACAGACGTGTACTCGTCTCCTATGTCTCTTTGTGGCTTGCTTTCGTGATCCCATGGAAAGATCTCAAAGAGATCAAATCCAGATCCTGCTCGACTTCCATCTATGATCTTTTTCCGGCTATCCATGGCCGATCGAGTCAGATCCATGGCTTTTCCGGCTAGATCGGTAACTTTTCGAAGTTTTTCTGACTTTTCTGGGTTATCTGAAACCCTAACCTTTAAGATCTTTCGATTTTCTTTCAGATCCATCTTAGATCTGTGTATGTTATGAGACTTTTAAGTGTTTTCCTCAAAGCTTTTCCGATTTTTTCAAAGCGACACTCCAGCTTCAAAAATTAGGGTTTTTCTTAAACTTTTCTAAAAGACTTCTTCTCTGATTTTTCAGTATTAGCTTATGATTTTACTATGTTTAAACGGTTTTTTATGTTCTTCTTCTACCTGGTTCATCCTGTTTGAAACCCTAAGTGTTATGGCTCTATCCTGGGTTTTGAAACTCTCTTTGTTTATTTTATACGCATGCTTGGTTCTATTAAGTTCTTTGTGTTTGAATCCTTTTCCTTGTTTGACTTATCGGATTCTGAGTTCTTACCATTTTCTAACTCGACTATTGTTAAAACCCTAATTTCTTAAAAGATTTTCCTCACTTATTGCTGTGAGTTACTTACTTTTTTATGACTTTCTTTACCTGTTAGACTGGTTTCTTCACTTTGGTTCAACGTGTGAGCCATAACTTCTTGACCTTGTTGATTACCATGCTTTGAATATTCTGAGCCTATTCATGTCACTCCTGTATGTTTATGTTCATCTAGTTTGCTCCTTTTTGTCAATATGTTTGACCCTGCATGTCTAATACGCTTGTTCATTCCTTTCTATTTATATGTTGAAGTGCAGAATCATGACCATTTCTTGACTGATCCTGATTTCCTTAAGTTACGACTGATTGCAAAAAAGTTTTCTTATAAACCTTAATTTTACTCATTTGTTTAAATTGATTGATTCCTTCCCTTTATTTGTTGTGATGTTTTACCCCGCTGAACACCTGTAACTCAATTGTATACTCTATATTTTTACTATCCCTTATATGGTCAGAAATCAATCTTCCTCATATTGATTTTATTTCCTTAATTATCCCATTAGTATCCATTAAGCAGTAATTCCTTGATTAAAGGGAAGTACTTGTATTCATGGGATTTTGATTGTGATTATTTCCATATTTGTGTTAAACCTTTACTTGTTACCTTATTTTTTACTCATTTTAAAAGTTATAAATACCCTATCCTCTGTTCTTTAAAGACACGAACAACTGAGTTCAAAAAACACACACTTACACATTCAAACTCTCTTTCTTTCTCTACTACTTGTGCTACTGCCTTGTCTAGCCGGCTGGAAGCCAAGGCTGGATTTGGAACCCTGATTACTTTTCATTTTTTTGTCTACTTCTGCTTTTGGTCATGTTAAGATACATTACCAGTATGCTATAATATGTCCCCTTCCCTTTAGATTAATGCACTCTCCTATGTGTGTTTCAAGGCATATTCTGTTAGTAACTTATTGTGTACTTGCGATCCTAAACCCCTATCCCTTCCATGTGTCTGTGTTCTTTTGGCTGGTTTGTGACCATGCCAGTATCAGCTATTGTTATGCATGTACAAACCAAACCCTTGCTGGGGTTATGTGTTTACAATCAAATGTCTGCGTGTCCCAAATCCCTTGGCCCCCTTTGTATGACTATTGATTTTGTGTGTGATCCCATTTTGGGAGTTTGAGTTTTGTTTACTACTACAACTGCTTTCAATCACCTTTGTTACTGATTACTTTTTTAAAAAATGGATTTGACAGTCCAGTTTTTACACAAACTCTATTTCAAACTATGTCAAGAACTCTCACATATATTCTTAGAATACTAGGTTCTGCCCCTCTTGTGTGAGCTTTGCCTTGGGACCCTTGAACTCCCTCTAAACTTGGACACATAAGAGCCGGCCCTTCCACACTTCACTCACTTTCTTGGTTAAACAATCCGGGTGTGACCATTGCCTGGGATCCTTTAAGGTCCTTAGGAAACTCTGACACACCTAGATATGAGCAAGTCTTTGGAACAATATTGGCATTAAAGTGGTTTATTACATAACTCATAGATGAAGTCAAGATCAGGCTTCCTATGGTTGTACCTTCTTATTTTTTCACTTCTTTTGAAATTCAATCATTTGGTCTGTAATAATTTGTAAACAAGTTTGGGGTTGGCTAGTGAAAAAGGATATGAAACATGCATGCTTTAGTTATCAAAAGGGTAGAAAACATGTTAATAGGTTTATATTCCTATTTGCGCAATAAAAACCATGCTTAGGACTCATTTAATACATTAAAGATCATGTTCTTAGGACTTATACTTATTGTTTTCAACATGTCCATTTCACTATCACATCATGTAGAAAATCCTGCGTTAAATGTGTTAATAATCGGTGTTTCTATGATCATGTTCTTACTGCCATGCACACTTAGAGATCCTGTTTTAGGCTAAACAAATAAACATATCATCTCTGCATATTCTGGAAATCATGTTCAAACGCTATAATATTTGTTCATATAGAAATCTTGCCTAGGATACTACATTATTCTGGATATCTGTACATTAGATACCATGTGTTTAGGATTTCATTTTCTTAAATATGCTTAGGCTAACAATGAATGCATAAAAGGAATAAAACAATTATACTCAGTTTTTTACAAGAAACTGGCCATATTTCTATATGCTGAACACCTGGAACAACATGTTGTAGGTACTATAATAATCTCCAAACTGTCTTAGCAATCCTTAATAACTACCGAATACTACTTACGCCTAGGCAAGCCTTAGGTAATTACCTAAATAAAACCGGAGCTGCTTTTGTTTAATTATAAACTGCTACAACCAGCAGGCAGACCTGATTCAGACTTCTTTTCTGAGTTATATAATGAATCCGGTTCTGACTTAAACACCATGCTTTAGGATTTTTAAATTCAGACCTTAATTGTGTATGAGTCGTGCTATCTATGTGCATTATTTGCGAAGGTATAACTGAGCTTTATATTTTCTTATATGTTTTCCGTAATTACAGTTTTATATGTTTTGTATGTCGCCTTAGCATTTTACCTTTAAACCTAAGGGTCATCCTAGCACCTCCTTCTTATAGGAATAGGAGTCCTAAATTCCTCCGGGACTGATAGGAATGGAACGGGTAACAACATGCAATAGAGGTCGAGACCAACCCTCTCTTTAATTACCTTAACGGGGCGGGAAAGGGTAGCTATGGATATGATGATCGGTGCGCTAATACCATGTGTATCCCCTCTTTTGAGGAGTGTCATACCGGGTATTGCATTGATATGATCCATATTACAAACAAACCTAGGACACCCCCTTTATTTTTATAAGTATGCTTAAACTATAACTCTTTTCAACACCTTACTATTATTAATCATTTTTCAAACACTTGTGTATTTAAACTTAAAATCCCCTATTACTTGAGCCTTATTTTTTTACTTGCTAATTGCACAAATTTACAAAAACTATCTGGCCGGGAACCACCCTAGTGGATCCTGAAGGGTGCATAACACCTTCCCCTTAGGATAACTTCAAGCCCTTACCCCATCTTTGGTTATCAAACATAGTTGTAGTTGGACCTTATAGGTGCATTAACGCACCTTAAAATCGTTAGGTGGAGACTCTTCAAATACCCAATTCCCAAAAAGGAAATGAGTCATTACACCCCATGAACGTCGAAACCCGGACTCCTTTCCGCGGAGGGAAAAAGGGGGCTCGATAGCATGGCGACTCTACTGGGGACATTTAGGCTTTTACCATTTCAGATTGTTCTTGTGAATTTGTACCCTCCCTTATGTGCAATTACTTGTTTAATTCCTTTAAGCGTTTAATTTCTTTTCATAAGCGAAACTGACATATCTTCCTTGTTTCCTTCCTTTATTGCTGCTTTAAATTATAAAATTGTTGTATTTATCGCTTTTTTGACGTGCAAATACATGTCAATATGCTTTTAATTATTGCATAATCATTCTCAACATCATACTTCACTCGTGCCAAACAAATACTATATCAACGCTTGATGAGTGGTTGCGCTCTTCCTATGTCATTACCCTCTAAATTCGGAAAGGCATATTTGCGGTAAAACTAGTCGATCAGCAGTGTTGTTGACAGTTCCGTGCCTTCCCCCTTGAGTTATCCGCTCAAGGGTACCAGTCTAAAACCCTAGAGAAACCTTACTTGGTTAAATTGTGCATGCATCATGGTCAATCCTAGCCGGGTCAATTCACTGGGTTTCCCTAAACCCAAACAGACATCATCATGTTCTATGAATTTCTTGGGAGAGCTAAATGCTGCATCCTAATTATTGTTATTAAATAGTCGAATCTGGTGGGGATACGATCCTAACCTTAGTTGTCTAGCAGAAATATGAGGCACGAAGTCCCTAGATTCGGTATGGTCACCAACAACCACCCAAGATTGCAAAGCTGGTGGATAGATTTACACTCAAGTGACCAAACTCTCATCAGAAAATATATGGGTAATTTATCATCCCTCCTAGAGGTCCATCCTAACAACATGATCATAGAAACTGCTAAGTTGTTCTGGGATTGTGAAAGGGATGTGTTCCGCTTTGGGGACATTGAAATGACACCTTTGCTAGAGGAGATAGGAGGACTGTCTAGTCTAGTGTGGGAAACTCCGGGTTTGCTAATGCTTGAGAACCGCAAAGGCAAGGATTTCCTGAAAATGATGGGTTTGAGAAGAATGCAGAATTGACATGCATGAAGGAATCATACATCCCTTTTAACTACTTGTATGAAAGGTACGGTCACAACAAATCCTACCGTACCTACCCCGATGAGTTTGCCATCACATCCTTAGGACACATCCATTGTGGGGGTTTTCGTCTTCATGTTCTGCTTCCTGGGTCTAATCGTGTTTCCGACGAAGAAATGGAGAATGCATACCGGGCTGGCTATGGTAACCAAGACCCTAATGGAGGGGATTGGTGGGCAGACATTCAGCATTGTACTTATGATCATTGCAGACATATACCGAGCCTTAGAGAAATGTCAATGAGGATCAATACACTTCGAAGGCTGCAATTTACTACTTCAACTCTGGCTCATGGAACATCTCCAAAGAAGCGAATACCGACAAGAAATTTAGCGAAGGGATTAGGATGAAAACATCTCTTTCCACCATCCCAAGCGAATGAATTACATCCTCGACCTGTTCGCTCATCCTGAGAATGCCAAGGGATGGGTTGAGCTATTTGATAATCTTACTGAAGAACATGTTCAATGGATGTTCGAGTGGTTTCCGACAGAGGAGTTCATCGCTCGATCTAGAGATGCACTTTTCCTGATACTAATCGGTCTAAGAGGAACATACCCTTACATCCCTCTTCGAGTTATGAGGCAATATGGTAGGAATAAATTTATACACAGGGTCGACAAGATGAGCCATTTCCAATCCGACTTCCAAAATAATGATAGTCCCTACAAGTTCCAAGCCCAGGGTATGTGGCACTGCAAGATCGTAATGGAAAAAAACACCATCGAGCTAGAAAGATATCATGTTGGTTGTACTCATTTCTATTCAAGTTGGTTGGAAGGCGATCATGATGGTCTGGTCCAGCCAGGGTTCGTTCGAGGTCAAAAAAGTATAGATGAAAGGGCCGAGGCGCAAGTCATGTACAACTAGCTGCATAAAAGGATCCGCGAATGTGAGAGCGAACACCGCGAGATACAAGAATCCAACTAGAAGCTGCTTGACGAATGGAAAGACATGGCTATCAGTGTCTACAAGAGTCTAGGATACTTAGAGCGAGGCATAGTAGAATTGGAGAGAAAGTTTCTCAAAAGGGTTGAAGATTGTCAAAATGTTGAAGGGACCGAAGGCGGACATCTGGCCAGAGCATACCTGTTGCTGGGACTTCACGAGCTAGGGAAGCTGTTTGACAGAGCCAAGGATGCTGAATCTAGGGAAGGTCCTTCAGGGACCAAGTAGATAGGAGTTTATCTTTTTTGCTTTATAAATGTAATAAGGCCAATGGCCATTAGTGACTTTTATTTCTTGCTTATTTAGTGTCTATTTGGGATTTTTCTGTTTTTGTTTATCAATAAAATGAGCATTTAGCATTCGAAGTTCTCCAAATTAATTTATCACTAGGCCTACCTCGAGCACAAAGAGGTGTCCCAAATTAGGATACGTTTTACATTCCCGCGCTATGTGTTTAAATATTGCAATACTTTTTATAATCCTCACCGACTTGATTACCTTTTGGTTTTTATTTTTGTTTTTGTTTTATTATTCCCCTCCACAAACTCCTCCTCTCAGTCCCATTAAAGGCAAGAACAAAGGCAAAATGGAATACTTGTAACAACATCATGAAGGAGAACACTGTTTAATGGGTTGAGGCCACTGATGGCCAGGGCATTCGGTTTCCAAATGAGAACGTGTCACAACTTGAACAAAAACTAATGAAATTCCAGGAAGAACTTGATCAGGTTCGAAATCTGGCAAACCTATTATTTTCCCTCAGCACCACAAACATAAAATTCCCTAACACTCAAAACCATACACCTCCTCAAAACATCCCAAAATAGAAAAATCATCCCACACCTCACCATCACGCAGCTCCACCAAATAACTAATGCAACACCTGCCATACCCCAAAACACACTCCACTACTCATCCCAGAATCTCAGAACTCCACAAATGACCATTTACACACCCATACACCAGGCCAGCATAACACTCCTATCTACGTGGAGAACATGCCACACTCCACCTAACCTATCTCATGCACAACTGAGTCTCATGAGAAGAATCTTCTTATCAGGAACTTGGCCGAGGAACTTAAGAAACTAACCAGCCAGATTTATGGCATTAAGGGAAGAAAAAGAATCGAGGGGCTGAACTATGAGGATCTTTGCATACAGCCTAATGTCGAACTGCCCGAGGGGTATAAACCTCCAAATTTAAAAATGTTTGATGGTACGGGTGATCCAAGAGTCCATCTGAGGAAATACTGCGACAAGTTGGTTGGAGTGGAGAAGGATAAAAGGATCTGCATGAAGCTGTTCATGAGGATTTTGAAGGGAGATGCGTTATCTTGGTATATCAGCCAAGATCCCAAGAAGAGGTCAAGCTGGGTAGGCATGACATCTGACTTTATGGATATGTTCAGGTTTAATACAAAGAATGCGCCAGACGTCTTCTATATCCAAAATCTAAAGAAGAAACCCACAGAGACGTTTTGCGAGTATGCTACTCGCTGGAGGTCTGAAGCTGCTAAGGTCAGACCTGCCTTAGAAGAGGAATAGATGAACAAGTTCTTTGTCCGGGCTCAAGACCCACAGTATTATGAACGGCTGATGATGATTGAGAACCACAAATTCTCCAATATTATCAAACTGGGTGAAAGAATTGAAGAAGGTATCAAAACCGGTATAGTTACAAACTTTGAAGCCTTGCAAGCTACAAATAAGGCCTTACAGTCCGGTGGTGTGTCCAAGAAGAGGGACGCAGGGGCCGTGATGGCTGCCCAGAGGACCAAATCTCCCCTCAAATACCAAATATATCAAATACCTCCACTCACATACCAGCCGACCCCAAATTACCAAGCACTCTCACCCTCATACCAAGCTCTGCCACAAACTTATCAATCATCTCCACCTCCTACATATCAACCTAATTCACCCAGATACTCCCAACCCGCTCATGTCTACCAAACTTATAACGCTCCACCATCCCATTATCAATCATCCCCCGCACGCCAAAATTTCCCTAGACCCCGACCTAATTTTGATCGCAGACCTCCAAAATAATATACAGCCATTGCTGAACCCATCGACCAGCTGTATGAGAGACTCAAAGTTACTAGTTATGTCACCCCCATCCTTGCTGCAACCCCTGAGAATCCTTCTCAGTGGGTTAACCCAAACAAATCCTGTGCATACCACTCCGGCATGAAAGGGCACATGATCGATGAATGTCGTTCCTTGAAAGACAAGATATTGTATTTGATTTATTACAAGATCATTGTGGCAAAGGAACCCGCTCCAAATGTCCGCAATGACCCTCTGCCAGACCATAAGGGTGGATGTATCCACATGATTGAAATAGAAGATGACTGGGATACCGAGGATTAATCGGGTTGATCGTAGAAGGTGATGACCCAAAGAAACTGACAATTACTCTCAACCCAATCATGGTCCAGATCAAAACGTCCGAGGATGCTGAGGTGAAAATGTTTGTACCACTTGAGTTTGAAGCAATACCATCCGCAAAGACACCAGCACCGATTGAGGTTGAATTCATGTCTCCATCAAATGCACCCGCATAATTTGAGGTTACAGTTTTGCCACCTAAGGCACATGTTCTGTTCGGGATAAGAATGGTCACGCCAATCCCAGTGGCGATGACACCCATGATAACATTCTATACAAAGGATGTACCCTAGGAATATACAGCCTAGGCAAGAAGGAAAAGCAAGGTCAGGATTGAGGAAACTGTTGCAGCATAGGGTATGACAAGAACCGGTAGAGTCCATACCCCTGAACATCTAGCTGAATCAAGCAATCAGGCCTCCAATCGGCCACCCATCATTAAGACAAGCCTAGACAATCTTTGGAGGAAAATACAGGCCAAGGAGTATTCGGTCATCGACCAGTTAAACATGACGCCAGCACAAATCTCCATTCTCTCTTTGCTGCAAAATTCTGAGTCACACAAGAATGCTCTGTTAAAGGTGCTAAGTGAGGCATACGTACCAAGTAACATCACTGGCGGGGAAATGTATAACATGGTAGGACAAGTGATGGAAAGCCATAAGATCACCTTTCATGAGGACAAGCTGCCACCTGAAGGGTTAGGGCACAACAAAGCACTGCATATCACCGTGCAATGTGAAGATTATTTCATCACCAGAATCCTGATCGATGGAGGTTCCAGGCTCAACATTTGTTCGCTGGTAACGCTCAAAAAGCTGGGTAAAGGACTGAATGAGATAATAGACAGAGCAATCAATGTGATAGCCTTCGATGGTTCTCAGAGGTCCACCATTGGTAATATTATTTTATGCTTGCAGATGGGACCAACATGGTTTGACGTCGATTTCCAGCTGATAGATGTGCCAGCATCTTACAATTTGTTGTTGGGACAGCCATGGATTCATGCTGCTGGGGCCGTAGCATCAACGCTGCATCAGGCAGTAATGTTTTAATGGAATCACCAGGAGGTGATCATTCACGGCGACGGTAGTAACCCTATATATAGTCACCACACCATTTCGGTGATCGAGGGAAGAAGGAAACTAGGTGGGGAGACTTACCACCACATCGAGCGGGTCAATGCTATCGACAAAGACAAATGGTGGGATAACAAAATTGAGAGTATACTGAATTGGAGTGGGTACGAACCTGGAAATGGTCTCGACAAGAAACTCTAAGAAATCTCTAAACCCATAAAACTCAAGAAAATGGCACTACTTTCGATTTGGGATATGAATACACCTGGGAAGAATTCAACAACTGGTCTCCACCATGGCGCGACCCTTACTACCCACTAGAGTAGCCAATACCGTATCTGGAGCAGACCTTCCAACAGGCCGACATCATTTATGGGTCAGAGGATGAAGAAGCACTTGCAAAAGTGAAGAACTTGTATCTAAAGAACGATGATATGGACTGTTGTATTATTCTCGAGGAGGAAGGGGAAGAAGGCCCTTCCATACAGGCTGTGAGTAGAGGGGCCTATCTCAAGAATTGGACCATCAGGATAACCAAAGCCCGACGTACCTCGGGGTAGCAAGTCTAAAACAAGCATTGTCCATTGTTTTATTAAATGATTTTCTTTTCGCATTTTCAATTCCTGCAACAAGATCTGCAATGTTCAAATCGGTTATGCAATTTATCAAAAGCATTTTTGACTTTTCTTATGAATCAACAATTATTGCTATCGTTTTCTCTCATTACTTTATTTATGCAGCATTACTATTACTTGTTTTGATGAACCAATGACTGTGACATGCAATGAGGCAATGCAACAAACGGACATTGATTTAGAGGAAGATGACATACCTGACGAGGTTGTCAAAGAAGTTGAGAACTTTGAGAAAAGACCTAAGTCCAACCTAGACGAGACCGAAATTGTCAACTTGGGAGATGCAGAAAACGTCAAGGAAACATGAATTAGTATTAACCTATCGCCATCATAGAAGAAACATTACACGAAATTTCTAAAAGAGTATGAGAACATATTCGCCTGGCCGTATGACGACATGACTCTTCTGAGTACGTCTATTGTTGCTCACAAATTTCCAACCGATCCAATGTGTCCACAAGTAAAGCAAAAACTCATAAAGTTCAAGCCTGATATGAGTTTGAAAGTCAAGGAAGAAGTCACCAAGCAGGTAAACGCTAAGGTTCTCAGGGTAGTAGAAAACCCGACATGGTTATCCAACATTGTGCCAGTACCAAAGAAGGATGGGAAGGTCAGAGTCTGTGTCGACTACCAGAATCTCAACCAGGCCAGTCCGAAAGACGACTACCCTTTGCCAAATATACACATCCTGATTGGAAATTGCATCAAGCATGAGCTATAGTCATTCGTAAATTGCTTTGCTGGTTATCATCAAATCTGGATAAATGAGGAAAATGATAGAGAAGCATAAGCAGTAGAACGAGAAGTTATCATTTGCTCTACTAGAGTATCGCACCACAGTCCGCATATCAACCGGGGAAACCCCCTATATGCTGGTTTACGGTACAAAGGTTGTCATTCCCACTGAGGTAGAAATTCCTTCCCTAAGGATCATACAAGAAGCTGAGCTCGACGCCGCAAGTGGGTGAAGAGTCGCTATGAGCAACAAGCTCTTATAGACGTAAAAAGAATGAATGTAGTTTTCCATGGTCAACTCTATCAGGATAGAATGTCCAGAGCCTTCAATAAGAAAGTCAAGCCAAGACAGTTCACACCGGGCAGCTGGTGTTAAAGAAATTTTTTCCGCATCAAGATGAAGCCAAACGAAAATTTTCTCCGAACTGGCAAGGTCCATACATGGTTCACTAGGTTTTGACAAGAGGAGCCCTAATACTTGCAGAAATGGATGGGGAAGTATGGCCAAAGTCGATCAATTCAGATGCAGTCAAATGCTACTATGTGTAATCTTTATGCTTTTCTTATATGATGTAAATTGAACTACGCTTGACCTGATTCCTGTTTAAGAGGGGATACGTAGGCAGCACTATGGGTTCGGTCACAACTCAATAAAATTTTTATTTCCCCCGTAATTGGAAACTGGGGCAGAATTTGGAGGAGGACCCTCAAAATTTCGAAGTAATTTCAGCCGATCACCGCACGAACAACAGTCAGAAGCATCAACCCATCAAACTGGGGCAGAATTTTGAGGAGAACCCTCAAAATTCCGTAGCTGGAGAGGTTGCAATGTCCCGAGCTACATCGCATTCATCGGTTCATCTAAAAAATTATTCTATACACTTATGTCATATTTTTACAAAAGCATGCATGTTTATTATTGAAACTGCTTTGTCTAGCAATGCTACCCCAATGATACAGACGACTTCAACAGATCGAAGCCGGACAAATAAAGCAAAGATAGTGAGGATACGAACTAACCTTCCCCTTTACAAAACTCATGATTTTCCTTTGGATGCAGGTACTAGGACGGCAAAATCACTAAACATATTGTACGCCTACGGGACAAACATTGTTCGAAATACAACTCTCAGAACCATTACACTTGCTAACATCTGCTATCAGCACACACCAATGATGTTTCGTACGTCACAATGCTCCTAGTAATCACGATGTGCAATCTGCTATCAGCTAAGAAAACTCTATTATCGTTTGTTATTTTATCTCTTGCATAAGGCTACTATTCTGCCTTCCAACTTGCATAAGGCTACCATTCTTCCTTCCGAGACTAAACGATGTCTCCATCCGTATTTGCATTGCATAAGGCTACTATTTTGCCTTCCAACTTGCATAAGACTACCTTTCTGCCTTTCGAGACTAAACACGGTCTCCATCTGAATTCTACATAAGGATACCATTTTGCCTTCTGAGGTTAAGCTCTACCTCCATCCGTATTCGCATATTTTCATAAGTCTACCTTTCTGCCTTCTTAGACTAAACGATGTCTCCATCTGCATTCTGCATAAGGCTACCATTTTGCCTTCTGAGGTTAAGCTCTACCTCCATCTGCATCTGCATTCTTGCATAAGGCTACCTTTATGCCTTCCGAGACTAAACACAGTCTCCATATGCATTTTGCATAAGGCTATCATTCTACCTTCCGAGGCTAAGTTCTGCCTCCAATTTTCTTCTAAACTAAGTGCCATCTCAAGAACTATTTATTTCGCTTTTCTTACGGGCTAAGCTCTTCCCTTCATTTAGCGAGACTAAGCTCTGTCTTGTCCACGTCATACTACCACATCTTTCGTGGGCTGAAATATTGCCAACTCTTCGAAAGGCTTCATTGTTCGTAGGCACCATCTTCATAGACCGAGAACACCATGTCATGGCCCGAGGATCTCTTTCAATCTTTTGCATATCATTATTCAAAGGCATCATGGTTCGGAGGCACCATCCTCATAGCCCGAGAACATCATTTCATGGCCTGCAAATCCTTTTATCATACACTTCATGGCCCAGGACGTCATAGTCTGAGGACGCCATTCCAAACCGTCCAAAGAAAGCATTCATGGTCCAACGAGAACTTGCATCATGTTTACATTTACGCACAATATATGCTTGTAATATTTCTAATTGTAGGTAAACCGGCGACCAACGACTACCCCAGCAGGAGCGATCCTGCTCCAGTTCCCGCAGCCATATCAAACCTAACCACTCCCGTAAACCTGCCAGTCACCCCGCCCTAGATATTGCGTCCGTTCATGAAATATCTTCATCGGCATACTTCGCCGATGATTCCTGAACTACATACGGCCTAATTCCTGTAAAACCGGGGATATGTAGGTAGCTTAGAACCCAGGGTGTCGCCTAAACCTCTTCAAACCGTTTCGCTCAGTCAAAATTGGCCATCATATCTTTACCCGAAAACTGTTTCATTCTTCTCGGGAAAAGAGGGGCAGCTTTTGATGCCTAATTTTCACTAGATATTTTCAATATGCAAAATAAATTCAAAATAGCATATATATGCATATATATGCATGTCCAAATGATTATTATTTTTCCATAATTTTTAAAGGTTTAAATTGATTTATTTTCTCCATTTTATTCATAAAATCCCAATAATTATTTCCAAATTTATTATCTTGATAATTCATCTATTGGATTTTTATATTTATGCTAAAATATGGCTAAGGTAATATTTACACATTTTTACAATTTTATTTAGTATTTTTAAAGCTAAATTGCACATAATTGCAATATTGGCCCTTTTAAGGTTTAAATATGTTTTGTATGCATAAAATTAGGCCCTATATTTTTAAATTGTTATTTATATGTTATAATCATTTTAGTACAATAAATTTATTTTCAGAAGCTATTTACTATTTTTTATAAATTAAAAAGTGAAAAATGGCTATTTAAATAACAACCCATTTGTATTTCAATTATAGCCTAAATTAGACCCCAAATCCCTAGCCCAATTTTGATATAAACCCGACCCTAACCCTTTTAAAACCAAACCAAACCCGGATCCCTACCTACCCCATTTAATCTAGGCCATTGATCATTCAGATCAACACCCACTATTTCACCTTACCAATTTTAACCCCAAACGACCCTCTAACCTAAATAAATTCTCACCTGTCCGCCGCCCTTGAATCCCCTCTCCTCTCAAACTCTCTCTGAAAACCTAAGGCTAACCCTAGCCGCCGCCACCCAAATCCACCCTAAACCCCTTCAATCATCACTCAATCCATGGACTCCCATGGCTATTTGAGACGTGTACTCGTCTCCTATGTCTCCTTGTGGCCTGTTTTCGTGATCCCATGGAAAGATCTCAAAGAGATCTAATACAGATCCTGCTCGACTTCTAATTATGGTCTTTTTCCGGCTATCCATGGTCGATCGAGTCAGATCCATGGCTTTTCCGACTAGATCGGTAACTTTTCGAAGTTTTTCTCACTTTTTTGGGTTCTCTGAAACCATAACCTTTAAGATCTTTCAATTTTCTTTCAGATAAATCTTATATATGTGTATGTTATGAGCCTCTTAAGTGTTTTCCTCAAAGCTTTTCTGATTTTTTCAAAGAGACTCTCCGTCTTAAAAAATTAGGGTTTTTCTTAAACTTTTGTAAAAGACTTCTTCTCTGATTTTCAGTATTAGCTTATGATTTTACTATGTTTAAATGGTTTTTTTATGTTCTTCTTCTACCTGGTTGATCTTTTTTGAAACCCTAAGTGTTTTGGTTCTATCTGGGGTTCTGAAACTCTCTTTGTTTATTCTATGCGCATGCCTGGTTCGATTAACTTCTTTGTGTTTGAAACCATTTCCTTGTTTGACTTATCTAATTCTGAGTTCTTACCATATTTTAACTCGACTATTGTTAAAACCCTAATTTCTTAAAAGGTTTTCCTCACTTATTGCTATGAGTTCTTTACTTGTTTTTGACTTTCTTTACCTGTTAGACTGGTTTCTTCACTTTGGTTCTACGTGTGAGCCATGACTGCTTGACCTTGTTGATTACCATGCTTTGGATAGTCCTTAGCCTATTCATGTCAACCATGTATGTTTATGTTCATTTAGTTTGCTCCTTTTTGTCAATATGTTTGACCCTGCATGTCTAATACGCCTGTTCATTCCTTTCTATTTATATGTTGAAGTGCAAAATCATGACCATTTCTTGATTGATCCTGATTTCTTTAAGTTACGACTGATTGCAAAAAAGTTTTCTTATAAACCCTAATTTTACTCATTTGTTTAAATTGATTGATTCCTTCCCTTTATTTGCTGTGATATTTTACCACACTGAATCATTTCCCCAAATTAAGTATATTTTGTACCTAGACTCAATTGTATACTCTATATTTTTACTATCCCTTATATGGTCAGAAATCAATCTTCCTCAGATTGATTTTTTCCCCTTAATTATCCCGTTAGTATCCGTTAAGCAGTAATTCCTTGATTAAAGGAAAGTACTTGTATTAATGGGATTCTAATTGTGATTATTGCCATATTTGTGTTAAACCTTTACTTGTTATCTTATTTTCTCCTCGTTTTCAAAGCTATAAAAACCTTACCCTCTGTTCTTTAAAGACACGAATAACTGAGTTCAAAAAACACACACTTAGACATTCAAACTCTCTTTCTTTCTCTACTACTTTTGCTACTACCTTGTCTAGCCGACTGGAAGCCAAGGCTGGACTTTGGAACCCTGATTACTTTTCTTTTATGCACTTTGCTTTCTCAACTAGTATGTCCTAGTTTAATGTTAAAGCTTCAACAACAACATGCTTCTTTATTTGTTTTAGCTTCTTTTATTTTTGGTCTACTTCTGCTTGTGGTCCTGTTACGATACATTACCAGCATACTGTAATATGTCCCCTTCCTTTTTGGATTAATGCACTCCCCTATGTGTGTTTTAAGACATACTCTGTCACTCAATTATTATGTACTTACCATGCCAAACCCCTATCCCCTTCATGTGTTTGTACTCTTTTGGCTGGTTTGTGATCATGCCAATATCAGCTAATGCTGTGCATGTCGAAACCAGACCCCTGCTAGGGTTAAGTGTTTACAATCAAATGTCTGTGTGTCCCAAATCCCTTGACCCCCTTTGTATGACTACTAATTCTGCGTGTGATCCCATCTTGGGTGTTTGAGTTTTGTTTACTACTACAATTGCTTTCAATCACCTTTGTTACTGATTGCTTTTCAAAAAAAATGGATTTGACAGTCCAGTTTTTACAAAAACTCTTTTTCAAATAATGTCAAGAACTCTCACATATACTCTTAGAATACTAGGTTCTGCCCCTCTTGTGTGAGCTTTGCCTTGGGACCCTTGAGCTCCCTCTAAACTTGGACACATAAGAGCTGGTCCTTGCATACTTCACTCACTCTCTTTGTTATGAAATCCGGGTGTGAGCACTGCCCGGGATCCTTTGAGGTCCTTAAGGAACTCTGATACACCCAGATATGAGCAAGGCTTTGGAATAATATTGGCATTGAAGTTGTTTATTACATAACTCGGAGAGGAAGTTAGGATCAGGCTTCCTATGGTTGTGACTTCTTATTTTTGCACTTCTTTTGTAATTCAATCATTTGGTCTGTAATAATTTGTAAACAAGTATGGGGTTGGCTAGTGAAAAAGGATGTGAAACATGCATGCTTTAGCTATCAAAAGGGTAGAAAACACGTTATTAGGTTTATATTCCTATTTGCGCAATAGAAACCATGCTTAGGACACATTTCTACATTAGAGATCATGTTCCTAGGACTTATACTTATTGTTTTCAGCATGTCCATTTCCCTATCACATCACTTAGAAAATCATGCATTAAATTTGTTAATAATTGGTGTTTCTGTGATCATGTTCTTACTACCATGCACACTTAGAGATCCTGTTTTAGGCTAAACTAATAAACATATCATCTCTGCATATTCTGGAAATCATGTTCAAATGCTGTAATATTTGTGCATATAGAAATCCTACCTAGGATTCTGCATTATTCTGCATCTTTGTACATTAGATACCATGTCTTTAGGATTTCATTCGCTTAAACACCCTTAGGCTAACTATGAATGCATAAAAGGAATAAAACAATTCTACTCAGTTCTTTACAAGCAACTGGCCATAGTTCTGTATGCTGAACACCTAGAACAACATGTTGTAGGCAATATAATAATCTCCAAACTCTCTTAACAATCCTAAATAACTAATAAATACTACTTACGCCTAGGCAAGCTTTAGGTAATTACCTAAATAAAATTGAAGTTGCTTTTGTTTAATTATCAACTGCTACAACCAGCAAGTAGGCCTGATTCAGACTTCTTTTCTGAGTTATATAACGAATCTGGTTTTGACTTAAACACCCTGCTTTAGGATTTTTAAATTCAGACCTTAACTGTGTACGAGTCGTGCTGTCTATGTGCACTGTTTGCGGAGGTATAACTGAACCTTCTATTTGCTTATATGTTTTCCCTAATTGCAGTTTTATATGTTTTGTATGTCGCCTTAGCATTTTACCATTAAACCTAAGGGTCATCCTAGAACCTCCTTCTTATAGGAATAAGAGTCCTAAATTCCTCCGGGACTGATAGGAATGGGATAGGTAACAACATGCAATAGAGGTTGAGACCAACCCTCGCTTTAATTACCTTAACGACGCAGGAAAGGGTAGATATGGATATGATGACCGGTGCGCTAATACCACATGTATGCCCTCTTCTAAGGAGTGTCATACCGGGTATTGCATTGATGTGATCCATATTACAAACAAACCTAGGACACCCCATTTATTTTTATAAGTATGCTTAGACTATAACTCTTTGCAAAACCTTGTTTTTATTAATTGTTTTTTAAACACAAGTGTATTTAAACTTAAAATCCCCTATTACATGAGCCTTATTTGTTTACTTGCTAATTGAAGAAATTTACAAAAACTATCTGGTCGGGAACCACACTAGTGGATCCTGAGGGGTGCCTAATACCTTCCCCTTAGGATAATTTCAAGCCTTTACCCTATCAATGGTTATCAAATATAGTTGTAGTTGGACCTTATAGGTGCCCCAACACACCTTAAAATAGTTAGATGGCGAATCTTCAAATAACCAATTCCCAAAAAGGAAATGAGTCATTATACCCCATGAACGTCGAAACTCAGACTCCTCTCCGCGGAGGGATAAGGGGGTGCGACACCACATAACTGTTATGCGGTCCTAGATTTCTACTTTTAAACCCGATCCTTGTCGTTATAAATTATAAAGTGGCTCATTTTAAGCATATTTCCTAATACTTTTAGAGTGAGAAAGAGGGTCTAAGAGAGAGGAAGTATCCTTCACCAAAATTGCTCCACAAATTTTTGTTTAAACTTTGAAGATATTCAGGTGAGGCACCTATATCTTCATCCTAAGAGGTAAGACTTAATTACCCCAACTCTTAATTCCAAACATAGCTAAAATGGGCCATTAGTGAGATAATTCATTGGGATGAAGGTGATTACATTGCATGCATGTATTCTTTGAAGATGTGGGGGAATTGTAAATCAAAGATAGAGAAGTATGGGGAATGGGTTGGTGTAATCTTCCATAAAAGGACCATAAGACCTTAATAAACACATAATGATTGATAAAATGCTCAAGCAAGCTAAGATTGTGATCATTTTCCTAATTATGGATTCAATTGTGCTATATTGCTAAAATAGATTGAAGTTGCGAACATTCCGAAACATTGTAGGAATTAAGGGAAAGCTCAATTGGGGTAGGTATGGATAAACCCCCTTCTTCTTAGTATAAAACCTCTGGTGTACGTGTAATTGGTGTATGTCCCTAAATTGATCATACTGGAATCGTTGCCCTAAAGTGTTGTGTTGAAAGATTTATGTTTAATGATTATTCTAAATGTTTATCATGTCGTCATGCTATTTGAGAATGTGTTTAAATATGGAATATATGTGTTGAGAAAGGTCAAGAATTCATGTCAAGAATCGAATAAAGCTGGCTATGCTTTTTGTATGAAATGCCTCCGTATGATTAAGATTTTCCATGCCTTCCCCATGTGTATGTGATGTCTTACATGATAGGCCTTATTGATGTGGATGATAATGTTAATTGAATGTATATAAAGGGAAACTTGAATTGTAAGATACGGCTAATTGGTAAGAACAATTTAATAAATGAGGCTGCTCGTGCCATGTAATGAAAGATGGGAAGAAAATATGAATTGAGATGAACTATTGAATGGTTGATGTCTCAAGTGAGATGGCCTAGCCAATCGGGCCGTGATCGGACACCATGTCACACACATGGTGGTAATTGTGCTAGATTGATTGATTGAAATTGTGGAAATGGTTGATGTCATAAATGAGATTACCTAGCCGGTCTAGTCGATATCAGACTCCGTGTATGAACACGGTGGTATTGTGGATTATGGCACATGGCACTAAGGTTATAAACTTAAATAAGATGGAAATTAACCTGAAATTGTGTGATCCTTACTTGATGTTTTCGTATGTGTTTGAAGGTTGTCTATCATGACTGCTTCCCCTTTATTTCATTGTCCTTTCTATTAAGATTGGTGTTTTTCTTTACATACTAGTACTATTCAACATTACTAATGTCCCTTTTGCCGGGGGTGCTACATATTTAAATGGATGTAGGTGGTTCCGTAGCATATAATATTAATCACAGCTAGTGGCGCGTCCTCTTTCCAGCTGACTTGGTGAGCCATATTATATAGGGGACCTATATTGTCACGCCCCAAGTTCGAGAGGCGCAACCGGCGCTCAACCGAATGAACCCGGCCGAGAAAGCCTACTAGACACTTCCTACCCCACCCTGCTTACGCTCGAGAGAATACGCAATTTAATTAATTAGAAAATAAGGGATCATACAAGTACATTACTAAGCCATTTCATTAATTACATCATTGTTGGGTTATCAAAATACATACACCTTACTATTTAGTGAAACAATAATCCAAACACAACATCATTCTTTGACCTTCCCAACACCCATATACAACCATATAATGACTACGGAGCCTCTAAGTAGATACAAAAGAAAGTACTACAAAAGTGCCAGCAACAAGGCCCTAGCTATACTTCAAAACGTGGCAATAATAAAAGCAAAAGATGTATTACATGACCCCGAGAAGAAATGGGGCTCACCAAGACTGCTGGGAATATGAAGGCAAGCACCTCATGTTGCGATCAACACTGTTGGATATGGAACCGCCTACATCCATTAAAAGATGTAGCGCCCCCGACAAAAGGGGTGTTAGTACTGTGGAATAATACTAGTATGTAAAACTAAACACCAATCTTAATAGAATGAGCAGCGAAACAAAAAAAGAAAACAAAAAGGGAGGTAGACATGATATACAATAAGAGCTTCAATCATATAAAAACATCAAGTAAGGATCACATAATTTTTGATCAAGTTCCCATCTTATTTGGGTTTGATAATCTTAGTGCCATGTGACGCAATCAACAATACCACCGTGTTCCTACACGGATATCATGCCCCGAGCCTGGGGGTGAGACCGACACCCAGTACCTCTCCTATCCTTGCATACTACTGGTGAATAAGAGACTCTGAACATGTAATGTCATATTTTTGCCATGGGCCACATTGCGAGATAATGTGAAATGCAAAACATAAAAATTAATAGAGACTAATGCTGACTAAACATCAACATAAAGCTGGGCCGGAAAGGCCGTCATAATTACTACAACTGACAAGACAACAAAATATACGTACAGGGCCTACAAGCCCAACGTATTGCACTAACTGATAGGATATATCTACAAGCCTCAACTAATAGATGTACTATGATCGGAATATTGTCCCGACCTACCCTTAACCTATCTATATATATGCACAAGATGTACTCCAAACTGCTAGACCCGACAACTCTGAAAGATGGGGAGCTTACTAATAATGCTGAACTCGGGCGTACACCTACTGAGAAGGTCTACTCGTCTGTATGTACGAACCTGCACGCATGAAATATAGTGTCCCCAAAAAGGGGCATCAGTATGAAATAATGTATCGAGTATGTAAGGCAATATACTGAACTGATAATATAATAACTGAAAACAACTGGGAGTCAAAGAAAATTTGAAGATATGCTCATCTGCTAATACTAACTCAATTCTCTCAATATAGTGAGTAAAATAGCTGTCCGGCCCTATAAGGCTCGGTATTCATATATATCTGCTCTGCCGTAGTAGACTCGCTCATAAGAGCTCAGCTATACTAGGCTCTATATCTCAACCAACTGGGCTCGCTCATAGGCACTCGACCATAGTAGGATCAGTATATAACTTACCATCTGATCAGAGGTTGCCTAATAGGGGCCTGTCCATCGATTATAACTCGATGGTAATGAAAATACTTTTAATAATGTATATATAAACTCTCTGCTCTCTTGACTGGAAGAGGGAAATACTCAATTGAATATAAAGTCCCGATAAGGAGAATATTGTAACTTACAAAACTAGAAAAATATACGTATCCTGTGAGACAACAAAATATAAGTAAATTTTGGGATATGAATTTATCTTTATGCCTCGTTACCAAACTTGTGTAATGACGAGATCATGCCAAAATGAAGGAAAAACTTAGCCTTAACATACCTGGAGTGGGAAAAACTCCGTATAATATTTCGTTGGAAAACCTTCGTTGATTGAATGAAATTTGCCTCCGCTCCTTAAGGATTCACGGATGAAATTTGTTTCTGGTTCCTAAAATTTTGGAACGAATTGATCTAATTTGGAGTGAGGCTTGGACGTTTGGATGGAGCTCGAAAATGCTTCTACTTTTCACGTTGGTCAAGGACAGAATGTAAAATGGTCCTTTGATCTTGAAGTAAAGTGTTTATCCCTTTTTGATTGATAATGCTCACAAAAAGTCTTGATAAAACTTTATAATTTTAGACTTTTGACACATGTAAAGCTCAACAATGACTCAACTTATACTAAAGGGGGAGAGGGGTGATTTTGTTAATGTGATGATCTGTCCGGTAGTCTTAAGAATTAATGCCTCGATCCACTATTAACTTCTTTCCCCAAGTTTAATTTTTCTATTTTGATTTGTCGGGATGCTCGGTGTCAAGTTTCGGCGAGTTTTGGGACACGTAGTCCCTAAATATGAGCTTAAGTGTTGGAAAGTAGACCGTAGTCGGAACAGTATGAAGACGGCCTCGGAATGGAAATGCGATGGTTCCTTTAGCTCTGTTGGGTGATTTCGGGCTTAGGGGCATGTTCGGATTGTGTTTTGGAGGTTCGTAGCTAAATTAGGCTTGAAATGCCGAAAGTTGAATTTAAGAAGTTCTGGTCCGATAGGGAGATTTTGATATATGGGTCGGAATGGAATTTTGAAAGTTGGAGTAGTTCCATAATGTTGAATGTGACGTGTGTGCGAAATTTTAGTTCATTCGGACAAGGTTTGATAGACTTTTTGATCGAAAGCATATTTTGAGATTTTTGGAGTTCTTAGGCTTGAATCCATGGTTAATTCGAGGTTTTGATGTCGTTTTAGGTGTTTTAAGCATTGGTACAAGTTTGGGTAGCGATCTGTGACTTGTTGGTGCCTTTGTTTGAGGTCTCGGATGCCTCAGGATGATTTCAAATGGTTTACCGAAAGATTTTGGAATTTAAGTTTCAGCTTCAGCTATTGGTTCTATCATAACCACATTTGCAATTTGGGTTCCGCAGGTGCGGCGCCGCAGAATTTGCTAACAGGCCGCAAAAATGAAATTGAGGGAGGTTAGTAGGTTACGCAGATGCGGAAGATTTTCCACAGAAGCGGAACCGTATCCGCGAGTTGGAGACCGCAAAAGCGAAATTTGGCCATCTCTTCAGGAACCGCAGATTCGGGTAGTCCACCGCCGAAGCGGTACCGCACCTGTGGAAGGGTAGCCGCAGATGCGGAAATGGGTCTTTAAGTGAATGTCGCAGATGTGACCTAGGCTCCACAGATGCGGTCTCAGGGCCGCAAATGCGGAAATCGTTGGGTAGAACATATAAATTCTTACCTTCGCGAAATTTAGCCATTTTTCATCTTTTCAAAACGGGAAGAAGCTTGGGGAGCACTTTTCAAGAGGGATTTTCAGAGGAGTTCATTGGGTAAGGTCTTTGGTCCCTAAACTCATTATTGGAGTGATTTTTATCAATTTGAGCATGAAAAATTAAGGAAAATCAGTGGTAATTGTGGGGTTAGGGTTTGTTTTATTGGAGACCTTTGAGAGCTGATTTGAGGGACAAATTGGTCCGATTTTGGTACTTTTGATATGATTGAACTTGTGAGAGTGCGAGGTTTCCAAAAATATAAATATTACCCGATTTTGAGATGTGGGCCTGAGGGGCGTTTTGGTCATTTTACATAATTTCGCGTATTACCTTAGAATTTAATTGTAGAATTGGTTACTTGAATTTTTATTTGCATTATGCAATTGAATTTAATAGATTTGGGCCATTTGGAGTCGAGTACTCATGGCAAGAGCATGGTTTCAGATTGATTTTTTAGTCGGTTCGAGGTAAGTGGCTTGTCTAACCTTGTGTGGAGGACCTTCACCTTAGGATATGATATATTTGATAATTGAGATGCCTTATACGTGAGGTGAAGAGTGCGTACCTAAGCTAATTGTTGAAAATCCGATTTTTCTTTAAGTATTTCAATTGAGTTCATTTTTCCTGTTTTATTCTACTTGCGAATTTAGCCTGTTGTTAGTTAGAAAAGCATGTTTAGTTGACTTAATTGCCTAATTGCTTAAACTGCCTCAATTGTATTTCGTGAATCATGTTAGACTAGAATTAACTATTTACATAGTACGTAATTTAGCAATTATTGAGTATTCTTGCATTGCTGCTGTGTGTTTTTAATTTGGGACTACGGGACGGCATCCTGGGAGATCCCCTGTACGTATTTATGATCTGAACTGAGGTGCGAGATACCAAAATATCCCTGACACGCATATTGAGGATACCAAGAGATCCTTGTGATACTAAGAGATCCCCAACATATATTGAGGATACCAAGAGATCCTCGAGTTACCAAGAGATCCCTTGTATACATAGAGAATACCAAGAGATCCTCGGGATACCAAGAGATCCCGGTTATCATCCTTGTTATGAGTGGTACTTCCTTGTGGTTTGCCTTCATCTTTGTTTCCGTTATTGTACTCTTATTATCCTATATAGATTCTTACTGTAGATTCTCAATTGTACTGCTTATCTTACCTTGTTATCTTTATATTTTATTTAACCTCAGTAGGGCACTGACCTTCATCGTCACTACCCAAACGAGGTTAGGCTTGGCACTTATTAAGTATTGCTATGGTGTACTCACTCCCCTTCTGCGCATGTTTTTCATGTGCAGATCCAAGTACCGCTACTTAGGCCTACCATCCTTGAGGGAGACGACTGCTCTAGAGACTTCGAGGTACATCTGTCGCGTCCGTAGACAAAGAAGCTCCTTTCTATTCCTGCTTTTTAGTACTTAGCCTTCTGTATATACTATTCTTGTTAGACATTCCGTAGTTAGAGCTATGTTGTACTTCTTAGCTTGTGATTCGTGGGTTTTCGGGTCTTGGATTTATGTTTTGGTATTGAGAGTTAAATATGGTGTAAGCCGAGAGGCACATTTAAACATTGTTATTACTTTATTACTATTTTAAATTGTTGTGCTTCTTTAAATTTTGGTTTTCTTCTGCAATTTAGGCTTACCTAGTCGTAGAAACTAGGTGCCATCACGATGGTTCACGGAGGGCAAACCGGGGTCGCAACAAGTTTGTATCAGAGCTATAGGTTCATATGAGTCATGGATCACAAGCCAGTTTATTAGAGTCTCGCTGATTAGTACAGAGACGTCTGTACTTATCTACGAGAGGCTATGTAACAGTTCGGAAAATTCCACTCCATTTGATTTTCTTGTCGTGCGATATTTTGACATCACAATTCTAAACTTCTATATTCTATCCTCTCACAGATGGTGAGGATACGTGCTACCCGAGACCATCATGCACTCGCGCCCCCTACTGCAACCGTTAGAGGCCGAGGCTAGGGTAGAGGCCAAGGATGAGCACGTGGTGTAACCAGAGCACCTACACGAGCTGCCGCCGAGGTACCACCAGTAGTTCCAGTCGGAGTTCAGGCGCTTGACACGCCTACAGCTACCGCTACTCCAGCCCTTCAGGAGATTTTGGCATAGTTCATGAGCATGTACACCACTCTGGCTCGGGCAGGGTTACTTCCCTTTGCTGCAGTACATCTCAGGCCGGGGGAGGAGCATAGAATCCTACCGCCCGCACTCCTGAGCAGTGAGTGCATGTTGAGTAGGCTACTGAGATTATTCCTATACTGCCTGCAGTGCCAGTTCAGCCCGATGACAGGGCAGCGACTTCCGATGAGGAGCAGCTGAGGCTTGAGAGGTTCAAAAAGTACAAGCCTCTTGAATTCAGTGGTCTAGCATCGAAGTATGCTCTGGGATTTCTAGATGAGAGTTACCGCATTCTCTGTACCATGGGTATATCAGGATCAAGCGGGGTTTCCTTCACTACCTTCTAGCTTCAAGGAGCCGCCTATGAGTGGTGGCGCACCTATGAGTTAGACAGTCCGGATGAGGATACTTCACTGGCTTGGTTTCAGTTTTCAGATCTGTTCCTGAGAGAGTATGTTCCTCAAAGCCTTATGGATGCATGGTGTGGAGAGTTTGAGCATTTGCGCCAGGGTGCTATGACTGTCTCAGAGTATGCTATCAGTTACACTAGTTTTGCTAGGCATGCACCAGCATTGGTTTCTACTGTTCGCGAGAGTGTTCGCCGGTTTATTGAGGGACTTACTCCTAGCATCAGGTCTAGTATGGATCGTGAGTTGGAGATGTATATTTCTTATCAGTAGGTGGTGAGCGTTGCTAGGAGTATTGAGGGTATGCATGCTTGAGAGAGAGAGGACAGGGAGGCCATAAGGTCTAGAGAGTCGGGCCATTATTGGTGCCCGTACCCCATCTGTAGGTCCTCATGGTAGGGTTATATAAGTCGTCATGTTTATTCAGCTCTTCCAGCAGCCAGTAATGATCCAACTCCTCCTAGGTCTCAGAAGCCTTATTAGGCACCTCCAGTTTCTAGTGCGCCTACTGTGCAGGGTGCTTTCAAAGGTCAGTCCAGCAGACCTGGTCTGAGCCAGTCACAGCCGCCACGTCCTCCCAGAGCTTGTTTTGAGTGCAGTGACACACGCCACATGGTGGGGGATTACCCTAGACTTGGGAGAAGTGCATCTCCACAGACTTTTCGGCCATAACATGCCCCGCAGAGTTCTCAGGCTATGATTATAGCTCCAGTTGCTACCCTTCCTGCTCAGCCAGCTAGAGGTGGAGGTTGGGGAGGTAGAGGTCACCTTAGAGGGGGAGGCCGGGTCAGATACTATGCCCTTCCTGCTCGTACTGAGGTTGTTGCCTCCGATTCTGTAATCACAAGTATTATATTGGTTTGCCACAGAGATGCATCGTTTCTATTCGATCCATGCTCTACTTACTCTTATGTGTCTTCTTATTTTGCTTCACATTTGGGTGTATCTTAGGATTCTTTGAGTTCCCCTATTTATGTTTCTACTCCTGTGGGAGATTCTCTTGTTGTGGACCGCATCTATCGGTTATGTTTGGTTGATCTTAGTGGTTTTAAGACCAGATCCAATTTATTGTTACTTAGCATGGTTGACTTTGATATTATCTTGGGTATAGACTGGTTGTCGCCCCATTATTCTATTCTTGATTGTCATGCCAAAACTGTGATGCTGGCTATGCTAGGTGTACCACGTGTTGCGTGGAGGAGAACTTTAGATCACACTCCCAGTAGAGTATTTTCTTTTCTTAAAGCTCTGAATATGGTTGAGAAGGGGTGTGATGCGTATTTAGATTATGTGAGAGATGTTAGTATTGATACCCCTTCAGTTGATTCAGTCTCAGTAGTACGGGATTTTCGCGATGTGTTTCCAGCTGACCTTCCAAGCATACCACCTGATAGAGATATTGATTTTGGCATTGATCTGTTGTAGGGCACTCAACCCATTTCTATTCCTCCGTATCGTATGGCTCATCCTCAGTTAAAGGAGTTGATGAATCAGTTACAGAAATTATTTGATAAAGGTTTTATTCGGCCCAGTGTATCACCTTGGGGTGCTCTTATCTTGATTGTGAAGAAAAATGATGGTACTATGCATATGTGTATTGATTATCGCCAATTGAACAAAGTGACAGTTAAGAACCGTTATCGTTTGCCTTGTATTGTTTATCTGTTTGACCAGTTTTAGGGTGCACAGGTGTTTTGTAAGATTGTTTTGTGCTCAAGTTACCATCAGTTGAAGATTTGGGATCCAGATATCCCCGAAGACTAGTTTCAGGACTCGGTATAGTCATTACAAGTTCCTTGTTATGTCATTTGGGCTGACCAATGCCCAGCAGCCTTTATGCATTTGATGCATAGTGTGTTCCGGCCGTATCTTGACTCGTTCATCATTGTCTTTATTGATAATATTTTGGTGTATTCCCGGAGTCGGGAAGATCATGAGTAGCACCTGAGGATTGTGCTTCAGACTCTAAGAGAGAAGAAGAAGTTATATGTTATGTTCTCGAAATGTGAGTTTTGGTTGTATTCAGTGGCATTCTTTGGCCACGTGGTATCGAGTGGGAGTATTCAGGTGGATCCAAAAAAGATAGAGGCCATGAAGAGTTGGCCCAGACCATCCTCAACTACTGAGATTTGTTATTTCCTTGGTTTGGCGGGCTACTGCCGTCGTTTTGTGGAGGGTTTTTCATCGATTGTGGCTCCTATGACCCGTTGACCCAGAAGGGTGATTCGTTCTAGTGGACGGAGGAGAGTGAGGCAAGCTTTTAGAAGCTCAAGATAGCTTTGACCACAACCCCAATTTTGATACTGCCTACAGGTTCGAGGTCTTATACGGTCTATTGTGATCCCCTCGAGGGTTGGCCTCAGAGCGGTATTGATGCAGGATGGTAGGGTGATTGCCTACACATCCAAATAGTTGAAAATATATGAGACAAACTACCTTGTTCACGACCTTGAGTTAGCTGCCATTTTTTCACGCCCTGAAGATTTGGCACTATTATTTATACGGTGTGCCTTGTGAGATTTATTCTGACCATCGGAGCATGCAGCACTTGTTCAAGCAAAAGGATCTGAATTTGTGCTATAGGAGGTGGTTAGAGTTTCTGAAGGACTATGATATCACTATTCTGTATCACTCGGGCAAGGCCAATGTGGTGGTCGATGCTTTGAGTCATCGGACGGAGAGTTTGGCTCATTTACCAGCATCAGAGAGGTCTATGGCGATGGATATTTAGTCCTTCGCTAGCCAGCTTGTGAGATTGGATCTTTTAGAGCCTAGTCGGGTTTTAGCTTACATGGTTTCTCGGTTGACCTTATTTGATCGTATCAGGGAGCGGCAGTATGATGACCCACATTTGCTTGTCCTCAAGGACAACGTTCAGCATGGTGATGCCAGAGATGTGACTATTGGTGATGTTGGGGTATTGAGGATACAGGATTGGATTTGTGTACCCAATGTCGATGAGCTTCAAGAGTTGATTCTAGAGGAGGCCCACAGTTCGCAATATTCCATACATCTGGGTGTCGCGAAGATGTATCATGATTTGAGATAGCACTATTGGTGGAGGCGGATGAAGAAAGATATAGTTGGATTTGTAGCTCGGTGCCTTAACTGTCAGCAAGTGATATATGCGCACTAGAGACCGAGTGGGTTGCTTCAGCAGATAGAGATTCTGGAGTGGAAGTGGGAGCAGATCACCATGGAAGTTGTAGTTGGGCTCCCACGGATTTTGATAAAGTTCGATGCTATTTGGGTGATTGTGGATCGGCTGACCAAGTCCGCTCACTTTATTCCTGTGTGTACTACTTATTCCTCGGAGCGGTTGGCGGAGATTTATATTCGGGAGATTGTTCGAGTGTATGGTATTCCAGTGTCCATCATTTCAGATAAAGGTACTTAGTTCACATCACGGTTCTGGAGGGACGTTTAGCATAAGTTGGGTACTCGGGTGGAGTTGAGTACATCATTTCACCCTCAGACGGATGGACAGTCCGAGCGCACTATTCAGATTCTTGAGGATATTCTTCGTGCGTGTGTGATTCAGTTTGGAGGGTCTTGGGATCAGTTCTTGCCATTGGTAGAGTTTGCTTATAACAACAGCTATCAGTCCAACATTCAGATGGCACCGTATGAGGCTTTATATGGGAAACGGTGTAGATCCCCGGTGGGTTGGTTTGAGCCGCCTGAGGCTACATTATTGGGCACAGACTTAGTTCAGGATGCTTTGGATAAGGTTAAGGTGATTCAGGATAGACTCCACACAACCTAGTCCAGACAGAAGAGTTATGCAGACCGAAAGGTTCATGATGTTTCCTATATGGTGGGAGAGCGGGTTCTTCTTCAGGTTTCTCTCAAGAAGGGCGTCATGAGATTCGGGAAGAAAGGAAAATTGAGTCCGAGATTTATTGGCCCTTTTGAGATATTGAGGCATGTTGGGGAGATTGCTTATGAGCTTGCCTTACCTTCCAGCTTGGCCAGAGTTCATCCGGTATTCCATATTTTGATGCTCCGGAGGTATCACGGTGATCCATCGCACGTGTTGGATTTTAGTTCTGTCCAGTTGGACAAGGATCTATCTTATGTTAAGGAGCCTGTGGCAATATTGGACAGGAAGGTTTGAAAGCTAAGGCCAAAGAACATTGCGTCAGTGAAGGTTCAGTGGCAGGGTCAGCCGGTCGAGGAGGCTACCTGGGAGATAGAGCAGGATATGTGCAACCGTTACCCTCATCTTTTTACTACTTCAGGTATGTCTTTATGCTCGTTCGAGGACAAACGAATGTTTAAGTGTAGGAGGATGTGATGACCCGACTGGTCTTCTTAAGAATTAATGCCCTGATCCCATATTAACTGCTTTCCCCAAGTTTAATTCTACTATTTTGTTTTGCCGAGATGTTCAGTGTCAAGTTTCGGAGAGTTTTGGGACACTTTGTCCCTAAATGAGAGCTTAAGTATTGGAAAGTTGACCGTATTCAGAATAGTGTGAAGACGGCCTCGGAATGGAAATCCGATTGTTCCGTTAGCTCTGTTGGGTGATTTCGAGCTTAGGAGGGTGTTCAGATTGTGTTTTGGAGGTTCTTAGCTAAATTATGCTTGAAATGCCGAAAGTTGAATTTTTCAAGTTCTGGTCCGATAGTGAGATTTTTATCTAAGGGTCGGAATGGAATTTAGGAAGTTGGAGTGGTTCCGTAGTGTTGAATGTGAGGTGTATGCAAAATTTCAGGTCATTCATACAAGGTTTGATAAACATTTTGATCGTAAACGTATTTTGATAATTTTGGAGTTCTTAGGCTTGAATCCATGGTTAATTCGAGGTTTGGATGTCGTTTTAGGTGTTTTCAGGATTGGTACAAATTTGGGTAGCGATTTGTGACTTGTTGGTGACTCTGGTTGAGGTCCCGGAGGTTTCGGGATGATTTTGGATGGTTGACGGAAAGATTTTGGAATTTAAGTTTCAGCTTCAGCTGCTGGTTCTATCATAACCGCACCTGCGGTGCGGTGCTGCAGAAGCGGCTAACAGGCCGCATAAGCGAAATTGAGGGAGGTTAGAAGGTTCTGCAGATGCGGGAGATTTTCCGTAGAAGAGAAACCGCATATGCGAGTAGGAGACCGCGGAAACGGAATTTGGCCATCTCTTCAGTAACCGCAGATGCGGGTAGTCCACCGTAGAAGCGGTACCGCACCAGCGAAAGGGTAACCGTATATGCGAAAATGGGTCTTTAAGTGAAAGTCACAAAGGCAACCTAGGCTCCGTAGAAGTGGGACTGCAGATGCGGTCCTATGGCCGCAAATGCGGAAATCGCTGGGCAGAACATATAAATTCTTGCCTTCGCGAAATTTAGCCATTTTTCATCTTTTCAAAACGGGAAGAAGCTTGGGGAGCACTTTTCAAGAGGGATTTTTAGAGAAGTTCATTGGGGTAAGGTCTTTGGTCCATAAACTCGTTATTGGAGTGATTATTATCAATTTAAGCATGAAAAATCAAGGAAAATCAGTGGTAATTGGGGGGGTTAGGGCTTGTTTAATTGGAAACCTTTGAGTGCTGATTTGAGGGACAAATTGAGGTCCGATTTTGGTACTGTTGATATGAATGAACTCGTAAGAGTGCGAGGTTTCCAGAAATATAAATATTACCCGATTCCGAGATGTGGGCCCGAGGGATGTTTTGATCATTTTACATAATATAGCATAATAGATTAGAATTTAATTGTAGAATCGGTTATTTAAAGTGTTATTTACATTATGCAATTGAATTGAATAGATTTGGGTCATTTGGAGTCGAGTACTCATGGCAAGAGCGTGGTTTCAGATAGATTTTTGAGCCAGTTCGAGGTAAGTGTCTTGTCTAACCTTGTGTGGGAACCTTCCCCTTAAGATATGATATATCTGATAATTGAGATGCCTTGTACGTGACGTGATGAGTGCGTACTTAAGCTAATTGTTGAAAATCCAGTTTTTCTTTTAAGTATTTCAATTGAGTTCCTTTTTCCTGTTTTATTCTACTTGCGAATTTAGCCTGTTGTTAGTTAGAAAAGCATATTTAGTTGACTTAATTACCTAATTGCTTAAACTGCCTGAATTGTATTTTGTGAAGCATGTTAGACTAGAATTAACTGTTTACTTAGTATGAAATTTAGCAATTATTGGGTATTCTTGCGTTGTTGCTGTGTGTTTTTAATTTGGGACTGTGGGATGGCATCCTGGGAGATCCCCTGTACGTATTTATGATCTGAACTGAGGTACGGGATACCAAGATATCCCTGGCACATATATTGAGGATACCAAGAGATCCTCGGGATACCAAGAGATCCCCAACATATATTGAGGATACCAAGTGATCCCTTGTATACATAGAGGATACCAAGAGATCCTCGGGATACCAAGAGACCCCCGGTTATCATCCTTGTTATGAATGATACTTCCTTGTGGTTTGCCTTCATCTCTGTTTCCATTATTGTACTCTTATTATCTTTGTATAGATTCTTACTGTAGATTCTCAATTGTACTGCTTATCTTACTCTGTCATCTTTATATTTTATTTAACCTCAGTAGGGCCCTGACCTTCCTCATTACTACCCAACCGAGGTTAGGCTTGGCACTTACTGAGTACTGTTGTGGTGTACTCATGCCCCTCCTACACATGTTTTTCATGCGCAGATCCAGGTACCGCTGCTCAGGCCTACCATTCTTGAGGGAGGCGACTGCTTTAGAGACTTCGAGGTACATCTGCCGCGTCCGCAGACCAAGAAGTCCCTTTCTATTCCAGCTTTTTAGTACTTAGCCTTCTGTATTTACTGTTCTTGTTAGACATTCTAGAGTTTGAGCTATGTAGTACTTCTTAACTTGTGATTCGTGGGTTTTCGGGTCTTGGATTTATGTTTTGGTATTGAGAGTTAAATATGGTGTAAGCCGAGAGGCACATTTAAACTTTGTTATTACTTTTTTACTGTTTTAAAGTGTTTTACTTCCGCAAATTTTGGTTTTCTTCTTCAATTTAGGCTTACCTAGTCGTAGAGACTAGATGCCATCACGATGGTTAACAGAGGGCGAACCGGGGTCGTGACAGTTAATTTATCCACTTATTAGTTAACCGGGTAATGTTTCGTTACCTGGTAATTGATATATTACCTGCATAATTTAAAAATTATCACAAATTACTTAAAATTATTTATTTTCAAAATACTTCATATATACATTATATATTACACTACCGTGGTCATATGGTACCTTGTATGGTACTAGTTTATAATTATCGGGTATTATCAGGAACATGGTCGCAATAAGATGTTTAGTCACAAAATATTGCATGTACCTACTCCGTGAACAAGACGTATTATTCGTGAATCCACTCTATCACAAATTCTCTTATTTACATACTCTTGTGGAATTAAGTTCTATAACTATGTCCTTGAATTGAGTTATAACTCTAGGATTAACACTTTCCACTTACTATCCTAAATTCTCAACAAGGGACTAAACCTTATAAATTTCTCACAGGATCTTTTTATTTAAATGGACAATAACTGCTCATTTGTGCCTATGCATGCTCCGTCGTAAAGTTTACCTATGTGGTGTCAAGTTCCATGTAAAGCATTCCAGTGTTGCGATCCTTCTTGAGTCACTCTTTTACTCACTGGTGTATATGGCTTCTATAGTCTGAACAGTCACTCTACTCTTTTTCGAGTATCCTCATGAGAGATTCTCACTGTCTAGTTACATAAGAGCATACCTTAACACATATGACATGAGTGCATGTGAATCGAAATGGTCACCGTGTGCATAAAGTCTCTCTGAAAATTGAGATCCTTACATCCCCGTCATAGTAAGATATTGTGTCTCTTAGTATAACTTTTGTGTTAACTTGGGACATCCCGCAGTAAGTAGCTCACTTTGTTTCTAGTATTATGGTTGCCCGTGGCGTGGTCGTGTATTGCAGTTGGGAGTTAATATAGCAGAAGCATGTCCAACTCATAACAAATGTTTATTTTCTCTTTACACCCTCACAACTTGTGTTAATTGTGTTCCTTAGCTAGTGATTTCATTGTGCTAGTTTCCCAACACTTGTTCGATAACCATGAGAGAACATATACTTCTACATGTCATTGTAACACTTCCTTTCTCATAAGGACCCTTACTAGGCTCTCCGTCAAGACCAAATACACCTTTGGGGGTTATCATCGCACAACACCTATTTCTCATGTTTTTTTGTCTTTCATTAACATCTGGGTATTTCTCAAGTCAAAATCCATGGAGAACTCATTATGAACACCTGCAAACCTTCCATGATTATTTTATACTATCTCATTAGGTTCACACCTCACTTGAAGTTCATCAAGGGTTGATAGCATGCCACAATTGCTGAGATTGAATGATCTCCTTTCGATAATGGATTATCTACACATATTCTAGTCCAACAATCTGCTTATCAGTCCAACTCTTGTCTTTTGGTTTTTGTTTGACCAAGGAGCAATACACCTAGTAACACATTCATATGTCAAAGCCTTTCTCTCAGCCAAGTCTTATAGCATCAATGATTGGGACATATTCATTTTGTTGGAATAAATAAAAATTGCTGGTATTCCTTGTAAATGTTCCTCTAACAACCATTTACCTGCTCCGCTTGTCCCTATGAGTAGATAACCCAGGTTACTTTTCCCCGATAAATACATTAAGATGTCTCATTCTTTCAAACTTATTCATGTGGGCAATTTGAGGCCTTATTCTACACAAACTCGTAATGGTTTTAAGTACTTTCTCGTCATTGTTAACTATTTTCTAGGGCTACGTGAGCTAGTCTCATGGGTTCCAAAAGTAATGATTTCCCTTAAATTCAGGCTTATATTTCCATGATTTCAAACAAAAGTGCGTCTCTTTTCAATAGTCTTATATGGGTCGGATTGTATGGGTTACGTGGCCTTCAGCTCACTCGTCTTCTAGGATTATTGACGATGTCATTGTCATGTGTGGGGAGTTTTGCTACCCTTGGTATTCCACCTTCATGGGGGGATAAGAGTATTATTTGTCTTTCTCCCAGGAGCATCATGTTAACCATTAGAACCCCTCTAACCAATACACGATTTCGTCCCAATATTAAGATGTCCTAGCTATGTGGTTTCACTCGAGAAAGGTTGAGATTAGAAGCCTTCAGATTTTTGCACATATCTTGAGAATATTGATTTGGAAGAAAATTTTTCGTATCCTTAGTTCTCTCATATAGGATCAATTATCAGGAAGGGTTAAGTTGTTTGAAACATGATAATCTCGTAAGTGTTCAACTTCTTTTCATCCTCATGGGCTTGTGGTACGGATTCCTTTTGTTAGTTAACGATAGGAGTGTAATTCAACTTCATGTACTTTGAAACCCATATCGCATTCAAGGCGCCAGAGTATTTTCCTTCTCAATAAACTAATTTTCCCTACACTCCAGGAGATGACTGGGTCACGTACTTGAATATTCCTCCTTAATGATTCCTATTGCTAATGTACTAGTTACCCATATATCTCATTTGTCTAATAATTAATGTCGTCAAAATAATTAACCAATTCAGTATTGTTAGTTGTTATATTCGTATCTATTAGCATATAACCTCATGAAATACTCTGCTCAACACATTAATGGATTCCTGGATAATTCCAGCTTGATCTTGAATTACGTTGCTCCTCATTGTATTAAATCTAGTGGGTATTGAAGGTTCAAACATGTCAAAGAGGAAGCATCTCCGTGTGATCACATATATTCGATAGGTAATTTTATGGTCAATTTATGATAGCACATCTTAGAGTAATTGTTGGGGTTCATCATAGGTTTAGTGTGGGTGTTCGTATAGAGATTCATAATTGAGGAGGGTGAACAGGATGTTCTCAATACTTCCCCCTACAGATGTTATGTGAGTTGATAATGAATGTTGCATAAGTGTATTTCACATTAGGCCACACTAGGAGTATGAAGTTTCCCCATAGTTGTTCCCCATATATTTTATGTTTTCACGTGTCTATGTCTAAGAAGGTAGTTAGATATCCTCTATGTATCATTCCGGTGGGAATTATTGAAGGTGAAGTTAATGGATAGTTAGCTTATGTGTATCTAGCTATCATCCTTGTTAGATAAGTTTGGAGGTTGGGATTGTTTCCACGAATGTATTATGGCAAATCATGTAAGTATAAGAGGCCACATTGAAGACCGAGAGTGTTGTGGAAATAAGTTATTTTCTCTTGATTGTATAGCAATTGGTTTTGACTTGAAAGGTACCTTCTGGGTATTATGATTTAGAAATGTGCAGTTCATGCCCAGGTACCCTTATGATAATGTAGTGCTTGTAATGGTGAGATTAGTATTGTCGATATATACATTGTGGTGCTTTGTCTCATTGTTGATATGCTGTTAGGATATGTTTCTGGGTCTCTCTAATAGGTGGATAGGCCTAGATACAAAGGAAACTCTGGCGAAATTTTTGGAAATTTAGGGAGTTAGCCAAATGTGCGGTTGTTGATATGTTTCATGTTGTGAAAAGCTGAGGTTGCATAAAGATTGCTAATGTGTGAACCTTGATACTCATTCGAGGATGAATGATCTTAAGTGGGGGAGGATGTAAGGCCCCATGAAATTTCTACTCAAAAATTCGAAAGCTCGCAGTACAAAATTAGGAATATGTGTTAGAAATTTGAAAAATTCTGCTCGCCGCGGTTTGGACACTATTGATCGATCAATGCATTAAAAAGTTAAGGAATAATGTTTTCCATAAAAGTGCATTTCTGCGGTCCATTATGCGATCACATAATATCTATGCAGACCGCATAGTCGTCGCAGAGTCAGACAGTTTGATGGTTAATTTGAGGTCAACTATGCGTCCAATTATGTGATCGCATAATCAATATGCGGGCCGCATGGTCATCGCAGAATCCCCTTGGAAATTTTATAAGGGGCAGTTCTGCGGTGCATTATACGACCGCAGAATAGGTATGCAGACTGCTTTTTTGTCTCATACCCGGACAATTTTTTTAGGTTTTGGGTCCGATCGCATTAGCGATCGCAAAGTTTGTTGGGGCTCCTATTTTCAAACTTTTAAAACCCGACACCATCCCATTAAAAACACCCCATTAGACCCATTTTATGTTATTTTGCTGCAAATAGAGTGAGAGAGGGAGTTCTAGAGAGAGAGGGTGATTTTCATCAAGTCCCCACTCAATCCTTGAAGATTATCAAGTAAAGCTGCTAGACCTTCAACCTAAGAGGTAAGAACTTGAGCCCTAGCCTTTGGTTTCGAAATTCACACTAGAATGAGTAATTAGCTTGGGGGTTCATGGGGATAAAAATTGATTTTCTTGCATGCATAAAAGATAATAGGGTATTGGGAGGTTGTGAACTAAAAAGATAGCAATTGGGGTGTAAGATAATGAACATCTCTCACAAAAGGGTGCTCAAATGAGCTAGAATCATAATCATGTCACTAATTCTTGGTTCAATTTGTAACTTTCATAAAATAGATTGAAGTTGCTAAGAGTCCCAAAATTTTGTAAGAATTTAAAGAAAGCTCTATTGAGGTATGTATGGCTAAAACCCCCTCTTATTAGAAATTGATCTCTCATGGTGTCCCCGCATATATTGTATGTCCAGAATTTGATTTATGTAGTATTTGTTATTTCAAAGGATTTGGTGTTGCAAGAATATCTGTGAAAGGTGTGTCTCAATGTGTTCAATGTGCTATTCTTGGTAAATTGGCAATATGTAAAGAATGTGAACTATATGCTAAATTGTCTAGGTTTCAAGTAAAGTTTAAATTGTGAGTATTATATATGCCGAATCATGAGAATTCCTCTCTAAACTTACAACCTGAATTGCTCTTGTATGTGCCCATTATCTTAAATTGCAAGTTTCATGTTGAAAGTGAAAGTGATGTGGAATGCGAGTTATTAAATGTGTCCTAATGCCAAGTATGATGTGATAATTGTGGCCCTAAGTGACTATGACTTTATATATGTGAAATAAAGATTTAAATTAGATTATTAATGAGAAAGGAACAATGCCTTGGTAAGGCGACCTAGCCAATCGGGCCGTGATCGGATGCCATACCACACACATGGTGGTATTGTGCTGATATTGAATTACGAAAAGTGAGAATGAGATTGTGATTGAGGTACATGTCTCAAATGAGGCAACTTAGTCGATCAGGTTGTGATAGGACTCCGCTCAAGAAAGCGGTGGTATTATGAATGATGATGAACATTATTAAATGACCCAAAATAAAGCTATGGAAATTATGTGAAAGCTATGTGATTCCTTTTTTTTGATGATGTGGTGATTGTTTAAAGCTTTTGTTGAATCCTTATGATTTTTTTGTTCCTGTATGGTTGTTCTTTCTTAAGAGAAGGTGTTTAGTTATACATACTAGTGCTATTCGATGGAACTAACGTCCGTTTTACCGGGAGCACTACGTCTTTAAATGGATATAGGTGGTTCCATAGCAGTCAGTGGTGGTCGCAGCTAATGACGCATCTCCCTTTCAGCTGACATGGTGAGCCCCACTTCATTTCGGGGTCCTGTATCAGTTGTTTATCATGTACTTTGTATTTTAAGGTATAGCCGGAGCATTATTGCCGGCATTTTCATATTACTCTTGAGTTATATTTAGAGGCTACGCAGACAGGTTGTGGGTGGTGTTTGATAATGGGGAATTGAGTTAGAAATCTTGATATTTGGCAAAGATTTACAAAACTTATAATATTTTGATAATTATGAATTAAGCTGCTAATGGAAATAAAGTGGAAGTTGTTAATGAAATACTTACAAAGTATGATTAATGGAGTCCATTTCCTATTTATTCATGAATTAGTTTGGGTTGAATGAAACCTAATAGGCTTGCTCAGTCGGGTTTACTCTGTTGAGCGCCCGTCGCGCCCCTCGGGTTTTGGGGTGTGACAAACTTGGTATTAGAGCCTAAGGTTTTAAAGTGTCCTAGGATGTCTTAGAGTCATGTCTAATAGAGTCATTCTTATCGGTGTGTTGTCGACACATCTATAAGTTGGAGGCTATTTGGACATTTAGGAATTTCACCCTTCTTTGATACTCCAGAACGTGCAGTAGAATCCATGATATGGAGATAATTTCCTCGCTATGTATTACTCTCAAGATGAGTAATCTTGATACCATAATCCACGAGTTTGAAGTAGTAAAGAGGGAATGACCCCACCATTGAATCTAAGGGATATTGCCCAAGAAGATGTTAGAAGAATGTATCGAGCTGTGGAGGGATTGGTAGAACTTGTTGTTAAGGGGAGTACCCTTGTTCCTATTAATGTAACTGCACCACTGGATCATGTAGTATATCAGTATGTTATCAATATATGGTATATGTGTGGAGTCAGGTTGCATCAGTTAAGGCACTGCCCCACCAATATAAAGTTACCAAGTAAGTCACTCCTTGCTATATCATTATGAACACCACACGATTTCCTTTTTGTATATGTGCACCCATATTGAAGAGTTCTCATGAACCTGGTCGTAATAAGATGTTAAGTCACAAAACATTGCATGTACCTACTCCGTGAACAAGACATATTATTCGTGAATCCACTCTATCACAAATTCTCTTATTTACATACTCTTGTGGAATTAAGTTCTATAACTATGTCCTTGAATTGAGTTATAACTCTAGGATTAACACTTTCCACTTACTATCCTAAATTCTCAACAAGGGACTATACTTGATAAATTTCTTACAGGATCTTTTTATTTAAATGGACAATATCTGCTCATTTGTGCCTATGCATGCTCCGTCGTAAAGTTTACCTATGTGGTGTCAAGTTCCATGTAAAGCATTCCAGTGTTGCGATCCTTCTCGAGTCACTCTTTTACTCACTGGTGTATATGGCTTCTATGATCTGAACGGTCACTCTACTATTTTTCGAGCATCATTATGAGAGCTTCTCATTGTCTAGTAATATAAGAGCATACCTTAACACCTATCACATAAGTGCAAGTCAATCGAAATGGTCACCGTGTGCATAAAGTCTCTCTGAAAATTAAGATCCTCACATCCCCGTCATAGGAAGATCTTGTGTCTCTTAGTATAACTTTCGTGTCAACTTGGGACATCCAGCAGTAAGTAGCTCACTTTGTTCCTAGTATTGTGGTTGCCCGTGGTGTGGTCGTGTATTGCAGTTGGAAGTTAATATAGTATAAGCATATCCAGCTCATAACAAATGTTTATTTTCTCTTTACACCCCCACAACATGTGTTAATTGTGTTCCTTAGTTAGTGAATTCATTGTATTAGTTTCCCAACACTTGTTCGATAACCATTAGAGAACATATCCATCTATGTGTCATTGTAAAACTTCCTTTCTCACAAGGACTCTTACTAGGCTCTCCGTTAAGGCCAAGGGCACCTTTGGGGGTTATCATAGCACAACACCTATTTCTCATGTTTTTCTGTCTTTCATTAGCATCTGGGTATTTCTCAAGTCAAAATCCATGGAGAACTCATTATGAACACCTGCAAACCATCCGTGATTATTTTATACTATCTTATTGGGTCCCTACTTCACTTCAAGTTCATCAAGGGTTGATAGCATGCTGAAATTGCTGAGATTGAATGATCTCCTTTCGATAATGGAGTATCTACACATATGCTAGACCAATGATCTGCTTATCTGTCACAAACCAAACAGATGGGCCGCGACGGGCGCCTGGGTCTCACCTGTCAAACACACCTAAGAATGCGTCTAAAATATGAACCTGAATAACATATGTTGCTTTACAAAATTAACCTATGTGAAAGAAGCCTGCCATCAAGGAATATGTACATATACAGGCAGAATACAGTGGGCGAGCCGGCAAGGCTGCTATAGACAACTATACATCAAAAATTGAAAGCCGACAATGCCACATACAACCCAACTAGACATACTGTCTACAGACCTCTAACAGAAACATAGCTGTACAAAGATGGGACTGAGCCACGTCATACTCATATACATATATCTGTACAAACGTATCGTACCAATATCAAAAGCAGCTCCAGATCAAATGGAGCACGCCAATTCTCGCTGATTAGGGATCCTAAGAATGGGGACCGTCATCTTGCCTACCTGCACCTGCGGCATGAAATGCAGGTCCCGTGAAATAGGGCGTCAGTACGAAAAATGTACTGAGTATGTAAGGCATGGGAATTAGTACGTAAAAGACATAGATGAAACATGGAATACTGAAACACATTTTTAAATTTGAATAACTTTGTAAATACTAAAACGTTTATAATGTCATGCATGTGTGTGTAAATGTCATGTAATGCATAGGTATGGTGTACATAATATCATCAAGCCACTGGGGGCATTCCATCATATCATCTCGGCCACTATGGGCAATATTATCAACATATACCAGCTGATCAGGTGGTGGTGCATATATAACGCCATATCCTTTTCCATATCCCATATACATATATATACATACATATATACACGTATATAACGCCGTTTGAATACATATATATATACACGTATATAACGCCGTTTGAATATTATTTTAGCCACTGTGGGCAATATCATCATCATATACCAACTGATCAGGTGGGGGTGCGTATATAACGTCGTAACTTTTTCCCATATCCCATATACATATATTTACATATATACGCGTATATAACGCCATCTGGTCATGGGTCAATGCACATGTACGAAATGTATCAAAAATACGTAATAATCTCAATATTCCTCCCGGATAAATTTTCCAACTGCGTATTATTCTGATACCCATGAACAGAAGGAAAAATTAATTCTCATGGGGAATCAAGAATATAGACACCCCTACTATTTCTACGAATAGAATAATTTATAGAAACAATGTATTTGTTCATCTCTTTCGTATAATCTAGACCATGCCAAAAGAAAGAAGGGAGGGCCTTAACATATCTGTTTCTGCGAAATTCTTGATTGAAATTTATACTCGGATTTGAAATTGGAACGAAATGGTCTTGTGTTTCTAACGTTTTTGGCTTCCAGAATGAGATGTAATTTTAAATGTTAGCTTTGTTCCCAAAGTTTAAAATTGCTTGCTTTAACGTTCTTAAAATAAAGCCAAAGGCAGATTGCAAATTGTTGGTTGAAATGAATTTGCTTCTATTTCAATCACTGCTCTTGTACATTATTCAAGACCAAATAAGACCCATATTAAAGTTATAGTTTATCTTAGGTGGCCACATGTAAAGGTGAATGGTGAGTCACCTTAAAAAGGGGGAGGAGCTGCCACGTGTCTTGAGGGTGTGATTTTATTAATTTTTATCCGCTTATTAGTTAACTGGGTAATGTCTCGTTACCTAGTAATTAATCAATTACTCTCATAGTTTAAAACTTACCATAAATTATATAAAATTCAATTTTTTTTAAAATACTTCATATATACTTTATATATTTTACTACCATGGTCATATGGTACCTTGCATGATACTAGTTCATAATAATCGGGTATTATTGCTCGACCCGTATTTTATTCCAAATTGACCACTTTCAACAAAACTCGTTTTCTTTAATCCGTGTACCCCTTCATCCTTCATAACACTTATTTATTGATTGTTAATACGTTAACGTCAAGATGATCTCATCCCCGATTCTACGTCAGTTGACCGAAGACGAAACTTTTAACGTACAAAAATGCGAGATGTAAAATCCTTCCCCCCTTAGAAACATTCGTCCTCGAATGTTCCACTCTCCATGATCCATATAACTTTAGCAAGGTTTCCTTTTGTAACAATACTACTACCAACTCTCCCCGTAGAAGCTTAATAATTCAACGACACCCAGCACAACGACAATAATCAATAGAAGAATTTATACACCCACCTTGAGGTTATGACGTCTCAGTGAGAACCTTCTCTGGAAGAGGAAATAGGTAGGAATATCTAGACTTCATGTCTTTCTCGGCCTCCCAAGTCATTTCTTCTACATTGTTGTTCCTCCAAAGCACTTTCACGGAGGCTACCTCCTTATTCCGCAGCTTGTGGATTTGTCGGTCTCAAATGGCAACCGAAATTTCCTTGTATGACATGTCCTCTATAATCTGTACATCATTCGTGGGCACTACTCGGGTAGGATTGCCAATGCACTTTCGTAACATATATACGTGAAAAACTGGATGGACAGACTCCAATTCCAAGGGCAATTCTAACTAATAAGCTACTCGGCCCACTCTCCGAATAATCCTATAAGGGCCAATATATCGTGGGCTAAGTTTACCCTTTTTGCCAAATCTCCTCACTCCCTTCATAGGCGACACCTTCAAGAATACCCAGTCATCAGCCTCGAACTCTAAATCTCGACGTCGCACATCCGAATATGACTTCTGACGACTCTGAGCTGTCAATAGTCGATCCCAGATAAGCTTTACTTTTTCTTTGGCTTGCTGAACCAGGTATGGCCCGTGTAATCCAAATTCTCCAACATCGAACCACCCTATAGGCAACCTACACTTTCGTCTGTAAAGAGCTTCGTATGGAGCCATCTGAATACTGGAATGGTACTTACTATTATATGCGAACTCAATAAGCGGCAGAGGATCATCCTAGCTACCTTTGAAGTCTATTACACAAGCTCGCAACATATCCTCCAGTGTTTGAATAGTATGCTCAGCCTGTTCGTCTGTCTGGGGATGAAATGTTGTACTAAAACTTACTTGAGTCCCCAATCCTTTTTGGAAGGACCTCCAGAAGTTAGCTGTAAATTGATCTCTTCTATCCGAGATAATAGATACAGGGACACCATGCAGTCGTACTATCTCCTTGATATAAAGCCTCGCATAATCTTCTGAGGAATATGTAGTTCTAACGGGCAGAAAATGGGCTGACTTTGTGAGCCTATCAACATCACCCATATCGAATCGAACTTACGCTGGATACGAGGTAAGCCTACGATGAAGTCCATATTGATTATTTCCCATTTCCAAGTCGAAATCTCCACAGCCTGCAATAATCCATCGGGTTTTTTATGCTGAATCTCAACCTGCTGATAGGTAGGGCACTGAGCAACAAATTCTGCTATATACTTTTTCATTCCGTCCCACTAATATATTTTCCTGATGTCATGATACATCTTTGTCGCTCCTAGATGGATAGAATAATGAGAATAGTGAGTTTCTCTCATAACCTACTGATGCAGCCCTACAACATTAGGCACACATAATAGCCCTTGAGATCTGAGAACCCCATCTTCTATAATTTCAAAAGGTGTCTTCTCCTTCTGAAGAGTGATATCTCTATAATGAACTAGCACAGGATCCTCGTACTGGTGTTCCCTTACTTCAGTTACTAAAGAGGATGTTGTTGTATCCTAAACAATAATTCCAATGTCACCTGAGTCCAGTAACTGAACTTCAAGACTAGCTAGCTAATGAATCTCGTGGGCTATTCCCCTCTTTCCTAAATGCAAATACGACAAGCTACCCATAGATCTACGGCTGAGAGCATCGGCAACTATGTTCGCCTTCCCGGATGGTATAAAATATCAACGTCATAGTCTTTAAGTAATTCCAACCATCTTCTTTGATGAAGATTCAATTCCTTTTGCTTGAATATGTACTGGAGGCTCTTATGATCCTTATAGATATCAACATTAATGCCATACAAGTAGTGCCTCCTCATCTTTAGTGCATGAATCACTGCAGCTAACTCTAAATCGTGGGTCGGGTAGTTCTTCTCGTTCTTTCTTAGTTGTCTAGAAGCATAAGCCACAACATTACCATGCTGCATCAACACACAAACCAATCTAACTCCTGAAGCTTTGTAATAGATAACATAACTATCGGTCCTGTCTGGGAGCGTTAGAACCGGTGCTAAAGTTAACCTATCCTCTAATGCCTGCAAACTCCATTCACAAGCATTAGTCCATTGAAACTTTGTTCCCTTCTGATTCAACTTTGTTAAAGGTTGTAAAAGGGAAGAAAATCCTTCCACAAATCTCCTATAATAACCTGCCAAACCAAGAAAGCTACGAACTTCCATCGGTGTTGTGGGCCTAGGCCAAGTCTTTACTGCCTCAATCTTTTGTGTATCCACCAGGATGCCTTCACCCAAAATGATATGCCCAAGGAAAGTTACCGAGTTCAACCAGAATTCACACTTAGAAAATTTTGCATACAACTTCCTTTCTTGTAGAACTCTGAGCATCGTACGCAGATAACCAGCATGCTCATCCTCTGGACGAGAATATACTAATATATCATCAATAAATACAATTACAAATAGATCTAAGAAAGGCCTGAACACACGGTTCTTCAAATCAATGAATACTGCTGGGGCATTAGTCAGACCGAACGACATAACCCGAAACTCAAAATGCCTATATCTAGTCTTGAATGTTGTCTTCAGAATATCTTCATCCTTAACCCTTACTTGATGGTACCCGGACCTCAAGTTTATCTTTGAAAACAACTTGTCACCTTGCAACTGATCAAATAAGTCGTCAATCATTGGGAGCGGGTATTTATTCTTGATTGTCACCATATTCAGTTGCCTATAATCAATACACATTCTTAAGGAACCATCTTTCTTCCTTACAAACAACACAGGTGCTCCCCACAGTGACGTACTAGGTCTGATAAAACCTTTTTCAAGCAAGTCCTTTAGTTGTTCTTTCAACTCTTTCAGCTCTGCGGGGGCCATTCTATAGGGAGGAATAGATATTGGGTGAGTATCTGGTAGTAGGTCAATAGAAAACTCAATTTCCCGCTCTGGCGGGAGACCCGAAAGTTCATCAGGGAAGGTATCTGGAAAATCATTTGCCACAGGGATGGACTGAATGGTTGGTAACTCTACTTCCATATCCTGAACCCGAACTAAGTGATAAATACAGCCCTTTCTGATCATCTTCCTTGCCTTGAGATAGGAAATAAATCTACCTCTCGGCGATGCCGTGTTACCTTTCCACTCCAAAATAGGCTCCCCCGGAAATTGAAATCGGACTATCATCGATATACAATCAACATTGGCATGACAAGAAGCCAACCAATCCATACCCATTAAAACATCAAATTTTACCATATCTAACTCGATTAAGTCTGCTACGGTAGGTCGACCATGAACTATTATTATACAACCCCTATATACCTGCTTAGCTATCACTGAGTCCCCAACAGGTGTAGACACCTCAAGAGGTTTAACCAATTCAGGTTTTATTTCAAACTTACTAGTAATCAACGGAGTAACATATGATAAGGTGGAACCTGGATCAATTATTGCATATACATCGTAGGAGGAGACTGATAATATACCTGTTACAACATCAGGCGATGACTCTTGGTCTTGTCGTCCTGCCAATGCATAAATGCGGTTCTGAGGGATGCTCGAGCTAGATGCTCCGCCTCTGCCTCTACCACCACTCATTGGTTCTTGGGGACTTTGCCTAGGGGGCGTATTGATGATGACGATCCAGCCACAGATCCCGCTAGCTGAGCTATGATTGCATCACCTCTCATCAGACAATCCCTCATAATGTGGCCCGGATAACCACAAGTATAACAAACATCTAGTCTCATACGGCACTGCCCGGTATGCTGCTTACCACATTGAGTACATCGTGGCAAGGGTGGCCTCATCTGATTTGACTCACCCCTATACTGAGAACCTGAGGCCCTGAAATTCTGACCATGCCTTGAATATGTAGAACGATCAAATCTCTTTCCTCCAAACTGAAGGGGCGCGCTAGCCGAGGGCTGGGATGGATATCTCAAGTACTGCTGCCTCTGACCATCTCGAAACTCACCAGAAGGACCCGAAGACCTCGCTCTTTTATTCTGGGCCCTATCATGCTCACGATCGGCCCTCTGTTTCTGTTTACGCTCCTCTACACCCTGAGCGTATGCCTGAATACGAGAAATATCCATGACTGGATGAAGTGAAACCAATGTACAATCGTTAAGCAAGTAAGGCTCTAATCCCATCACGAACCGGTGAATCCAATCCTCCATCTTAGATACAATAGTGGGAGCATACCTAGACAACGAATCAAACTGAAGGCAGTACTCTCGAACACTCAAGTTTCCCTGCCGAAGGGTCAAGAACCTATCAACTCTGGCTTGCCTAAGCTCTGGTGGCAGATAATGATGAAGAAAAGCTTCTATAAACTCCTGCCATACCGCTGGAGGGGCATTCTCACCTCTGGACAATTCCCAAGAATCGTACCAATTAACTGCAACATCTCGGAGTCTATAAGAAGCTAGCTCAACTGACTCAGTCTTAGTGGCCTTCATTACCCGTAACGTCATCTGCACTCTATCAATAAATACCTGAGGGTCCTCATTCGGGTCTGCTCCAGTGAATATTGGAGGGTCTAAATTAATAAAGTCACGAACCCTCGCACTCCCTGACCTATCTGCGTGACCAATAACTGCTTCCTGACGCCGAGCCTGTGCGGCTACTAATCGGGTCAATAACTGAACAACATCTCTCATCTCCTGACCTGGCGTATCCTGCTGAGGTGCTGAATGTATAGGGGCGAGTGTTGGAGCTGGTGCCCTTCGGAACTCTTCTGGAAAAGGCGGGGTATGTGAAGTCTGAGATGGAACCTCACCATGAGATTCTCCCCGAGCCCTGGTAACTCGTGGTGCTCGACTAGTAGTCTCACCAGCCACAGACTTTCCCTTCTGGGCGGCCGTATTCTTTGGAGGCATTGCTGAAAATCTAACGTATCGTTAGGAACATGAATTCTTATATTGCACGATCTGAGATAAAAAGAGAAGATAACATCCTATATGTCCTGAAGCCTCCTGTTTATAAGTGTGGAGCACGACACACCCATAAACAAGACTCTACTAGACACGGATTGTAGACAACCCTAGGACAGAACTTCTCTGATATCACTTTTGTCACAACACAAACCGATGGGCCGCGATGGGCGCCTGAGTCTCACCTGTCAAACACCCCTAAGTATGCGTCTAAAATATGAACCTGAATAACATCTGATGCTTTACAAAATTAACCTACGTGAAAGATGCCTGCCATCAAGGAATATGTACGTATACAGGCAGAATACAGTGGGCGAGCCGGAAAGGCTGCTATAGACAACTATACATCAAAAACTGAAAGCGGGCAAGGCCAAATACAACCCAACTAGACATACTATCTACAGACCTCTAACAGAAACATAGCTATAAAAAGACGAGACTGAGCCACATCATACTCATATACATATATATGTACAAATGTATCGTACCAATATGAAAAGTAGCTTCGGATCAAATGGAGCATGCCAATTCTCACTGATCAGGGATCCTAAGAATAGGGATCGTCATCTTGCCTACCTGCACCTGCGGCATGAAACGCAGGCCCCGTGAAATAGGGCGTCAGTACGAAAAATGTACTGAGTATGTAAGGCATGGGAATTAGTACGTAAAAGACATAGATGAAACATGGAATACTGAAACACATTTTTAAATTTGAATAACTTTGTAAATACTGAAACGTTTATAATGTCATGCACGTGCGTGTAAATGTCATGCCATGCATAGGTATTGTGTACATAATATCATCAAGCCACTGGGGGCATTCCATCATATCATCTCGGTCACTGTGGGCAATATCATCAACATATACAAGCTGATCAGGTGGTGGTGCGTATATAACGCCATAAACTTTTCCATATCCCATATACATATATATACATACATATATATGCGTATATAACGCCGTTTGAATACATACATATATATGTGTATATAACGCCGTTTGAATCATATTTTAGCCACTGTGGGCAATATCATCATCATATACCAACTGATCAGGTGGGGGTGCGTATATAACGCCGTAACTTTTTCCCATATCCCATATACATATATTCACATATATACACGTATATAACGCCATCTGGTCATGGGTTAATGCACATGTACGAAATGCATGAAAAATACATAATAATCTCAATATTCCTTCCGGATAAATTTTTCCAACTGCGTATTATTCTGAGAACAATGAACAGAAGGAAATAATAATTCTCATGGGGAATCAAGAATATAGACACCCCTACTATTTCTACGAATAGAATAATTTATAGGTACCGTGTATTTGTTCGTTTCTTTCGTATAATCTAGACCATGCCAAAAGAAAGAAGGGAGGGCTTTAACATACCTGTTTCTGCGAAATTCTTGAACGAAATTTATACTCGGATTTGAAATTGGAACGAAATGGTCTTGTGCTTCTAGCGTTTTTGGCTTCCAGAATGAGATGTAATTTTAAATGTTAGCTTTGTTCCGAATGTTTGAAATTGCTTGTTTAACGTTCTTGAAATAAAGCCAAAGGCAGAGTGCAAATTGTTGGTTGAAATGAATTTGCTTCTATTTCAATCACTACTTTTGTACATTATTCAAGACCAAATAAGACCCATATTAAAGTTATAGTTTATCTTAGGTGGCCACATGTAAAGGTGAATGGTGAGTCACCTTAAAAAGGGGAGGAGCTGCCACGTGTCTTGAGGGCGTGATTTTATTAATTTTTATCCACTTTTTAGTTAACCGAGTAATGTCTCATTACCCAGTAATTAATCAATTACTCGCATAATTTAAAACTTACCATAAATTATATAAAATTCCATTTATTTTTTTAAAATACTTCATATATACTTTATATATTATACTACCATGGTCATATGGTACCTTGCATGATACTAGTTCATAATAATCGGGTATTATCGCTCGACCCGTATTTTATTCCAAATTGACCACTTTCAACAAAACTCGTTTTCTTTAATCCGTGTACCCTTTCATCCTTCATAACACTTATTTATTGCTTGTTAATACGTTAACGTCAAGATGATCTCATCCCCGATTCTACGTCAGTTGACTGAAGACGAAACTTTTAACGTACGAAAATGCGAGATATAACATTATCAGTCTAACTTTGGCCTTTTGGTTTTTGGCTGCCCAAGGAGAAATACACCTAGTAACGCATTCATATGTCAAAGACTTTCTATCAGCCAAGTCTTATAGCATCAAGGATGGGGACATATTCCTTTTGTTAGAATAAATAAATATTGCTGGTATTCCTTGTAGATGTTCCTCTAAAAACAATTTACCTACTCCGCTTGTCCCTGTGAGTAGTGTATGCGATGAAATATGGGGAATCTATTTCCCGCCATTAAGGTATATTCGTAATATCATGTCAGCACCTCAAAGCTATGGGATTATGATCGAGTTCCCTATCTTGAGGATCATCCGCGGCCCTACAGAGGCTCCGAGGTTAAGGGATCTATCCGAGACCCAGCAGAGGTTACGGAGACGGGGGACTCCCGAGGCAAGTGGCTAGAGTCAATAGGCACTAGTACCATGTCTAGCTGTCCCATCCCCGCATCTTTACATTTAATACACCCTGTACTATATGGTATTCCCCCTCCTATATAAGGGGAATCCATGCAACTTTGTAAGGGACGGATGTTGCTCCATTTTCCCCACGAATGCAATAATATCACTCTCTCTTTTCTTTCTAGCTTGCTCGTTCTCACTGGCCCGAGGACGCTTTAATATTTATCGTCCTGGTACTTGTTCTTCACTATATTTCTCAATATTGGTCGTAAAGAGCCTTGCTTAATCATATCCTCAGTTGTTATCCCATTCCCGGCTGACCTCAATAGCTCGAGCTCGACCCGAACCTAGACCTCGAGGTCCCCATCGATCAACCCTGCATCTGGGCAACAAGCCCCTCGGTTTGACTACTACCTTATTTTAGCCTGCATTTCATCGTTAAACTTAAAATTATTAGCATCAACTGCCCTAACAACCAGCTCGGGAATAGATCACGTATTTTTAGAATCCTATTTACTAATTCAATTGTTGTTACCATTTTCACGGTAAACAGTTTGGCGACTACCATGGGGCTAAAAATAATAGTGATTATTTTATTGCTGGTTTCATTGCACAAATACACATTATCTTTCACACTTTTTCTTGTCCAAGATCCTTTGATTTTAGGTCAAAATGTCCGGCTCGATAAGCAAAGTCAAGAACGACTAGCCCAAAAATCACAATGGAAAGGGTATGGCTGTTCCAGCGGCTGGCGCGACGCCGCAGGACCCCCATAACGCATCTGGATCGATTCAAACGGACGGAGGCTTTCAAGACGCGCAACAGGTCGATGAAGCCTCACGCACCGATGGTAGCATACATCATATTCACCAACAAGAAGCTCAAAAAACCCTGGCCCATGAAGAATAGGAAGTTGGTCTTCATGTTATTTTTGAAATGTTGCAGGCATAGCAGTTGGCTATCGCTCAGCTACAAAGTCACCCGGAGACTCCCAACGCAGCAACACCGGAAACATCTCCCTACGACTAGTGAGTACACGAGAGAGCAAGCCACAACGGATCTGTAACTGACCCCACCGCAGTAACGATGCTTGGGGATCTCTTCGAAAGGATTGAGTTAGGTTCGTGGAAGTTCATAAAGCGATCGTCTCCCGAGGAAGCGGCCCCATAACTCTCTTCACGGAAATCCAGAAAGCCGAAGCTCCCCAGATGAGACAGGACCTTGGATCCCTATGGGCGTACCACCGCTTACGCGTGCTCGTTCAAAGGCAGCGACCTCCAAGATGATTAGTGAGAGTCTGTCGCATTGAGTAAGTTCGAGGAAACACACTCAGAAGAAACCATGACACAGCGCCACAGCCTGACACCTAGCCTCGCAAACCTGCTTACCATATTAGCAGACCCCTCCGCAGGAGCACACACCGATATCATCGAATCAATGACGAAAGAGATTGACACACCTGGGGCCAAACAAAGAGAGAGTGAAGCACCACAGGAAGTCACGTCTCGTTCACTGATAGGACGAATGAGATCGCTCCCGATTTCAGATGACTGGACAATTCGGTCCTTCACCCGAAGGTTAGCAAAACATGCCCGATGACTCCAGGACATTTCAAACGAAGCTTGATCAGATACCCAGCAAAGATCTGGTCGGATACCCGTACTCGACACCAGCCACGGAGTAGGGCCGTGGAAAACCACCCGGGAACCTCATCGAGCTTTTTATATCCAAGCAGACTCCCGACAAAGACACTAATGCCAAACAGATGGAGGTACCATCCATGCGCCACGTATGGGAGTAACGGCACAAAATGCAACCTACCTCACAATAATAGGGAAATAGCCCAAAGACAACATTCTTAAGGAATCTCCAGTGGAACCAGATTCAATAAGGCACGTTCGATAGGGGAACCCCGCCCAGTGGAGTATGATTTCAGCATTGCAATACCAAATATCATGATCACCATAAGCGAAACCAGTGCCTCCAAACGACTCAGGCCTATTGGACCAAGACCCCTTCAAAAGAACCACAACCCGACGCGGGAGCTACAGAACGCGCGCGGCCGCATGGTCGAAAACGACCACCAGCTCAGAAGAACGACAGTCGTGCTACTCAATAAAAATCAGCAGCAAGTATCATCAAGCGGTCAAACTCGAACCCAACCCCAAGGGAGGAAAGCAACCGGGAAGAATAAAGCAAACAAGCCGTAACGTATTACCACGAGAGTGAAGGAGCGACGACACCCCCCAAGAACTCATGAAATGGAAAGTGAAAATCTTCGTCGCCAAGGAAAAATGGGTCCAAGGAAATATTCTAGAGGGAACTCTTACATCCAGAAAAAAGGACACTGAGACCTTGCCGCATTTTAACACTAACACATTAGTAACCCTCCCCCTCATTTAATCCATTTTCAATAAAATGTATGATCATGGGTTCCGGAGATTCGATCAAGTACACCAACAATTTCGGACCAAAGTCAATTGAGTAGTCCGGATCAATGGAACGAATCGCTTTTGCATCTCGAATCCCTGACAGATTCCCCGACAGATTCCAGACGGCGATCGCCACGAAAACCATTCTCTTGATACAACCCGTCTGAGCTCGGGCTGAGATGTCGAGCTCCACACCATCAGGTAAGGCACAAGTGTCCTATTCAAATGGACATCGGCACACCGCCCGAAGATGGCATCAACCCCGCTTCACCGAAAAGATGAAATCCCACGCAAAAGGCAGGATTAAAATAAGGCGACAAGGGGCAACACGCGATGAGAGAAAATTCCTCACCAAATAACGCATCGCCGGCCTCAAAAGGATCAAAGGGTAAGTAGAACCGTATCGTCGGCTAAGCCTGATTGAACACAGCAGAATGCTTTATTAGGACTCGCGCCTTGGAATTGTAGAAACATACCAAACCTTGAAATGTTACCTACACATCCCGTAGTGAGGAAGAACTACTTCACTCCTTCGTTATTTTTTCACTAACCTATATGCAGGCAATCAGCAAGGGCATTTGGAAGTTCTAACTCCACTCGAAGATCAAAAGCCTTAGCGGGGCCTGCTGTGCTCTCATCCCTCGATTGGACTTCCAACCCAAAGAGGGTCCCGCCAGCAAGATTATTAGTGAAGTGGCATACCCCTAGAGGAGGATCCGATGGGATCGCAGGCCTTTCTTCTACAATCAGATGACGTGCGATGACCTTCTCTTAGGGACACCATCCTCTCGGAAGGGCCAAGAAACGGTAGGCTGAATTTCAATTGGGAATCGTGTAAACGGATCAAATGATCAGAGGAGCAGCACCCCCGCAGGCCGAGCTCACAACAACGAGATGACATGTATTTACAACATATATTTACACCAAGCAATAAAGAGTACCTTTTCGACATTTCATACTTCGTAAAAGGCGATTTCGGCATACTCGCAGTAATGGCCTCTCCACCGAATGCGTCTCGAGACTCTAGGGTCGTAACTCCTGGATCATGAAGCCCCTATAGGGAATCTTCGAGCTCACAATAAGCGGTCTTCAAGCATAATTAAACTCGATGACTTTGAGACTGCCATTAATCTCCATACGCTAGAAATCCCAAAACTGTAAGACCCCTAGCGGGCAGCCTCGACGTAACCAGATCTATTCTACGTTACACAAACTGTAAGACCTCAACATGCATGAGAAACTGTAAGACCTCAACATGCATGACAAACTGTAAGACCTCAACATGCATGAAAATCTCGAAGTTTAGGCTATACGTCGCATTTGTAAGAATCCCTAAAGGGCATACACTCGTTGTAGACGCCTAAACTACCACTCAGGATCAAAGAAATAGCTACGGCAAAACGCATATGACTACAGTTAAAACAGCTGATACAATCAAAACAACGTGACTCGGGGATGCCCGACCGTCGCTAAACAAAATCGCAGGCCACTACTTGGAATATACTTCAGAAAAAACCGATTAAAATAGACTTCCCTCAACAGGCAAAAATGAGCTCCGACCATGTTTGCTCCAAATCGCAAAAGCGTCGATCTACTCGACCTATGAGCTATGAACTTTCCGAGGTGCTCAAAACATCGTCGACAATGACTTGAAATTGAAGTTCTTCTAGAACCGACGACGAGTTAGTCAAAAATATTTCAAAAGACCTTAACGAGAGAAAAAAAACATACAAAAAAACCCACAGGCAAAAACAGCGTAAGAGCCATTGTCTCCAGCTAAGCAAGCCTCCGGGCCACATATTGAAAGGTCTCTACGACCAAACAACGTAAGAGCCATTGCCGCCAGCTAAAAAATTGATAGCTTGAGTATTAAAATGAGCTCAAATTGTAACCCGATTCGGAGATCAGATCCATAATAGTTAACTATGCAATCCTCCGGGCAACATATTGAAGGGTCTCGACGACCAAAAAGGGTCAACTAAAGCTCGGATCGTAATGCGACTTGGAGACTAGACCCGAAATGGCTAAATTACAATGTGTCTAAGGGCACGGCATAAATTCCACTGTCGCGAGCCGAGTGAGCCTCTGGGCCACACATCTGTAAGGTCATTTTGACCCAAAACACAAAAGTCCATCATCGTCCGCCTATGCAGGCAGGAAAGAAATTTAGTGTTAATTAAATCTCGAATCGCAACGTGACTCGGAGTCTTAATACAAAGAAACATAAAGCATACAAGCCTAAGGCAAATACGGGATCAAACCGACCCGATCGAAACTCCAACAAGCAAAAATACAGAAGATATAAGTTGCGGGGTTTCCCCCACTTATTGCTACATATTAACGACGAAGCACGACCTCTGCCCACATCGTATAATGAAAGCTATATATACACAATAAAGAAGACATGGAATGATCATTCTGCTCTTTTCTTGTAGTTATGCCCCAGCAAAATCCTCCTCATCATACTCAGCATTAGACAATAGGAACTTGGCATCGTACTCCTTTCTTTTGGCTTACTCGATCTCCCCTGAGAGGTCAAAGACCCTGGCGTGAATCTCCTCAAGGATTTCCCTCCAGGATCTGCACTTTACATACTCCTTACTATTGTTGGCATGGTTGAGGGTCTTCTGCAACTCAACTTTAGCAGCGGCAACGCTCCTCGAATAAGCCGCCATTTTTTATCCCGTTCTGGTATTATTCATTACAATCTCGGCCCGGACATTCACCACCTCGGTTTTCGCCCTTGAAAATTTGGATGAAAGTAACATGATCATATTCGCCCAAGAAGAATCATTCGCATGGGCAGCGTGAATTTGCGCCTTATGAGTAAAAGCCCTAGCCCGAGCCCTCTCGTTGGCCTCAAAGTGGGCATTCACATGCGCCTGTAGCTCGATGAATTCACGTTTGGACTTTCCAACCTCACCCCTGAGTTGTTCCAGCTCATCCGTCTTATCCTTTAACTAAGATAGCAACATGTCAAGATGGTGAGACAAAAAAGGAATACAGGTCAGTGCGAGATGCAGAATACCTGTTTCTCCAGGAGGGCCTCCTAGGCCCGATTCTGATCCACCTCACATCGCAAGGAGACGAGCTCGCTTTCCTTTTCCGCAAAAAGAAGCCTGAGAGATTTCTCCCTATCTCGAGCACTCCGCAATGGGGCCTCGCAATGAAGTAGTTCGGCATTGAGCCTGTCAAAAGCCTGAGAAAGAAAGTCAGGTAAACAAAAAGAAAAGAGAGGAGAGCAGGGCCAGAACATCCTTATAGCGGTTGAAGCTCACCATAAGGCCAAAGCGCTGAGCCTCGCCGAAGGCCGAAGTAACGTTCGACGATGCGCCAACTCCGAAAGATTTTCGGTCGGCAGAACCGCTTCCCCTTAACCGCTGCTAAGAAGGCGCCTAATAACCAGCCTTTTAGCACCCCGGGGCATCTTTCCTCTTTCCGCTATTCCTTGACCCCAGGGCCAATAGTCTCTCCTCTTCCTCTGCGGGATTCAACCTCGCTTCGAAAAAACTCCCAGCACCTGTAGCAGACAAATCAGATGAGCTAGCAAGAAGGAAGTTGCCCCTTAGGGGAGCAAGATGTCGGACACCTACCGTGGTGCTTCACCTCCCATCTCCCTTTTGATAGATCTCGCCACCAGCGCCTATTATAGGTTGAGCAAGCTGCTAGCTTACAAGACCATTCAGCTAAATCAGGGATCTCGCCAGGTAGCCAATGAGTTGCTACAAACAAAGAACAGAAAGATACCATTATGGGGCCAACCCCATGCCAAGTTAAAAGATAGCTCAAACAAAGCACTTACGTCTAAGGTTCCATCTCTCAGGGAACGGCAAATATTCATCGGGGATAACATCAGTCGTCCGGATTCGGACGAACTGATTCATCCATCCATGGTCCTCATCCTCCTCGCCGCCGGCCATGGGAGCTCGGATGGATCTACGCTGAAGAGCAATCAGGCCTCGAAAGCACAATGGCCGATACAACCTCACGAGGTGGCTAAGGGTGAATTCTATCCCATCTTTGTCTCGAAAATATCTCATCGACTACATTATTCTCCAAAGAAAGGGATAAACCTGCGCCAACATTATTTGATATTTCCTGCAGAAATCAAGCACGACCCGGTCCGGGAAACCCGACGTGAGAATGTAGATATACACACTCAAGAGTCCCTCAACATGTGTCATGATACTCTCTTCGGGGGAAGGTGATTGCAAAATCACACTTTCCCCCCATCTGCATTCCTTCTTGATCATCTTGAGGTTTTCCTCCCTCACCGATGAAATAATCCTCGACACATGCTCTCGATGGCCTAGAACATTGGGAGGTCTCCCCGGTGTGACAGCCTTCTTCGAGGCAGGGCACCTCGAGTCTTGCTCCCCCGATATCGGGGGCGATCCGCTGGTACCAACCAAGGGAGGAGCACAACAGGAACTCCCCTCCGTCCAAGGATCAGCCGTCGAAGTGGCGGCCATGATTAAAATAGAATAAGTGGAAGAAGATGAGGATCCAGACAAAAGTTTCTGAAACAGGGGAGCGGAAGGACTTGCACAAAGCGCCAGGCTTTGCATAAGAGATAGGCTTATTAAAAACTGCAAAATCGTCGATTGAAGGGTGGACGAGCAAATATTTAGAGGCTAAGCGACAACTGCTCGTTTGCTTAAGAGGGCTAATTAATTCTGGCCGCGTTAATGTCACCTTGTCCTTGGGGAGTGCACTAGCAGAATCATTCCAGGCTCTCACATAACTCATAAAATCGAAGGTCCTCGGGAGATCCCCGACGTCATAAATATTAATTCGGGAGGAACTATCGATCCCACCTCAGGACATGGCTGGTCTCGGGGCCCCTGGTATTCTCCACGAAAAGTCCTCTAAGGGCCGATGCCGAAACACAAAAACAAAAGTGCAAGGAGAAAAGCTAACATGATAAAAGCTCCTTTTTATATACATTAGCAAAAAGAGAAAACATCTTTACACAACTTGTTTCCTGGGGGGGGGGGGGGGTTCGGCCGGAGAGAGCACATGAAGAAAAAAGAGAGGCATACAAAAAGGGCTCGGAGACTACTCCTCGCCACTATCGTCTTCACCCCCATCAGGGGCAATCAAGAGTGCCAGTCTTTCCTCCGCCGCACGAGCCTCCTCCAGGTCGGCAGACAGCTCGAAGCCTCTGGCCTCGAGTTCCTCCAGGATCTCCCTCTTCGCCCACGCTTTGGCATGTTCGACAGCTCGGATTAGTTTCTGCTCATCCGCCAGGGATATGTCATGAACCATTATATATGTTGTGGCCGCGTCGTCTTTGTATGTGGCAGTATCTCATTCGGCCTCAGACTTGGCTGCTGCCAAAGTAACGATCTCCATGCGAGCATTCATGAGAAGATCCCGGGACGTCATCAACTCCCCGGTCGCAGTCTCATTTCACTCTTCCAACCGGGAGACCTCCGAATTCAACTGACTAATCTGCTAGTTACTCTGCTCAACCTACAAAGAAGTGCAAGTCGACGAATACATAAATCTAGAACATGTGTAGATATGAGGTAAAAGGGGGTGGTCATAAGTGAAGCGGGATACTTGAGCAGCAAGAGCCGCCTTCTCCTGAAGCACCGCCTCCAAGGCAGTCCGAAGTTCTCCCAACTCTTTTTCTCTATAGAAACGACGAGCCTCCGAGTCCTGCAGCTTTGAAGCAACGTTATTACGCTCCTTCTCGTGGCAAAGAAGTTCCCCTCGTAGACGAATAATGGCATGACCATACATCTCCTTACACTGTGGAACAATGAGAAAGTTAAGAAGGACGGTAAATAATGCCCGAGCACGAAAAGGAATGCGCCAGGGAAAACTATAACCTGTTGTATGGACTTCTCCGCCGCCTTAATGACACCGGAAATATCGTGATCGGCCTTGTCGATTACACCATCAAAAATGTTGGTGATAAAATCTCCCCTTTTTGAAGGAGTCTCGGTTATAACTCTGACAGTCCTTTCAGCATCCATCGGCTCTCCCGACGATAACGGAAATCTCGAAATAAAGTCATTTGGTTTGTCGATTTCTCCAAATAGCGACCCACGCTCCTAGAATGCCCCAAACTCCGGACCCTCAGGATCAACGCCAATGGACCTCCTAGCAGAAGCTGCATCAGCATCCTTTTCAAGAACCCTCTGCTCACCAGCCCGACCATCCCGAATTCAGTAGCCTCCGGTTGGGGCACCTGTAAATCTCTCGCGCTGGACCTTGTTCTCCTTCTCAATGGACTTTCATCATCGTTGTCCCCATCGATGTCACGATTCGATCTAGAGGTTATGGCGGCAGTTTTATCAGGTCGGGCAGCGGCTGCCCTGCTCTTCCTTTTCTTGTTCGTATCAGGCCCCAAGGCCTCTTTTTCACCAATAGGAGGCGGCCTCATTTGCATATTCTCACCAAGGCCTGCACCAACACAATAAACATGGTACATTTTTGTTAAGGGATCAAAAGGAAACACAAAGTGCGAAGCACAGGCGGTAAAGGAATGTCACCGTGATTCTTAGCTACCCAACGCTCCTTAGCCATGATGGTCCAAGACCGAATACGGTACGAGAACTTTTCATCCAAACACTTGATCCATCTCTACAAATCTGGGACCACCTCTGGATGACAAGCAGTGGCTAGAGAGAGCACAAAAAGGTTATCATGACAAAGAAAGAGTAATTGTGAAGTGGCTAAAGGGAAGTTTACTTACGTCGATCGTTCCACTACTCTGGAAAGGGCATTCTCCGGGCTGGGATAATGTCTGAGGTCCTCACTCGGATAAACCTGCTCATCCATCCTCGGTCCTTCCCCTCATCAACGCTCGTGAACAAAGACTTTTTGGACCGATGTCGAAGCTTGATTAAGCCTTGATACAATTGAGCGTGTACAGCCTGATCAAATGGCTAAGGGAAAAAAACTTCGCCTCTAACCCCTTCGGTGAAATACCTAAGCATTAACACTATCCTCGAAAATGATTGATAGATCTGACGGAGGGTCACCTGATACCGGGCGCAAAAGTCAAGAATAACCAGGTCGACTTCCAAGTGGGGAGATTCGACGGACTTATCAGGGCCCAGGGTGAATGGGTAAGTGTATATGTGAAGGAATCCAGCCTTGAAGTCGGTAATACTATCACTGGGGCCAGTGATCTCTATCTTCATATCCTCGCTCCATCGACAGTCCTTCCTCACTTTACTATCATCGACCATGACACTAACGTATCGTGAGATGTGCTCGCACCGACCCGGCGTAGATGAGGGAGTCTCGATGTCAAAATCCTGCAATGTATCGAGATCAGGAGGAGTCCATTGCTCTAAAGGGGGAACCGATTTGTTTTCCCCCTTAGGTAATTAAGTCGACGATGCAACATCGTTCCATTGGGGGACAATCCTGGAAGTCCTAGCCAAGAAAAATGATAAAGACCCATTTGTGAAAAGAGGAAAGGATATCAAGTAGTAAAATTCTTGTTTGCAGGTTTACGAGAAAGGTGAATATAGGAAGTATCTGGCAACTGGTGCATTTATAGAAAGCACTAGGAAGTAGAAGCGACGAGCCTATGATAGTTCGTGGTTTCTCGATTGCCGCATATGATGGCGGCCCTGCGCGGTTCTCTAGGGCATGGCATTTAATACTCTTAGATAGTACGTCATGGAAACACTGACCTCGAGACAATGATTCAATATTGTTTCCTATTACTTCATTCTAGGAAACGTGGAGACTATTTGTATGCGGTGAAATCAGAGGAATCTATTTCCCGCCATTAAGGTATATTCGGAATATCATGTCAGCACCTCAAGGTTATGGGATTATGATCGAGCTCTCTATCTCGAGGATCATTCGCAGCCCTGCAGAGGCTCCGAGGTTAAGGGATCTGTCCACGACCCAACAAAAGTAACAAAGACGAGGGACTCCCGAGGAAAGTGGCTAGAGTCAATAGGCACTAGTACCATGTCTAGCTGTCCCATTCCCACATCTTTACATTTAATACACCCTGTACTATATGGTATTCCCCTCCTATATAAGGGGAATACATGATGTTGCTCCATTTTCTCCACGAATGTAATAATATATGTCTCTCTCTTTTCTTTCTAGCTTGCTCGTTCTCACTGGCCCAAGGCTTCTTTAATATCTATCGTTCTCTTACTTGTTCTTCACTATATTCCTCAATATTAGTTGTAAATACCCTTGCTTAATCATATCCTCAATTGTTATCCCATTGCCAGCTGATGCCAATAGCTCAAAATCGACCCGAACTTGGACCCCGAGGTCCCCATTGATCAGCCTTGCATCCAGGCAACATGCCCCTCGGTTTGACTACTAGCTCGTTTTATCTTGCATTTCATCGTTAAACATAAAATTATTAGCATCAACTGCCCTAACAACTAGCTCGGGAATAGATCACGTATTTTTAAAATCCCATTTACAAATTCAATTGTTTTTACCATTTTTATGGTAAACAAGTAGATAACCCAGGTTACTTTTCTCTGATAAATACATTAAGATGTCTCATTCTTTCAAACTTATTCATGTGGACACTTTGAGGCCTTATTCTACACCCACTCGTAATGGTTTTAAGTACTTTATCGCCAGTGTTAACGATTTTCTAGGGCTACGTTGTCTTGTCTCATGTGTTCCAGAAGTAATGATTTCCCTTAAATTCAGGCTTATATTACCATGATTTCAAACCAAAGTGTGTCCCCTTTTAAAATGTCTTAAATGGTTCAGATTGTATGGGTTATGTGGCCTACTGCTCACTCGGCTTCTAGGATTATTGACGATGTCATTGTCATGTGTGGGTAGTTTTGCTACCCTTGGTATTCCGCCTTCCTGAGTGGATATGAGTGTTATTTGCCTTTCTCCCCAAAGCATCATGTTAACCATTAGAACCCCTCTAACCAATACATAATTTCGTCCCAATATTAAGATGTCCTAGCTATGTGGTTTCACTCGTGAAAGGTTGAGATTAGAGGCCTTCAAATTTTTGCACATATCATGAGCTTATTGATTTGGTAGACAAGTTGTTGTATCATTAGTTCTCTCATATAGGATCAATTACTAGGAAGGGTTAAGCTGTTTGAAATATGATAATATCATAAGTGTTCAACTTCTTTTCATCCTCATGGGCTTGTGTCATGGATTCCTTATGTCAGTTAACGATAGGAGTGTAATTCAACTTCATGTACTTTGAAACCCATATCGCATTCAAGGTGCCATGGTATTCTTCTTCCCGGTAAACTAATGTTCCCTACACTCTATGAGACGACTGGGTCATGTACTTGAACATTCCTTCTTAATTATTTCTATTGCCAATGTACGAGTTACCCAAATTCCTCATTTGTCTAATAATTAATATCGTCAAAATAATTAACCATGTTAGTATTGTTAGTAGTAATCTTCGTGTCTATTAGCATATAACCTCATGAAATACTCTGCTCAGCACATTAATGGATTCCTGGATAATTCCAGCCTGATCTTGAATTCCGTTGCTCCTTATTGTATTAAATCTAGTGGGTAATGAAGGTTCAAACATGTCAAAAAGGAAGCATCCCCGTGTGATCACATATATTAGATAGGTAATTTTATGGTCAGTTTATGATAGCACATCTTAGAGTAATTATTGAAGGTCATCAAAGTTTTAGTGTGGGTGTTCGTATAGAGATTTAGAATTGAGGAGGGTGAATAGGTTGTTCGCAATACTCCCCCCTGAAGATGTTATGTGAGTTGATAATGAAGGTTGCATAATTGTATTTCACATTAGGCCGCACTAGGAGTATGATGTTTTCCCATAGTTATTCCTCATATATTCTGTGTTTTTATGTGTCTATGTCTAAGAAAGTAGTTGTATATCCTTTGTGTATCATTCCGGTGGAAATTATTGAAGGTGAAGTTAATGGATAGTTAGCTTATGTGAGGTATCTAGCTGTCATCCTTGTTATATAAGTTAAGAGGTTGGGATTATTTCCGTGAATGTGTTATGGCAAAGCCTGTAAGTATAAGAGGCCACATTGAAGACCGGGAGTGTTGTGGGAATAAGGTATTTTCTCTTGATTGTATAGCAATTGGTTTTGACTTGAATGGTACCTTCTGGGTATTATGATTTAGAAATGTGCAGTTCATGCCCAGGTACCATTATGATAATGTAGTGCTTGTAATGGTGAGATTAGTATTGTTGATATATACATTGTGGTGCTTTGTCTCATTGTGGATATACATTTAGGATATGTTTCTGGGCTCTCTGACAGGTGGATAGGCCTAGATACAAAGGAAACTCTGGCGAAATTTTTGGAAATTTAGGGAGTTAGCCAAATTTGTGGTTGTTGATATGTTTCATGTTGTGAAAAACTGAGGTTGCATAAAGATTGCTAATGAGAGAACCTTGATTCTCATTCGAGGACGATTGATCTTAAGTGTGGGAAGATGTAAAGCCCCGTGAATTGTCTACTCAAAAACTCGAAAGCTCGTAGTACCAAATTAGGAATATGTGTTAGAAACTTGTAAAATTCTTCGTCGGTGCATTAAAAAGTTAATGCTTTCCAGAAAAGCTCAATTTGATCGACTGGTGCATTAAAAAGTTAAGGAATAATGTTTTCCAGAAAACTATATTTCTGCGTCCCATTATGCGATCGCATAATACCTATATGGACCGCATAGTTGTCGTAGAGTCAGACATATTGATGGTTAATTTGAGGTCAACTATGCGGCCAATTATGCGATTGCATAATCAATATACGGACCGCATGGTCATCGCATATTACCCTTGGAATTTTTATAAGGGGCAGTTCTACGGTGCATTATGCGAGCGCATAACAGGTATGCGGACCACATTTCTGTCGCATACTCGGATATTTTTTTTAAGTTTTTGGGGCTATTTTTGCAGTCCCTTTTGCGAGCCGCATGTCCATTATGCTATCGCATATGCGATCGCAAATTTTGTCGGGGCTCCTATTTTCTAACTTTTAAAACCCGACCCCATCCCATTAAAAACACCCCATTAGACCCCTTTTATGTTATTTTGCTGCAAATATAGTGAGATAGGGAGTTCTAGAGAGAGAGGGGGGTGTTCTTCATAAAGTCCCTACTTAATCATTGCCTAAACCCTTGAAGAATATCAAGTAAAGCTGCTAGACCATCACCCCAAGAGGTAAGAACTTGAGCCCTAGCCTTTGGTTTCGAAATTCACACTAGAATGAGTAATTAGCGTGGGGGTTCATGGGTATAAAATTGGATTTTATTGCATGCATAAAAGATAATAGGGTATGGGGAGGTTGTGAACTAAAAAGATAGCAATTGGGGTGTAAGATAATGAAAATCTCTCACAAAAGGATCCTATAATCACAATTCACACCTAATGCTTGACAATGTGCTCAAATGAGCTAGAATCTTTATAATGTCTCTAATTCTTGGTTCAATTTGTAACTTTCATAAAATAGATTGAAGTTGCTAAGAGTCCCGAAATTTTGTAAGAATTTAAAGAAAGCTCTGTTGAGGTATGTATGGCTTAAACCCCCTCTTAGAAATTGAGCTCCCATGGTGTCCCCGCATATGTTGTAAGTCCGGAATTTGATTTATGTAGTATTTGTTATTTCAAAGTATTTGGTGTTGCAAGAATATATGTGAAAGGTGTGTCTCAATGGGTTCAATGTACTATTCTTGGTAAATTGGGGATATGTAAAGAACGTGAACTATATGCTAAATTTCCTAGATTTGAAGCCAAGTTTAAATTGTGATTATTATGCTGAATCATGAGAATTCCTTTCTATGCTTACAACCTGAATTGCTCTTGTATGTTCCCTTTATCTTAAATTGCAAGTTTGATGTTGAAAGTGAAAGTGATGTAGAATGTGAGTTATGAAATGTGACCTAATGTCAAGTATGATCTGATAATTGTGGCCCTAAGTGCCTATGAACTGATTTATGTGAAATAAAGATTGAAATGAGATGATTAATGAGAAAGGAACAACGCCTTGGTAAGGCGGCCTAGTCGATCAGGCCGTGATAGGATGCCATGCCGTACAAATGGTGGTATTGTGCTGATATTGAATCCCAAAAAGTGAGAATGAGATTGTGATTGAGGTACATTCTCAAATGAGGCAACCTAGCCGATCGGGTCGTGATTGGACTCAGCTCAAGAAAGTTCTGGTATTGTGAATGATGACGAACAATATTAAATTCCCCAAACTAAAGCTATGGAAATTATGTGAAAGCTATGTTATTCCTTTTATTTGATGATGTGGTGATTGTTTAAAGCTTTTTTTGAATCCTTATGATTTCTTTGTTCTTTTATGGTTGTTCTTTCTAATGAGACTGTGTTTAGTTATACATACTAGTGCTATTTGATGGCACTAATGTTCCTTTTGCTGGGGGCGCTACGTCTTTAAATGGATGCAGGTGGTTCCATAGCAGGCAGTGGTGGCCGCAGCTAGTGACGCATCTTCCTTTCAGCTGACATAGTGAGCCCCACTTCATTTCGGGGTCCTGTATCAATTGTTTATCATGTACTTTGTATTTTGAGGTATAGCGATATCCTTGTTGCCGGAATTTTCATATTACTTTTCAGTTGTATTTAGAGGCTCCGCTCACAGGTTGTGGGTGGTGTTTGATAATGGGGAATTGAGTTAGAAATTTTGATATTTAGCAAAGATTTACAAAATTTGTAATATTTTGATAATTATGAGTTGAGTTGCTAATGGAAATAAAGTGGAAGTTGTTAATGAAACACTAACAAAGTATGATTAATGGAGTCCATTTCCTATTTATTCATGAATTAGTTTGGGTAGAATGAAGCCTAACAGGCATGCTCAGTCGGGTTTACTCGGTTTAGCGCCGGTCGAGCTCCTCGGTTTTTTGGGGTGTGACAAACATGGTATCAGAGCCTAAGGTTTTAAAGTGTCCTAGGATATCTCGGAGTCGTGTCTAGTAGAGTCCTTCTTATCGGTGTGTTGTCAACCACATCTATAAGTTGGAGGCTATTTGGACATTTAGGAATTTCACCCTTCTTTGATACTCCAGATCGTGCAGTAGAACCCAAGATAGAGAGCTAATTTCATCGCTATGTCTTACTCTCAAATTGAGTAATCTTGAAACCATAATCCATGAGATTGAAGTAGCAAAGAGGAATGACCCCACCATTGAATCTGTGGGAGATTGCCCAAGAGTTTGTAGAAGAATGTATCGAGCCATGAAGGGATTGGTAGATCTTGTTGTTAAGGGGAGTACCCTTGTTCCTATTAATGTCAATGCACCACCGGATATTGTAGTATATCAGTATGTTACCAATGTATGTTATAGGTGTGGAGTCAGGGTGCATCAATTAAGGCACTACCCCACTAATATAAAGTTACCAAGTAACTCACTCCTTGCTATATCATTATGAACTCCGCACGATTTCCTTTTTGTATATGTGAACCCATATTGAAGAGTTCTCATGAACATGGTCGTAATAAGATGTTGAGTCACAAAACATTGCATGTACCTACTCCGTGAACAAGACGTATTATTCATGAATCCACTCTATCACAGATTCTCTTATTTACATACTCTTGTGGAATTATGTTCTATAACTATGTACTTGAATTGAGTTATAACTCTAGGATTAACACTTTCCACTTACTTTCCTAAATTCTCAACAAGGGACTATACCTGATAAATTTCTTACATGATCTTTTTAATTAAATGGACAATATCTACTCATTTGTGCCCATGGATGCTCCAGCGTAAAGTTTACCTATGTGGTGTCAAGTTCCTTGTACAACATTCCAGTGTTGCGATCCTTCTCGAGTAACTCTTTTACTTACTAGTATATATGGCTTCTATGGTCTGAACAGTCACTCTACTCTTTTTAGAGTATCATCATGAGAGCTTCTCACTGTCTAGTAATATAAGAGCATACATTAAAACCTATCACATGACTACATGTCAATCGAAATTTTCACCATGTGCATAAAGTCTCTCTGAAAATTGAGATCTTCACATCCCCATCACAGGAAGATCTTGTGTCTCTTGGTATAACTTTCGTGTCAACTTGGGACATCCCGCAGTAAGTAGCTCACTTTGTTCCTAGTATTGCGGTTGCCCATGGCGTGGTCGTGTATTGCAGTTGGGAGTTAATATAGCAGAATCATGTCCATCTCATAACAAATGTTTATTTTCTCTTTACACCCTAACAACGTGTGTTAATTGTGTTCCTTATTTAGTGAATTCATTGTGCTAGTTTCCCAACACTTTGTTCGATAACCATGATAGAACATATCCTTCTATGTGTCATTGTAATTCTTCCTTTCTCATAAGAACCCTTACTAGGCTCTCCGTCAAGACCAAGCGCACCTTCGGGGGTTATTATAGCACAACACTTGTTTTCATGTTTTTTTTGTCTTTCATTGGCATCTAGGTATTTCTCAAGTCAAAATCCATGGAGAACTCATTATGAACACCTACAAACCTTCCATTATAATTTTATACTATCTCATTGGGTTCCCACCTCACTTCATGTTCATCAAGGGTTGATAACATGTCGCAATTACTAAGATTTAATTATCTCCTTTCGATAATGGATTATCTACACATATTCTAGTCCAACGATCTGCTTATCAGTCTAACCCTCGCCTTTTGGTTTTTGGTTGACCAAGGAGCAATACACCTAGTAACACATTCATACGTCAAAGCCTCTCTCTCGGTCATGTCTTATAACATCAAGGATGGGGACATATTCCTTTTGTTAAAATAAATAAATATTGCTGGTATTCCTTGTAGATGTTCCTCTAACAACCATTTACCTACTCTGCTTGTCCCTGTGAGTGGATAACCCAGGTTACCTTTCCCAGATAAATACATTAAGATGTCTCATTCTTTCAAACTTATTCATGGGGACACCTTGAGGCCTTATTTTACACCAACTCGTAAGGGTTTTAAGTACTTTCTCGCCATTGTTAATGATTTTCTAGGGCTACGTGGGCTTCTCTCATGGGTTCCAAAAGTAATGATTTCCCTTAAATTCAGGCTTATATTGCCATGTATTCAAACCAAAGTGCGTCCCCTTTCAAAAGTCTTAAATGGGTCGGATTGTATGGGTTACGTGCCCTTCAGCTCACTCGGCTTCTAGGATTATTGACGATGTCATTGAAATCTGTGGGGAGTTTTGCTACCCTTGGTATTCCACCTTCCTGGGTGGATAGGAGTATTATTTATCTTTCTCCCCGGAGCATCATGTTAACCATTAGAACCCCTCTGACCAATACATGATTGTGTCCCAATATTAAGATGTTCCAGCTTTGTGGTTTCACTCGTGAAAGGTTGAGATTAGATACCTTCAGATTTTTGCACGTATCATGAGAATATTGATTTGGAATACAAGTTTTTGTATCTTTATTTCTCTCATATAGGATCAATTATCAGGAAGTGTTAAGCTGTTTAAAACATGATAATCTCATAAGTGTTCCACTTCTTTTCATTCTCATGGCCGTGTGGAGTGGATTAGTTATGTCAGCTAATGGTATGAGTGTAATTCAACTTCATGTACTTTGAAGCCTATATTGCATTCAAGGTGCTAGAGTATTCTCGTTCCCGATAAACTGATTTTCCCTACACTCTAGGAGACGACTGGGTCACGTACTTGAATATTCCTCCTTAATTATTCCTGTTGATAATGTACTAGTTACCCATATGCCTCATTTGTCTAATCATTAATGTCGTCAAAATAGTTAACCATGTCAGCATTGTTAGTAGTAATCTTCATGTCTATTAGCATATAACCTCATGAAATACTCTGCTCAGCACATTAACGGATTCCTCGGTAATTCAAGCCTGATCTTGAATTTCGTTTCTCCTTATTATATTAAATCTAGTGGGTATTGAAGGTTCAAACATGTCAAAAAGGAAGCATCCCCGTGTGATCACATATATTAGATAGGTAATTTTATGGTCAGTTTATGATAGCACATCTTAGAGTAATTATTGAAGGTCATCAAAGTTTTAGTGTGGGTGTTCGTATAGAGATTTAGAATTGAGGAGGGTGAACAGGTTGTTCGCAATACTCCCCCCTGAAGATGTTATGTGAGTTGATAATGAAGGTTGCATAAGTGTATTTCACATTAGGCCGCACTAGGAGTATGAAGTTTTCCCATAGTTGTTACCCATATATTTTGTGTTTTCACGTGTCTATGTCTAAGAAGGAAGTTGGATATCCTTTATGTATCATTCCAGTGGAAATTATTGAAGGTGAAGTTAATGGATAGTTAGCTTATGTGAGATATCTAGCTGTCATCCTTGTTAGATAAGTTTGGAGGTTGGGATTGTTTCCGTGAATGTGTTATAGCAAAGCTTGTTAGTATAAAAGGCCACATTGAATACCGAGAGTGTTGTGGAAATAAGGTATTTTCTCTTGATTGTATAGCAATTGGTTTTGACTTGAAAAGTACCTTCTAGGTTTTAGGATTTTGAAATGTGCAGTTCATGTCTAGGTACCCTTATGATAATGTAGTGCTTATAATGGTGATATTAGTATTGTTGATATATACATTGTGGTGTTTTTTCTCGTTGTGGATATGCTGTTAGGATATGTTTCTGGGGCTCTCTGACAGGTGGATATGCCTAGATGAGGAAACTCTGGCAAAATTTTTGGAAATTTAGGGAGTTAGCCAAATTTAGGTTGTTGATATGTTCATGCTATGAAAAGTTGAGGTTGCATAAAGATTGCTAATGAGTGAACCTTGATCCTCATTCGAGGACGAATGATCTTAAGTGGGGGAGGATAACAATTATGCGATCGCATAATCAATATGCGGGTCGCATTGTCATTGCATAATCACATTTCTGTCGCATACCAGGACAGTTTGTTTAGTTTTTTGGGTCCATTTTAATGGTCCCTCTTGCGAGCCGTATGTCCATTATGAAATCGCATATGCGATCGCAGATTTCGTCAGGGCTCCTATTTTCTAACTTTTAAAACCCGACCCTATCCCATTAAAAACACCCATTAAACCCCTTTTATGTTATTTTGCTTCAAATAAAGTGAGAGAGGGAGTTCTAGAGAGAGAGAGAGAGGGTGATATTCATCAAGTCCCCACTCAATCCTTGCCTAAATCCTTGAATATTATCAAGTAAAGCTGCTAGACCTTCACCCCAAGAGGTAAGAACTTGAGCCATAGCCTTTGGTTTCGAAATTCACGCTAGAATGAGTAATTAGCTTGGGGGTTCATAGGTATAAAAATGGATTTTCTTGCATGCATAGAAGATAATAGGGTATGGCGAGGTTGTGAACTAAAACGATAGCAATTGGGGTGTAAGATAATGAAAATCTCACAAAAGGGTCCTATAATCACAGTGCACACCTAGTGCTTGATAATGTGCTCAAATGAGCTAGAATCTTAATCATGTCTTTAATTCTTGGTTCAATTTGTAACTTTCATAAAATAGATTGAAGTTGCTAAGAGTCCCGGAATTTTGTAATAATTTAAAGAAAGCTCAGTTGAGGTATATATGGCTAAAACCCCCTCTTCTTAGAAGTTTAGTTCTCATGGTGTCCCCGCATATGCTGTAAGTTCGGAATTTGATTTATGTAGTATTTGTTATTTCAAAGGATTTGGTGTTGCAAGAATATATGTGAAAGGTGTGTCTCAATGTGTTATTCTTGGTAAATTGGGGATATGTAAGGAATGTGAACTATATGCTAAATTACCTAGATTTTAAGTCAAGTATTAATTGTGATTATTATGCCGAATCATGAGAATTCATCTCTATGCTTACAACCTGAATTGCTCTTGTATGTGCCCATTATCTTAAATTGCAAGTTTTATGTTGAAAGTGAAAGTGATGTGGAATGTGAGTTATGAAATGTGGCCTAATGCCAAGTATGATGTGATAATTGTGGCCCTAAGTGGCTATGAATTGATATTTGTGAAATAAAGATTGAAATGAGATGATTAATGAGAAAGGAACAACGCCTTGGTAAGGCGGCCTAGCCGATCGGGCCATAATCGGACGCCATGCCACACACATGGTGGTATTGTGCTGATATTGAATTTCGAAAAGTGAGAATGAGATTGTGATTGAGGTATATGGCTCAAATGAGGCAACCTAGCCGATCGGGTCATGATCGGACTCCGCTCAAGAAAGCAGTGGTATTGTGAATGATATGACCAGTATTAAATGCCCCAAACTAAAGCTATGGAAATTAGGTGAAAGCTATGTGATTCCTTTTATTTGATGATGTGGTGATTGTTTAAAGCTTTTGTTGAATCCTTATGATTTCTTTGTTCTTGTATGGTTGTTCTTTCTAATGAGATGGTATTTTGTTATACATACTAGTGCTATTCGATGGCACTAACGTCCATTTTGCCGGGGACGCTACGTTTTGAGGTATAGCCGGAGCCTTGTTGCCAGTATTTCCATCTTACTCTTCAGTTGTATTTATAGGCTTCGTAGACAGGTTGTGGATGGTGTTTGATAATGGGGAACTGAGTTAGAAATCTTGATATTTGGCAAAGATTTACAAAACTTATAATATTTTGATAATTATAAATTAAGCTGCTAATGGAAATAAAGTGGAAGTTGTTAATGAAATACTTACAAAGTATGATTAATGTAGTCCATTTTCTATTTATTCATGAATTAGTTTGGTTAGAATGAAACCTAACAGGCTTGCTCAGTCGGGTTTACTCGGTTGAGCGCCGGTCGTGCCCCTCGGTTTTTGGGGTATGACATGATCATGAGAAACTCACAAGACAATACTGTAACTCCTCCACCACCCACTCCCTCTAATTCATCTACCCCTCCTCCACCTAGTACATCTCCAAAACCCTGGTTGAGAAGGGTGAAAATGCTTGCCCGGAAAAGAGTAGCATCTGGGGTTCTCTCAAAGAAATTAAATGAGAAATTAAAGGCAAGCAAGGTCCAAGACTCTGACTCCAACTCTGATTCTGAGTCATACAAATCCGCTAGTGATAGGGAAGGACCTAGGTCTTCTGACTCTAAAAAGACTCAAGAATCCCCTTCTAAGGTAAGTTCTTCTGAAAATGTAGAAACTAGGTTTGTTCTGGTTAGACCTGTCAGTGATGTTGAATTACCTGAGTTACGATGGAGTGGAGGTAAAATGAAATTTGAAAAAGAAAAGAGAGAGAGAGGGTGCATATTCATCAAGTCCCCACTCAATCCTTGCCTAAATCCTTGAATATTATCAAGTAAAGCTGCTAGACCTTCACCCCAAGAGGTAAGAACTTGAGCCATAGCCTTTGGTTTCGAAATTCACGCTAGAATGAGTAATTAGCTTGGGGGTTCATAGGTATAAAAATGGATTTTCTTGCATGCATAGAAGATAATAGGGTATGGCGAGGTTGTGAACTAAAACGATAGCAATTGGGGTGTAAGATAATGAAAATCTCACAAAAGGGTCCTATAATCACAGTGCACACCTAGTGCTTGATAATGTGCTCAAATGAGCTAGAATCTTAATCATGTCTTTAATTCTTGGTTCAATTTGTAACTTTCATAAAATAGATTGAAGTTGCTAAGAGTCCCGGAATTTTGTAATAATTTAAAGAAAGCTCAGTTGAGGTATATATGGCTAAAACCCCCTCTTCTTAGAAGTTTAGTTCTCATGGTGTCCCCGCATATGCTGTAAGTTCAGAATTTGATTTATGTAGTATTTGTTATTTCAAAGGATTTGGTGTTGCAAGAATATATGTGAAAGGTGTGTCTCAATGTGTTATTCTTGGTAAATTGGGGATATGTAAGGAATGTGAACTATATGCTAAATTACCTAGATTTTAAGTCAAGTATTAATTGTGATTATTATGCCGAATCATGAGAATTCATCTCTATGCTTACAACCTGAATTGCTCTTGTATGTGCCCATTATCTTAAATTGCAAGTTTGATGTTGAAAGTGAAAGTGATGTGGAATGTGAGTTATGAAATGTGGCCTAATGCCAAGTATGATGTGATAATTGTGGCCCTAAGTGGCTATGAATTGATATTTGTGAAATAAAGATTGAAATGAGATGATTAATGAGAAAGGAACAACGCCTTGGTAAGGCGGCCTAGCCGATCGGGCCATAATCGGACGCCATGCCACACACATGGTGGTATTGTGCTGATATTGAATTTCGAAAAGTGAGAATGAGATTGTGATTGAGGTATATGGCTCAAATGAGGCAACCTAGCCGATCGGGTCATGATCGGACTCCGCTCAAGAAAGCAGTGGTATTGTGAATGATATGACCAATATTAAATGCCCCAAACTAAAGCTATGGAAATTAGGTGAAAGCTATGTGATTCCTTTTATTTGATGATGTGGTGATTGTTTAAAGCTTTTGTTGAATCCTTATGATTTCTTTGTTCTTGTATGGTTGTTCTTTCTAATGAGATGGTATTTTGTTATACATACTAGTGCTATTCGATGGCACTAACGTCCATTTTGCCGGGGACGCTACGTTTTGAGGTATAGCCGGAGCCTTGTTGCCAGTATTTCCATCTTACTCTTCAGTTGTATTTATAGGCTTCGTAGACAGGTTGTGGATGGTGTTTGATAATGGGGAACTGAGTTAGAAATCTTGATATTTGGCAAAGATTTACAAAACTTATAATATTTTGATAATTATAAATTAAGCTGCTAATGGAAATAAAGTGGAAGTTGTTAATGAAATACTTACAAAGTATGATTAATGTAGTCCATTTTCTATTTATTCATGAATTAGTTTGGTTAGAATGAAACCTAACAGGCTTGCTCAGTCGGGTTTACTCGGTTGAGCGCCGGTCGTGCCCCTCGGTTTTTGGGGTATGACATGATCATGAGAAACTCACAAGACAATACTGTAACTCCTCCACCACCCACTCCCTCTAATTCATCTACCCCTCCTCCACCTAGTACATCTCCAAAACCCTGGTTGAGAAGGGTGAAAATGCTTGCCCGGAAAAGAGTAGCATCTGGGGTTCTCTCAAAGAAATTAAATGAGAAATTAAAGGCAAGCAAGGTCCAAGACTCTGACTCCAACTCTGATTCTGAGTCATACAAATCCGCTAGTGATAGGGAAGGACCTAGGTCTTCTGACTCTAAAAAGACTCAAGAATCCCCTTCTAAGGTAAGTTCTTCTGAAAATGTAGAAACTAGGTTTGTTCTGGTTAGACCTGTCAGTGATGTTGAATTACCTGAGTTACGATGGAGTGGAGGTAAAATGAAATCTGAAAAAGAAAAGAGAGAGAGAGGGTGCATGTGGTAAAAAGAGGGGAAATGGCAAAAAAATGGTTGATCATTCACCCACTGCTGATTTATCTGTGCTTGCTATCTGTGGGGTTGATCAAGAAAATGTAGAAGAGAGTGGCAAGAAGTCAGGGGGAAGTGGTTCTGGTGAAGCTGATGAAGGGTTAGTTAATCTAAGCACACAAGGAGATGAACCTAGTTCATCTACTGAAGAGACCCTAGTAGACTTGTTGAAAAATATTGGGGCAAGTTATGGTCCAAAGAAACGAAGAAATCCCACACCAAAAGCCCCCAGTGCTCCTAAACCCTCCAAGAAAAGAAAGGCTTCATCCCTAACAACTACTAAAATTTCATTGCCAAAGGGATGAGCTACAAGAAGTATGGTGAAACATAGTAAGAGTGATCTCCAAAAGTCTCTAGCTCAGAGTAAGAAGAAAAAGATGGCTAAAGGAAAATGGAAGGTTACAGAGTCCTCAGAGGTTGTGGAAGTTGAGTAGATGGAACAGGTCCATCAAGAGGAAGTTCCAACAGTGGAACTTCAGACCTCCAAGTCCAAAAAGCCCAAAACTTCTTCCAAGAAGTCTTCCTCTATGTCTGAAGCTGCTGAACCTTCATTAGCCAAGAGGACAAGGTCTACAGTGAAAACTAAACAAGTACGAATTTCTGAAGATGAGGAATGGAGTGGAGAAGAAGAAGAAGTTGAGTCTGATGGTAAACAAGACAAGCTTGCCATGTTTGGCAAAAGAAAGATTTTGAAAGGTAGATTGTAGAAAGACCTGGTGGAATCAGAAATGATGAGACCGGTGGATGCCTTAGCTGCTCAGGGGTGGAAGGACATGGTCCTTCATATTGATGGTAGGCTAGCCAGGAATGAGATCATTGAGTTCATGGAAAATGCAGAGGTTAAGGATGGCAAGGTTAGCAGCCTGGTGAATGGAGTTGAAGTGTCCTTTGATGCAGAAAAACTGGGAGAGACCCTTGATATACCCTCTGAAGGGTTTGATGACTATACAAGGGAAAGGTGGCCTTGTCTGGACTCCCTTCTTATTGCCCTTGACATTACCAGAAGATTTTGTGATGCTGAAGATGTGAATGAGGCCAGGGCTGTTCAGAAGAGTGAAATGAAGCCACATCACAATGTCTTGATTGAATTTGTCAACAAGTGCCTATTGCCTAGGCAAGAGAGAAGGCATATTGCAAACTATAAAAACCTAGTTGTTATGTAGTGCCTAGAAAGCAGAAGGCAATTAATTGGCCTGCATTCATCATTAAGCTGCTGGACAGGGTCATCAATGGCTCCAAGAAGCATGCTACCCCCCTATGGCTTTATTCTGACTACGATTTTGGATAGGTGCAATGTGCCTCTAAACAAATGGGAAATGGCCTCAAGGAAGGATCACTTTGGCATTAACACTCTGATTACTTGTGACTATTTAGCTAATGCCATTCCAAATGAACCTGGTTCATCCAAGAAGACTCCTATCAACAGTAAAGTCAGGGCTCTTAGTTAGGAATGTGAAGCCAAGGTTACTAAAATAGATAGGCTCAAGGCTGGTGTGGTAGAGGTGGAATCTGAGAAGGATGCTCTCAAAACAGAGCTTACCAAGGAAAAGGAGAAGAATGATGGAATTTTTCACAATATGCTGAATCTTCTCCAAGCCCAAAACCAACCCTCTAACTCCCCCAAGCCTTAGGAATTCTATCTTTTGTCTCTTGAACTTGTCTAGTACCTTCAGTGGCCCGGATTAGGGATTTTTCTATATTTTTTTCCTCATGTTTTAAATGACTTTTGCTTTCTGGTTGTGGATTGTGGTAGCAACATATCCTCTATCAATGATATCTACTCTATTTGCTATTGGTCAATGTTAATCTTTCATTGATAGTTTAAATATGTTTGTTTGATTACTGATGATTAAACCCTGATTGCACTTGCAGTTTTGTTACAACCCATATCCACATGTGTTAGTCAATTCCATATATTAGTTAACATAAATCCAAGAAGGAATTATCTTTGAGATGATAAGAAGTCAATCCTATTGGTCTTAAGTGATACAAGAGTGTATAAGGGTGATTAACCAATATTAGAAGTTAAACGAATCAAGGATGTTGTAACTCGTATTTTCAGGTAATCTAGCGGTGCTTAATACACTCAAGAGGTCATTTATTAAGGTATTTTAATCATATAATATCTGTATCATAAGTCTTGAAGTCAAACGAGTTATGAAACAAAAGTCGACAAAAGTTGTCGCAACTTAGGTTCATAATTTTACTTAAACATTAGGTCAAATGTTTCTAATCTTTTCTCATAATTTACAAGGAATTACGGGGTGATCTACCCACCAAATTAAATATCTATGAGTCTAGTTTCCAACGCATTAAACCGTTCATCGATACGATCTCGGAGTAGAGAGATATTCGCGTTTTCGCGAGACTGCGCCAAGCACCTCTCTATGGGGCCCACTAAGTCGGTTTAAGATATTTGGACCTATATAGGATGACTACAACCCGTTTTTAGTCATTTCTTTTCACTATTTTCAGACCTTAGAACCCTAGGAACATCCTCTCAAGGTTCTCTCAAGATTCAAGACCCAAAAAAGGGCAAACAACACAAATCAAGTGTCGGGAATTCCGTGGCGCTAGTAAGTCTCTTGTTCTTCTTGTTGTTGCTCATTTTTGTGTCGTTCCAACTCGTGTGGGAGGTTGTTTTAAAGGGTATATGTTCTGTAAATACTCCCTAATGTTCTTAATATCAATCCTAGGTGATTTCAAGCCTTCTAAAGTGATTCTAGTGCCGAAAAACACTAATTGATCGCTAGTTTCATTTTTTTGTTGTTGTGGCAGCATTGGAGGGATATTTCTTGGAAATTTAAGGTCAAATTGGAGTTGTTCTTTCTGTATAAAGGTAAGGAACCTCTTACTCTATATGTATTTAAGATTATCCAAGTTGCGGCTAAGCCATTGAAGCTAGAACTTGTGAGATATATATCGAAAGGTTTGGTAGTAGTGTTATTGTTTTGTGGACTGTTTTGCGTTGTTGTTGGGCTGCGTATTTTACTACTATCTTGTGGAGTTTTGGAGGAGGAAGGGTGTGGAGAAACACCATATATATGTAGGTTTATGGGCTGATAGTTATTCGTAACATTTCCAGGTTGTTTGACACGACTACGGTGGTCGTCGTATGTATGGAGTGATTAGGCTGTGTGTGGACTATTTTGGGAGGCTCAATATGTTTATTATTGATGATGTTTGGGCTGTTTGGTGATTGTTTTGAATGGTGTGAGGTCATATATATAGGGGAGGTGCTGTCTGTTTCATCGTAAAATAGGTTGTGGTCGATACATAATAGTTATGACGCTTAAATGATAACGATAGTATCGTTTCTCTTATTGTAGACTAAGGAGTTTTGACAATTGCATAGCTTGAGATTGGGGTAGTATACACAAGGTATGTGAGGCTATCCCTTTCCTTCTTTTGCACGACTCCGATTGTACATAATGTAATGAACGAGCTTCCAAAGATACTCTACTCTTAGAAGCTAGCAGTACTTACATTGTTTTCCCTCTTATGGAACGATTGATGTTAATGTTGCTTCTCTTATTCTTATGTTATCAATGTTGTTCATACTTCCTGAATCTTATAAGGTTCATAGTGAAGACTTAGTCCTAATAACGTGTACAGAGGATACCGACCTTACGTCACTCCGAAAGGTTTAGAATGTGATTCCATGAGTCGAGCATGCATTATATATATGTATCTATTTTACTCTACCGAGCCACGCTATAGTTGGCCGGGTACGGCACCTATTGTGCAACCACTGATCAGTTGGGTTTTACCGAGCTCCACGTGGCCGGGTACGATTCTACCGAGCCTATTATGGCCGGGTACGATATGATGATGATGATGCCCACAGAGGCGAATGCTTTAAAGGTTTATGTATTTATACATATGTATCATGCATTTCATGTAAGTAGCCCTCAGAGGTACTAAGATGTTACAGGTTGTATATTCTCTATCCTTGCTTACATTACTAATCGTATTTATGGTTCCTTGCCTTACATACTCAGTACTTTATTCGTACTGACGTCCTTTTATTTGTGGACGCTGCATGTCGTGCTGCAGGTCCTGATAGACAGGTAGGTGCAGCTCCCCCACCACAGTAGACTGTCCAGTTCAGCGGTGATTGGCGAGATCCCTTCTCCGGACTTGCCTTGGTCTTGGTATGCAATTTTTGTTATAGACATTATGGGTATGTCGGGGCCCTGTTCCGGCTATGTTGCAACACTTATGTTCTTTTAGAGGCTCATAGACAGGTGTCGGCTCATGTATAGTTTGGTATGCCTTGTAGGCTAGTTTTTGTTGTATAGTCTTTCATAGTAGCGTGGTAGCTCATACCTTATATGTAGTTTCTTGATTGTCTGGTCATCCCCTGCTATGTATATTCATGCCATCATATTTTATTGCTGGTTGTCCATGATCTAGGTCTACCATTTATATTGATCTCTTTAGCCTTAAAAGATAATAATGAAGGTTAGATGAAATGTACGTTGGTGCTCGGCAAGTGTGGTCGGGTGCTAGTCATGGCCCTTCAGTTTGGGTCGTGACAAGTTTTCCCAGTGGCCATGAGTACTTAATAAAATCTAGGACTCACACTTTGTATGCAACTTTTTGATGATGCCAAGAGGGGGAAGAGATATTGTGCTTTACATATTGTGAATAAGTGATGTTTATAACCTAATTAACTTGGTCCTTGATGATAAGTGAATTTTCTCATCTTTGTATTGATGGTTAAGCTGATTTATTACAAGATCCACGTAAGTAGAAAGCATAGAGTTCGTCATCATCAAAAAGGGGAAATTTGTTAGCCCAACAATAGGTAATGTTTTGAAGATTGACCAAAGAACTCAGACATGGACCAGGTCTATCTTATGAAGCACAATCATGATCAACCTGTGCATATGAGATGCATGTGAAAGAAATAAATCTAATTGATCGAGAAGCAATATCTCCTGATCTGATAAAAAAGGTTGCATATTGGATAAGAAGAGAAAGACTCCTTACATGAAGGGAACACAATATAGAAAAAAGATAGTGTTAGAGTTTGAGATCATATTGAATTCGTCTACGATAGAAGAGTAGCATTTGAATCCTAGTCAATCTCTAATTACTAACCCATTAAATATCAGTGTCGTTCTCTTTTACAGGTAATGCACACAAGAAGAAGTTAAACTTAAATTGAGAGCAAAAGAGCAAGGTGATTTTACAAGCAATTTATGTGTTATTCGAGTGTGCAATCCTGAAGCTACTTGAACGAGATAGAAGAACTAGTTCCATGTGTCTATCTTTTATTCTAGTTCAATTGTAGTAGGTGATTTCACATTGTACCTTTCAACTTTCATAGAAGAAATTGTATTAGGTACCTAGAGTGTTCAAGTTAGAGTAAACTTGAAGTTGTCGCAATAGTTGAGGTTGTGTGACACAACGAGATTAGCGTTAATCCTTAGGTTTACAAAGAGTTTTTGTAAATGTTGTTTCTGCTCAGTGATTTTAGTGGAAGTTTGGGAAAATCCTACTGAGTAGTAGGTCGTGATTTTTTCACCTTTTAAGCTAGGTGTTTTCCATGTAAAAATCTCTGTGTTCCTTATTTTCTTTATTTATTATTCCACAAACAGTAGTAGTTGGAACACATAGAAGAACCAGGTCCTTCTATAGTTCAGTTAAGCAAAAATTGGGTACCACAAAAATCACCCCCCCTCTTGTGTGGTATTGACATTTAAAACATCACGTAATACTCATACGATAGCTTTAACTACCCCAACTCCTATCTAAATATTTCTCAAGTATTACAATGACATTACTACGAGGCTGAATTCACTATATTACGTTTTACTATGTTTATCTTGCACGATATGCTAACTCCTCTGTAACGTCCTGTTTAGCCATAAATAATCTCTTCCTCAATTAATTACTAACTACTCGTTGGCCCATTCTTGTATCAGTATTTTGCGTAATTTTTCTTGGGTTATTTCCTTTGTCTTAACTTACGTGTCGCACTGGCTCCTTATCTATCAATAATATCTCAGGCAGGGACCCTTACTCCCTTTCCTTGACATCGTGTATGCATAATATTCTAGAACGTAGCATATCCATAGACTTTGAATAAGTGCAATCTCATCCATATTTCCTTTTTTATCACATTCTTCCCTTACCATGCCATAATTACTAGAACAACTTAATTCTGACTTAATGTCACATCACTCTATATTCCCCCGCTTTAGGGAGTACTAAGATTTAGCGCTACTATGATCTACCTATAGATGTTTTACCTCTTCCCCTTTTGCGTCTTTTCATATCATCGATGATTCTTACTTGCCTTGCAGCAGTCCTTCTGTACCAAGGATAAAAAAATTCCTTACTCGTGAGGGTGACACTTAGTGCAACTATCACATATAGTCCCTTAAGCTTAACTTTGCTCACATTGCTTGTTTTAGGGAAGCGTCTTCCTGAATGACAACTCTCTGATTTTCTCATGAATCTTCTTCTATTGTCCATTCTATTATCGATGAAACACAATCTGAAATTCTCATGATGCTGACTATCCCTTCTGGTAGTCGCGTTGGAGTCACAAACTTATTTCTCAAAATGATGATATGACTTTATGGCCTATACTATTTTGTTGTCTCAAGGCCTGGCTCCTCTCGTTTTTTCCTTCACTTGACTATATACTCTGTAATACTGTCATTGTTTTATATACCATTGTCATCCATGCATCACATCTTACTCATAATATTTCATTAACTCTCTTCTCATTTCCTGCTAACCTTTCTGTCTATCACTTTATTTTAAAAATTTCAACAGGACATTCTTTTGCTTTTAGCTCCCCTTGCTCCATCAACTGGATCTTCAGATTGCCTTACATTCTTTCTTTACTAGGGCCGGGAGCCACACTAAGGTAATATTTATCCATTTCAAGGCTTCCAGTGCCTATCTTTGTAGTACTCATATCTAGCTGTACTATTTTTGAGTGCACCATCTAGGTGTCATACATGGAGATCTATTAGCATATTTGCATTATCCTTCGGAATATATCAACTAACACTAAAAATCCATCCACCATTTTGGATCACTCTAACCCCAGCCGGATCCTGATATCCGTACTTCTCTTATACTACTTATGTTAGTTTCCATATGACATAAATGAGATGGGTGTGGCTAATTGTACATACCTCTATTAAAATTGAAGTCAACTCAAAAAGTTTATATTTCTCTGCTTGAATTGTAAATATTGTTAATCTTCATTAACTAGGCACCTCGTACCCTTCTTCACCTTGCTTCTTTTACTTGCTGAAACTTGTGTCTACCTTCCGATTATCTTATTCTTTTTTACCGTAAGAGTGGATTGGCAATCTTTTCTTAGGAATACTTATCAAGAAGCTTACACATGTTTAGTATACACATGATCTGTTGAATACCTCATATTTATCCATCATAAGCATGATGCAAAAATCGAGTTCATTTGACTCAACTCTTCCACAACTACTTCTCTTACCAAACGTCTTTCTGGATGTGGGCATCATCGTATTATGAATAAGATAGAGTTTAGGAAATTGATTTCTTGCAACTAAGCTCTACCACACGATCTAGAGTAAGAAGAAAGAGTGACAGTCCTAAATGCCCTGTAGCTTCATGCTTATAAGTGTGTGTACACGGCAAAATCTGAGAGTCCAATTTTCCATCATTACGACGCCTCGTAAGCACGTCTCCAAAGGCTCAAGACTATGGTCGAGTAGCTAGAGCTGTCAAAGTCTAGTGGGCTAGTTCAGACTCGAGTCAAAGCATTAAATGGTTGTACCAACCCCATGTCTTTGTAACAAATACATTTATACTATGTTGGGATTCCCCCTAATATAAAAAGGGGATCCTTGCCATTTTGTAAAACATCTGATACTCAATATTGAATACACAAGAACATTCTCTCTGCTCTCTAACATATTCTCTTGATCTCATTGCTTTCATTTATTGCTTATATTCATTGTGTTCTATTTATTTTTCTTCATTTATTGCTCATCATTAATCATAATGAGCAACCATTGCAACCCTCATAACTGTTAATCCCCCTCGATTACTCCTAACTGAGCACCCTACTCGGCTTCGAGGCCCGTATACGCCAGCACGAGGCCCCGATTTCCAGCCCTCTGGTTTGGTCATTATACTATCTACAAACTCTTATCTCATTTCCTAATCTCTTATTTAGCATCAATTGTGTAAAAACTAGCATAAAAATAGATCACATATTTTTAGAACCACACAATCAAATTTAATTGTTATTACCATTTTCGCAATAAACAGTTTGGCGTCCGTCGTGGGGCTAAAAATAATAGTGATTATTTTATTGCTGGTTTTACTACATAACGCATGTTATCTTTCATACTTTTTCTTTTCCAAGATATTTTAATTTTAGGTCAAAATGTCTAACTCAATGAATGCACGTGAAAATAACAACCTTGAAGACCATGGATAAAATGGTATGGATGTTTTAGGTGTTGGTGTACCACTACGAAACCCTGAGAATGCACCAGAACCAATTCACGTGGATGTGGTCTCGCGCAATGCCAGCACGTCGAAATAAGCTCCCACACCAACAGGAGCATACACCAAGAAGATCAACAAGAAGCACAAAAACCTCTGGCTCAGGAAGAACAAGAGGTTAGCCTTCACGTCATATTCAAAATGTTGCAAGCACAACAGATGGTGATTGCTCAGTTGCAAAGCCCCCAAAGGACTCCCAGCATGGTAGCTCGAGAAACGGTTCCCCGAGCCGAGCAAGTACCAGAAAGATCAAGCAACAACGGTTTGACAGCCGACCCTACCATCATAAATATGCTTGAGGACCTCATAAAGAGGATCTAGTCGGGCGAGAAGAATATAGAAGCCAACGACAAGAAAGTAGAGACAACTCTATGGATGACAAACTTCTAGGCGCACCCTCGATTCTGAAATATGTGGATTCAAAGAAGTTTATTGAGAAGCCATTCCCACAAGAAGCAGCCACAAAACCCATTCCAAACAAGTTTAGAATGCCCAAACTTCCAAAGTACAACGGAACCTCAGACCCCAACGACCACATCACTGCTTACACTTGTGCAGTGAAGGGCAACGACCTAAAGGACAATGAGATCTAGTCTGTGCTGCTAAAAAGGTTTGGAGAGATGCTTTCAAAAGGGGAAATGATGTGGTAACACAACATGGCCCCAAACTGGATAAATTCATTTGTTATACTGGTAGATTCTTTCATTAAGGCACATGCTGGTGCCATCAAAGTAACCACAAGGAAATCTGACGTCTTCAAAATCAAGAAAAGGGAGAACGAGATGTTGCAAAAGTTCGTATCTCACTTTCAAATGGAACGAATGGAACTACCACTAGTCTCCGACCACTGGGCAGTGCAGGCCTTCACTCAAGGTCTGAACGAGCGAAGATTAGTAGCTTCGAAGCAGCTAAAGCACAACATAGTCGAATATCCCTCCGTAACTTGGTCGGACGTCCACAACCAATATCAATAAAATATCAGGGTCGTAGACGATCAACTACGAGCCCCCCTCGGGCTTGGTATATCCTAGTAGGCTCCCGAAGAAGGAGTCGAAGCCAAATAAAGAGAGATACCAACCATACACTGAAGATAGAAGAAACGCCCCGAGGAGCAACGTACCCCACAATGACCGAATAATGGATCGAGGCTAAAACCCTCAAGGACTTGTCAGCGGAGCTGTATTCGATAGGCATACATGGCTAATGGAGGCACCTCGCTTGTCGGAATACAATGTCAATGTCAATGTTTCAGACATCGAATTCGCCATAAGTAAAATCAGAGACACCGGGTGGCCAAGGACTATGCAATCAGATCCTTCACAAAAGGATCATAACTTAGTATGTGAATTCCACAACACGCATGGTCATAGGACCGAGGATTACCGACAGCTCTGGGATGAAGTAGCTTGACTATAGTAAAGGTCACCTCCGAGAATTCCTCAGCGATCGGGCCAAAAATCAGTTCTAGGAAAGATAGGAGACCAAGAAAAATGAAACAAATGAGCCACGACATGTCATCCATATGATCTTGGGAGGCATCGACGCTCCACAAGAACCCATGATCACAAGAACAAAAATATCCATCACCAGAGAAAAGCGAACTCGAGGTTACATACCCGAGGACGCTCTCACATTCATCGACAAGGAAATCGAGACCTTGTCTCAGCCTCACAATGATGCACTGGTAATCTCTTTCCTTGTAAACACATTTCAAATTAAACATGTACTTATGGATCTAGGTACCTCGACCAATTATCAGGTCGAGGGTAGTAGAGCAGCTCGGACTGCTTGACCAAATCATGTCTGCCTCTCGAGTCCTCAACGGGTTCAATATGGCGAGTGAAAAAACAAAAGGGGAAATAACCCTCCCAGTCAACGTGGCCGGCACAACCCAAAATGTTAAATTTCATGTCATCGAAGGAGACATGAGGTATAACGCCTTGCTCAGAAGGCCATGTATACACTACATGAGAGCAGTACCATCCACCCTTCATCAAATGATGAAACTTCTGACAAAGGATGGGAATAAAAACGTCCACGGGGAGCAGCATGCAGCAAAAGAAATGTTCGCGGTGCATGATATTGCACCGACACCAATACCTCTACAATCGAAGGAGCCGAAGGATAAATAAACAGTAAGATAGCTATAACAAGCTACATTATCGGGTACGCCCAACTAAACAAAATGAAGGAACGTACCGAGTCCTCAAAACAAACAATTGAATCACATCAAGGTCTGAAGCACCGTCAGCACTAAGGTATGGTCATCTCCCTTTTCAGTTACATTTTATGCTAACCTTAATGTAGGTATCCGATCGAAAAGGCTGAAAAGCTCAGTGTATGTGGCCCCTATCTTTGAACATCCCTCAAAGCACCTTTGATGGGAGAAGAAGTCGGTGGCAGAAAACCCTCATTCCTCGAGGTACCTTCGATGAGAAAAGAATGTGATGATAGAGGTGGAACCGTTTTCCTAAAGCCAAAGATCTCGGGCGCAATAGGCTCAGCCGACATATCCTCTCCGAGCCCCCGACCTGGACTCGTCTTACTATATGCACCATCATTTTGCAAAGACTCTCTTTGCTTATTTTTATCATGTAGCCCAGAAGATGGCAATCCTTCTCCCTTTCCTTGAGGGCACGGTCTCACCTCAAAGGACTCCCCAATGCCAACGATGATGGGGTTAGTACGCATAAAAAGAAAGTGCTTTCCAAAAAAGGAGCAGGTCACATAGCATGTACCATGGTGTTTGGCCTTCCATTTTTCCTTAGACAACGCTCGCCACTTATGCTCTTTATAAGCCGACTGAGTCGCCAGCTTCCGAGCCCAATCTGTCAGGTCGGGGACCCACTACCGCATCCATGAAGTTATTGCGGAAAGTCAAAGGAAGGCACATTTACGAAGCCGCATACGCCATAAGCAAAACTACAAAGGCACAAATATATAACTTACGTGTGAAATTCCATTCCTCAGAAAATGGCATAAACTCCACAGGGATAATATCGACAGTTTATACTCATATGAATCGACTCATCCATCCCTAATCCATGTCTTCTTGGTCATCAATAACGAAAGGAGTGACAGATCGGCATTGTAGGGTCAGCAGACCCCGATGGTGAAAAGGTTGATACAACCTGATGAGATGACTGTATATAGTGAAATCAGAGAGCCCGATTTCTCGACATCGAGGCACATCAGAAGACCACCTTAAAGTCTTGAGGCTATAAGGTAATTATCCAGTCTCCTCCCTAAAGGTTCGTTGAGGCCTGGCCTCAGGACAATGTTGGACTCGGCCACGGTAGAAATGGGGAGTTCCCAAGGCACATGGCTAGGACTGACAGAGCTATCATAGCCCTTAATCAGGATGACTTCTAGCTGTCCCATCTCCACTTCTTTGTCATTATTATATTTTGTACTATGTTGGGATTCCCTTCCTATATAAAGGGGATTCTTGCCACTTTGTAACCTCTGTTGCTCCAATTGCTCTACACTAAATATACAAGAACATTCTCTTTTGCTCTATAACATATCCCCTTGATATTATTGCTCTCATTCATTATCTCCATTATTGCTCTTCGTTTATTGCTTATCATTGGTCATAAAGAGCCTTCATTGATTATTAGTATAACTGTTAGCCGTATCTCGATTACCTTCGATAGCTCCCAATCGAGCACCAGAATCGACTCCGCGACCCTAAATCTACCAGCTCAAGGCCCTGATAATTGCCCTATCGGTTTTCTTATCACTTTATCCTTTACACTTATTTCATTTCTATGTCTCATATACATAGCATCAACTGCTTAACAAGCTAGCATAAAAATAGATCACGTATTTTTAGAGTGCCATCAACAAATTTAATTGTTATTACCATTTTCACGGTAAACAGTTTGGCGCCAACCGTGGGGCTAACCATTATAGTGATTATTTTCTTGTTGGTTTCGTCACACAATGCATGTTGTCTTTCAAGCTTTTTCTTGTCCATGATCTTCGATTTTAGGCCAGTATGTCTAACTCAGTGAATGGAGGGAAAAACAACAATCTCGAGGACCACGAAGAGAACGATGTAGATGTTCCACGTGTTGGTGTGCTACAACAAAACCATGGGAATGTGCTAGAACCAATCCCCGTGGATGCGGTCTCACGCGACGCCCAACAAATCGATATAAGCTTGCATACCTACAGGAGCGTGCACCAAGAGGATCCGCAAGAAGCTTAGAAAACCCCGACCATGGAAGAGCGCGTGGTTAGCCTTCACGTTATTTTTGACATGTTGTAGGCACAACATCTAGCTATTGCTCAACTGCAAAGTCACCAAAAAACTCCCAGCATAGTAGCACTGGGGACAGCTCCCCCAGCCGAACAGGTACTGGTGAGATTGAGCAATAACGGGTCGATAGCGGACCCTGTCATCGTAAAGATGCTCGAGGACCTCACCAGGAGGATCGAATCGGGCGAGAAAATGATAGAAGCCAATGATAAGAAGGTCGAGACCTATAACTCCAGGATCTTGAAAGGCATGGATTCGAAGAAGTTCATACAAAGGTCGTTCCCAAAGTAAGTGGCTCTGAAACCCATTCCAAAGTAGTTCAGAATTCCTGAACTCCAGAATTACAATGATACCTCAGACCCCAGCGAACACGTTACTTCCTACACTTGTGCAGTAATGGGCAACGACATAAAGGACGACGAGATTGAGTCTGTCTTGCTGAAAAACTTCAGGGAAATGCTCTCGATGGGGGCCATGATGTGGTATCACAACCTAGCTCCCAACTCCATAGACTCATTTATCATGCTGGCAGATTCTTTCATAAAGGAACATGCCGGTGCCATTAAAGTAGCAACGAGGAAATCTGACGTGTTCAAGATCAAGCAGAGGGAGAACGAAATGCTGTGAGAGTTCGTATTTCGCTTCCAAACGGAACGAATGGAACTGCCACCATCTCTAACGACTGGGTGGTGCAGGCCTTCACTCAAGGTCTGAACAAACGAAGCTCGAAAAGAGAATCTGGTCGAATATCCTGTCGTGACTTGGTCGGACGTCCACAACCAATACAAGTTAAAAATCAGGGTTGAGGACGACCAACTAGGAGCCCCCTTTAGCTCAGTATACCCAAGCAGGCTCTTGGCGAAGGAGCCAAAGCCAATCAAAGAAAGATATAAACCATAAATCGAACACAGAAGGAACGCCCGAGGTGCAACCCACCTTGCGACGATCGAAGGATAGACCGAGGATAGAATCCTCGGGGAATCATCAACAGAGCTGGATTTGATAGGAATGTGGGGCCAATGGAGGCGCCTCGCTTATCAGAATACAACTTCAACGTTGATGTGTTAGACATCTAGTTCGCCATCAGTAAAATCAGAGACGCCAGATAGCCCAGACCTATACAATCAGATCATTCACAAAGGAACTATAATCTAGTATACTAGTTTCACAACATGCACGGACACATGACCGAAGATTGCCAGCAACTCCGGGCGAAGGTGGCCCGGTTACTCAACAATGGCCATCTTTGGGAATTCCTCAGCGACCGAGCCAAAAACCAGTTTTGAGAAAGGGAAACGACCAAAAAGAACAAAGTACACAAGTGGCAACATGTCATCCACACCATCTTTTGAGGCAGCCACCACTAGCCAAAACGCAAAAGTGCCCTCTAGCAGAGGGACTAAAAGATAAATTGACGAAAAAATAGCAGTTGCGAGACCATCTCCAAGGTTCGAAAGCGCCATCGTCACTAAGGTATAACCATCTACTTTTTATTTTATATTATATTTCATGTTGACCTTTATGCAGGCACCCGACCAAAGCAGTCAAAGCGTTGACCCAGCTCAAAGACCTTAAGGTTTTAAAGCATCCATTGCACTTTTTTCCTTCGACCGGGTTTCATCCTAAGAAGGGTTTTACCAGCAAGGTTTTTAACGAGGCATCATCCATATGCTACATTAGGAAAATCCAACAAGTATTCAAGGCTTCTTTTGTAATCAATCTCAAACACTGGGGGGCATCTCCCCGGAAGTCCATCCGCTCGGAAAAGCCAAGGAAGGCCAAATGGGGTCCCAAAAGGAAAATGATGTACCGGGCCAAATGGTCGAACGAACCGTGACCGTATAGCAGGGCCCCCGACAGCGAAAACATGTACACTTGTACCAAACAATTGAAGAATATCTTTTATCAAAGCATCTAACACTCCAAAAGAAGCTCAACACTTTCACAAAAATGACTCTGCCGCCTAAAACGTCCCGAACACTCGGGGATGGGCACCAACAATTCAATGCCTGAACGACCTCCGGGTCGGGACTCCAAAATCATAAGACCTCAGATGAGGTAACGTGAAGATTGTGAAATATCTCCAATGCCGAAAGTACCCCAAATACTCTTGGACTGGCGTCAGGAATCTCATAAAACGTACGACCTCAAGGTCGGGATCTCCAAAATCATAATCCCTCAATGAGGCAATACAATCTTTGCAGATAATGGCTCTCAAGTCAATAAATCCTCGATGACTCGGGGACTGCCGTCAAGTCGCCACCTCCATCGACTTGTCAAAACCCAAGGCCATAAGACCCTGAGCGGGTAGACTCGGTTTCGAAAAAACTACATAAGGCAACAACTAACTATAAGACCTTAAGCAAGGCATGAATAATACTTGTACCAAGTATCCAAAACTGTAAGCCCTCAACGACATGTAGAACTTGTAAGACCTTACTAAAGGCATAAACCCGATCCCAAAGTTTCGGCTGTATATCGAACTTGTAAGACCCCTAAAAAGAAATACCCTTGACATAGATGCAGAAACTACTTCACTCGGGACATAAAGGCTCCGGCCAAACACAATTGACTCTAGTTACACGGTTGTACAATCTGAACTAGCGCGACTTGGCGACGCCCGACTGTCGTTAAAAATCCCAGGACTTCAGTTACTCCGAATATACATCAGAAAGAACAGGTTAAACATGGATACCCTCGATACATGCAAAAGAGCTTCGACCACGTCAGCTCATAAGCTTCGGCTTCAAGATACTCAGCCTCCGAGCCAAACCTCCCGAGGTGATCGATTATCGCCATATAACGACTCACAATCAAGGTTGAGGGCCACACAGATAAAAGGTAGCATCGACCGAAAGCATAAGAGCCACTATTACCATCTTGAATTCTGAAAACTTGAGCGTCAAAATGAACTCACGTCGTAACTCGATTCACAGACTGGACTCAAAACAATTAACAAAATATGCCTAAGGGAAAAGGCGTAAGAGCCATTGTTGCCAGCCCACACTAAAACGCCGTATCGGCCCAATGCGTAAGAGCCATTGTCACCAGCCCATACTAAAAAAGGCAGCATCGGCCCAAGCCGTAAGGGCCATCTTTTCCAGCCCACACAAAAAATCACATCGACCAAGTGCGTATGAGCCTACGGGCTAGCCTAACGAGACCTAGGGCCATATCACAAATCTAAGGATTCCTACCAACTCAAAGGTCGACTTATCTGGCCGAAATCTCAGCAAAGAGGAACCCGAAAGGTACAAAAATCGCGAGATTTGCCCCTTATACATACATGTAATAAAATACAAGCTCCACTTATGGTGTACTGTGGAAAAAACTATATACAAAGACAAAGAAAGAAAATAGACGTCCCCCTTGGGGACTACAGCCCGACGGCCCTATCCTCACTATCTTCGGCATCGGATAGAAGGAACTTGGCATCATACTCCTCTGCCTTGGCTTGCTCGATCTCCTCTGAAAGATCGAAACCCCTGGCGTGAACTTCCTCGAGAGTTTCCCTCTGAGATTTGCACTTCCTGTACTTTTTGATGTTGCTCGCACGACCAAGAATTCTCCTTAGCTCAGCTGTAGTAGCGGCAACACTCTTCAAATAGGCTGCTGCTCTCTGATCTGCCCTAGTGCAGCTCATCACAGCCTCGGCACGAGCATTCACCACCTCGCCTTTTGCCTTCGAAAGCTAAGACTCGAGCCTTGGGATCATTTTCGCCCCCGCAGAATCACTCGCACGAGCTGTCCGGATTTGCATTTCCAGGGTCGAAATTTTGGCCAAAACACTCTCCTTGGCCGCAACTTGGGAATATACATGGTCTCGGAGCTTATCAAACTCACGTTTGACCCTGCCAACTTTGGCACAGAGATGCTCCAGCTCCTCCGTTTTGCTCTCCAATAGAAATATCGAAATGTTAACCACAGAAAATGAAAGAAGGAGCTTACATCAACATGAAATATAAGATACATGTCTCTCGAGGTATCTCTCGCAGCTCCGGCTTCAATCCACCTCACACTGCAGGGATACCAACTCACTTTCTTTTTTCACACAAAGAAGCTTAAGGGATTTCTCCCTATCTGAAACATTCCGCAATCGAGCCTCATAGCGAAGTAGCTCAGATTTGAGCCTGACAAAGGCTTGCAAAAGAAAATTCTATGAGAAAGGAAGAGTGTGAAATCAGAATAGTACTATGACGGCTACCAAACGTACCATAAAGCCGAGCCGCTTAGCCTCACCATAAGGCGAGCCAATGTCCGATGACTTAGTATCCCCTGAAGCACCTTTTTCAGGAGAAGAAGAAGGCACCACACGCTCTTCACTCTTTGAAGTGCCATCAGCAGAAATTAGGATTGTTCTTTTGAGAATGGAAGCCTCCGAAACTGAATGATCGATCAAATCACCTCTATTGATCCGCTGAGAAGGACCCGCCCCGTTGTGAGCCTCCTCACACCCCGGAGATTCATTTCATTCATCATCGACCCTCGATCCCAAGTTCGGCAGTCTCTCCTCCTCCCCCATAGGACATGGCCTCATCTGGGGAAAATCTCCAATACCTGTGGTAGCTACGTTAGTACGCTAAAAATAAAAGTACAATTCTGGGGAAATAAGCTACCATGCACCTACCATGATGCTTTGCCTACCATCTCCCCTAGGACATGTCTCTCTACCTGTGCTTATCATAGGTTGAACAAGCAGCCAGATTACGAGACCACTCGGCCAAATTTGGGACCTCGTTCGGCAACCAAGGAGTCTCTACAAAACATATATATGTAGAAAAGTGTCGTTATTTAGCCCGCCTCCAGACAAAGTGACAAAAATACAGGTATAGAACTTACGTGTGAAATTCCATTTCTCAGGAAAGGGAAGAAACTCTCCAGGAATGATATCAGTCATCCGAGCTTGAATGAATCGGCTCATCCATCCTCAGTTTTCGTTCTCTTTACCGTCGACGGCAGGAGACTGGGTAGATCGACATTGTAGAGTAATCAAACCTCGATAATGCAGCACAGATATAACCTCACGAGATAACTGAGGGTAAAATCGAGTATGGCCTTCTCTGCAAAGTATCTTATCGTCTGCACTATCATCCAAAGGGATAGGTGAACTAACGCCAAGGTAACCTGATATCTCCGACTGAAATCAAGCACAATCTGGTCGGGGGACCCGATATAAAAGTGTGCGTATACATGCTCAAAAACCCCTCGACGTAGGTCATGATTCTCTCCTCAGAGGAAGGTACTTGTAGTGCCACTCCTTCTCCCCATCCACAGTCTTTTCTCATCATATCGAGGTTCTCCTCCCCAATTGATGAGATGAATCTCGACACGTGCTCTCGATGTTGTTGAACATTAGGAGACCTCTCTAACATAAAGTCTTTCCTCGAGACAAAGCACCTCGAGGCCCGCTCACCAGGCGCCGAGGAGTGTACCACTGACCGGATGTAGAACAGAGGCAGAACACCCCTCTCCATGATAGGCGAATATTGACGTAGCAGTCATCGCTGCGATGAAATAAGAGGGAGATATAAACTGGGCAATGATTTTGAGTTGAAGAAACGGGAGAACTAGCGCAAAAACCCAAGTTCTATGGGAGAAATACTTACTCAGAGTAGTAGAATATCCACTAAAGAAGCAAGTGAATTAATATATAGGGGCAAAGCAGCGGCTACTCGCCTACCCAGAAGGCCAATTAATCTTTGCCATGGTAACATCGCTTTTTCCTTGGGAATTTTACTGGTGGGACCACCCTGAGGTCCCCTTTATCGGATTGGATAAATGCTACTACGCCACGAAAGTTAATGGGTATTGAGACCTCGGGGGCTTCTTGCCATCACAACAATCGACCCAAAGAAGCTATCAACCTAACTTTGATATAGGATCCGATTTCAGGGGTCGTGATTACTCCAACAATGGGCTCTAAAGGATTATTATTACAATTTGAAGATTAACTCTGTAGGAGCAGCAAAATATAAATAATGGAAAGTCTTGGGGCAGAAAACCCACTTTTCCATTGCCAAAAATAGATTTACAAGGGGTGTCTTTACAAGATTCACTCCCCCAGTAGTACATGAACAGAAAGAAAAAAGTTAAAAAGCAAAACCAACACAAGGCCTAATCTTCTTTGCCACTACCCTCCGAACCATCTCTCAAGGATCCTCATCTAGGACCATTAAAAGTGCCAACTTCTTCTCCAGCTCCTGGGCCTCCTCAATTCTAACTGACAGATCGATGCCTCCAACCTCGATCTCCTCCAAAATTTTCCTCCTCGCCTCCGCCCTAGCATGTTTGATGGCCCAAGCCAGTTTTTGCTTGGCCCTTATCGATACGTCACGAGCTATTTGATTCGCTGTCGCTGCGTCCTTCAGGTAAGTAACAACATCTCCTTCAATTTCGGACTTGGCCACAACCAACAAATCAATCTCCTTTCGTGCATCCTTGAAAAGATCATGGGTCAACACCAACTCCGAGGTCACTACATCATTTTGCTTCCTCAGCCCAAGGATATCCATATTCAGTCGCCCAATTTACGAGTCATTTTGCTCGACCTTCAAAAAGAAAAGTAAACTAGTCAGTATTGAATTATGGGAGCGAAGGAAAGACTCATGCATAGCAAAATACCTACTCAGCAAGGGCAGCTTTTTCTCGGAGTGCTCCCTCTAAAGTAGTCTAGAGCTCGCCTAACTCTTTCTCCTTCCGGGCAGAATGAGCCTCCGACTGTCGTAGTCTCAAGGACAGCTTCTCAAGCTCCTTCCATGGCATGAAAGCTCCTCGTTAAGCCTGGAGAGGGCATGATCGTAAATCTCCTTACACTACAGCAAAATAAAAGAGTTAAAAAATGTAGGAAGATGCTCTAGACTAAAAGAAATATACTTAAAGAAGCTATCACCTGCTTCATGAACCTCTCCGCTACCTTGACAGAGCCGGGAGAGTCAAGATCGACGTTTTTGCTGACATCGTCAAGAATATTGCCAAGCGTGCCTCCCCCCTTGAAAGAACCCCCGACTGTGATGGTATTTGCATTTTGAGAGACCCTTAACTCCCCTGATGAGAACTGAGGGCCATAACTGAAACCGCCAATGTCATCAATGCCTCCGAGGGGCAACTCCTGCCCCGGAAAAGCTCTAAATTCTAGCCCTTCGGGTTCAGCATTAATGGTCCCTCCAGCAGAAACTACACCAGATTCGATCGTGGAATCCGAGGCCATATTGGCACCCTCTTCATGGGTTTTCGATTCACCAGACCAACCTGAGTCGGTCATTCCTGATTTAGCAGCCTCCGGTCGAGGTATCTGTGAGGCTCCCATGCCCGAACTCGTCCTTCCCGCCAACTGGCACTCCCTTTCATCACCATCATCATCATTATTCTTAGCACTAGGACTTGCTCCAAAAACTGAAGCCAAGGTGCTAGTAACGGCTCGAGGCTTGCGTGACTTGGGTTTTTTTTGCCACGGGAGGATCGACAGTCGCCTTACCTTTCTTTTTCTTGCCCTTGTAGGGCTCTGAAGCCTCCATCTTTCCACTAGGGGGTGGCCTCATCAGCATATTCTCTCCAAGGCCTGTGCGAGTGAGAGTGCAGTAACAACTTCTTATCCAGGTCGGTCCAACACCGATCAAGATATGGGAATGCGGTGTCCACCCGTTTGATCCACCCCAGCAAATCTGAAACCATTTCGGGGTACCAAGCGGCGGCTGCAGGAAACACAAAGAGGTCATTATCCCGGAAGAAAGGAAAGAAAATCACAAAACATGACCAAGGAAAAAATTCTTACACCATGTGTTCCAATTCTCTGGGAAAGGCATCCTCCCAGCCAAAATGGTGTCCGAAGTCCTCACCCGGACAAACCTACTCATCCACTCTCTATCCTTCCCCTCGTCGGTGCTCGAGAAAAATAGTTTTTTGGATCGATGGTGAAGCCTGATCAAACCTTGATAAAATTGAGGGCTGTACAACCTAATCAAATGGTTAAGGGTAAAGATCTCACCCGCAACCCCTTCAGTGAAATGGCGGAGCATCAAGACTATCCTCCAGAAAGAGGAGTAAATTTGACCTAGCGTCACTTGATATTTGTCACAAAAATCAAGGATAACTGGATCTATCTCCGGGGGAAAGGATTCAGAAAATTTGGTAGGACCCAAAGTGAACGGGTAAGTATACACATGAAGGAAGCCAGCCTTGTGATCCGTTATATTTTCATTGGGGCCAGGAATCTCCAACTTCTCTGCCTCGTCCCATCGGCAGTCTGTCTTCACTACCTCTATGTTAGTTACGACACTAATGTATTGGGACAGTGTTCACATCGACCCGGTGTGGATGAAGTTGTATCGATGGTAAAGTCCTTCGACATGTTTATCTTGAAAGGAGTACATTTTTCTAAGGTAGGTATATCTTTAGGTTTCCCTTTAGATTTTCGAGATGAAGAGGCAACCTCATCTTTCCAAGGAACCGTCTTGGAGGTTTTTGCCATGATTACGGTGAAATTTCTCTAAGAAAGCAAGAAGAAAAGATGCAAGTAGGGATGGGTCTGGCTTTGGAAATCTGAAGTAGTTGTGAAAGTGAAAGTTATCCAGCAATTGGTGCCTTTATAGGAGCTTTGTGGGAAGCGAAAGGGATGAACTAGTAGCATTTCGTGGGCTTCTCGATAGTCGCATATGACGGCGGCCCTTGCGTGGTTTTTTGGGCTTGGCATTTAATGCTCTGATAGGCTTACATCACAAGGATGATGCCCTGGGGTTAAAAGCTCGTAATCATTTCTTGTTGCTCCTCTCTAAAAAATGTGGGGACTATCTGTATACGGTGAAATCTTAGAGCCCGATTTCTCGACATCGGGGCACCTCAGAAGACCATCTCAAAGTATTGAGGCTACAAGGTTATGATCGATTCTCCTCCCTCGAGGTTTGTCGAGGCCTGACCTTGGGACAATGTTGGCCTCGGCCACGGTAGAAAAGGGGAGTTCCCAAGGCACGTGGCTAGGACTGATAGAGCTACCCTACCCCTTAATCAAGATATCTTCTAGCTGTCCCATGTCCACTTCTTTGTCATTGATGTATTTCGTACTATGTTGGGGTTCCCCTCCTATATAAAGGGGATCCTTGCCATGTCACACCCCGAACCGCGTCGAACGCAACAGGCGCACGACCAAGCGAACTCGGTCGAGCAAGCTTATCTAGCCTTTCTTACCCGACTCATGCTATATCTGAAGAAGTAATGCATTACCATTTATTAAAAATAGGAGAGAGAGAGTTGTTATATGAGTGCATAAACATTGCTAGTTAGATTCTTACTTAATTGCAACATGCCATAGTTAAGTTTCCAAAATACATACAGTTGACAATCTAGTGGAGAAAAGTTTCAAAATACAATGTGATCCTATGACCACCCCGGCACCCATCCATGACCCACATAAACGTCTACAGAGCCTCTAAAGATACAGACGAGCAAAATGATAACGCCGGCAACAAGGCCCCGGCTATACCTCAAAATATGAAAAATTTTCACAAAAGAAGAACAACAAAACCCTGGGAGAAATGGGGGCTCACCAAGACAGCTGTGAAGAGAGAAGGAGAGCACCACTATCTGTGATCGGCACTGTCAGCAATGGGACCACTTACATCCATTCAAAGATATAGCACCCCCGACAAAAGGGACATTAGTACTGTCGAATAGTACTAGTATGTAAGGCAAAAACAATTCTTAATAGGATGAATAGTGAACAAATAGATGGCAGTTATAACATCAACAAGTACTTCACAAGATTACAAGGAAAACACCCGGTAAGGTTCACAAAGTTCCAGTTAAGTCTTCCCATTCCTTTAGGTTAGTATACTTTAGTGTCAAGTGCAATAACCCATAATGCCACCGTAATTTTTACACAGAGTCCGGTCTCGGACCGACCGGCTAAGCCATCCCCAGTGAGATATATCCAATCCATAATGAAAATCAGAAATCCATTGTAAATGCTACCATGTGTACAATATGGCGTCCGATCTCGGCCTGATCAGCTAAGCCATCTCAGTTGGGACATAACCCCTTTCAATTATTCCTTAGGGTACATTTCTTTCCTTTTGTCGACCAAGCACGTTAATGCAATCCATCTAGCATGATCAATCCAGAACTCACGCCAATTATTCGGGCACCAAGAATTCAATTCTAAGAAGAAGAGGGTTAGTCTTACATACCTCAATGGAGCTTTCCTTAAATCCTTACAATAATTTCGAAATTTCCTAGCAACTTCGATCTATTTTATGAGAATTACAAATTGAACCAAGAATTAGAGACATGAGTTAGATTCTAGCTCATTTGAGTATATTATTAAGCATTAGGTGCGTATTGTGGTTTTAGGACCTTTTTGTGAGAAATTTCCATTACCTTACACCTCAATTGCCATGTTTTTAACTCACAATCTTCCCCTACCCCATTATCACTTATGCATGCAAGATAATCAATTCTTATACCCATGAACCCACTTGTTAATCACTTATTTTAATGGGAATTTCGAAATTATAGTTGAGGGTACAAGTTCTTACCTCTTATGGTGAAGACCTAGTAATTTCACTTGCCAATCTTCAAGGATTTGGGCAAGGATTGAGTGGGGACTTGATGCAGACCACTCCCTCTCTCTAGAACACCCTCTCTCACTCTATATGTAGTGAAATAACAGAAAAATGGTCTAATGGGGTGTTTTTAATGGGATTCAGTCGAGTTTTAAAAGTTAGAAAATAGGGGCCCCGACATGATTTGCAATCGCATAATGGACATACGACCCGCAAAATGGATCGCAAAAATGGTCCCAAAATCTGGACAAATTATCTAGGTATGCGACAGAAATGCGGTTTGCATACCTGTCTGTGGTTGGATAATGCACCGCAGAACTACCCTTCACAAAAATTTTAAAGGGATTATGTGATGACTATGCAACCCGCATATCGATTATGTGATAGCATAATTAGCCACATAGTTGACCACAAATCAACCAACACACTGTCTAGCTTTGCGACAAATATGCGGTCCACATACCTATTATGAGATCGCATAATGGACCACAGAAACGCACATTTCTGGCAAACATAATTTCTTAACTTTTAATGCATCGATCAATCAAAATGGTCCGAATTTATAACACAAGATCCTATCTTGGCACCACGAGATTCGAGTTTTTGAGTAGAAATTTTCACGGGGCCTTACATGCCACTTTGTAACCTCTGTTGCTCCAATTGCTCCACATGAAATATACAAGAACATTCTCTTTTTCTCTCTAACATATTCCCTTGATATTATTGCTCTCATTTATTATCTCCATTATTGCTTATCGTTGGCCATAGAGATTCTCTGTTTATTATTAGTATAACTGTTATCTGTATCTCGATTACCTTCTATAGCTCCCAGTCGAGTTTCAGAATCTACTCCGAGACCCTGAATCAACCAGCTCGAGGCCCCGATAATTGGCCCATTGTTTTGTTGATCACATTATCCTTTGCTCTTATTTCGTTTCTAAGTCTCATATACATAGCATCAACTGCTTAACAAACTAGCATAAAAATAGATCACGTATTTTTAGAGTCCCATCAACAAATTTAATTGTTATTACCATTTTCACAGAAAACAATGTCTAAGAGTGAATTCAAGCCCCGCTTCTTCCGCGAATAACCTAATCATCAACACTATCCTCCAAAATAACGGGTGAACCTGTGCCAAGGTAACCTGGTACTCTCGATAGAAGTCGAGCAGAACCCTATTAAGGAGGGCCCAACGTAAAGGGGTACGTGTACGTGTTCAAAAACCATATGGCCTGATCCATGATGCTCTCTTCCGGGGAAGGTGCCCGTAGTACTACCTTTCCCCCCCCCATCCACAGTCTTTCCTCACTGCTCAGGTGCCCCTCTCCTACTAATGAAATAAACTTCGAGGCATACTTCTAATGACTCCGAGCATTTTGGTTCGAAAAGCCTTCAATGGTGGAACCCCCCTCTCCTTGCCAAGCAAATCCGAGTGTAGCAGTCATAACTGTGTTAAAACTAGGGAATTGGAGCAAGAATTCTAGCAAAGATTTCAAAATTGAAATGGTGAAGGGCCTAACACATGAAAAAAATCTCTATAGAGAAGGATAATTACTCAGAGTAGCAGATACCTCAAAATAAGGAATAGAACTCTATATGTGGAGAAAGCGACTACTATCCGCCTGCCTCAAAGGCTAATTAAAAATGCTGACTAAGCCATTTTTGTCCTTGGGAAGATGTACCAACGGAATTGCCTTGGTCGCTCCATAACTATGTAATGCAATTAATGCTGCCATATAATATTTCGGGGATCAAAAACCCCCGCATCATTACGATCCTCGAGATGGTACGCTATCTCGAGAACCTCCATCGAGAAGAATATAAGCTCTAAGGAGCCATTAATATCGTTAGAAGCCTCGAGATGGTACCCGATCTCGACGACCTCCATCAAGAAGAATATATGCTCCAAGATACCATTGACATCATTACAAGCCTTGAGATGGTACCCGATTTGGAGGACCTCTGTCAAAAAGAAGTTGGGCTCTAGAAAGAAATTAACATCATTATAAGCCTTGAGATTGTCCCTGATCTCGAGTTCCTCTGTCAAGAATAAGATAGGCTATAAGAAGCCATTGATATCATTCTGAGACCCGATATGGTACCTGATCTCGAGGATCTCTCTCTAAAAGAATATAAGCTCTAAAAACCTACTCATATGGGCTTGGACTCAAGGTGGTACCCTATCTCGAGGATTTCTTCTTTTGAAAGTACGAGTCATCTACCTGACCCCCCGGCCCTCGAGCTACCTGAGTCCTTAGGTTGAGCTAAAACCGTCCTCTCAATTACATTAACAAAGGGACCATCTAAATCCGGGTAAGCCCTCATTCGTAATCTATCTGCAATGCCTTAACACTATCTTCACTTTGAGTTCAAAATAAGTTTTTAGTTCGCCCAAGCTCGAGCAATCCCCCACTCGGGAACTACTCTCGTAAGCCTAAAGGCTATCTTTATTCTCAGGCGTCCGAGCAAATCCCCCCTCGAGGACTATCACGGGGTTTGAAAGGCTGAGTTTCGTTCTGAAAGTTTGAAACCCTACTCTCATTCAACTCGAAGTCGGGGATCCCGACAACTCGAGTTTATCAATCCAATCCGGGCTCGGTCCAAGGAACAGCAAAGGGTTCTAGAGGGAATCGTGTTAATCAATCAGGAGCTAGAAAAATACTTACACTTGGTCTCGATATTCGTACTAATCGGTGGAGTCATGCATTCAGATTCTTCGCAAACATAGATAAAGGGAAAATATAGCATAAATCAGAGACAAATTGAAGAAAAAAATTTGTATTCATAAATCCATGATTACAAAAGCCCTCGAAGGGTCCTTACACATGGTTACAAAAACCCATGAAGGGTCCTTACATAGAAACAAAAAAGCAACAAAAAATACATACAATAAAAGCCAAGAGTCTAATCTATTCTAGGGGGTGCATCCTTGGCGGCAGTATCTTCGAGCACCATCTCCTCGGGGTCCTCATCTCGATCTTACAAAACGGCATCTTCAATAGAGAATATGAAGAAGAGGAAAAATACGAAGGAGCGGGGAGGTATGAAGAAGTGGCTGAGTGAAAAATCTGTCGAGTTTGGATCTCTCCAGCACTACAATTGTGAAGCTTCTTCTTGAGACGTTATATCGGTGCAGGATGCAACAGTTAGTAGATAGTACCACCTTAGTCCACAGAAAGCAAAAGGAGTGAGGCACCACACCGGGTAGTTGTGAGAGATGAGTAGAAGTTTATAGTCCGCATATCCTCTAGTGCGAGGATAATTTGAGAGATAGATGATTGAGTGAGGCTGAGGGCCTGATTGTGAGGATATTTATGGGATCAGGCTGCACGTCGCAACATGTTTTATTGATTTATGCTTGAGTAAGGCCGAGGTCCTGATTGATTTATGCCATGATTGGCTTGTTTTAGTGCTTGGGCTGATGGAGCCTCTCAGCAGTCTGCACACCTCCAGTGAGCGTAGGTACCTACTGAGTGCGAGTGCGAGTGCTGAGTGCTGAGTGACTGGGAGGAATGAGTGATTGTGAGGTTGGAGTGATTGGGAGGACTGAGAGATGATTTCCTAAGGGGTGTTATATGATTAGATTATTGATGCACATAGTGTCCTGATATCCATGTTTTTAAAACTTTTGAAAGATATTCTTATCTGGTATTACTTGAACTTGACTAAAATTAACTTATTTGACTTGAATTACCAGGACTTGAAAAGCATGACTATTTTTCTTTTCTGAAATTATTGAAAATGAACTAAAACTATGTAGCTCGTCACTATCTTCAATTCCTTATTTATTATTGTTATTGTCACACCCCAAGCTCGGGGAACACGACCGGTGCTCAACTAAGTGAACCTGGCCGAGCAAGCCTATTGACACTTCCTATCCAACTCACTTACGATCAAAACAAGACATGATTTCTTTAATTAGAAATTAGGAGATTATACAAGTACATTTCTAAGACATTTCATTAATTACATCATTGTTAGGTTTTATAGTACATACACCTTATGATTTAGTGGAACAGAAATCCGAAGCATAACATAATTCATTGACCTTCCCAACACCCATATACATCCCACATAAATGTCCACGGAGCCTCTAAGAAAGTGCTATAGAAGTGCCGGCAACAAGGCCCCGACTATATCTCAAAATATGATAAGAATGTGAACATAAGATACAAAAGATATATGTAAAGCCCCGAAAAAATTTTCTAAGTAATTTAAGATTTCGTGGTGCGAAGATAGGCTAATTATTTTATTTTGTCTGCAAACGAGGATTAATGATATAATGGGTATCAATTGGATATGGTAATAAGCGTATAAGTCATATTATAAGTGTTTACCGTTAAAAGGTAACAACAATTAAATTTGTAAATGGGATTTTAAAAATACGTGATCTATTCTCGAGATAGTTGTTAGAGCAGATGATGCTAAGAACATGAAGTTTAACAATGAAAAGCAAGCTAAAACGAGGCAGTAATCAAAACGAAGGGGCCTGTTCCTCGGATGCAGAACCAGTCGATGGGGACCTCGGGGTCGAGATTCGAGTCGAGATCAAGCTATCGGCGGCATCCGGGAATAGGATAACAAATAAGGATACGATTAAGAAAGGCTCTTTAAGACCGATATTGAGCAATATAGTGAAGATAAAGTAAGAGAATGATAGATATTAAAGTGGCCTCAGGTCAGTGAGAACGAGCAAGTTAGAAAAAAAAGAGATAGAGAGAGAGAGATATTATTGCACTTGTGGAAAAATGGTGCAACATCAGCCCTGTACAAGGTAGGGTGAGTCCTCTTTATATGGGGGGGGGGACTCGGCTACAATTATGTGGAGATTAATTACAAAGTTTGGAGATGGGATGGCTTGATGTGATGCCTCAACATAGGCTCTGGATAGGTCAGCCCTATCAGACATAGTCGTGTGCCTTAGGAGATTCCCCCTCTATCCTTGCTTTGGTCTCCGTTTTCCCTTAGTCAGACTCCGATGAGCCCCGTGGTCGGGAACTCAGTTGTCGGCTCCTGTCCTCGGGGTCTCGAGACATGCTTCCGAAAATACTTGACATCGAGAAATCAAGTCTTCTGATTTTGCCGCATACAGATAGTCTCTGCATTTCCCATAACGAAGTGATGAGAAATGATTCTGACTCTTGACTCTTCGAGCTTCTTTCAGCAATGCCATTCATGGGTTCGTGCTTTTCAACCTCATTCATTGCACTACTGATTCTTGCTTCCCAAGGTGAAGGTACTGTTGTCGGTTCGATTTTCCATGGATGCATTGACTGCGCCCGTCAACCAATCTTCCAAATCCTAGATGATTGTGTCGTAACCCCTATAAATGGGGGTACCTTGGCTTTGATTTTCCTATCCCAGTGCCTCCGTTGGCTTGCTTGCCTATTTCTTCTTATCATCTTCTTTCACCATAGAACATTATGCTAGGGGCTCATGACCTTAAGGCCGTTTGGACGAATTTCCTTAGACTGTGTCGTGGCCTTCTGTCGGGGCTTCCCTTCGTCGAGCATAACCGTGTTGTCCTGCTAATTATGTGGCAGTTAACATATTCATTATGGCTAATGTTGTTGGCCCGAGGTAATGACGGATGGGGAATCGGTTTCCCTCATATGTAGAGAACTGTTTGGATTATGCACCGCTGTTCACTCTCCTACCCAGGCCTAGTGTGGAACTTCATCCCTAGGGTTTTTTTCTTTCCCAAGGGATAAAGTGGCAGTACCAGCTACTGAGGCTGGGGCCTGCCGATCTTCAACCTTAGTCTTCAGCGGGCCATGTCTCTTCTTTTCCTCTTCTTTATCTTCTCCTACGGGAATCCCTCGGGGGGTTGAGCTGTGAACCTATGGGAGCTGGAGGTCGAAGGAATCACCCTCGAGTATACGTGCTCTAGCATGCGGCGCTCGAAGATGTTGATATCGGAGATGGATCTTTGAGGGCGGACCGGGTGCCTGGATTTCATCACATGTACATCCTTCCGTTCCTCCGCTTTAGGTGTAGACTCCTGTAGGCTTTTGTAATTGTATGTAACAACCCCTCAAGGGCTGTTTTTACACAAATATTTATGAATAAGAATACACTTTACTGACTTCTTCTTTCCTCACTTATGTATTCTCTCATACCCTTCGAGGCCCTTTGAATGCCTTCTTTTATTTGTTGACTGCTAATATCTGACTTGGGCGCAAATGTCCTTTCCGATCCTCTGCTGATCGGTATGGCTCTCTTTTGTATGAAGAAAATGCATCAAATTCCGGATCCTTCAAGAAAATTATTCTGAATGAAGGTCAGTTTCGGGTACCCAGGGGTCCTTTTTGATCTTGATGTAGATAACCCTCTCTTAAAGCATATAGGATAGACTTTTGCTGAGGAGTTGCCTATGCTCAGGCGCTGCCTCGGACCCTCGTGGAGCTTTTGTGATCAGAGCTTCCCATGATTATTCCTCTCTTTCATAAGAGGGGAACCACGAGACCAGGTACTTGTCTCGCGTCCAGTGATAGCGTCGAAAGCTTCCCAAAGTCCAACTTCTTCATGTCGGGGGTCCTCGAGACAGACTGCTATCTCGATCTTGGAGAAAATATGGATGGATCCTCGAGTCTTGACTTCTTGTTGAAAGATCCCATCTGGATCAGGTATCAACCCGTCGATCTGTATCGAGGTTGTCGGCTTCCCGGGGCTTACCTCAGGTAGGCGAGTCATCGCTGCCTCTCCCATTTATGTGGGGCGGCTTCGGATTCTTCATAAGACCTCACTATTTTAGATAGCTTCCCTTCCGCTTTGGCATAGGGTTCTCCATTCCTTCAGGCACAAAAAACATTGGTGCACGTCCTTGCTTTGATCTGTTAGTTTTGCCACAGTCATAGTGAGCACTTCGGGGTCGGCCCGTCAGGAAGTAGGGAATGCTACTCCCGGCGCCCAGGATCCGCTGGGGTTCGTTCCGAAGACCGTTTCATTGATAAAGGAGGAACATCTGGAGATGATGAGGAGATATTGCGGGTGGAGCGAGTGGATAGTGCTGCAGGTGCTTTCCCCAGATTAGAGTATTACGGACTACACTAATGGATTCTTGACCGTATACCTATACCCTTTCGCATTTGGCCCCCCTGATAGGGTTGTGCTAGATTTTTTATTAAAGTATCGGGTTACTCTGGAGCAGATACATCCGTCATTTTGGCGAGTGGTGCTGATGATAAGGTTATTTGCGGAGAAATTTGGGCTCGAATGCACGCTTGATCACCTCGTTAGGCTATACCAGCCCTTCCATTATTGAGGCCTGCTAACTCTGATGTGCCATTCGTCCACGTACTTTGTTGTTGACAATGAAGAAGACGGGGATTGAGAGTGGGCCAGTTGGTTTATCCGGGCCTGGACGGTTGAAATTATCGGTCACGACCCAAACTGATGGGCCACGACGGGCACCCGGTACCTTGCTCAACTGAGTACCAACGTAACATATCTTTCTTCTTACCTCATCATATACACATGACATACGAGCCTAATAGGCCAGCATGATTCTTTATAAACTCAAAACTTTGGCTGACAAGGCCGTATAATCATTTGTGTACACGACAGATGTCTACAAGCCTCTAAGAGTAAATAAATGTCATAAAGGTCGGGACAGAGTCCCATAATACCAAACAATACACGTCTAAATCATACTAACCAAACGAGCAACTCCAAAGCAAATGGAGCGCACCAACATCTTCGCGCTGAGCTGACAGCCTAGTTGGAGGGCTCTTGACCTATCTATCAGGACCTGCAGGCATGAAACGCAGCATCCCCAGGCAAAAGGAAGGTCAGTGCAAATAATGTACCGAGTATGTAAGGCACATAAATAAGTACATAAGAGACAAGGAGGAAATATAGAGTACATGACTCAACCTGTAAGTCTGAATAACTTTGTAAATCATAAATTACTTTTAGCGTCATGCATATGCGTATGTGTGAGCACGTGATTTTTGCCTCGCACGAATTATTCTTGCAGAATTCCCAAAATTAGGATTTTTCTTTTAAGTATTTGATTTTAGGAATTATTGCATGATTTTGTGTTTGTTTGCATTTTTGTGTGCATGTTTAATTTATTTAATGCATAAAAATACAAAAAATATATTGCATTAGCATTTAGGGTCCTATTTTATATTTTAAGCTAACTAGTTAATTAATGTTATAAAAAATGAAAGAAGATGACAAAATAGTTCATTTTGCATTTCAACTTTTAAATTTTTGAATTTTTATAGTTTTCTATTAATTTACGATCTAGTTAGTTTTGGAGAAGCAATTAGTCTATTAATTTAGTTTTAAAATTTAGTCAGATTTTACCTTTTAATTGGTAATTAAAAAATAACAAAATCTGAAAATGAAAAAAAAAAGAAGAAAAGAAAATAAAATAAAAAAGTGAGTTTTAATAAAAGACCCAATTTTGGGCCAGTCCACAAAATACCCGTCCAAAACCACCCAAATACCCAGCCCATACCCGTTCCTACCCGGTCCAGCCCCCCTTCTCATCAAAACGACCCCTTTTAATTTGAGTTCAATCTGCGCCGTCGAGGTTCCAAGATCCAACGGTGGGGAAGCTGGGTTCATTTGACATATATATGTCCGAACAAGACCCCCCCCCCCTCATCGTCTCTCATCTTCCCCAGTTCAGAGAACACCCCACCAAACCCTAGCGCCGCCCTAACTTTCCACAGTCTCCAGCCGGCGGCGCCACCCCCAATCGACCCCAAATTCACTCCATAGAACCTCCACAAATCCCTCATACCAAATCTCTAATTGTTTTCCCTCGAATATGTCCAAAACTTCTCGAATCTTAAATCTGAATTCGAACCCTATAAGTCTAAAATTATTCTCCATCGAACCCGGTGGCATGCATGATCATAGGTGTTGTTTCTTTATTTTGATTCAACAAAAATTGATGTCGCGGTTGTTCTTGACAAAGAACAAATGATCGACATTAGTTTTGTTAATTCAATGTCTCCGATGGGTCTTTGATTTCTGATTTGGTAAGTGTTTTCATCTTTTGTCTGTTTCATCTTCTTTTGCTCTCCCTCTCTTTAGTTTGATATTTTTTACTCTGTCTGAAAGCTCGACCAATTTTCTGAGTTTAAATCGTTTCTGTTCCTTTGTTCCCTTCTGTTTAATTTTCAAATCGTAAAAGTTGTTTCTCTGATTTTCTTGGTCCGTTAAGTTTTGCTTAATGGCATCATTTGAACCCCTGATTCTCCCCTTTTTTGTTTAGTCATCTAGCTTAACTTAATTAGGTTTATTCTGATTTAATAAATTAGTTAATTCCACAATTACTTGTGTTTAGTAATCAGTCAATTAATGTAGGTTTTAGTTTTCAAAATCATCTGAGTGTTTTTCCCTCTGTTTGTTTACTGATTTGATTTAGTTTCATTTTACTGTTTGGGCTTTGAAGCCATTTCATACCTCACTCCAAGGGGTTGATTTAGGCCATTGGGTTAGAATTGAGCCCATATTTGGTTTAACAATTCGGTCAATTTGACCCATGACCCATGGGTTCCGGGGGTAAATAACATGGGTCTTAAAGGGTAGATTAGGAAATCTAGGTGAGAGAATCTCTTTTAACTGATTGAGGAAGCTTCCTAGAAGCAGGGCTGAGGACTAATGTGAAATTTGATTTCTGAACCAAAGGCTATCTAAGCAAGAATGAAAATATCAAAAGGGTAAAAGTGCAATAAACTGAATTCATTCTACCGCCCTAAAAGCTTGCCTATAAAGGAACTCTATCTTCAGGCTCAGGCAGAGATTTTAGGGACTGAATAATTCTGAAAAGTTAGAAACGGCAAGATTTAAAAAGCTTCGAAAGATAATACTGAAATCCCCGCATTTTGGAAAGTTGAGAATTCTGTTTGGCTTTAGTGTTCTTTGATTTCATTGGTTAGCTGAAATTTCTGAAAGTTTCAAAGACCTCGCACTTGGTTAGAATGGCTTGAGTTTTGGATTTCAAAGCCTGGTTTTGAGCTGCTGTCAGAATCCTATTTCATTGCTGGTTTTAAATTGATTTATGTTGCTGCTTGATTGCTGATTTCTTCACCTCTTCTGTTTTCCCTGTTCATTACCAGGTATTTCCTCAAACCATTGTTAACAAGTGACTAAGAACATGTATTTTGAGTTGAGGCCTGACTAAATACAAGTTGTTTGAATTTCATTTCATTTGTTTTCCTCTATTTCTTTAATGTTCTATAATAAGTGTTGAATTATACATGTTATCTTAGCTATCTCATGTCTTTAGTATGCTACATAAATGAACTTGTGCTCTCTAAGAGTTTGGGTGTTGATTTTTGGGTTAAAGCAAATTGTGCTAGTTCCCCAGATTTTTGTTACAAATGATATTGAAAAAGAGTTAATTGGGTTGAAGTTTCAGGCTGTGTTTGTAAGTTTAGCTTAGGTTTGAACTCAAGCATGAATATTTGTCGATTTCATTATCAGTGTAGTTAAAGTTGAGCATGCAATTTTAGTAGCTTTTTAAATTTCCTTATGTTCCATTTACTGTGGAGTGATGAAGCTTATCATGTTGTTGTTGGGTGTGATTGGTATTTTCGTTGCTGGCAAGAACTCGATATTGAGTCATGATCCCCAGCTGTGACTTTGGCAAGGTTTGGGTTTCTTGAGCCTGGACTTTGAAGTCATTAGCAAGGGAGGACGATATACCATTGCTACTCGGGCTTGTTTCTTGAGCCCAGTAGTTCGTTTGTTTACTGCTAGATTTTCTTCGCAATAGATTTGATCCAAAAATGCATAAAAGATATAATTGGAAGCTCAGTTAGTTGATTTGTACTTGATTAGTTTAAATTCAGGAGTTTATAGGGTAATTTGATTTCGCGTTTCATATAGCATTAGTTGATTTGCGTTTAATTGGTTTTGCAAATTTTTTGGCTCTAAGCGTTGGGCCTAATGCTGGCCCAACTGATGAATGTTTATCTTCTTGATTTAATTGCATGTCCTTATGTCACTTGGCGTTTGTCATCTCACTAACTCTTGGGCTAATTTTGGGCCCAAGCCTGAAGAGGCCGGCAAAAGGGGATCGTATACTTTACGCCAATTGGGTATGCTTTGTCTAACCCAGCCCTTTGTTTGGTAGTTGTTGGTGAAGCGACTTCTCTTTAGATAATTGGTCATTCAGCACAAGGTCCGTTAGATGATAAGTAGGTTCGAACCTTGAGTAAAAAATGATTGGAATTCTATTAAGCCTTCCTTAATTAATTAGGTCCTTAATTAGTCGAGGTGTGTCGTGCCAAATAACATCTCAAAATGCATGGACCTCTTTTATTTAATTTTAATCACTAGAAATCGAGGCATGCCATTTAGTTGAATTTTCCGTGTCTCTCACAAATTTGAAAGTGCGTAGTTGCTTTAGGCGCGTTATTCTAATAATATTACCTTCCTAAACTCGGGTGTGCATTTCATGTAACCCAAATCCAAATCTCAACAACGTTGAATAAGATGTGTTTCGGATTGCGGGTGCATTTCATATGGCGCGATCCAAAGACATGTTTGAAATGACGTTAAATCTTCTTTTAAATTAATTAAAAGCGGGTAATAAGTTAAAAATTGTACCATAGGTTAAAACATGTATTAAAATCAGATAATATATCAATTATAATGGTTTAAGAGACCGTGCTAGAACCACGGAACTCGGGAATGCCTAACACCTTCTCCCGGGTTAACAAAATCCCTTACTTAGAATTTCTGGTTCGCAGACTTCAAAAAGAAAGTTGAATCTTCCTCGACTTGGGATTTTAAAATAAACCGATGACTTGGGACACCAGAAAACAAACCATCCCAAGTGGCGACTCTGAACTTAAATAAAATAATCTCATTTCGATTTATACCACTTTAATTAGAAAAACTCCTATATCCCCCTCGGGTGGTAAAAAGGAGGTGTGACAGCTTTGGCTATTCTGCTGGGGAACGAACCCAGAATCTCTAGTTTAGGGTTCAAGAATTCGAGCTTAGAATAGCTGTTATGATTGGCTTTACCTTTTATCTGGTTTTCCTATATGTTTGAGCCTAATGTGCTAAATGCTTTTACCGCTTGGATATTATGTGAATTGTATATCAATTGCTACGACACCCTTCCTCTCTCTGAGTTTTCTAAATCATGGATAAGGGTGCATTTCATGTGACTTCTCTTCTGTCTAGAGTCTTATTCCATTTTAGAATGAGGTTCGGACAAGTTGCTAAGCCGGTGAAGCTTCTGTATTACCGGTACGCTACCCCTCCTCGGCTCGAGTTGTCCGCGCGGGTAAGCCAGGTCTAGAACAACAAACCCAGGTTTTAAACCTAGTATAAAAAAGCCTCATGTCGGATCCCTAGTAGGAACGTTTGTTTGCATCACGTGCATTTGACTTAGAAGGCCCAACACATGGGTTGGGTCTGTCTAGGAAAGGTGTACCTAAAATAAAAAGACCATCCTGATGCATTCTACTTGCTACTTGTGCATTTATTTGCTTCGGATTTGCATGTTGACCGGCTTGTGGATAATAGAAGAAATTGGGGGGAAAATAGCAGTGTGAGGGCACAGAGAGATAGTTACTTTTTTGAGAAATCAGTGTCCAAAATATACCAAAACTCTGCCAAAATTTTGAAAAAAAAAAGAAAAGAAAAAGAAAGTTTTGTCTTTAAAATTAGTTGATTTTTATTTTTGTCAAATCTGCCCAAACTACGACAGCTTGATTCTCACCGGATGTGGGATACATAGGCAACCCCCATCGGGTCCAACTCCCTTTTTACAAAATAGCCCAAAAATAACAAATCTTAGTTTGTCACAAATAAGCAGGGTGATGCCATTCTTGTTTAAAATAAGCCGAATGTCCCCAAAAGGACGCTGGAAGGTTGATTTTACAAGAACAACCACCTTTGGTCATTTTTTTATTTTTCGTCCGATTAGCAGGCACAACATTAAAATCTTATTACCCGAAGTGCTGAAAGGTTGTATCTGTAAAATCAAGTTTTATGTTTTAAGTAAAAATTTTAAAAAATGGTGTTACTCTTTTGGGTCAAAATGAGTTATTAAATCACCTTAATAAACGTGCAGGAGGAGCACAAATGAAATTGAACCCTTCACAACCCTTAAAGAGATCCCTTTACAGCTCCACATGTGGTGGAATGACCTAGGAAAAGGCAGTAGAGAAACTATGGTAAAGGTTCTGGGAGGCCTTGTCGGACTGTTGAACATCGCCAAGGTTGGACATAATTGAAGCTTTAGTACCTTTTTGGGACCCAACTGGCAATGTGTTCCGTTTCTCTGTCTTTGAGCTCATACCCACGTTGGAGGAAGTTGCGGGTTATGCGGACCTTAATGGAAACCTTAGAAGTCGATATCTAGTGTCACCAAGACCGGTATCTCCCCACAGATTTCTGGATTTGCTGAGTATTAGTCGGGATATTCCGAATGGAAATTTATATGAAGGTTATTACACTCTCCAGTTCTTGTATCAACGCTATGGTAACCCTCGAGGTTTTGAAGAGCCAAACAATGGTCTGACCCATGCCGGGAATAATGACAAATGGGAGGCAAGGCGGAGTTTGGCTTTTATAGTACCATTCTTGGGTGTTGTGGTCTGCCCGTGAAAAGATGGTAATATAGAGGTAGGTCTCGTAGGAATGATCGATGTTGCAATCAAGAAAGCCAACGAAACTGTGGTTCCCATGATCTTATCTGAAATCTACCGAGCCTTGACTATCTGTCGGGAAGGGGGAAAGTTCTTCCAAGGCTCTAATCTATTACTCCAATTATGGATGCAGGAACATCTCTTCCACTGGGTTGGTTATATGAATTACGGTATGACCGGTTTGAGTTGCATTGAAGAATTTGAAAGCCGAGTAGTGGGTATTGACTTCCCCGAGGGTACTGAAGCTTGGCTTGCACATTTGAGCTCCTTGACTGCCGATAAAATTGAGTGGGCATTCAGATGGCTTCCTGTCACCAAAGCAGTATACATGTCAGCTGAACTGTGTTATCTCCTCCTGATGGGCATCCGGAGCATCCAGCCATATGCTCCCCATAGGGTTTTGCGCCAATTAGGAAGATTTCAAATCATCCCCCGTGATGAAGATTTGAGTAAACATGTCATTGAATTGGTCCCAAAAGCCGTATTTCCAGAAGGGAGAATTCACCAGGTATGCAATGAATGTAGATTTCTTGAACCTAAGACTATGGTACGGGATCTAGATAGAGGTGAAGTAGACCCCAAGTACATTATTTGGTTCGGTAAAAGATTCCAGATTCCTGAGAGACCTGCTAAGAGAGCTCATGTTCAGCAATTCACCAACGGCTCGCAAGAGCAGTAGGGCTGGTTGGCAAAAAAAGAAATCTATAGGGCCAAAATAAGTAAATTAGAGGGGCAAATCAGGGACCTCAAGGTTGGCAACAGTGTCCAGGCTGCCGCAGATGAAGGGGAAAAGAAAAAGCTAACTCAAGAAAACGAATCCCTCAAAGCTCAAATCCAGAAAAAGAGAATAGCTGCTAGAAACCCGAAAAGAAGTCGAGCGGACAAAAAGCTTATAAGCAGTTTGAGAAAGAAAGCACTTGAGTGTCAAGATGACCTAGAAAAGTCTGAATCCAGTCTAGAAAAAGTCCGGGCTCAATTGGCAAAGAACGCAGAAGGGCGGGCACAGTTTGTGCATCAAATAAAAAGAAAATATGAAGGGACAATCACCAATCTGAAATGAAAGTTAACTACCCTTGAGAATGAGGCGGCCAAGCAGGCCAAGGACTTTAAAGCTGATAGGGAACCCTATTATTATTTGATGGCTCAGATGGAGGAAGGAATACAACAGCTTCAAAATCAACACCTTCACGACTCTTAAGTGTTGGAAGCCCGGAATCAGCAGATAGGGCGATTGCTTCAGGAAAAGGGTAGAATCCGAGAAAGTATCAGAGCCATTGCTGACTACATTACCATGAAGTGCCAAGCGTGCGAGGACATGACTCGTACAACTTTCTTCGCTGCAGTGATGACTTTCGTTCGCCAGATAATGAGTGATTTGGAGCGGCTGCAAGGGGATATCGCATATAGGCCAGTGGTAAGACCGAATAATGTCCCGAGGGCCCCAGGAGCATTAATGTATTCCTGATTTTCACTTTAGTCTGTTTCTGTTGAAGTCTGTCATTTTATTTTCGGGTCTGTATTTTCTTTCCGTCAAAGTCTGTTAGTCGGTTCTTGAGTGTGTATTGTTAGCTTGCTATTAGAATCTGTTGGTTTCCTTTTCGAGTCTGTTAGTTTTGAGTCGTTGTAATCAAAGCATTTTCTTTTTTATGAAAATTTGAAAATCCCAAAATATTTTGTTATTTCTTTTTTTTACATTTATTATCTCCAAAACTATGCCCGGCCTGATTCATGTGAGGTCATGATACGTAGGAAATCTCCATAGGATTCGACCATAACCAAAAAAAGGGAAAGAGTGGGAGTGGAAATAAAAAATGGGAAAGAAAAAGAAAAGCCGGAATGAAGGATGCAACCGTTGCAAATCATGTAGAAATACATTTAACTGTATAGGTGCATCACACCCCCAACGTGCGATTACCTGTCTGTTATTTGTTCCAAACTAACCGTTTGCTGATATTATCCCTAGCCTAGGTTTTATAGAAAGGTGGTTAGTTTTGTGGTAGTTTGGCTTGGCATCCATACTTCACGAGGTCGAAGGGAAGCATTGAAATGTCTTAAGAAATGACTCTGCCAACAGTTCCTATTGCGGATGAGAGTCCGATCTCGGGCATCCCAACTTCAGAATCGGCAGTTGTTGAGGAAAACAGGTTACTACGTCACCACATGATGGAAATGTGGGACGCCTGGGCCAACGGAAGAGAACCACCAAGTGCAATCCCTGGATTTGCCGAACTTTTTCCCAGGGCAAGTGGGATTTCCAACATCCCCATAAACTATACAAATACCCCACTAGGATACCCTACTATTTCCGCCAACTTTGTGGGAACACCTTCTATGGCTTGCCCCCAGGTGTTAGCTTCAGGTGCAACTTCGACTATCTTCACTGCTCCGCCTTGCTCGGCTACGACACAACCTACATTGCCAGGCCCAACTTTGACCCATCATCCTTCACCTTCCAAACACCATCTTTCCCACTGGAACCTGCACAGTTTCCCACCTATACTTGCTCCCAACCACCCCAGAATGTGTTCACCGCAGGGCAAGAGAAAGCCACCAAAACCCCTGAGCAAGAAGAGATTGCGAAAAATCTGAGGATTATGGAACAGAGTCTCAAAAGCATGCAAGGCTTGAGTGGACAGAAAAGTGTATCCTCTGCTGACTTGTGTATGTTTCCTCATGTGCATATGCCATTGGGATTCAAAACCCCAAAATTTTAGAAGTATTATGGACACGGTGATCCTATTGCTCATCTCAAGAGATATTGCAACCAGCTGCGAGGAGCCGGTGGGAAAGAAGAACTCCTCATGGCCTATTTTGGAGAAAGTTTGGTCGGTATCGCATCTGAGTGGTACATGGACCAAGATATATCCCGTTGGCACATCTGGGATGACCTGGCTAGATATTTTGTCAGCCAGGTCCAGTACAACGTTGATATTGCTCCAGATAGGAACTCATTGACAAACTTGAAGAAGAAATCCTCGGAAAGCTTCCGAGAGTACGCAATTAAATGGCATGAACAGGCCTCCAGGGTAAAGCCTCCGATGGATGAGATTGAAATATTCACAGTTTTCCTCCAAACTCAGAAGGCTGACTACTTCCAAAATATGATGTCCGCAATGGGTAAACCGTTCGCTGAAGCTATCAAGATTGGTGAAATATTGGAAAATGGGTTGAAAACGGGTCGAATTCTAAGCCAATCCGCCATCGGAGCTACCTCCCAAGCCATTCATGGTGGGTCTGGAGGAGTAGCAAAGGGAAAGAAAAAGGAAGAAACATCCATGGCACTATCGGGTGCAAGAAAACACCGTACTCCTAGATCCTTTTTTCTCGGAAAGGACCCCGCATCACTATTACCGCATCAAGACATAGCCTATGCTCCTCAGCCATACCCGGTCATGAATGACCAACCTTATGTCCGGCCAAAACAACAAGCCAACCAGAACCAAGCTCCATTTCCTAGAAACCAGCCTCCTTACCAAAACCACTACAACCCCCGGCCTCAATAAATCAATTTCCACCCTAGTGAACCACCCAAGAGGCCAAATTTTACACCAATTGGTGAATCCTACTCTAGCCTATTACAAAATCTTGTTCAAATGGGTTTGTTACAACCTGTTCCTCAAACTAGGCAAAACCCAGCATCACCCGCTTACAGAGCCGGTACCCGATGCGCCTATCACTGAGGGCAGAAGGGAACGACAAGAATGATTGTTGGACTCTGAAGAGAGACGTGGAGACTTGATAGAACAAAGAATGATAGTGCTAAGGGATGAAGATATTCCCAATGTGACTAACAACCCACTGCTGGCCCACAATAACGGGCCGGTAATCGGAATGATTTGTGAGGAAAAGGAATTTGACCCAGCGTTAAAGGCCATCATTGCCATCGTTGATGTAGAAAAGAAACCAAAAGTTGTCCCGAAGCAAAACCAAGGGGAGAAAAAGAACAAAACCACCCCTCCAAAGTCAGAAAAGAAATTTGATGTGGAAATTGGGGCAATGCCTCCCAAAAATGCTGTTCTCTATGTCCCTCGAGGTCTCAAGGAAAAGCAGATGGTTTTGACTCCTCCCAGGAGATTCGAACTGAATAAGACAACACAAATGTATATGCCCAAAGGAGGTTATGTGATGCAGGGGACAATTAATCTATCAAGGCTGAGTGAGCCCGTGGTTATTGGCCGCCCACCACAAAAGCCCATGACTGATCCTACCGATGTGCCCTGGAACTACAACAAGTCAGTGGTGACTTACAAAGGCAAAGATATCTCAGGAGAAGTTCAAGAAAATAACCCGGCTGAAAAGTATTTCAATTTAGAAGACGTGAACAATGCCACTAGAAAGCGCTTCCCATCTAAGAAGCCCTTAAGTGCCGAAGAAGCGGAGGCCTTCTTTCAAAAGATGAAAATGGCGGATTATGAGGTGATCGACCAGCTTCGAAAATTTCCCGCAAAAGTCTCCTAGTTATCTCTGTTGATGAATTCCACCGAACATCAAAAGGTATTGATCAAGACCCTTAACGAAGCATATGTGCCTGTTGAGACTTTGTCGAGCAGTTGGATAGAATGGCCGAAAGATTTTTCGCAATTAACAAGATCTCCTTCAGCAAAAATGACTTGCCCCCAGAAGGGGCCGCACATAACAAAGCCCTGCATCTGACAGTCAAATGTGAAGGGTACTACGTGAAAAGGGTTATGTTGGACGGAGGCTCTGGGGTAGACATTTGCCCACTCTCAACTTTGCAGCGTATGGAAATTGGTACCGAGAGAATCTGACCCAACAACGTCTGTGTACGTGCCTTCGATGGTATCAAAAGGGACACAATTTGAGAGATTGATCTGATTCGGACCATCGGCCCAGTAGACTTTGAAGTAACCTTCCAGGTTCTGGACATGGACACGTCCTACAATTTTCTCTTGGGAAAGGTTGTGGATTCACACAGCGGGGGCTGTGCCTTCTACTCTCCACCAGATGGTGAATTTTGAACATGAGGATCAGGAGATTATGGTTCACGGGGAAGATGAGCAATCGATTTATCGGGACCCATCAGTCCTATGTCTTGAAGCAAGAGAAGGAAGTGAGCACATAGTCTATCAGGCCTTTGAAATTGTGGTCGCTGATCAGTGGGAAGAAGGAAAATCTTGTCCTCAACCCTTCCTTTCTAATGCATCAATCATGGTGGCCAAAGAACTGATCAGGCACGGCTACAAACCTGGGAAAGGGCTTGGGAAATCGTTGTAAGGAATTTCTGAACCTATCACCCTGACCGCCAGTGAAAAGTTCTTTGGGGTAGGTTTCTGGCCTACTCCAGCTGATGTAAGATGGGCAGATGATAGAAAGAATGATGGTTGGGTCTTGCCTCAGCTAGTGCCTCATCTATACAGAACATTTATCAAGACAAAATACAATGAAGAAGAGGAACGTAAGGCCTTTACGGTCAAAGAAATCGAAGAAATCTGTGGGGCCATGAGGAAGATACTGTATAAAGCCCACATAGTTCAACCAGGGGAAGGCACAAGCACCGCTGAGGTGCTGTATAGGAACCTAATGCCAAACTGCAGAATGGGAAGGCTACGCCATTCCCAATCATGTGGGAGTCCCGGTAGACCTGTCCTACCACTTTTTCTGCATCACGAGTTATTCCAGGGTGTAACTCGGATATTTTATTTAGTTTCCTGCCTTTTAATTTCCAATGTAACCCCTGTTATCTTCAAATTCAATGAAATGAAATCAATATTTCATCATCCATTTCTATTTATTCTTTCTGAATTGGTTATTTTTCTCTTTTATTTCTTCTTTCAGTTATAATAACCGGCTTTAAGTAACATGACATGCTTGCGAACTTCATGCCCAGATCCAAACATGCTGTCTAACTGTGAAATAATGAAGCAAGAACCGGAATACGATGAAGAAGAGGCTTTTAGGGAAATAAATCGGGAATTGGAATAGTTTGAGAATAAAACCAAGCCGAACTTGAATGATAATGAGCCGGTTAATTTTGGTAGTTTTGAAGAAGTCAGGGAAACCAAGATAAGCATTCACGCAGATCATAAAACTCGGGACGCATTGATCCAACTTTTGTTTGAATTCAAATATGTGTTTGCTTGGTCATATGATGACATGCCAGGACTAAGTGTTGATTTGGTGGTTCATAAGTTGCCAACTTACCCCCATTGTCCCCCTATCCAGCAAAAGCAAAGAAAGTTTAAAACCGATATCAGTGACAAGATTAAAGAAGAGTTCACAAAACAGTTGAAAGCGGGGGTGATCTGAGTGGTTCGATACACCACATGGTTAGCCAAAGTAGTTCTAGTGCCAAAAAAGGACAGGACAATTCGAGTGTGTGTGGATTACAGAGATTTAAGCAGGTCAAGTCCCAAAGATAACTTCCCTTTGCCGAACATCCACATCCTCGTTGATAACTACGCCAAACATGAGATACAGTCTTTCGTGGATTGTTACGCAGGATATCACCAGGTGTTGATGGATGAAGAAGATGCAGAAAAGACAGCTTTCACCATACCTGTGGGTACATACTGTTATAGAGTCATGCCATTTGGTCTAAAGAACTCCAGGGCAACCTACATGAGAGCCATGACTGCCATTTTTCATGATATGATGCACCAAGAGATAGAGGTGTATGTGGACGATGTAATCATCAAATCTAAAACTCAAGACGACCACGTTCGGGACTTGAGAAAATTTTTGAGCGGTTGCGCAAATATGATTTGAAGCTAAACCCAGCCAAATGTTCATTTGGGGTACCATCCGGCAAACTTTTGGGATTCATAGTCAGTTGGAGGGGCATCGAGTTGGACCTAACAAAGATAAAGTCTATTCGAGATTTGCCTCCTCCAAGAACCAAGAAAGATGTTATGAGTTTGTTAGGAAGATTGAACTACATCACCCGATTCATTGCTCAGTTGACATCCACGTGTGAACCTATATTCAAATTGCTGAAGAAAGATGCGGCAAACAAATGGACAAATGAGTGCCAAGAGGCTTTTGATAAAATCAAAGAATATATGTCGAATCCGCCGGTATTGGTCCAACCGGAGATAGGGAGGCCTCTGTTCTTGTATCTGACAGTATTGGAAAATTCTTTCGGTTGTGTCCTCGGGCAACATGATGTGACCGAAAGGAAAGAGCAGGTCATTTACTATCTGAGCAAGAAGTTTACCAGTTATGAAGCCAAGTACACTTTATTGGAAAGAACTTGATGCGCTTTAACATGGGTCGCTCAAAAGCTGAGGCATTATTTGCAAGCTTACACCACTTACCTCATAACCAGGTTGGATCCTTTAAAATACATATTTCAGAAACCAATGCCCACTAGGAGATTAGCAAAGTGGCAGATCTTGCTCAGAGAGTTTGACATAGTCTATGTTACTAACACGGCAATGAAAGCCCAGGCGTTAGCAGATCATTTGGCTGAGAACCCGGTTGATGATGAATACCAACCTTTGAGTACCTACTTCCTAGATGAAGAGGTAAATTCGGTTGAGGTAATATTTGAAGACACTCATGCTTGGAAAATATTCTTTGATGGGCGGTAAACGCAAAAGGTGTTGGAATTGGGGCAATTTTGATCTCACCCACCGGCCAGCATTATCGAGCCACAGCCCGGTTCGATTTTTCTACACAAACAACACCACCGAGTCTGAAGCCTGCATTATAGGTATGAGCATGGCAATCGACCAAGATGTCGAAGAGTTGTTAATCATGGGAGACTCGGATCAGACTATCTGACAAGCTTAAGGAGAATGGGAAACCCGAGATGTCAAGCTTATTCCTTATATGCAACATGTGGAAGATCTTGGCAAGCGATTCAAGTCAATAGAGTTCAGGTACATCCCTCATTTCCAAAATGAACTGGCCGATGTGCTTGCTACTTTGGCCTCAATGCTACCATACACAGGCAATGCCCATATTGATCCCTTGGAAATCCAAATCAAGGAAAGGCATGGCTACTGTAATACGGTTGAGGTAGAACTAAACATTCAGCCATGGTATCATGACATCAAAAGATTTTTGAAAACCAAAGAATACCCCGAGTAAGCCTGTGGGACCAAAAGAGAACCATTAGACGGCATGCAAGTGGTTTCTTCTTGAGTGGTGATATTTTGTACAAAAGGACTCTGGATCTCAATTTGTTGAGATGTTTTGACACCAAAGAGGTCGGAAGAATCATGTATGAAGTACACCCAGGAGTGTGCAGACCCCACATGAACGGGTATGTTTTGGCAAAGAAAATCCTCCGAGCGGGCTATTATTGGATGACCATAGAAAAAGACTATTTGAGCTTTGTTCGTAAGTGTCATCAGTGTCAGGTGCACGTGGTTTTGATTCATGCACCGCCTACAGATCTGCATCCCATGTCAGCACCTTGGCCATTCGTTGCCTGGGGCATGGACGTCATTGGGCCGATCGAGCCAAAAGCCTCAAATGGACATAGATTCATATTGGTCGCCATCGACTATTTCAAAATGTTGGTTGAAGTAGTTACTCTAAAATCTGTCACCGAGAAGGCTGGGTCCAAAGACAAGTTGATCATGGCTAACCAAGAATTGGATGCAAGTGTTATTGATCCGTCAAAAGAGGGGGAAGAGTCTGATGTTAATCTGAAAAAGGAGTTGTATAAGCTAAAACAACAGATGTTAGAGATGTACCAAGCATGGGTGAAAGGGCATCCACCACCATCCTACCCCGCCAACCCTGTTTTTGTCCCACCGTTGGCTCAATCCCAGGAACCTCCCACTGTTGATTCATATCAAGGTTTTCCCATTTACCACCACTACCAAGGCACCACTTCCCAAACACCACCAGCTCTACCACCCAAACCAATTCCATACCCTCCTCCACCAGCCACACCTATTTTGGTAGCACCCCCACCCGCTACACTTCACCGATCCTCTAGTGAGCCTTTATTCCAGATCCAAGACAACCAATAGTATCCCCCGGAGCCTACCTTCAAGGCCCCAGAACCTTACTCTTACACTCCTCATTTCGACCTCCCTGTTGAAACTGAGAAACCACCTAAAAATCCAGAGCAGGAGGAGATATTCAGGAAGGTTAAAAGCTTGGAACAATCATTTAGAAACATGCAGGGATTGGGAGGCTAGGTGAGCATGACCTATAAGGATCTGTGTCTATTTCCCTATGTTCAACTGTCTGGTGGGATTCAATATGCCCAAATTTAATCTATATGACGGGCAAGGAGACCCAGAGGCCCATTTGAGGGGATTTTGCAGTAAAATGAGAGGAGTCGGTGGGAAAGAAGAGTTGTTGATGGCGTACTTTAGTCTAAGTCTGAGTGGTTCGGCATTGGAGTGGTACACTTGTCAGGATCATAGTTGATGGTATACATGGGATGATTTGGCCAAACATTCGCTTGTCATTTCCAATACAACCTTGAGATTGTTCTAGATCGTTTGTCTCTGACTAAGATTGATAAGAAGCCTAGTGAAAGTTTCAGGGAGTATGGTTTTCGTTGGAGAGAACAAGTGGCAAAGGTTTACCCTCCGATGAAAGAGAGCGAAATGGTGGATTACTTTCTGTAGGCCCTGGAGCCCACTTAATACGTTCATCTGGTATCGGCCATAGGCAAGTCCTTCAAAGAGGTAGTGAACAGGGGTGGCATGGTAGAATAAGGGCTTAAATCAAACAAAATCATGACTTACTCGGCTATTAAGGCAACTACCCAAGTCATTTAGAACGGTACCGGGGGAATAATCCAAAAGAAGAAGAAAGAAGATGTGGCAACAATTGATTCAGGAGCATGGTTTGGACCCAGGGGCTCGTCCCACCATTATACTCAGCCTCAAACTCACCACCAAACAGATACCCAAACCCCGTATAATCCACCCCAGCATTATTTCCCATCACCAAACCCTCATTTTTCTGTCCACCACGCCCAAACATACACTAAACCTCTTGCCCATGCACATTGGCGTGCGTCAGCCCCAAAAAATACCTACCCAGCTCCACAAAATGCATATCCACCCCCACAAGCCTACCGAAACCTCGTCGACCTAGGTTTTCAGCCTAATCAAGCATTTAAGAACGAAAGGTTGCAGCGGAAGAAAACCTTCACCCTGTTGGGAGAGTCCTATACTAGCTTGTTCCGCAGATTGAGGCAATTGGATATGCTGAGGCCAATTGAGTTGAAATTGCCAAACCCTCCTCCAAAGAATCTTGATTATCTTGTAAGTTGTGAATATTGTTCCGGCACACCGAGGCATGACACATAGAAGTGTTGGAACTTGAAAAATTCCATCCTGGAGCTCACTGACACTAATCGGATTGAAGTACAAACCCCAGAGGCACCCAACATCAACCAGAACCCATTACCAACCCATCAAGAGACAAACATGATCGAGATAGTACATAAGGGATGGGAGCCCAAGAAACCTTCACAGACCATCATGATGATTCGGTCCAGTGAGGTCAAGCCAGTTAAAAAACCAACAGTTGAGAGATTAGTGAACAAGTTGAGCGGTACAAATGGTGAACCATCCGCGGTAGTCAAGAAAGGGTCCCCAAGTGATGTTGAAGCAAAACAAGGAAAGACAAAATTGGTTGTGTCAAGAATGGAAAACAAGCCTGTCATAATTGTAGAAGGTGCCCATATGGATCCTGTCATCATCAAGCCTGTAACCCAGTTGCCGATAGTCAACAGCAAGGCTATCCTGTGGAACTATGAATGGGTGACGGTGACCTACAAAGGAAAAGAGGTTGTCAATGAGGCCTATGAACTAACTCGTTCGGGGAGATGATTTGCCCTGGAAGAGTTAAGAAAAGCTAAAACCACCAAAGATAACCCAGTTCTAGTGAAGAAAGCTGTAACTGAAGAAGAGGCAGAGGAGTTTCTGAGAAAAATGAAGGTACAAGACTATTCCATCGTGGAGCAGTTAAGAAAGACGCCTGCTCAGATTTCACTGTTGTCATTGTTAATCCACTCAGACGAGCATCGTCGGGCCTTGATGAAAATTCTGAATGACGCTTATGTCCCCGACAAGATTTCAGTAAACCATCTGGAAAAGATTGCCAACAAAAATATTTGAGGTGAACAGGGTCGCTTTCTCTGATGATGTGTTGCCCGTGGAAGGTACTGAACACAACAGAGTTCTCTATCTTACGGTAAATGTGAAGATTATATGGTTACCAGGGTATTGGTTGACAATGGTTCCAGTGCAAACATTTGCCCTCTCTCTACTTTGAACAAGTTGAAGGTGGATGGTAGAAGGATTCACAAGAACAGTATCTGTGTTCGGGCATTTGATGGTGGAGGAAAAGATTCAGTTGGTGATATAGTGATTGAGTTGACAATAGGACCAGTGGAATTCACCATGGAGTTCCAGGTGCTAGATGTAGCCATCTCCTACAATTTGTTGTTAGGCCGACCTTGGATTCAGCCGCCAATGTAGTCCCGTCTACTCTGCACCAGATGGTCAAGTTCGAATGGGATAGACATGAGATCGTCGTGCATGGAGAGGATAATTTGTGTGCTCACAGCGATGCTGACGTCCTGTTCATTGAGGTTGAAGATGACAAAGGGCCATGGGTCTATAAGGTTTTGAAACAATGTCGGTCGAGAAAATTCCAGAAGGGAAATGCGTTCCAATTCCAAAGGTAACCGCCACATCAGTCATGGTGGCCTTCGAAATGCTGAAAAATGGCTTTGTGCCTGGTAAGGTCTGAGTGCATCTCTATAGGGTATCATATAGCTGGTGTCTCTCCCTAAAAACTTGGGTACATTTGGTCTGGGATTCAAACCCACATCCGTATATGTGAATAGGGCTAGAAAGTTGAAATAGAGGGCATGGGCACTGCCAAAGCCTATCCCACGTCTCTTCAGGTCGTTTGTCAAGCCTGGTGCTAGGAAACGCCCCGTGACAATAGTTCCCAGTTCTGTGATATGCGTTGATGAAGATTTAATTGAAAGGTTCGATAGGTTGTTCGACGATGTGAACATGGTTGAAGTTGGAGAAGGCTCTTGCAAAGCAGATGTGCAGTTTGTTGGGCCGAGTGCAAAGCTTAACAATTGGGAGGCTACTCCTCTCCCTACTCGGAAGGAGTTTTGGTAGTTTGCTTTGATTTTCTTTCAGTTTATCTTGATTATTACAGGGTTATAATTTATATTCTATGTTCCGTCCGTTTGGATGTATAAACCCTGTTATCTTTTTTCAATGAAATGCAATTTCCCTTTTCTATCATTCCTGATAGTTTTATTTTTGTTTTTCTTTTCTTCCTTGTACAATTCATTTTATGCTGGTTTCAATGACATGACATGCGAGAGGAATCTTCGACCCAATCTTAAAAGTCAATCTAATTCTGAAATAACAATTCAAAAAATAAAATGTGATGATGAATTAGAATATGATGAGTATGAGGCCTTTGAAGAGATTAGTAAGGAGTTAAATCATTTTGAAGAAAAACCCAAGCCAAACCTGAGTGATACAGAAACAATCAATTTAGGGGACCTAGATAATGTCAGAAAAACTAAGATAAGTGTCCATCTTGAACCGCAAATCAGGGAAGAGATAATCAAAGCATTGTTCAAATACAAAGATGTTTTGGCATGGTCATATGACGACATGCCGGGTCTAAGCACTGACTTGGTGGTTCACAAATTGCCCAATGAACCGGCACTCCCTCCCGTCAAGCAGAAGTTGAGAAAGTTCAAAACCGACATGAGTGTGAAGATTAAAGAAGAGGTCACAAAATAGTTTGATGCAAAGGTCATTTGGGTCATACAGTATCCCACTTGGTTAGCCAATGTTGTGCTTGTGCCAAAGAATGATGGCATGACCAGAGTGTGTGTTGATTACCATGATCTCAATAAGGCATGTCCAAAAGACAACTTCCCACTACCAAATATCCATATTTTGATTGATAATTGTGCCAAGCATAAGATCGGGTCTTTTGGGGATTTCTATGCGGGCTATCATCAGATCTTAATGGATGAGGAATACGCAGAAAAGACGACATTCATCACACTGTGGGGGACATATTGCTACCGGGTCATGCCTTTAGGTTTGAAAAATGCTGGAGCAACTTACATGAGGGAAATGATGACCATATTCCATGACATGATACACAAGGAGATTGAGGTCTACATGGATGATGTGATCATAAAGTCCAGGAAGCAGTCTGACCACGTCAGAGATTTGAGGAAATTTTTCCAGAGGTTTCGCAAGTACAATCTTATGCTTAACCCTGCCAAATGTGCAGTTAGCATTCCATTTGGAAAACTACTGTGATTCATAGTCAGCCGTCAAGGTATTAAATTGGACCCATCAATGATCCAAGATATCCAAGAATTGCTACCTCCAAGGAACAAGACTGAGGTGATGAGTCTGTTAGGGAGATTGAACTACATCAGCAGGTTTATTGCTCAGCTCACGGCAACTTGTGAGCCTATCTTCAAGCTGTTGAAGAAGGATGTTGCGGTCAAGTAGACAAACGAGTGTCAAGAAGCATTTTATAAGATAAAGGAGTACTTATCAAACCCACTTGTGTTGGTCCCACCAGAACCGGGGAGACCTTTGATTTTATATTTGACGATCCTGGATAATTCATTTGGTTGTGTGCTGGGTCAGCATGACATCACCGGCAGGAAGGAGCAAGCCATCTATTATCTCAGCAAGAAGTTCACATCCTATGAGGTTAAGTACACTTACCTTGAAAGGACATGTTGCGCCCTAACTTGGGTACCACAGAAGTTGAAGCATTATTTGTCATCTTACACTACTTACCTCATTTCTTGCTTGGATCCGTTAAAGTATATCTTTCAGAAGCCTATGCCCATAGGGAGACATGCGAAGTGGCAGATTTTGCTCAAGGAATTTGACATTATCTATGTGACTCGGACCGCGATGAAAGCCTAAGTATTGGCTGATCATTTCGCCGAGAACCCAGTTGATGAAGAATATGAACCATTGAGAACTTATTTTCCCGATGAAGAGGTGATGCATATTGACGAGCTGGAGCAGACTGAAAAACCAGGTTGGAAACTTTTCTTTGATGGGACTACAAATATGAAAAGAGTCGGAATAGAGGTCGTGCTTATTTCTGAAACAGGTCATCACTACCCTATTATGGCTCAGCTTTGTTTCTACTGTACCAACAACATGGCTAAGTACGAGGCATGCATTTTGGGTTTGAGGTTAGCTGTAGACATGGGTGTCCAGGAAGTCTTGGCCTTGGGAGACTTGGACCTTCTGGTGCACCAGATTCAAGGAGAATGTGAAAAAAAGGATTTAAAGCTCATATCGTACCAACAATGTTTGCATAATCTTTGTCAACGGTTCCGATAAGTAGAGTTCAGGCATATTCTAAGGATCCATAATGAGGTTGTTGATGCTTTGGCTACTCTGGCGTCAATGTTACATCATCCAGATAAGGCTTATGTTGACCCTTTGCATATTCATGTCCGCGATCAACATGCTTACTGTAACGTGGTGGAAGAAGAACTTGATGGTGATCCGTGGTTCCACGATATCAGGGAGTATATCAGGATAGGGGTGTATCTAGTACAAGCCACAGGTGATCAAAAAAGAATGATTCGTCGTTTGGCAAGTGGATTTTTCTTCGGTGGAGGAGTCTTGTATAAAAGAACTCCAGATCTTGGGTTGTTAAGTTGCATAGATGCTAGACAGGCCACGGCTATCATGACCGAAGTACATTCCGGAGTTTGTGGACCGCACATGAGTGGTTATGTTGGCAAAGAAGATTCTCCGAGCAGGTTATTATTGGCTCACCATGGAGCGAGATTGTACCAGTTTTGTGCGCAAATGTCATCAATGCCAAGTACACGGAGATTTGATTCATTCTCCGCCATCTGAATTACACACAATGTCCGTACCATGGCCCTTCGTTGCTTGGGGCATGGATGTCATTGGACCAATTGAGTCAGCAGCATCAAATAGGCACAGGTTCGTCTTAGTAGCCATTGATTATTTCACCAAGTGGGTTGAAGCTAAAACTTTCAGGTTTGTGACCAAGAAAGCAGTGGTCGATTTTGTTCACTCAAATATCATTTGTCGGTTCGGGATCCCAAAGGTGATCATCACGGATAATGGTGCTAATCTCAACAGTGATTTGATAAAAGAGGTACGTCAACAGTTTAAGATTACGCATTTCAATTCCACTCCATACCGCCCCAAGGCGAATGGAGCAGTCAAGGTAACCAACAAGAACATAAAGAAGATACTTCAGAAAATGTTAGAAGGTTCCAGGCAATGGCATGAAAAGTTGCCTTTTGCGTTATTGAATTATCGCACTACTGTTCGCACTTCAGTAGGGGCAAATCTTTATTTGTTGGTATATGGCACAGAAGCAGTGATACCCGCGGAAGTTGAAAGCTCGTCCCTCCAAATCGTCGTTGAAGCCGAAATTGATGATGATGAGTGGGTCAAAACCTGTCTGGAGCAATTGAGTTTGATTGATGAGAAAAGATTGGCAGCAATATGCCATGGCCAGTTGTATCAAAAGAGAATGACAAGAGCATACAATAAGAAGGTACGTCCCTGGAAATTTGAAGTGGGTCAGCAAGTACTGAAATGCATCCTTCCACATCAGGCTGAAGCAAAAGGCAAGTTCACAACAAATTGGCAGGGGCCATTCATCATAACAAGAGAGTTGTCTAATAGTGCTTTGTATTTAACCGATATAGAAGGCAAATGTGTAGATATGGCTATCAATTCTGATGTAGTCAAAAGATATTATGTATTATTTCTTTGGTTTAAATTGTGTTTGTTTGTACTTGGCATGTTTTGAATATTGGAATGACGAAGGCATTTTGTTCTGCTATCTAAACACTTTATCCTTTGTTACCCCTTTGAGCTCTATTTATTCCTTTCATACCCCTCTTTCTTAATCAGTAACAAATTCAAAAACATGAACGCACGAGCTATGTAAATGAAAAAAATAAGAGAAAAGGAGAAGGAAAAGAAAGAAAAGGTAAGAGAAAAAGAGAAAGAAAAGAATGAAAAAGAGCAAAAAAAAGAAGAACAAAAGAAGAAAAGAAAGAGAAAAATCACAACAACAAAGTAATTCCTATGACATGAACTACATTCGACCTGATTCCTTTTAAGAATACGTAGGAAGCCTCACGGTTTGGTCCCATCAAAATAAAATTCAAAAGCCCCAAGCAAAGAAACTGGGGCAGAAGTTGTGGTTGTTGTAAGAAATCTAATTCCAAAAGCTGTAATTTTGAACACATTTGAATTGTTTTGAGCCTTTTGATATCCTTTCTTTCTAACCCTCTCCAAAAACCCGCACTACGGTCCAAAGAAAGACCTTCCGATCAGTCTTTGAGATATCCCAAGTCAAGCAAGTAGAGGTGATTCGTATTAGAGGTAACACACCGGTTTAAGCAGGGAAAATGAAAAATGAGAGAGTCTTATTGGTGAAAACCCTTGCGGGCACCTTAAGGTGACGAAAGATAAGAGAAATTAAAATGAGAGAGTCTTATTAGTGAAAATCCTCACGGGCACCGTAAGGCGACAATGATTTGAGAGATGAACAGATGAGAAAGATTTGTTGGTGAAAACCCTTCAGGGCACCGCAGGCCGAACAAGGTCAGGGATTTGGGAAAGAATTAGGGTTTTAAAGGTCTCGAGGCATAGAGTATGACAACTAAAAGTTGATTGGTTGGATAGATTGGGCTGGTTAATTCGAAATGCATGCCATGATCATTGGTACCAGATGCTCCACTCAGATAAGTCTCTTTTCTTTTTCTCTTTCAAACAGTCATCCCATTTTAGATTTCTCTTCCTTAACCCTAATTCTCAAAGTCATTGCATTTCATTTCTTTTGGGTTTATTTCTCTAAGATGTTTCTAATGTCGGTTTTGTTTAAGCAAATAAGAAAAGGATTTCAAAGCTCACTACCAACTTCCAAAATTGCACAAAGCACAGTGTGGCCAAATCATGCAAGAGATAGTATAATGTAGAGTGGGATATAAAGTGTCAGTAAAAGTTCCATCGGTGGAATGGTTTAGTAATTTCGTGGGAGATGCAGAGGTTCAGGTAGAAGGGTCAAAAATGTAAAACAACGGGCTGGGTATAAAGCACTCGGGTCATCCGGGGTCCTGCGGTTCAGGATCAGTCAGAACGTCAAAACAATTCTAGGACAGTTCAAGGCAGCCAGTCAAAGCAAAGCATGGAAAGGGAAGAGCTATCTTCGGCAAGAATGCCACAAACTAACCACCCCAATTTTTTAAACTGACAAGATTTTTATTTGATTTGAAACAGGGGCAGAGAATTTTGTTTGTTTCGGAGAAACCCTCCGTAAGGAAAAGCAAGCACCAGACAGGTTTGACCGTAAATTCTTAAGACCCTCATGGATAATGGGACCTATTTTAAAATTCAAAACATTCATGAGTAACAAGATTTAGCATAAGTGTACCCCAAAGAAATATAAGTTGGCTTCAAAGTTTTCATTCCTAGGATAAGATTCAATTCAAAATTTTTAGGACCCTCCTGAATAATGGCACATAGCTTTAAGACCTCCATTAGATAACAAGATTTAGTCTAAGTTCTACTGTAGGGAAGTATAATTTAGCCTTAATATTGTAACTCTTAAGATAAGACTTGATTTTGATTTTCAGGACCCTCTTGGATAATGGAATTTAGTTTTAAGACCTTCATAGATAACGAGATTTAGCGAAGGTCATACCTTTAGGAGACATAATTCAGCTTTAAAACTATTATTTAATTAGGAGTTTTCAGGACCCTCCTGGATAATGGGATTTAGCTTTTAAATTCTTAGAGCTTTTGGGTACTATGATTCGATTAACACTCACAAATGTTCCCGATATCAAACTAGGGCAGAAAACTTTCTTTTGTTTTGTTTGTTTTGTTGCAATCAGGTCCACATACAGCAGTTTCAGAGGAGTCAGTTCAAGTGTTGGTAATCAGGAGCCTACCTAAATAATGAAGGGAAGAAGAAATTTAAGTATTGGTAATCAGGAGCCCACCCGGAGAACGAAGGGAAGCAATTCAAGTGTTGGTAATCAAGAGCCCACCTGAAGAACGGAGGGAGAAACAATTCAAGTGTTGGTAATCAGGAGCCCACCTGGAGAACGAAGGGCAGCAATTCAAGTGTTGGTAATCAATAGCCCACTTGAAGAACGAAGGGTGAGAAACAATTCAAGTGTTGGTAATCAGGAGCCCACCTGAAGTATGAAGGGAAGAAGAAGTTCAAGTGTAGGTAATCAGGAGACCACCTAAAGAACGAAGGGGAGCAGCAAGTCAAGTGTTGGTAATCAGGAGCCCACCTGAAGAACGAATGGAAGCAGTTCAAGTGTTGGTAATCAGGAGCCCACCTAAAGATTTAAGGGGAGCAACAAGTCAAGTGTTGGTAATCAAGAGCCCACCTGAAGAACGAATGGAAGTAGCAATTTAAGTGTTGGTAATCAGGATCCCACCTGGAGAACGAAGGAAAGAAATTCAAGTGTTGGTAATTAGGAGCCCACCTGAAAAATAAAGGGAAGCAGCAATTCCAGTGCTGGTAATTAGGATCCCACCTGAAGAACAAAGGGAAGAAGCAGTTCAAGTGTTGGTAATCAGGAGCCCACCTGAAGAACGAAGGGGAGCAGCAAGTCAAGTGTTGGTAATCAGAAGCCCACTTGAAGAACGAATGGAAGCAGTTCAAGTGTTGGTAATCAGGAGCCCGCCTGAAGAACTAAGGGGAGCAGCAAGTCAAGTGTTGGTAATCAAGAGCCCACCTGAAGAACGAATGGAAGTAGTTCAAGTGTTGGTAATCAGGAGCCCACATGAAGAACGAAGGGAGGTAGCAATTTAAATGTTAGTAATCAGGGGCCCATCGGGAAGAGCAAAATGAAAGCAGCAATATTCAAAGGAAGACAGTTCAAGTTCAGCAATCGGGCGCCCACTTGTAGAAAAGGGAAAGCATCTAAGATTACAATTCAAGTCAGCAACAAAGGAATTTCACGTGGAGGGTATGAGTCAACAGAGCAACAGGAACCGCAAGATCCAGTTCGAAGATATAGATACGATTCTTGTAATACATAGATCATAGTTTAGTCTAGTTTTTTATTTTATCTTGGTGTAATAAGGAGTTCAGTAAGCAGTAGCAGCAATAGCAACAATGAAATCACAGCTTCCTGGTAGTCCCAGCTACCGAAATTTTCCGAACTACACTGACCTGATTCCTTTATAGTCAAGGATATGTAGGCAATCTCAGAAGCAGGGTACGGTCAAATCTTTGAAAAAAATGCTTCCCACAGAGTGTTCAAACGGGCAAAAAATGCTCGTATCCGCTCACTCTATCTTTGCACGAAAACTCTTCATGTTTCCGAGCAAAGAGGGGCAACTGTGAGCAAACCAAACGAACCAGCACCACTTTCCAATCTAGCCCAAACCTAATCAATACCCGATCCAGCCCCACTTTCCAACCAAACGACGTTGTTCGGAACCCCTTCATCTCAACCATTGATCTTATCCGATCTAACGGGACGGAACTTGTCGAACCCACCACATATAAGTGTCCGAATGAGACCATTCCCCCCCCCCCAAATCATTTATCTCATGATCCGTCTCTCACCTCATCTCCCCTTTCAGACCACGAACCCTAGAGCGCCGCCCTCAAATCTTACCCATCTCCGGTGGTGGCGCCGGTCCCAAATTAACACCACACAACCCCCATGACCACCCATACATAATCCATCGTTGTTTTACCTCAAATCTGCCTAGAGCTCCTCGAATCTTAAATCCGAGTTCGAGCCCTAAAAGTTCAAAATCAATTTCTATCAAACCTGGTGGCATGCATCGACCCAGGCTTGTGTTTCTCACGATTAGAGGGCCGATTCACTACAAAATGGATGTTGTTCGTTCGTTCTTAACGGAGAACAAGCGACTAGAATCAGTTTCGTATGATTCAAGATATCAAGTGTAATTTCAAGTTTAATCAGTGAGTTTCTGTCCGTCTTCGTTTCCATTTTCGTTTTTATTCACCTGTTGTTCTTCTTCTTTTCTTCTCCTCCTTTGTTTGAAACTAGGCTGATTTTCTGAATTTAAATTGTTTCTTGTCCGTGTGTTCCCTCTATTTCTCTATTTTCAAATCGTAAAAAGCTTGTTCTCCAATTTTCTTGTCCTGTTGAGTTTTATTTAAATCTCTGATTTTCCCTTTTGATTTTAGTCTCGTTGGTTTAGTTTAATTAGGTTAATTTGGATTTAATAACTTAGTTGATTCCCTGCTTATTTGTGTTAATTAATCAGTAACTTAGCTTAGATTTTTTTTTGATTGTGGAAATCATTTCAGTGTTTGTATGCTTACAGAATTTGGTTGGGTCAGTTTATTGTTTGGGCTTTGGTTTGTCTCTGACCCATTTGCAAAGAGCAGCCCGTTCAATTGGGTTTAAGTTATTGGGTCAATTTGACCCATAATATTTCTGACATAATTAGCAGGGGTTTAAGGTATATTTTAGGAATTTAGGCTAGGGGAATCTCTAATAACTGGTCTAGGAAATTTCTGGGAAGGTGCCTTTGGTACTTATTTGAAATACTAATTTTTAAGCTAAGGTTATAAAAGCAAAAATGAAAATACCAAAAGGTTTAAAGTGCAAAACTAATTTCAGTATTGCTGCCCTAAAAGCTTGCCTATAAAGGCACCCTTTCTTTATTTAAAAAAGGAGGAGGACTAGAGAGAAAAATATCCTGAAAACTGAAACGGCTAACTCAAACAAGAACACTGATTTCTTTGTTGAAAACAGCTCTAAAATTGAGTTTTGATTCTGATTTCCTAGCCTTCTTATTTAGCTATAACTTTTGAAAATCACAAATGTTGACCTAGGAGGAAATGGCTTGAGTTTTGGGATTTGAAGTTCTGGTTTGAAGCTGTTTGGTTTTTGGGTTATTGTTTCATTGCTAGGGATCGGAACTGATTTTTTCCTGTTGCTTGATTACTGCTTCTTCACTTCTTTTTGGTTTCTCCTTATCCCGGGTACATGTTTCTGAATTCACCTCACATGAGGTTTGACTTGAAGTGTGAAATGAAATCTAGAGTTTAAAACATGGCTTCAACATGCTCGGATCCATTAGTTTAGCCTCATTCTTTATAAGTTATATGGTTTGGAACTTATTTGATGAACTGTATGTTTATTATAAGAGTTGTAGTTAGTTTGTATCTGGTATGAAGTTATTTTCTAGCAAAGCACTCATAGCTCGATGTTGGTTTTTGAGTTCTTGTTGTTGTAGCTAATTTTGAACTGTTAAGAAAGGAAACTTGACTGAAATCTGTTAATTGGATCATTAGCTAGATTCTGTGTTAAGTATGTTAGCTAGAGTATGTTGTATTAGATATCTTACTACTTTGCAACTCACTTAAATGTTGTGACATAGTGCTGCGTCCATGATTTCATGTTACTATATGAATATCGTCCATAGATTGACTTATATTAGAGGCAAATGTCATGAGGAGTAGCGGAATGTTTTATTTTGAAAGTTAACTGTTGATTTAAAGTCAATTGGAATGAGGATTTAATGTGGGGGAAATGGGATAGAGAGGAGCATATGCTAATACATGTATACTGAATTTGGGAATCATGCTAGTATGTAGATTATTGAATAAATTGCTTGCACGTGTGAATTATTACAGCAACTCTCAAAATGCTCAACTGAATGGTGCTTCAATTTTATGTATTTGAATATTTCCAGTAATTAATGGCTTGCTTGTTTACTATAGAAACCAAGTAAAGTACTTGGAGTTTGCACTTTAGAATGGCCATTTGGAGCCCAGGGACTCTTGATGACCAAACTGATTTGGCACCGTCCAGACTCGAACTCGAGTCCATTCTTGCCCAAAATTCGGGCTTGTTCCAGGCCCAAGTCAGAGGGCAATTGTGAATAGGACTATCATTAATTGAGCTTGAGCATCTCTCTTTAGAATAAAAAAGAAGTTTCCTTTAGTCTTTAATAAATTAATTAGTTCCATTAATTAATGGAGCTTAGCCGTATTAAATAACACAAATAGCTTACGGCCCTCCAAAATTTAGTTTCAGTTTCCCTCTAAAATTGGAATCGAGATGTGCCATGCCGAAAAAAAAATCTTCAAATGCATAGCCCTCACTTAATTATTTCTTCTAAAATCCTCAGAAATCGAGGTGTGCCATTTAGTTGAATTTTCATGGCACTCGCAAAGTTGAAAGTGCGTAGTTGCTTTAGGCGCGCTATTTTAAAAATTACTTTCCTAAACTCGGGTGTGCATTTCATGTGACTGAAATCCAAATATTAACAACGTTAAATAAAATGTGTCTCGGACTGCGCGTGCATTTCATGTGGCGCGGTCCAAAGACGTGTTTTAGATGACGTTGAAATCTTCCTTAAAATAATTAAAAGAAGTTTTAAAGTTAAAAATACACACAGGCTTAAAATTATTTTAAAATCAGATAATTAGGCCAATAATAACAGTTGAGCGACCGTGCTAGAACCACGGAACTCGGGAATGCCTAACACCTTCATCCGGGTTAACAAAATTCCTTACCCGGATTTCTGTGTTGGCGGACTATTAAACAGAGTCAATCTTTCCTCAATTCTAGATTTTAAATCGGTGACTTGGGACACCATAAATTATCCCAATTGGTGACTTTGAATTTAATATAAATAATCCCGTTTTGATTGTCACTTAAAATTGTTATTACCATTTTCACGATAAACAAGCTCCCTCCTCAGGCAGCAATAATGATGCGTCAAACAACAATGATCGGGGGAGAAACCCCCTTCAACATGTCGTCATTGCGGCGGACTAGATTGGAATAATGAATGTCCATATGCACAAATGAATGCCCATCAAGATTTTGATGATGGGACGGATGACGACACAAATGATGCAGACTAGACCGAACCAGTAGGTGCCTTCAATGCAAATGTTTGGCTCCATTTCTAAGGCCTTAGCAGGAACCAGTGCTGGTATTCGTAAGAAGAAGGACACCTGTCCAAGCACTAAGAAAGGGAAAAAGAAGGAAGATGAGATGAGTCGTCCTAAACAAGAGAGGACCTTAATGTTCGTCGAGATGAAGGTAAATGGCAAGCCCATTCGGGTGATGATAGACACGGGTGCTACCTAGAACTATTTAGCCTTGACTCAGGTGGAGTACCTTGGTCTAGTTGTAGGAAAGGGCAGAGGTAGTGTTAAGGCTATCAACTCACCTCCTCAGCCAGTGGGTGGGATAGCCAAAGAGGTACCATTGAAGCTTGGCCCTTACGAAGGAAAAATCAACCTACGGGTGGTGATCATAGATGACTTCGAGTTGATAGTTGGATTGGAATTCCTGAGGCAAACCAACACCATGCCTGTATCGTATGCTGACATGTTACTAATAATGGGAGCAAACCGAGTCAAGCCCTACATTATCCTATGCATACCCATAAAGATTGCCGCTGAGAACATCTCGGCCTTGCAGTTGAAGAAGGGGGTCAAAAGACATGAACCTACGTTACCGCTCTACAGAGGCTCAAACCCAAAAACATTAGTATTCTTGTATCTTTTTGCTATAGCATCACCTCACCAGTCATAGGATTTGAGATTGCGTATATCCTCGACAGGAATTCCACTTTATTTCCATTGACACATATCTTCAAAATCCTAAAGTGTACCCCTTTTAGCTATATTGAAAAGGGTACACTCTCTCCTTGTAGGGATTTTAGTGAAGGAAATTGATCATATTTTCAGTCATGTGCTTTGAGCAGCTGTTGTCCATATGTCATTATTGGGTGCTCACCTTCACTGCTCCCTGCACAAGGAAATCTAGGGTTAGATTTAGGAACCTCAAACAAGTTTGGGTCCCTTATTAAGAGAGAAGGGACGAATGAATGCTCTCTTAGTCCAAGCATGCAAAATGCGTTTCCTATTTGACAGACCAGGTCCTCTAGTAATAGTTATTCTCTCAGCAAAGACTTTATTTTTCTGATGAGACTGAACCCTGGCCATGCAGTTTTCCTTGAGGAGCCCATTGTTACAACAGTGGGTACATAGCCAATTGTTGGTTATAGTAACATACTTGCTATGAGGGTTGTAGAGAATCGTTTCCCTTTGAAACCCAATCCCCTGCCTGTTTCCCCCGTTGTTGGTGTACATGGCAGTTATAGCATCAGAGGACCAGGTCCACTTAAGTGATTTTTCAAGGTCACTCTTTACCTTCCCTAGTTCTATTTGAAGCTGTTTGTTTTTCTCAAGCTCAGCACACGAACTAGTCTTCACCAAATTCAACTCATTGTCAAGATTAACGCGTGCCTCACTTGCAACTTCCTTTTCCTTTTTAGAGTTTCCAGGCTTCCTCAACATTTTAAATTCCTCAATTGTTTCTTTTAAGTCTACTACCACCACCACTAGCTAATCTCTTTCTTGCTCAATGATAGGAACTCTCTCTGTCAAGGTTTCTTTTTCTTTACTTGCACACCCAATGGTTTCTTTTAAGTCCACCACAACAACTATTAGATCATCTCCTTCAGGTTCTATACTAGCAATTTTCTCTTCTAAGGCATTCTTTTCTTTTTTTAGGTTCTCTATTGTTTCATTCAAATCGACTATAACGACTACTAAGTCATCTCTGGTTTGTTCAGCTTCCCTAGTTCCATAGTTAATGCATTTTTATCATTGATAAGACTATGGTATGGATCAATTTGGAGAGTAAGATTTCAGATTTCTCTGAACATCCAGAAAGTTTACCTCATCTCCATCATCATCTTCATCATTATCGGATTGAGCCATTAAAGCAAAGATTGAATCATACTCAGTTGTTTCATTTATCACTGTCATCATTGAACTACTACCATAGTCGTTTTATTCTTTAGATTCTCTAGAGGAGTCTCCCCATGCAACAAGACTTTGCTTTACAACATTGTCAACATCATTCTTCCTCTTGAAGCATTTGTCAGGAACCTGGTTCCTTTTGGTTGCTTTATCAAATTATTGAACTGATCTTGCTTTAGGAGGGGGTATTTCTTGATGAAGTATCATGGCTTGCCACATTTATGATAGATGTCATAATTTCTTGGCTTGCTAGAACTTCCCCTTTTTGGAATGCTTCAATTCCTGCCAACCATCTTCTAGAATCTTCTTGCAAGTAGGTCATGTCCCTGTCTTCACCACTTGAGTCATTGTTGTCTATCTTGAGAACAAGATTCTTTTCCCTCTTGGGCTCTCTTATTTCATTGTCCTTCCTCTTCTTCTTCATTGTATAAGTTTTCAAGTTTCCAACAAGTTCATCCATGGTCAGTTTCTATAAGTCCTTAGCTTCTGTAATGGCGTTAACTTTGCTTTCCCAAGAACTGGGCAATATACATGATTTTTCTGATAAGCTTGTTTCTCGAAATACTTTCACCAAGAGAGTGAAACTCATTGATGATGGAGGTGAATTGAGTATGCATATCTTGTATGGGTTGATCATCTTTCATTCTGTAGAGCTCATATTTAGTTGTAAGCATATCAATCTTGGATTGCTTCACCTGTGTTGTTCCCTCGTGAGCTATCTGAAGAGCCTCCCAGATCTCTTTGCTGATTCACATGCTAATATCCTGTTATATTCATCAGGACCAATGCCATAAACAAGAATTTTCTCTGCACGAAAGTTATTTTCTATGGCCTTTCTATCAGTGTCATTGAATTCCTTCCTGGTCTTAGGGATGACTACACCTGATTCTCTAAGGTTCTTGGTAAGGACAAAAGGTCCGTCACATATAACATCCCATAGCTCTGAATCTTCAGTCATGATGAAGTCATGCATCCTTATTTTCTAACATCCATAATATTACCCGTTGAACCTTGGAGGTCTGTAAATAGATTGGCCTTCTTCGAAGTTTGGAGGAGCAGCCATAAAGATCCTTTCTAGGAGTTAACCTGATAGAAAAAACCTGCTCTAATACCAATTGATAGAATATAAGGGTCCAGCAAACTCAATAGAGAACCAGGTTCTCTATAAGGTTCAACAATACACATACACATGCACGATAGTAAATAAAAGACAAGAGGAATTTTACGTGGAAAATTACCAGCTCAACAGGATTAAAAATCACGACCTACCCTTGTAGGATTTCAACTTCACTACTGTGCAACTTTTAGATTACAACTTATGCAACCTAAGAATTAACCTCTTAATCCATCACTAACTTCTAATACTCTATTACAAGCCACTTTGTAATAACTCTATTACAAAGACTTTATAACATGACTAACTCTAGCCAAGACTCAAACACACAGGTTTAAAGTTTACAGAGAGTTTCCTACATAATGTTTCTAAACAAGCTAGGTAGGAATTACAATTGAAGAACTATTGCAAAGTTACAACTCAACTAAGGACATAAAATGACTCGATGTGGGAACTGATTCGTAGTTGCTTTGTTCTCTTTTCTTGAAGCACTTGAAACTTCCTTGCTAGATGGTCACGTGAGTTAGCTTGAGTGAAATCTCTAAGTGTTCAAGTAAAATGTGTTTTACCTTCCTTGATTGTATATATACATGTGTGACATCACTTACAATGATGTAAGCAAGGTAGGTAAAAAGTCTTCCCCAGAAAGTTGACTGCAACACTGTTCCTGCATTGTAGCGTGTGCAGATAACAACTTTCCAACTGGAGAGTTGATCTCGTACACTCTCCTTGGGAACTTGTAGGGACCTATACTCTCGGTTGTTCCTTCTACTCTGAAGTGTTGAATCATATCGCACGCTGAGTCCCAACCTGGAACCTTGTGATCTTAAGGTCTTGTTAATGTGTAACAAGTTCCTTATCGGGTTATATATAGTAAGTTTGTTAGATCATCAAAACATAAAGTAAATTACTTATGACCAAAGAACTTATAATCTATTACTTTTGGTTAATTTGCATGAATCTATTGATAATTTCATCATTTAATTAGTGTTTGGAGTTGGAATATTGGGGAAAATGGTAAAAACTTCTTTGCCTAAAATTTGAGGATTTAAAAGACGATTTGAGGTCGGATTTGAGTAATTCTTGTATGGTTGGACTCGTTATCAATTGGGTATTTGGATTTTGTAATTTTGGTCGGGTTCCGAGTCGTGGGGCTAGATTGACTTTTTGGGTTGACTTTTTAATTCTTTGTAAAGGTCGTAATTTCATTATTTGAATTAGTTTCCTATAGTTTATATTAGTAGTATGAAGTTGTTTTGGCTAGATTCAAGTCGTTCGGAGTTGGATAATCAACGGAATGGCCCACTAGTGGATTGATTTAGCGTGATTTGAGGCAAGTGATTTGCCCAACCTTGTGTGGGGAAATTACTCCTTATGTGAAAGCCATGTACGCAAGATGACGAGTGTATACACAGGATAAATGTGGAAATTACCAGTTTTAGCTATGTAGATTCCTTTCTTGCTGTAATTAAGTTACCTTAACATTTTATAGTCATCATCTCTAGTCTATTTTCACATGTCTACTTGTCTTATTCTCTTACATGTTTAATTGAAGTTCTCGTTTCCTTTATTCCATATTTACTATTTGATCGTTGAACTCTTTACTTGAAGTTGTTAAATTGTTGAATATCTTGTTGTTTAAATTGGTATTGATATATGAAGGTCGTGACTCACATTGAGGCAAAGTGTTAAGTTGTGAAATACCATTCTATTGAGTTGTTCATTCTGGTTGTTATTATTGAGACTCTTGTGTATATTGTGGTTGTGACATGGGCTCTTTACTGTGAAAATATTTTATTTGTTTTGTTTCTCTTGCAAGTTGTGATATTGGCCAATTGAGGTGTGATTTTCTGATAAGTTGTGATATTGATACACATGCGGTGGTATAAGGTTTGGGGTTGAATCACATGCGGTGAGATAAGGTGGGCTTGATATGTGTGACTAGTAAGGGAACTACTAGAAGTCATGCGGTGTGATAATGTGGGCTAAAATGTGGGATGTATTTTGGGAAAATAATTATCAAAACTAAATGTAAAAGCTCCCGCAATGATATAAGAAAATATTGTGAGTTATTCTTGTGATTTGGGACTATAAGGCGGTACCTCGGTAGTGTCCCTTGTTGATATTTCTCTATTTGATGTACTTGTCTTTGGTTATTTTGTATTCCTTCCGTGATGTATTATTTGCCTTGATTCTATGTAGCTAACTCTTGGTTTACTCCTTGTTTCATTTTCTTATCATTATTATTATTATATTGTTAAATCTTTCATCTTGATTCTTATTATTTCTATTAGGGCCTTGACCTGACATCGTTACTACTCTACCGAGGTTAGGCTTGACACTTACTGGGTATCATTATGGTGTACTCGTGCTATGCTTCTAGACATCTTTTTTATGCAGATCTGGGTACTTTCTATCAGTCCCGGCACTAGTGAGCTGAGTTTGCATTTGGAGACTTTAAGGTACACCTGCCCGCGTCCGCAAGCCTCGGAGTCACCTTCTATCCATTTCTATATTTTCCTTCTTTACTAGATACAGTTGTATAGGGATGATTTGATATTGGCATAGAGCTTATGACTTGTATTTCACAGGGTTTTGGGCAAATATGTATATACTGAGTTGTGGAGATTTTTCCTTATGCTAGTTGTTGGATTTTGATCCTTTAATTATTATTTCGATTATCTCTGCATGAATTTTAGGCTTACCTAGTCTTAGAGACTAGGTGACGTAACGATATCCTACGGAGGGAAATTAGGTTGGTGAAATCCATTCAATTTCCCACATTAAATTGTCTTTGACTATGTGGTCTAGTTTGTTGCATGTGTAACACCCATCATATGAAAACTTGTCAATCTGCTTAGGTTTTCCATTGTTTTCTTTATTAGATGCATTCTTAGAACTATTCATAAACTTTTTGAACTTAGCAAACATTGCTAGGTTCAGTTCATCATTGTCAGACTCGTGTTCTTTGGATGCCTTGAGAATCAAGGCCTTATCCCTCTTTGGTTCCTCCTTGCTTAGTTCCAACTTTCTCATCTTATGAATTTTTAAGTTTCCAATCAACTCGTCTAGTAAAATCTTATCCAGCTCCTTTACTTCCTGGATGGCTGTGACTTTTGATTCCCATGAAGCAAAGTGAATCCTTCGAACCTTGCTAACCAGTTCTTCAAAAGTAAATACCATTTCCAGTGACATCAGTTCATTTTTTTATTATTATAGTGAACCTAGTCATCATCTCTTGAATAGGTTCAGACTCCTTCATAGAGAAGAGCTCATAGTTCCTCATGAGAAACTCAAACCTATTCACTTGATATATTCTTTCACGAGCAGTCTGAAGTGCATCCCAGATCGCCTTTGTGTTGGAGCATGTATATATCTTGTTGTACTCATCAGGACCAAGTCCACAAATGAGGTTCTTCTTGGCTTTGCATTCTTTACAATCATCCTGAAATCTGCTACTAAAAATTTAGAGGGGACTTTGGGAACAGTTTATTTTGCCCATTTTGTTTGGTGGGAGTTAGTGGTCCTCGATTCATTATTGTCCATAGTACATAATACTCAACCGTTAGCAAATCTTCCATTCTTGCCTTCCACCAACTATAATATTTTCCATTGAACAGAGCTGGTCTAGTAGTTAACTCTCCTTCGTTAATTCCGGGTAGAGCACTCATTTTGCTTCCCATATCTCTATAGGCGTTAACCATGTTTGAGAGAATTTGCTCTGATACCAATATTTAATTTGAGAGCTTTCCTAACTTACTAAAGAACTTGGTTCTTTGCCTTACTCCTTAATCTTAAATGAAATAAACAGTAAAGAAATAGGAACGCCAATTTTTACATGGAAAATCACCCAGCTCAAGGGTGCAAATTCCATGACTTACCACATAGGATTTAAATTTCAACTTAATTAGAACAAATGAGCCAAATGTACTTATTACAAGACCTGTAAATTAATACCCACACATTTCTCCTACTTCAACTACTTAAATGAATTACAAGTTTCTCTAACTTGCACGCTCAAACAATTACTCCAACTAACAAGTTTAGAATGACATCTTTATTACAACTTAATTTCCTAATAAACATCAACTAACAGCCTCAGGAAGAATGCTGAGACTGATGATCAACTCGAGTGCTGAACTAGAAATGTTGTATGTCGTTCTTCAGTTGATGTGCAAAAGGATGCTCTTCTCAGTCTATAGGGAAAGTATTTTACTTCCCAGTACTCTAAGATATTTGGGAGTCTTACACACAGTCAACTTTTTGTTTGACTTCAATCCTAATGTTCCAAGGACTCCACAAATCTTGTGTCTCTTGTCTCTCACTTATGCAAGAAAATTTTCTTGGGTAATAAACCTTATCGCATCAAAAGTCCTTTCCAGCAATCTCACACTATTGTTACTTTATGTAATAGTTACTACCTTGTAAGAACCTTCAGCAGCTACCTTTAAGACCTGGCTCTTAGCACACATTCAGCAGCTACCTTGAAGACCTGGTTCTTAGCACATGTTCACTGGACACACTTTGGTAATCATCAAAACCTCAATTCTCAAGAATCAAATTAACTAGTAGATGTATTAAATGTGTTTGCAAATAAATTTCTCTCTCTTCTCCATGGCAAAGAATATATATATTTTCACCTTATTAAATTAATTAATTATGATAAGTTAGTAATGTTTGACGTAAATGCTCAAATATGCCAATAGAATGTCCAGTTTTCCTCAATTTGGAACCTAAGTCAACAAAAAATGCTTTCCCATTAAAAATCTAAATTCTATCTTTGGGGTTTTGTCACGAACCCAAAATGCCTTCGGAGGTAGTCGCGATGGCACCTAGTCTATAAGACTAGGTAAGCCTATCACACAAGAGAATCTAATATGAATAGTGACTAAAAATATTATATAAAGTTGATATGTCTCATAACATCCTCAATACTGAACAACAGTTACGATGTTCCCAAAACCCGGTGACACTGAGTCATAAGCTCTATAGAAAATGCGCTAATACTTTATAATACAATACTGTTTGAACTGGAAAAAAATAGTTGTCACGACCCCAGTTTTCCTCTTTAGGATGTCGTGATGGCATCTAGTCTCTAAGACTACGTAAGCGTAACATGTATAGAGAAATAGTGGAAATAAAAATAAAACCTTAAATTTAAACCATTAAAATATCATAATAAATCTCAACAGTGCAGCTGACAAATAACTCCAAAAATCTGGTAGAACTAAATCATAAGCCCTATAGAATATTCTAAAACATCTACTACAACACTGTCTGATAAAGGAAATGAGAGTAATGAGAAGATAACAAAAGGTGATTCTGAGGCCTGCGGACATCGGGAAGGTATACCTTGAAGTCTTCTAAAAGCAGCTATCCAATTATCTCTAGCGTCCAACACGGACAGATGTACCTGGATCTGTACAAAAATCTGCATAAGTGTAGTATGAGTATGTCACAACGGTACCCAGTAAGTATTAAGCCTAACCTTAGTAGAGTAGTGACGAGGCCAAATCAAGACACCTACTAGGACAAGATAAACATAACAAAAATATAACAATGGGAAATAATGGAAACCGCAATTATGAACTATAACTAAGTAGTTTAGTAATGTAAGCTAATGATAGAATTTTTAAGCAAAAAGGTGTCATGACTAAACACAAATGGAAGCCACAAATTATCAAATACAGACAAAACCAGTAAGACAGGAATAAATGTAAAAAGAACCGTTCAACTAATAAATCTCTTCAATATTAAATGCACAACAACAATCACAACCGAGGTACCGCCTCGTATTCACATTTCACAATTTCAATCACAACCTTCCCTTATATCACCGCGTGAGCCTTGCATTTAGTTTTGAAAATTATTTTTCTGAAATAGCTACATACATTTTAGCCCACCATATCACACTGCATGACTTCAAGTAGTTCCCCTACTAGCAACAACCGTGTCAAGACCACCTTATCTTACCGCATGCGTATCAACCCCTAGCCTTATACCACCTCATGCGTATCAATATCACAACACAATCACAATTTGCACCACAAGTTTCCATATGCCACAACTTGCCACAAAGTCAACAATATCAATGTTTTTACAACAAATAGCCCATGGCTTAACCACAATCAACAACAACAACCTAGTGAAATCCCATTAGTGGGATCTGGGGAGGGTAGTATGTATGCAGACCTTACCCCTATCCCGAAGGAATAGAAAGGCTGTTTCCGAAAGACCCTCGGCTCAAGAGGACAAAAAGGCAAAAGGATACAAAATTAGTAACATCACAGAAATAATAAGAAAAATAGGTAAAACAGGGAAAATATATAAAATAGGAACTAACATATAATCCAGAAGAAAGATACAAAGTAGAAGTGAACTAGTATCCCTACCAAACTAATCCCACAAAGTTATGACATAAGGCAAGACTCAACTACTTCCTAACCTACAACCTTAATATTCGACCTCCACATGTTCCTATCAAGTGCCATGTCCTCGGTATTCTGAAGCCTCGCCATATCCTGCCTGATCACCTCCCCCCAATACTTCTTAGTCCGCCCTCTACCTCTTCTCGTGCCTTCTACAACAAGCCGTTTGCACCTCCTTACTGGAGCATCTAGGCTTCTCCTCTGAACATGCCCGAACCATCTGAGTCTCGCTTCCCGCATCTTGTCATCAATGGGAGCCACACACACCTTCTCCATAATATCATCATTCCTAATCTTATCAATCCTAGATGCCCGCACATCCACCGCAACATCCTCATTTCTTCTACCTTAATCTTCTGGATATGTGACTTCTTGAAAGGCCAACACTCCACCCCATACATCATAGCTGGTCTAACCAGCACTTTATAAAACTTATCTTTGAGTATTAGTGGCACTTTCTTGTCGCACAATACTTCAGATGCTAACCTCCACTTTATCCATCCTACCCCAATGCGATGTGTGAAATCCTCGCCGATCTCCCCTCCCCCCCCCTAGATAACCGACCCAAGGTACTTGAAGCTGCCTGTACTCGGGATGACTTGTGATTCAAGCCTCACATCCACGCCCATTTCCCCTTGCTCAGCGCTAAACTTACACTCCAGGTATTCTATCTTCGTCCTGCTAAGCTTAAAACCCTTAGATTCCAGAGCATGTCTAAACCTCTAGCCTCTCATTAACACCGACTCGCGACTCATCAATCAGAACTATGTCATCGGCGTACATCATGCACCATGGCACATCCCCTTGAATGTTGTGTGTTAATGCGTCCATCACCAGGGTGAATAAGAACGGACTAAGCGCAGAACCTTGGTGTAACCCATGGCAACCAGAAAATCCTTAGACTCGCCTCCTACTGTCCTAACCCGAGTCTTTTCCCCATCTTACATGTAATTAATCACCATAATTTAGGGGATCGACACGCCTTTTGCCTCCAAGCTTCTCTAGATAACTTTTCTAGAAACCTTGTCATACACTTTCTCCAGGTCAACAAACACCATGTGCAGGTCTTTATTCCTATCTCTGTACTGCTCCACCAACCTCCTAACAAGGTGTATAGCTTCAGTAGTAGAACGACCCGGCATGAACCCAAACTAGTTGTCGAAATCAGACACCGTCATCCTCAGCCTTGCTTCAACCACCCTCTCCCACACTTTCATAGTATGGCTCAGTAATTTGATACCCCTCTAGTTGTTACAACTGATATCACCCTTGTTCTTATACAATGGGACTATCGTGCTCCAACTCGACTCATTCGACATTCTCTTCGAGTGAAAAATAACATTCAACAACCTAGTCAGCCACTCCAAACCCGCTTTCCCCACACACTTCCAAAATTCTATTGGAATCTCATCAGGCCCGGTCGCTCTACCTCTACACATCTTACTCATAGCTCCCACGACCTCCTCAACCTTGATGCGCTTGCAGTACCCAGAGTCACTATGACTCTCGGAATGCTCCAATTCACCTAGCACAATACCCCGATCCCCTACTTCATTAAGAAGTTTTTGAAAGTAGGTCTGCCATCTCCTCTTTATCTGGGAATCTTCCACCAATACATTTCTGTCGTCGTCCTTGATGCATCTCACTTGGTCTAAATCTCGAGATTTCCTCTTTCTCAGCTTTTCCAGCCTAAATAACTTCTTATCCCCGCATTTTTCCCCTAGTTCGTCATACATATGACCATAAGCAGCAGTCTTAGCCTCCATAACTGTCAGCTTCACTTCCTTCCTAGCTACCTTATACCTCTTCATACACACTCACCTATCCTCCTCACCTATGCTCCCCACTAACGTCTGGTATGACTTCTTCTTCGCTTCCACTTTACCTTGAACCACTTCATTCCACTACCAGTCTCCTTTGTGCCTGCCAGAAATGCCCGTCGAGATCATTAACACCTCTTTCGCAGCCTCCCTTATACAGTCTATTGTCGTTGACCACATAGTGCTCGCTTCTTCACTACTCCCCCAAGCTCCCATAGCCAACAACTGCCCATCCAACTCTTAGGCTTTATCCTTAGTTAAGGCTCCCCGCCTGATTCTTGGTCTTCCTCGAGAAGACATTTTCCTCCTCTTCACCGTAACCAATGTTCATCACTAAGAGCCTATGTCACGTCAGGAGTATTTCACATGGAATCACCTTGCAATCCTTGCACAACCCTCTGCCACACCTCCTAAGGAGGAGATAGTCAATCGGAGTCTTCGCCACCGCAATTTGAAAAGTAACCAAATGCTCCTCCCTCTTCGGGAAGCTAGAGTTTGCAATTACCAACCCAAAAGCCTTAGCAAAGTCCATTAACGAGGTTCCTCCTTCATTCCTCTCCCCAAAATCGAAGCCTCCATGCACTTTGTCATACCCACCTGCGGTCGCCCCAATATGACCATTGAAATCCCCTCCTATGAATAACTTCTCAGCGGGTGGTACTTAACGCATAATCGCATCTAACCCCTCCCAAAATCACTGTTTAACCTCCTCATCTAGGCCCGCATGAGGCGCATATGCGCTAACGACGTTTAGGGTGCACTGTCTAACCACCAACTTAATAATCATCAGTCTATCATTCACTTGTCTAACCTCAACCGCAGACTCTCTAAGTTCCCTATCCACCAAAATACCCACTCCATTCTTACCTTTCTAGGTTCCTGAGTTCCAAAGTTTATACCTGTCTGCATCCCTCGCACTCGACCCTATCCACCTAGTCTCCTGGACACAGGCTATATTGACCCTACTTTTCCGGAGGATCTTCGCCAACTCTATAGACTTACCTATCAATGTACCTACGTTCCATGACCCAATCCTTAACCGATAAACACCCTTGTTACCTTTACCTCCCTTGCCTCCCAACCCACCCTCTAACCCCCACCCTGCCTCCCGATTCACCCCCCGCTCCTCCCGAGGACATTAATTCACTCGACCATTCCAGACCATAGCCATTATACCTCTGACTTACTGAGGGGAATCACTAACACACACAACAGACCAAACCAGAAGAAGACGAGTTTACACTACAGGCCCACTAATATGCTGAATAAACTAATAAGAACTATGACCGACAACAATTTAACTAACATAATATAGGGAAACAAGAACACAGGAGGTACCAACTCCCGTGAGTAGAACCTAGGAATTTCTTGGTATACCCGATGGTGTTGTGGTCACCTAGCTCTTTCACGTCAAACTTTTGTCATTCCTTGCTGACCTTCGGGTTGTTCTTCACTATTTGCACGTGCACGCCTCGCTCGCCACCAAAAGTCATCGTTCCTAACCTGAAATACACATAAAATACCACGGAGCCAAACAAATAAGGGGCTATCACCGCTACCATTGGTGATGCCCAGCCGTTGCAACGAAACGCAAAGAAAAAAGGAAGCGAATTTGAAGGTGTTAGTTAATGGACAAACAAATATTGCAAAATTAGTAAAATTGCTTTGTGTATGGATATACACTTCTTATTGAAGTTGTTGCACTGAAAAGGAAAATTGCTTTGTTTATGAGAGAGAAACCGAATACCAAAATAAAAGCACCAAAGAGATTAAATCTGGAAATGGGTTTATTAGATATTAGAAACTCAATGTTCACAATGAAGCAAAAATATTTGTGGGTATGATCCTTACCTTCGCCGATGGAAAGCAGAGAAGGAATTAAGATTTCGAGAGCTATACCAGTAACGAGAAAAAGGAGCAGAAAAGGGAAGGGAATGGAAAAGATGAAAAATAGGGGGGGGGGGGGGTCGGGGAGAGAGAGGAGAGAGAAGTAGAGTGACTTATCTATTGGAGCCGATGGTCACCGGCGTTAGGCTAGGTCACCGGCGTAAGTGACCGTTGAAGAAGGAGTCAGAGAGTTAGAAAGGAGTCAAAGAGAAAATCGAGAATCAGTATGGCTCAACCACAATATGTACAAGAATTTCAACAATAACATAATGAGTGAGAATGCTCAACAAGGAAAAGTATCTTACCAAGTGACAACTTCAGCTCAATGTGATAACGGCTATTACAACTTCAACACCAATAACTCAATAAGATGATATTCCACCAAATGACAACTTCAATTAAAAGAGATTCAACAATTAAAGAGCTAACAAAACAATAAGGAAGTCAATAACTTCAACGAAAGCATATAAGAGCAAAATAACAAGTAAGAGGTAGGATAGGTGTTAAACAATGTTAATTAAATAATGTAATGATATATTAACACATGCAAGAGTAGATTAACAATGAGGGATATATCATATTACGACAATTCAACCAAAGGCATGAAAAGAGTCTAAATAACCTAAACCGGTCAATTTTCACATATAACTCATATACCCACTTGTCACCTTCTATACCCGGCATTCACATAACACAAATATCATAATCAAACCAAATCCTAAGGGGTAGTTCCTCCACAAAAAGTTAGGCAAGATACTTACCTCAACTAGGACAACTCAACCATCGAAAATACCTTTTTCCCTAAAATTCGCCTCCAAATGGTTCATGTCTAACTAAAAGTGACTTAATTTCATCAAACAATACAAGGGAAAGCAAATACAATAGATAAAGCTTTGATCTTTACAAAAATTTTAAAAAGTCAACCCCGTGCTCGCCCGGTCAAAACCCGGGTCCAGGGGTAGATTCCGACTCCTATAACCCCATGAGTCTATATATGTATTTTGATTTCAAATCCGAGTCCAAATCAAGTCTCAAAATTCAATTATACATTTTTCAAAAACTTGACAAAATTTCCCAATTTTTCTCTTGATTCACATAAATTTATGTTAAATCTAAATTATAATCAAGAAATATAGTTGGAAATTGATGAGAATCACTAATCCAATATTTGTAAATGAAAATCCTCGCTCCAAATCGCCTACTACCGAGTTTAGGGTTCTAAAATGTGAGAAATGAGCCTAATCCCATTTTTTCCAACCCTTATGTGCAGTTGCAGATGTCCCATTTGTGACACAAGGTTTGCATTTTCTATCGCTCACAATTGCAAATCAGGGATCCCATTTGCGAGCCCTGACGACCTCAACAGAAGTCGCAATTGTGAAGCTGGCTACCATCGCAAAAGCGACCAAGTGGTCGCAAATGCGGCCCCGACCCAGGACTTCTGACTTTGAAAATGCGAAGGTGGAAGTCTAAATTGCAACATCTAACCACCCCATGTCCACTTCGCAATTGTGAGGTTGGTGCTCACAATTGCGACAAGAGAGCACCATTACACCAGCAATTCCATTTTCAGTACAAATTATTCTGTGATACATCCAAACTCATCCAAGCCTTTCGGGCTCCAAATCAAACATCCACACAAGTCTAAAAAATCAAATGAACTTGCTCGCTCGCACAATCAAAACACAGAAATAACATCTAGAACAATGAATCTGACACCAAAATGCATGAATTTCATAGTAAAGTTCAAGAATTTCTAGAATTGCAACTAAGCGTCCGAATCCTATCAAATCAACTCCAAAAAAATACAAAATTTTGCATACAATTTCTAAATAGCATAATGGACCTCTTCCAAGTTCCAAAATAAAATTCCAAACCCGATTTCCAAAGTTCAACATATGGTCAAACTTCTATGCCTCAAATTGCCAATTTTCAGCAAAATAACATAAATCAACCTATGGACCTCCGAATTCGATTCCAAGCATACGTCTAAATCCAAAATCATGATACGAAGCTATCAGAGCCATCAAAACACCATTTCATGGTACAAAAGTCAAAGTTTGGTCAATATTTCTAACGTAGGTTTCTAAGCTAAGATCCAAAAGGTCTAAATACCCCCGAAACCTTTCCGAGACAAAACTAAGTTACTCTGCAAGTCATAACACAAACATTACACCTGTGTGAAGCATAAAAAGGTGAAACGGGGCACAAATACATAAAATGACCGGTCCGATCATTACAATCTCCCCCTCTTAAAACAATGTTCGTCCTCGAACGTGCATAGAGAAATACCTAATGTGACAAAAAGGTGAGGAAAACAACTCTGCATGTCGTGCTCGATCTCCCAGGTCGCCTCCTCGATCAGATGACCCCTTCATTGAACCTTCACTGAAGCAATGCTCTTTGATCTTAACTACCAAACCTGTTTGTCAAAGATAGCCACTAGTTCCTTAAAATAAGTCAAATCCTTGTCCCATTGGACTGAGATGAAGCCTAAAACATGAGACAGATCACTATAATACTTTTGGAGCATGAAAACATGGCACACCGGATGAATTATTGATAAGCTGGGTGGCAATGCAAGCTTGTAGACCACCTCACCAAGTTCACAATGATCTCAAAAGGGCTGATGTACCTAGGCTCTACTTACCCTTCTTCTCGAACCTCATCATACCCTTCATGGGTGACACCCTGAGCAAAATTATCTCTCTTACCATAAATAGCACTTCATGAACCTTCCGACCAGCATTACTCTTCTGCCTATACTGTGATGTACGAAACAAATTTTGAATTAATTTGACTTTCTCAAAGGCGTCTAGAACCAATTCCTTTCCCAACAACTTAGCCTCTCCCGGATCCAACCAACCAACTAGAGAACGGTACCGTCTCCCATACAAGGCCTCATTAGGAACCATCTGAATACTCAATTGGTAGATGTTGTTGTAGGCGAACTCTCCAAGTGGCAAGAACTGATACAATAAAACCCCAAAATACATAACATAGGCAAGAAGCATATCCTCTAATATCTTAATAGTGCGCTCGGATTGCCCGTCCGTCTGGTGGTGGAATGTTCTACTCAACTCAACCTGTGTGCCTAACTCATGTTGCACAACTCTCAAGTAATGCGATGTGAACTATGTGCCTCAACCAGAGATAATGGATACCGACACACGGTGGGGACAAACAATCTCACGGATATAGATCTAAGCTAGCAGCTCAAAAGAATAGGTGGTAACCATTGGAATGAAATAAGCTGACTAGGTCAACCTGTCCATAATTACCCATACAACATCAAATGTCTTCAAAGTCTGTCAGAGCCCAACAACAAAATCCATGGTAACACACCCCCACTTCCACTCGAGAATCTCATGTCTCTGAAGCAAATTGCCTGGCCTTTGATGCTCATACTTTACTTGCTGATAGTTTAGGCACCGAGCCACATACTCTACTATATCTTTATTCATTTTCCTCCACAACTAGTGTTGCCTCAAATCCTGATACATCATAATGGCACCCGGATGAATGGAGTACCACAAATTGTGGGACTTCTCAAGGATCAACTCACACAACCCATCTACATTGGGCATACATAACCAGCCATGCATCCTCAACACCCCATCCTCTCCAATAGAAACCTCCTTGGCATTGCCGTGCTGCATTGTGCCCCTAAGGACAAACAACTGGGGTTAGTCATACTAACACTCTCTGTTACGCTCATATAAGGAAGACAGAGAAACTACGAAAGCAAGAACTAGGTTGGGCTACGAAACATCCAATCTAACAAACTGACTGGCCAAGGCTTGAACATCTATTTACTGCCCATACTCTCCTCCATTCGACTTAAATCATCGGCTACTATATTGGCCTACTCGGGATGTTATAGAATAATGATATCATAGTCTTTAACCAACTCTAACCATCTTCCCTACCGCAAGTTAAGATCTTTATGCTTGAAAAGATGCTGGAAACTCCAGTGGTTAGTATAGACCTCAGATGAAAATCGTACAAGTAGTGCCTCCAAATCCTTAATGCATGAACAATAGCTACCAATTTCATGTCGTGCACATGATAATTCTTTGAATGAACCTTCAGCTGCCGAAACGTGTAAACAATCACCTTACCATCTTGCATCAACACCATGCGAAGCCCAATACATGATGTGTCACAATACATGGTGTAAGACCCTGAACCTGAAGGTAACACCAATACTGGGGTTGTAGTCAACGTAGTCTTGATCTTTCAAAAGCTCGCCTCACACAGCTCGGACCATCTGAAAGAAGCACCCTTCTAGGTTAATCTATTCATAGGTGTAGCAATAGATGAGAAACCTTCTACTAAACGACGATAATATCTCGCCAAACCAAGAAAACTCCAAATCTCAATAACTGAAGATGGTTGGGCCAACTATGAAATGCTTCAATCTTCTTCATATTTACCTTGATCCCCTTACTCGACATCGCATGACCCAAAAATTCTACCGAATCAAGCCAGAATTCACTCTTTGAGAATTTTCCATATAACGTCTTCCCTCTCAAGGTCTGGACTATAATCCTTAAATGCTGCTTATGAACCTCCCGACTACGAGAATACACCAAGATGTCGTCAATAAACACAATGAAGAAAGAATCAAGATATTGCTAGGATACAGTGTTTATCAGGTGCATAAATGTTGTTGAGGTGTTGGTCAACCCAAATTGCATCACAAGAAACTCGTATTGACCATACCAAGTCCTGAAAGCAGTTTTCAGAATATTCGGATCTCGAATCTTTAGCTGATGATACCCTGACATCAAAAAAATCTTTGAGAACACTCTGGCACCCTGAAATTGGTCAAATAAGTCATTAATGCATGGTAATGTGTACATGTTCATCACTGTAACCTTGTTAAACTGCCTTTAATCAATACACATCCGCATAAAACCATCCATCTTCTTCACGAATAGAACCGGAGCACCCTAAGGTGACACACTAGGCTAGATATAACCCTTATCAAGTAACTCTTGCAGTTACTCCTTTAACTCCTTCAACTCTACTGGTGCCATACGATATGATAGGATGGAAATGGGCTGAGTGTCCATCAATAAGTCAATATCAAAATTAATATCTCTATCAGGCGGTATGCCCAAAAGATTTGCTGGAAATACATCTAGGAAGTCCCTCACTATCGGAACTGACTCAATGGTAAGAGTATCATCATTGACACCTCTAAGGATAAATATGCATCTCACCCCTTCTCAACCATTTGATGAGCCTTTCGAAAGGACACAACCCTGCTAGGAATATAATCCAATGCCCCCCTTCACTCTAACTGTGGAAAACCTGGCATAGCTAGTGTTACAATCTTGGAGTGACAATCCAGAATAGTGTGATAGGGTGATAACCCGTCCATGCCCAAGATCAAATCAAAGTCTACCACATAGATCGACTCTGGTCTCAAAACCTCCAATATCAACTAAACATGACCGATACACATGGTCCACAACAATACAATCTCCCATAGGCATGGACACATACACGGGAGAACTCAAAGCATCACGAGATATATCCAAATACGGAGCAAAATAAGATGGCGCAAATGAATATATGGATCCCGGATCAAATAAGACTTATGCATCCCTAAGACTAATCGAAACCATACTTGTGATGACTGTGTTTGATGCGACTACCTCCATCCTACCCGGAAGAGTATAGAATCTAGCTAGGCATCCCCCTCTAGGGTGACCTCTACCTGACTTACCCCCACCCTTGGCTGGCTTTGCAAATAGAGTGGCAACTGGAGCAGCAACCATGGCCTATGAAGTTTGTGGACCAGGTGGAGTTGGATGTCGCGACCCCCTTTTTCCTCGCGGAATCGGGTTTATGACATATGGGACAAATCTTTCCTTTTGGGAAAGGGAGTTTGTATTTTTTGAAGAGTCATCATCTAATGATATAAGGTGCGTTAGGGCACCTATAGGGTTCATTAACTATGTCTGGTAACTAGAGATAAGGTACGGGCTTGAAATTATCCTAAGGGGAAGGTGTTAGGCACCCCTCAAGATTCACTAGTGTGGTTCCCGGTCAAACAGTTTTTGTGAATTTGTACAGTTAGTAAATAAACAAGTATGACTCAATTAGTAGGGGATTTGAGTTTAAATACACTGGTGTTTGCAAAGAACAATTAATGAAAAAGCAAGATTTTGAAAAGAATTACAATCTAAGCACATTTGTAAATGAAAGAGAGGTGTCCTAGTATTGTTTATAATATGGATCAAATCAATGCAATACCCGGTATAACACTCCTCAAATAGGAGTTACACGTGGTATTAACGCACCGGTTATCATATCCATATCTACCCTTTCCCGCCCCGTGAAGGTAATTAAAGCGAACGTTGGTCTCGACCCCAATTGCATGCTGTTACCCATCACTTCCTATCAGCTCCGGAGGAATTTTAGGACTTCTATCCTATGAGGGAGGTTCTAGGCAGACCCTCAGGTTTAAGGCAAAATACTAGGCGACAAATAAGAACACATAAGATTGCATTTAGATGGGGAACACAAAAAACAGATAGAAGGCTCAGATATACCTCCACAAGTAATGCACATAGACAGCACGACTCATACACATATAAGGTCCACATTTTAGCTCAGAATCCTTAAGCATGGTATCTAAGTGATTTTAATACATAACAGCATAACCAGATTTATTACATGACTTAGAAAAGAAGTCTGAATCAGGCTTGCCTACTGATTTTTTAACATGCTGGCAGTTTAAACAAAGACAGTTCTGAGTTTTATTTAAATTTATTACCTAAGGCTTGCCTATGCATAAAATAATATGCAACAGTTACAAAAATTATTGAAACAGTTTGTAAGTTGTTTTTACCTAAAACATGTTGTTCTAAATGTTGCAAAGAAACATGCAGGATTATGACCGATTTCACTCAAATGAAATAATCAAACATGAGACTGTTTTATATCCTTTTTCATGCATTATTGGTTTAACTATATATGATTGAGCGAGTTCCTAAAACATGGTATGTAACGTGCATATACGAAAATTACAAAATGCTTTGCAGAATATACAAAATCCCTAAAGCATGATTTCTAAATTCCCAAAGAGTTACAACATGATTTCAAAATGTGCAAGAGCAACATTTTATGTTAATGCTGTTATTAGCCTAAAACAAGATTTCTAAGTGGTAAAGTGATGCCAAATGAGATGTTGAAGCAGTAAAACCTAAGAAACATGGTATCTAATGCATGACATTCTTTTAATGGGTTGATATTACATATGGATTCTAATGCACACATAGGAAATGTAAACCTAAGATATGGTTTCTACCCATTGATGTTGATAGCATGTATAACTACCCTCCCATTTTCACTAGCCAGCCCCAATACTTGTTTACAACAGATTATTATAGACCAACACTGAAATGAATTACATGAGCAGAAAAGAAAGATAAAAGTTACCCTATATAGAGCCCGAAAACAGGCCCAAACTTTCAGCACATGATTAGGACTTCCTCCCTGAGTTATGTAATAAATCACATCAAGTGCCAAGATTATTTCATAGCCTTTATCATACATGGGTGTGTCAGAGTCCCCTAAGGACCTCAAGGGATCCCGGGAAGTACTCACACCCAGGTTTTATAGCCAAGATAGAGTAAGTGTAGTGTGGAAAGGCCAGCTTTTATGTGTCCAAGTTCAGAGGGAGCTCAAGGGTCCCAAGATAAGGCTCACACAAAAGGAGCAAACTTAGTGGTCTAAGAGTATAGTAAAAGTGCAAGACACATGTTTGAAAGGAGTTTATTTTAAAACTGGAGTGAAAGGTCCATTTTGAAAGCAATTAGTAACAAAGATGGTTGAAAGAAGTTGGATTAGTAAGATAGAGTTCAATCCTTGTGCCTTCATCCAAAGAAAAATCATGAGTTTTGTAAGGGGGATGTTAGTTCGTATCCCCAGTGGATCTGCTTGCCTCCTTCGGCTTTGATCTGGTGATATCGTTTTATCATTGCGGCAGCGTTGCTAAACAAAGCGGTATCAATAATAAACATGCATGATTTTGTAAAAGTATGACATAAATGTATAATTAAAAATAACTTTCAGATAAACCGACGACTATGACGTAGTTCAAGACATTGCAAACTCTCCTGCTACGGAATTTTGAGGGTCCTCCTCAAAATTCTGCCCCAGTTTGATGGGTTGACATTTTTGACTGTTGCTCGTGCGGCGATCGGCTGAAATTACTTCAAAATTTTGATGGTCCTCCTCAAAATTCTGCCCCAACTTCCAATTGTGGGGGAAAATGAAATTTTTATTGAATTATGACTGAACCCATAGGGTTGTCTATGTATTCTCTCTTAAATGGGAATCAGGTCAGGTGTAGCTCAATTTACATCATATAAGAAAAGCATAAAGATTACACATAGTAATGCTTGACTCCATTTAAATTAATCGGCTTTGGCATCCAGACTTCTCCGTCCATTTCTGCAAGTATGAGGGCTCCTCCTGTCAAAACCCGGTGAACCATGTATGGACCCTGCCAGTTGGGAGAGGACTTACCTTTGGCTTTATCTTGATACGGAAAAATTTTCTTTAACACCAGGTGTACCGGTGTGAACTGTCTTGGCTCGACTCTTTTGTTGAAGGCTCTGGATATTCTGTTCTAATAGAGTTGACAATGGCAAGCTGCATTCATTCTCTTTCCGTCTATAAGGGCTAGTTGCTCATAACGACTTTTTACCCACTCTGCATCGTCGAGCTCAGCTTCTTGTATGATCCTTAGGGAAAGAATTTCTACCTCAGCAGGAATGATAGCCTCTGTACCATAAACCAGCATATAGGGGGTTGCCTCGGTTGATATGCAGACTGTGGTACAATACCCCAGAAGAGCAAATGATCACTTCTCGTGCCACTGTCTCTGATTCTTTATCATTTTCCTCAATATCTTCTTGATATTCTTGTTTGTGGCTTCTACAGCTCCATTCATCTGAGGTCTATAGGCTGTGGAATTCTTGTGTTTGATCTTGAAAGTTTTGCACATAGCTTTCATCAAGTCGTTGTTGAGGTTGGAGCCATTATCAGTAATGATTGACTCTGGAATCCCGAATTGACAAACAATGCGGTCGGACAAATTCTTCCACGACTTTCTTAGTCACTACTTTATAAGATGCTGCTTCGACCCAATTGGTGAAATAGTCGATGGCTACTAGAATAAACCTGTGTCCGTTGGAAGCAGCAGGCTCGATTGGTCCAATAACATCCATTCTGTAGGCGGCGAACGGCCACAATGACCTTGTTGTGTGATGCTCTCTTGGAGGTACCTTTATCATGTGTACATGTATCTGACAACGGTGGCATTTTTGTACATCCTGGATGTAGTCCGTTTCCATAGTCATCCAAAAGTAACCAACTTGGAGTATCTTCTTTGCTAAGACAAAATTGTTTATATGCGGACTGCATGTCCCAGCATGAATTTCCTCTAGTAGCCTGGATGCTTCCTTTGTGTCAACACATCTTAATAATCCTAAATCGGGAGTCCTCCTATACAGGATTCCTCCGCTGTGAAAAAAGTTGTTGGACAATCTCCGAAGTGTGCATTTCTGAGTAGGATTCGCAAGCTCCAGGTACTCTCCTTTTGCCAAATATTCCTTGATATCATAAAACCAAGGCTTCCCGTCCGCTTCCTCTTCGACACAGGCACAGTAAGCTGGTTGATTATGGATTTTCACTGGAATGGGATCAATGAAATTCTTGTCGGGATGCTGTATCATAGATGATAGGGTTGCCAATGCATCGACAAACTCATTTTGGATTCTAGGAACATACTGGAATTTCATCTTCGTGAACCTCTTTCTCAATTCCTGTACATGATACAGATATGGGAGTATCTTGGAGTTCTTGGTCATCCATTCTCCTCGTACCTGATGTATAAGCAAGTCTGAATCTCCAATCACTAGCAGCTTTTGAATGTTCATGTCAATGGCCATTTTGAGTCCTAAGATGCAGGCTTCATACTTGGCCATATTATTGGTGTAGGGGAACTAGAGTTTGGCAGACACCGGATAATGCTGACCAGTTTCTAATATTAGGACTGCTCCTATGTCAACTCCTTTGAAGTTTGCTGCTCTATCGAAGAATATTCTCCAACCGTCATAGGATTACGCGATGTCTTCTCCTATGAATGATACCTCTTCATCAAGAAAATACATTTTCAGGGGTTCGTATCCTCCATCCATGGGGTTTTCGGCAAGGTGGCTGCCAGTGCCTTCCCCTTGACCGCTTTCTGAGTTACGTAAACAATGCCGAACTCACTCAACAGGATTTACCACTTAGCTAACTTGCCGGTGTGCATGAGCTTATAAAATATGTACTTTAAGGGTTCCATTCATGATATGAGATATGTAGTATAGGTGCAGAAGTAATGTCTCAGCTTCTGAGCTACCCAAGTCAAAGCACAACAAGTGTGTTCCAATAGACAATACCGAGCCTCGTACGGGGTGAACTTCTTACTGAGATAATAAATGGCTTGTTCCTTCCTCCCTGTTTCATCGTGCTGCCCTACAACGCAGTCAAAAGCTCCATCAAACACTGCAAGGTAGAGTAATAAGGGTCTACATGGCTCGGGCGGGACTAAGACTGGTGGTGTTGACAGGTACTCCTTGATTTTGTCGAAGGCCTTTTGGCAATCATCAGTCCATTTGGTGGCGGTGTCCTTCTTTAGCATCTTAAAGATTGGCTCATAGATAACTGTAGATTGTGCTTGAATTTGCTGATGTAGATAAGCCTTCCCAGGAAACTCATCACATCCTTCTTGTTCCTTGGCGGTGGTAGTTCTTGAATGGCTTTGACTTTCGATGGATCCAGTTCTATTCCTCGGCGGCTCACAATAAACCCAAGCAATTTCCTGGCGGGAACCACAAATTTGAACTTTGCGGGGTTTAGTTTCAAGTTATACCTCCGCAGTCTATTCAATAACCTCCTCAGATATTCTATGTGGTCAGTGTCCTTCTTGGATTTGATAATAACATCATCTACATATACCTCTATCTCCTTATGTATCTTATCATGAAAGATGGTAGTCAAGGCCCTCATGTAGGTGGCCCCTGCAATCTTCAGGCCGAATGGCATCATCTTGTTACAGTACACTCCCCACGGCGTAATGAAAGTAGTTTTCTCAGCATCTTCCTCTTCTATCCAGATCTGATGATAACGAGCGAAGCAATCTATGAATGATTGTAGCTCATGTTTGGCGCAATTGTCATTCAGAATGTGTATATTTGGAAAAGGGAAGTTATCTTTCGGACTGGCCCAGTTGACATCCCTTTAGTCGATATAGACTCTGACCTTCCCATCCTGCTTTGGTACTGACCCAATGTTGGCTAACCATGTCAGGAATTCTACTACCCTGAGAACCTTAGCGTTGATCTGCTTGGTGACTTCTTCCTTGATTTTCAAACTCATATCAGGCTTTAACTTTCTGAGCTTTTGCTTTACCGGTGGGCACATTGGATCGGTTGGCAGTTTGTGAACCACAATAGACATACTCAGACTAGTCATGTCATCATACGACCAGGCAAATATGTCCTCATACTCATTTAGAGATTCTGTGTATTCTTCCTTCTCTAATGGTCATAGATGAATGTTGATTCATGTTTCGTTGATGTTTTCTGCATCTCCCAGGTTGACAATCTCGGTCTCGTCTAGGTTGGACTTAGGTCTATTTTCAAAGTTCTCAACTTTTTTGACAATCTTGTTAGGTATGTCATCTTCCTCTGAATCCATGTCTCTTTGTTGCATTGTCTCATTGCATGTCACAGTCATTGGTTCATCAAGACAAGTAATAGTAATGTTGTATTGGTAAAGCAAGGAGAAAGAATGATAGCAATGAATATTAATTCATAAGAAAAATCAAAAATGCTTTTGATATATTGAATAACTATTTCGAACACTGAAGATCTTATTACGCAAATTGAAAAATGCATAAAGGAAATCATTTAGTAAATAAAACAATGAATAATACTTGTTTTAGCCTTGATACCCCGAGGCTCATCGAGCTTTGGATGTCCCGAGGGTCCAAATCTTGAGATGTGCCCCTCTTCTTACAGCTTGTATGGAAGGGCCTTCCTCCCCTTCCTCCTCAAGAATAATGCAACAGTCCATATCATTGTCCTCTAGAAACAAGTTCTTCACTACTGCAAGTGCTTCTTCTTTATCTGACCCAAAAATAATGTCAGCCTGTTGGAAAGTCTTCTCTGGATGCGGTATTGGCTGTTCTAGTGGATAGTAAGGACCTCGCCATGGTGGCGACCAGTTATTGCATTATTCCCAGGTGTATTCATATCCCAAGCTGAAGGTAGTGCCATGTTTCTTGAGTTTTATGGGTTTAGAGATTACTTGGAGGTTCTTGCCGAGCCCTTTGCCAGGTTCGTACCCACTCCATCTCAGTATACTCTCGATTTTTCTATCCCACCATTTGTCTTTGTCGATAGCATTGACTTGCTCAATATGGTGGTAAGTTTCTCCACCCAACTTCCTTCTTCCCTCGATTGCTGGAATGGTCTGCCGACTGCATATAGGGTTGCTACCGCCACCGTGAATGATCACTTTCTGGTGATTCCATTCGAACTTTACTGCCTGATGCAGCATTGATGCTACGTCCCCAGCGGCATGAAGATGCTGGTACATCTATTACCTGGAAATCGACCTCGAACCAGGTTGGTCCCATCTGTAGGCATAGTCTAATCTCACCAATGATGGACCTCTAAGAACCATTGAAGGCTTTCACATTGATTCCTCCATTTTTTATCTCATACAACCCTTTACCCAGCTTCTTGAATGTTACCAGCAGACAAATGTTAAGACTGGAACCTCCATCGATCAGGATTCTGGTGATGAAATAATCTTCGCATTGCACAGTGATGTGCAGTGCTTTGTTGTGCCCCAGCCCTTCAGGTAGCAGCTCGTCCTCATGAAAGGTGATCTTATAGCTTTCCAGCACTTGTCCTACCATATTAGCCACTTACCCGCTAGTGATGTTACTTGATACGTATGCTTTATTTAGCACCATTAACAGAGCATTCTTGTGCATCTCAGAATTTTGCAGCAAAGAGAGAATGGATATCTGTGCTGGCATCTTGTTTAACTGGTCGATGACCGAATATTCCTTGGACTGTATTTTCCTCCAAAGGTCGTCCGGACCTATCTCAATGAAGGGTGGCCGATTGGAGGCCTGCTTGCTTGATTCAGCTAGATGTTCAGGGGTATAGACTCTACCAGTTCTTGTCATACCCTGTGCTGCGACAGTTTCTTCAATCCTGACCTTGCCCTTCCTTCTCGCCTTGGCTGTATAGTCCCAGGGTACAACATTTGTATAGAATGGTGGTATGGTAAACATTGCCACAAGGATCGGTGCGACTATCCTCACTTCGAATAGAACATGGGCTTGGATGGCAAGACTGCAACATCAAATGGTGCGGGCGCAATTGCCGGAGACACGAATTCAACCTTAATTTGTACTAGTGTCTTTGCAGGTGGCGCTGATTCAAACTCAAGAGGTATAGACATATTCACCTCACTGTCCTCAGACGGTTGGATCTGGAATATGATTAGATTGAGAGTAATTTTCTGTTTCTTTGGGTTATCACCTTATGCAATCAACCCAATTGACCATTCGAGATCCCAATCATCTTCTATTTTAATCATGTGGATACCTCCACCCTTATGGTCTGGTAAAGGGTCGTTGCGGACGTTTGGAGCGGGTTCCTTTGCCACAATGATCTTGTTATCAATCAAAGAGTGTAACTTGTCTTTCAAGGAGCAGCATTCATCGATGGTGAGTTTGGGGGTCTGCGATCAAAATTAGGTTGGGGTCTAGGGAAATTTTGGCGTGCAGGGGGTGATTGATAATGGAATGGTTGAGTATTATAGGTTTGATAAACATGAGCGGGATGGGAGTATCTAGGTGAAGTAGGTTGATATGTAGGAGGTGGAGGTTAATGATAAGTTGGTGGCGGTGCTTGGTAATTTGGGGTTGGCTGGTATATGATTAGAGGTGTTGGGTAAGCTTGGTATTTGAGGGGAGACTTGGTCCTTTTTGCAACCATCATGGCCCCTACGTCCCTTTTCTTGGATACACCACCGGACTGCAAAGCCTTATTTATACCTTGCAAGGCTTCGAAATTTGTAACAATACCAATTTTAATACCTTCTTCAATTCTTTCACCTAATTTGATAATGTCGGTGAACTTATGGTTCTCAATCATCATCTGCCATTCATAGAACTTGTTCATTTTCTCCTCTTCTAAGGCGGTTCTGACCATAGCAGCTTCGGACCTCCAGTGAGTAGCATACTCGCAAAACGTCTCCATAGGCTTCTTCTTCAAATTCTGGATATAGAATACATCTGGCACATTCTTTGTATTAAACCTGATTCTGTCCATGAAGTCGGACGTCATGCCTACCCAGCTTGACCACTTCTTGGGATCTTGGCTAATGTACCTAGATAATGCATCTCCTTTCAAACTCCTCATGAATAGCTTCATGCAGATTCTTTCATCCTTCTCTACTCCAACCAGCTTGTCACAATATGTCCTCAGATGGACCCTTGGATCACCCGTACCATCAAACATTTCAAACTTAGCAGGTTTGTACCCTGCAGGCAGTTCGACATCAGATTGTATGCAAAGGTCCTTATAGTTTAGCCCCTCGATTCTTTTGTTTCCCTCAATGCCCTGAATCCGGCTGGTCAATTTCTTAAGTTCCTTAGCCAAGTTCCTGATAAGCAGATCCTTTTCATCAGACTCAGGTGTGCATGAGATAGGTTGGTTGGAGTGTGTCATGGTCTCCACATAGATATGATTGTTATAGTGGCCTGGTGTATGGGTGTGGAAATGGTCGTTTGTGGAGTTCTGGAGTTCTGGGATGAGTAGTGGAGGGTTGTTTGGGGTATGGCCGGTGTTACATTGGTTCTTTGGTAGAGCAGCGTGATGGTGAGGTGCGGGATGATTCTGCTGTTTTGGGATATTTAGATGAGGTGTAGGGTTTTGAGTGTTGGGGAAGTTGATATCTAGTGTGCTGAGGGAAAATGACAGGTTTGCCAAATTCTGAACCTGATCGAGCTCTTCCTGGAATTTCAACAGTTTCTGTTCAAGTTGTGACACATTCTCGTTGGGAACCCGAATACCCGGCCATCAGTGGCCTCTACCCGTTCAGTTGTGTTCTTCTTGATGTTGTTTAAATCTTCCATTTTGCCTTTGTTCTTGCCTTTAGTGGGACTAAGAGGAGGAGTGGATGAAGGGCCCCTGGATCTTGTGAAATAAGATGATGATGCTAGAGTGCACGAACTAACCTTTGGGGAGGGGGAATAATAAAAACAAAAATAAAACAAAAGGTAATCAAGTCAGTGAGGATTATAAAAAATACTACAATATTTAAATACAGAGTGCGGGAATGTAAAGCACGTCCTAATTTGGGAACCTCTTTGTGCCCGAGGTAGACCTAGCGACGAATAGATTTGGAGAACTTCAAATGCTAAATGCCTCATTTTAATGATAAAGATAGGCGAATCCCAAAATGACACTAAATAAGCAAAAATAAAGGTCACTAATGGCCATTGGCCTTATTACATTCATAAAGCAAAAAAGTAAATTCCTATCTATTTGGTCCCAGAAGGACCTTTCCTAGACTCGGCACCCCTGTCTCCTTCGAACAGCTTCCCAAATTCGCGAAGTCCTAGCAACAGGTATGCTCTGGCTAGATGTCCACCTTCGGTCCCTTCCACCCTTTGACAGTCTTCAACCCTTTTGAGAAATTTCTCCTCTAGTTCTACTATGCCTCGCTCCAAGTATCCTGGACTTTTGTTGGAACTAATAGACATGTCTTTCCATTCCTTAATCAGATTCTTGTTGGACTCTTGTATCTTGCGGTGTTCGCTCTCGCATTCGCGGATCCTTTTGCGCAGCTGGTCGTACTTGACTTGTGCCTCGACCTTTTCATCTATAAGTCCGTGACCTCGAACGAACCCTCGCTGGCCCAGACCATCCCTATTGTCTTCCAACCAACCACAATACAAAGGGGTACAGCCGACATGATATTTGTCTGGATCGATGGTGTTTTTCCCCATTATGATCTTGCAGTTCCATATGTGCTGGCTGGTACTTGTGGGGACTCTCAGTATTTTGGAAGTCAGCTCAAAGATGGCTTATCTCATCAACCCTGGGTATGACTTGCTTCCTACCTACTTGCCTTATAACTTGAAGAGGGACGTAAGGGTATGTTCCTCTTAGACCAATCAATATCAGGAAAGGTGCATCTTGGGATCGGGCGATGAACTCCTCTATCGGAAACCACTCAAACATCCATTGAACCTATTCTTCAGTCAGATTATCAATGAGCTCAACCCATTCTTTGGCATTCTCAGGCTGAGCAAACATGTCGGCGATGTAATTTATTTGCTTTGGATAGTGGAAAGCGATGTAATCATCCCAGTCCCTTCACTGAATTTCTTATTGGTATTCACCCTTTTGGAGATGTTCCATGGGCCAAAGCTGAAGTATTAGATTGTAGCCTTCGAAGTGTCTCGCTTCTCGTTGACACTTCTCTAAGGCTTGATATATGTCTGCAATGATCATGGGTACAATGTTGAATGTCTACCCACCAATCCCTTCCATTAGGGTCTTGGTTACCATAGCCAGCCTATAATGGATTCTTCCTTTCTTCATTGGAAACACGATCAGACCCCGGAAGCAAAACATGAAGACGAATACCCTACGATGGATATATCCCAAGGACGCGATGGAAAACTCATCATGGTAGGTACGGTATGATTTGTTCTGACCGTACCTTTCATATATATAGTCAAAATGGATGTACGATTCCTTTAGTCATACTAATTCTGCATTCTTCTTCAAACCCATCATTTTTAGGAAACCCTTGCCTGTGCGCTTCTCAGGCATTAGCAAACCCGGAGTTTCCCACACTAGACCAGCCAGCCCTCCTGTATCCTCTAGCAAAGGCGTTATCTCGATGTCCCCAAAGCGAAACACAGCCATTTCACACTCCCAAAATAAAGTAGCAGCTTTTATTATCATGTTGTTAGGCTAGATTTCCAGGAGGGATGGTAGATTACCCAGATATTTTCTGACGAGGGTTTTGCCACTAGAATGTAAATCTTCCCACCAACTTAGCAATCTTGGGTGGATATTGGTGACCATGCCGAATCTGGGGACTTCGTGCCTCATGTTTCTGCAAGACAAACAATGTTAGTCCCTTACCCCTACCAGACTCGACTATTTAATATCAACAATTACCATGAGGCATTTAGTTCTCCAAATAAATGCACAGAACATGGTGATGTCCGTTTGGGTTTAGGGAAACCCAATGGACTTTGGGACAAGGTTATCTTAAAGGATCATTATGTGGACACTATAACTGACCCGGGTAGGTTTTACCAAGATGCATGGACAATTTAAATAGAGTAAGGTTTCTATGGGGTTTTAGACTGGTACCCTTGAGCGGACAACTCAAGGAGGAAGGCACGGAACTGTCGACTGCGCCGCTGATCGACTAGTTTTACCGCAAATAAGCCTTTCCGAATTTAGGGGGTAATGATGTAGGAAGGGCGCAACCACTCATCAAGTGTTGCTATAGTATTTGTTTGGCACGAGTGGAGTATGATGTTGAGCATGATTATGCAATAATTAAAAGCATGTTGACATGTATTTGCACATTAAGAAAGTGATAAAAACAACAGTTTCATAATTTAAAGTAGTTACAAAAGAAAGAAGCAAGAAAGACATGTCAGTTTTGTTTTTGAAGAAGAATTTAAACGCTTAAAGGAATTAAACAAATAATTGAGCATAGGGAGGAGGTACAAATTCACAAAAACGGTACGCAATGGTAAAAGCCTAAATATCCCTAGCGGAGTAACCATGCTGTCGCGCCCCCCTTTTTCCTCGCGGAATCGGGTTTATGACATTTGGTTGGGACAACTCTTTCCTTTTGGGAAAGGGAGTTTGCATTTTTTGAAGAGTCGCCACCTAACGATTTAAGGTGAGTTAGGGGAACTATAGGGTTCATTAACTATGTCTGGTAACCAGAGACATGGTAAGGGCTTGAAATTATCCTAAGTGGAAGGTGTTAGGCAACCCTCAGGATCCACTACTGTGGTTTGCAACCAAACAGTTTTTGTAAATTTGTACAGTTCGCAAATAAACAAGTATGGCTCAAATAGTAGGGGATTTGAGTTTAAATACACAGGTGTTTGAAAAGAACAATTAATGAAAAAAGCAAGATTTTGAAAAGAATTACAATCTAAGCACATTTGTAAATGAAATAGGGGTATCCTAGGTTTGTTTATAATATGGATCAGATCAATGCAATACCTGGTATGACACTCCTCAAAGAGGGGCTACACATGGTATTAACGCACCGGTCATCATATCAATATCTACCTTTTCCCGCCCTGTGAAGGTAATTAAAGCGAAGGTTGGTTTCGACCCCTATTGCATGCTGTTACTCGTCCCTTCCTATCAGCCCCAGAGGAATTTTAGGACTTCTATCCTATGAGGGAGGTTCTAGGTAGACCCTCAGGTTTAAAGGCAAAATACTAGGCGACAAATAAGATCACATAAGACTGCATTTAGGCGGGGAATACAGAAAACAGATAGAAGGCTCAGATATACCTCCACAAGTAATGCACATAGACAGCACGACTCATACATAGATAAGGTCCACATTTTAACTCAGAATCCTAAAGCATGGTATCTAATTGATTTTAATACATAACAGCAGATCCAGATTTATTACATGACTCAGAAAAGATGTCTGAATCAGGCTTGCCTACTGATTTTTTAATATGCTGGCAGTTTAAACAAAGACAGTTCTAGTTTTTATTTAAGTTTATTACCTAAGGCTTGCCTAGGCATAAAATAATATGCAGCAGTTACCAAAACTATTGAAACTGCTTGTAAGTTGTTTTTACCTAAAACATGATGTTCTAAATGTTGCAAAGAAACAAGCAGGATTATGACCAGTTTCACTCAAACGAGATAATCAAACATGAGACGGTTTTATATCCTTTTTTCATGCATTATAGGTTTAACTAGGTGTGACTGAGCGAGTTCCTAAAACAGGGTATCTAACGTGCATATACAAAAATTTCAGAATATACAGAATCCCTAAAGCGTGATTTCTAAATGCCCAAAGTGTTACAATATGATTTCAAGATGTGCAAGAGCAACATTTTATGTTAATGCTGCTATTAGCCTAAAGCAAGATTTCCAAGTGGTAAAGTGATGCCAAATGAGATGCTGAAATAGTAAAACCTAAGAAACATGGTATCTAATGCATTACATGCTTTGAATGGGTTAATCTTACACATGTATTCTAATTCACACATAGGAAATGTAAACCTAAGATATGGTTTCTACACATTGATGTTGATAGCATGTATAACTACCCTCCCATTTTCACTAGCCAGCCCCAATACTTGTTTACAACAGATTATTACAGACCAACACTGAAATGAATTACATGAGCAGAAAAGAAAGATAAAAGTTACATTATAGAGAGCCCGAAAATAGGCCCAAACTTTCAGCACCTGATTAGGACTTCCTCCCTGAGTTATGTAATAAATCACCTCAAGTGCCAAAACTGTTTCATAGCCTTTATCAAACCTGGGTGTGTCAGAGTTCCCTAAGGATCTCAAGGGATCCCGGGCAGTGCTCACACCCAGGTTTCATAGCCAAGATAGAGTAAGTGCAGTGTGGAAAGTCCAGCTTTTATGTGTCCAAGTTCAGAGGGAGCTCAAGGGTCCCAAGGCAAGGCTCACACAAAAGGGGCAGAACCTAGTGGTCTAAGAGTATTAGGAGTGGTAGGGACATGCTCAGAGATAGTCGGACAATGGCATAATCACAAACCAGTCATGAACACATAGAGGAGGGATAGGGGATTTGGGATTCATATAGTGGTAACTGCACAATAGGTAAAAGAACACAATCGTCCATGCATGCTTAAATCACATGAATTTAAAGGGAGGGGAGTCATATCAGCATGTTTAGATACAAACTTCACAACAAAACCACAAGTAAAAGCAGGCCAGAAATAAACAGAAGTAGGAATAGAAACATGTTGTTGTTGATGCTTTAAATTAAACTAGGACATACAAGTGAAGATAGAGGTAAGCAAAATGAAAGACCCAGGGATTACAGATGATTAGCCTTGGCTTGCAGCCGGCTAATAATAGTAGAATAACATAGAGTTTTTTAAGTAATAGAGGGGTTTTTGAAAGACAATTCTCGTGTCTTGTTAATGAAAGGCTTAGGGTATTTATAGCTTTGAAAATAAGTAGAAAATAAGGTAACAAGTAAAAGTTTTGCACGATTATGGAAGTAATCACAATTAGAGTCCAATTAATACAAGTATTCCCCTTTAATCAAGGAATTACAGCTTAAACGGATACCAATAGGGATAACCAAGGAAAGAAAATCAGTTGAGAAAGACTAGTTTTTACCATATAAGGGGTAGTAAAAGTATAGAGCATATGATTGAGTCTAAGTACAAAATACACTAATTTGAGGAAAGGATTCAACAAGAATGAATCACCATAGCAAATAAGGAAATGGAATCAATCAACTTAAATAGCCAAGTAAAATTTTAGGGTTTTATAAGAAAATCTTGTAATCAAACCGTAATTTAAGGAAATCAGGATCAATCAAGAGGAAGTCATGATTCTGTACTTCAACATATAAATAGAGAAAAATGAACAAGCGTAGCAGATATGCAAGGTCAGCCATATCGACAAAAAGAAGCAAAAGACAAACAAACCTGATGGATACAATCATACAGAAGTGACTCGAGTAGGCTAAGGACTCAGTAGAAAAAACCATTCGAAGCATGGTAACAAACATAAACTTCGAAAAGTCAATTAGTCATGGCTAACACACAGAACCAGAGTGAAGAAACCAATCTAACACACAGAAAAAGGTAAAGAAGATCAGGCCAACACGCAGAAACAAGTAAAGAAAATCTTTAAGACTCACAGCAACAAGTGAAGAAAACCTTTAAGAAATTAGGGCTTTTAACAGAGTTGAGTTAAAAAGCAGTACGAACTTAGAATCGGTCAAGATAAACAAAGAAATAGGTTAAATCATAAAGAAATCAATTGAAATAGGTTTACATACAAATCAGATAAGCCAAGACAGTTCCAGAACCCCGGATAAAACCAAAAATAATTAGTGTTTTCAACATGATGAATCAGGTAAAAGAAAACTTAAATAAATCGTTTAAGCATAGTAAAAAATTATATGATAATACTGAAAATTAGAGGAGAAGTCATTTAAAAGGGGTTAGAAAACACTAGTCTTGAAGACGAAAAGTTACTGTAGGAAAAAAGTCGGAAAAATTCTTTGAGGAAAACAACAGAACCTCATAATATACAGAGATCCAATATAGATCTAAAAGAAATCGGAAAATCTTAAGAGTTAGGGTTTCGGAGAACCTAGAGAAAATGAGAAAACCTTAAAATGTTACCGGTTTTAGCCAAGAAAGTCATAGATCTTACTCGAACGGCCATGGATGGCCGGAAAATGGCATGAGAAACAATGGGAGGTTAGTGAGCCGCTTCTGGTTCACTTGAAGGCCTCAAGATGATGACACACATTCAAGAGGAAGCCATAAGGCTGGTAGGTGGCAAGACCACCATGGATTCAGGCATGGAGATGGCTGGAGAAGGGAGGAAATGGGCCCAGCAAGTGGAGCGTTTCAGAGAGAGAGATGAGAGAGTTGAGAGATGTAATGGCAGAGAGTGAATGAGAGAATGAGAGGGTTTGTGGGTCATTTAGGTTTAATTGAAAAGGGGTTTGGGGGCTAGTTTAATTGGGTTATAATTTAAATAAGAATGGCTAATTGTTAAATACCCATTAAAATTAGATTAATAATTAATAAAAATATATTATAATTAAATAAAATGAAATTAAAGCTAGGTAGGTGAATTAAGGTAATTAACTAATATTTAAAATATAAGATGACTGATTATTGAATTAAAATAGCATAAAGTGTACAATTAGGCTATAATTACAAAATTGTTGTAATTATAGCCAAACAATGCCAAATTGGCTAATTTGTGAAATAATTAAATCCTAATTGAATTAAAAATGATATATTGAGCTAAGAAATACTTTGAAATTACTTGTAATATAATTTATGAATAATTATTGGATATAAAGTACTAAATAAATTAGAAAATAAATTGATAATAATATGAAAAATTATGGAAAAATACCAATTATTATAAAAAGTGATTTTGAAGGTATATATTCAAATTTAAAAATAGTTTAAGGAAAAATTGGGTATCAACATCGGGGAGCCTGAGTAGCCAAAGAAGGTGCACCTCTCCTGAGTCTAGGGCAGTTCCTAACCATCTGTCTAGTGTTGCCACACTCAAAAAAGGCTCTCAATGGGCGTGGATGCGGAAGTTGACTTGGGCTTCGTCGGCTAGACTGGCCGCTGAAGGCATCCGTGCAGGAGATGTACTGGATAATGGTTTAGAAAAATGGGAAATCTGATACCTCGGAATAGCCGGAGCACCACTAGAAGCGGGAAGTGTTGAATGAACTGGGTGGCTCACATATCTTCTACCATGACGGGCTACAGCTGGGGCTTGGGCACCAATATATCCTCTAGAATCTCGAGGCCTCTTGACCACCCTGTCTTCTCTCTCACGGCCTCACATACTCTCCAACCTCCATGCAATCTCTACCACCTACTAATACGGGGTATCTATCTCCAACTCTCGAGCCATGCGAATCTAATACCATAGATTAACCCCTCGATAAATCTGTAGACTCGCTCTCTGACCATAGAAACCAAGGCAGGTGCATGTCTGGACAAATCACTGAATTTGATGAATACTTTGACATTGTTATAGTACCCTAGCGCAACTGCTCAAAATACGTGTGCCATGCAATCCGAAGGGTTTGGGGAATGATCGGTGCTAACCCTGCACTACTACAAAGTAGCGAGAGTGGTCGAATCAGCTCTTACCCAAGATTGTCAGGATATAATTCCACAGGGAGCTAGAAATGGGAATTGGGTTCCTATCTAAACTAGAGATGCGTAATTGCTCTAATTACTCTTCCAAACATCATTGGTTTTTCTATTACTTCTAATTTTATGCCAATAAGATGCTAAATTAAGCTAATAGTAAGATACTTGAAAGGTTTCTAAATGGTTCAGGAGGCACTATGGAAGTGACTTTCTCCTAGGTGGATACTTGACAGGTTCTCGAATCTAAGGCAAGGATGTCATGTTGTGGATTACGATATAACCAATGCACTAAACTTCTCACTCTATACCTCTCGGTAGTTTGAGTGATTTTGCCCTAATTAACTTTCTCAAGACCAATTGGGCATGATAATTTGTGCAAGCAATTTAGGTTCCAGTCAGGTATTACTATCTCTAGGTTTAACCCTTTAATTGCGGTTATCAATCTCTTGAATACGCCCCATTTCCTTGTTGGACTAATTTTCCTAGACCCAAGTTCTCTTTCTCAAGAAGAACCCAAGTCAAATAGGCACAAATTAGTGTTTGCAACCATTAATTCAACATGGAAAACACAAATTAGTTCAAATATCAAACACCCATAGACATTCAAGCCTTAAAACTCAAGACCCATCAAATACCCACACTAGGGTTGAGCCACAACCCTAGCTAATGGCTCTAGCTACTCATGATAATAAAAAAAAATAAGGAAATAGATGAAGAAAAACCTATAAGATTTAATTACAAGCCAATACTTGAAGATTCAATGATAAAACTACTCTAAAATTACTCAAAATAGTTATGAACTACTGTTCATGAGCGCAGCTCAACGTTAGATTACAACTGATGACCTAAAAATGGGAAAAGAAAGTATTTATACTAGGCCAAATTTTCTAGACAAAAATACCCCTGCGAGGGTACTGTAGTCCGCACAAAATCGAGTGCAGCCGCGTTGAGGCTTCTTGCTATTAAATCTTTGCTTTTTGAACTTGGACACCGCGGGCCGCATAAAATGCACTGCGGCCGTGGTGGCTTCTTCTACGGTCCGCAAAAAAAGAACCGCAGAACGCATTGGCTATTTCCTCAAAAGTTCCAACTCTCTGAACTCCTTCTTTGCGGACCGCACAATCTCGATTGTGGCCGCGGTGAGGCCATTTTGGTCCGCACAAACTGCTTTGTGGCCTTATTGCTTGAGTTCCTGAAATATGCACCTCTTTGTATCTCCGCACTGCGAACCGCACTAAATGGAGTGCGGCCGCAGTGGACCTGTTGCACTATGCTTGAACTTGTTCTTGGTACTTGTGCATGTTTCACTCCTTTTTGAGCTGGTTTTGACTAGTTGTCACATTTTTTACCAAACCCTGCAAACAAGTACAACATGTAAGCCCTTGGGACTATTTTGTATACATTTTTAATCAAAACTCAAGTAAGAAGGAGTGTAAAATGAACCATAATCCCTACTTATCAATTCCCGAAACATAAGTTTTTTCTTGTCCTCAAGCAAACAAAATAAGACTTACCCCTTAAGAGTAAATCCAAGAAAATTCAGTTGACCTAAAGTGACCTCATATAGCATCAATTGGGACTAACAATTGCCCTCAATTCAAATGAATCATTAACAACATTTACTCTTTTAAGCACCATGGTTTTAGTGCGATGTAGATACCCAATTTTTCCCTATATATTTTTCAATATCCAAAATACCTTCAAAATAGCACATATATGCATATATAAGCGTGTCCAAGGATTTTATTATTTTTCCACAATTTTAAAGGTTTTTAATTGATTTATTTCCCCTTTCTTTTATCCATAAAATCCCAATAATTAATTCCAAAATTATTATTTTGATAATTCATCTATTGTATTTTTGTATTTATGCCAAAATATGGCTAAAATAATTTTTAGAATTTTATTTAGTATTTTTAAAGCTAAATTGTACATAATTATAATATTAGCCATTTTAAGGTTTAATTGTGTTTTATACGCATTAAATTGGATCCCGTATTTTTAAATTGTTAATTACATACTGTAAATCATTTAAGTACCTTAAATTTATTTTCAGAAAACTATTTGCTATTTTTTATAAATTAAAAATGGAAAACTGGCTATTTAAATAACAACCCCTTTTGTATTTCAATAATAGCCAAATCAAGACCCAATTCCCAGCCCAATTTTTTTTCAAAATCGGACCCCAACCCAATTGAAAACCCACCGGACCCAAGCCCAAATCGGATCCACACCTACCTCGTTCAATCTGGACCGTTGATCATTCAGATCAACGGTCCCCATTCACCCTTCCATAATTAAACCCAAACGACCCCCCAACCTATTTCATTTCCCACCAACCTGTCGCCCTTGAATCCCCTTCCTCTCCAATTCTCTCTGCAACCTCATGCAAACCCTAGCCACCACCACCCTAATCCCCTTCAATCCCCGCTCAATCCATGGACTCCCATGGCTATTCGAGACTTATACCGGTTTCCTATGTCTCCCGGTGGCCCGCTTTTGTGATTTCATAGATAGATCTCGAAGTGATCTGGTCCAGTCCTTGCTCAACTTCAATCCATGGTCTTTTTTTGGCCATCCATGGCCTTTCGAGCCAGATCCATGGCTTTTCCGGTTATATTGTTAACTTTTTAAAGTTGTTTCACTTTTCTGGGTTCTCTGAAACCCTAAACTTTAAGATTTTCCGATTTTTCTTTCAGATCTGTCTTAGATATGTATACAATATGAACCTCTTGAAGTTTTCCCAAAGGTTTCGCCGATTTTTTTAAATGACTCTTCGTCTTCAAAAATTAGGGTTTTCTTAATCTCTTCTCCTCTGATTTTCAGTGATGTCGCATCATTTTACTAGGTTTAAATGGTTTGTTTATGTTTTCTTCTACCTGGTTCATCTTGTTAAAACCCTAGGTATTTTTGGTTTTATCCTGGGTTCTGAAACTGTCTATGTTTATTTTATGTATGCCTGTTTCGATTGAGTTCTTTATGGTTGAATCCTTTTCCTTGTTTTTCTTGACTGATTTTGAGTTCTTACCGCTTTTTAGCTCAGCTCTGTTAAAACCCTAATTTCTTAAAAAATTTCTTCATTTATTACTATGAGTTTAAAAACTTGTGTGTTTCTGTGTGTTGATCGTCTTTACCTGTTAGGTTGGTTTCACTCTGGTTCTATGTGTTAGCCATGACTACTTGACTTTGTTGACTACCATGCTTTGAGTAGGTTCTTTTACTACTGAGTCCTTAGCCTAATCCTGTTACTGTTGTACGTTTGTGTTCATCTAGTTGCTTCTTTTGTCAATATGGTTGGCTTTACATGTCTAATACTCTTGTTCATTCTCTCTATTTGTATGTCAAAGTGCAGAATTATGATTCCTTCTTGATTGATCTTGACTTCTTCAAGTTACGTTTGGTTACAAGGTTTTCTTATAAACCCCTAATTTTACTCGTTTGTTTAAGTTGATTGATTCCCTTCCCTTATTTGCTGTGATGTTTCACCCCTGCTAAATCCTTTCCCCAAATTAAGTATTATGTACTTAGACTCAGTTATATGCCCAATACTTTTACTACCCCTTATATGGTAAAAATCAATCTTTCTTAAATTGATTTTCTTTCCTTAATTATCCATGTTAGTATCCGTTTGAGCTGTAATTCCATGATTAAGGGGGAATACTTGTATTAATTGATTCTGATTGTGATTAATTCCATATTTATATTAAACCTTTACTTGTTACCTTATTTTCCACTTATTTTTCAAAACTATAAATACCCTAATGCTTTCATTAACAAGAGACGAACAATTTAGTTCAAAGCACACATTTACACACTCAAAGTCTCTCTTTATCTACTACTACTTGTGCTACTACTTTGTCTAGCCAGCTGAAAGCCAAGGCTAGACTGTGGAATCCTACTTGCTTTACCTTTCTGCATTTTGCTTTCTCAACTGGTATGTACTAGTTTAACTTTAAAGCCTCAACAACAACATGTTTCTCTTATTGCTCCAGTTTCTCTCATCTCTGGTCTATTTCTTCTTGTGGTTCTGTCGTGAAACCTGTCATTGAGTTACATTACTAGCATGTTATTATGTCTCCCCTTCCCTTTAGGCTAATGCATTCCCTTATGTGTGTTTCCAAGCATGCCTTGTCAATCACTTACTGTGTACTTACCATCCTATGAATGCCAAACACATATCCCTTACATGTGTTTATGTTCTTTCTGGCTAGTTTGTGATTATGCCAGTATCAGCTATTGCTGTGCATGTCCAAACCAGACCCCTGCTGGGGTTATGTACTTACAGACAAATGTCTGTGTATCCCCAAATCCTTTGACCCCCTATATGGCTACTGATTCCGTCTGTGATCCCTTCTTAAGGTGCCTGAGTTTTGTTTACTATTACAATTGCTTTCAATCATCTCTGTTACTAATTACTTTCAAAATTGACTTGTCATTCAAGTTTTCAAACGAGCTCCTTTCAAACATGTGTTCTGAACTTCCACTACACTCTTAGAATACTAGGTTCTGTCCCTTTTGTGTGAGCCTTGCCTTGGGACCCTTGAGCTCCCTCTGAACTTGGACACATGAAAGTTGGCCTTTCCACACTGCACTTACTCTGTTTGGTTATACAATCTGGGTGTGAGCACTATCCGGGATCCTTTGAGGTCCTTAGGGAACTCTGACACCCCCAGTTATAAGAAGGGTTCCGGAACAATATTGGCATTTGAGGTGGTTTATTACATAACTCAGAGAGGAAGTCAGAATCAGGCTTCTATCATGCCCCAACCTCGGGAGGAGCGACCGACGCTCAATAGAGTTAACCCAATTGAGCAAGCCTTATCAAACACTTCCTACCCAACTCGATACGAATAAGGAAACCATGCTTTCATTCATTTGTTTAGACGAAGAAAGATAGTGCCTTATACAAGGTTAGTTCATTTTAAATCACAACATTAATCCATAATTAAGTTCCCAAGATTACATACAATTACACGTTAGCAAAATGAGAATTTGAATTACATCGTAGCTCGTAGACCCATCCAACGCCCATACATAAGCCACACATATGTCTACGGAGCCTCTAAGGATACCCAAGACAGTGATAACAATGTCGGCGACAAGGCCCCGGCTATACCTCAAAATAGACATCTATAACAAAAGGCATATCACATAACCTCTTGAAGTAGGAAGGGGTTCACCAAGAGTTTGAGAAGAGGATGCTCCGCTACACACAATCGACACTATCTGCTATGGATCCACCTACATTCATTTAAAAATGTAGCGCCCCCGGCAAAAGGGACATTAGTACCATGGAATAGTACTAGTATGTATAACTAAACACCATCTACTTAGAAAGAACTTTCATACAAGAATAAGAAATCACAAGTATAACGCAATCTTTTAAATGATCACCACATTATCAAATAAAAGAATCATACGACTTTCACATCATTTTCCCATAGCTTTTAGTTTGGGGCATTTCACACTATTCATTTTTTGTTCACAATACCACCACTATCTTGAGCGGAGTCCGATCTCGACCCGATCGGCTAGGTTTCCTCATTTTATACATATGCTTCAATCACAATCTCATTTTCCTTCTTTTCCGGTATTCATTCACAATACCTTTCCAATACCACCGCTATCTTGAGCGGAGTCCAATCTCGACCCAATCGGCTAGGTCGCCTCATTAAAGCATTGTTCCCTTCTCAAAAATCAACTCATTTCACATATATCATTTCATAGGCACTTGGGGCCACGACTTATCAAATCATTCTTGGCACTAGGTTGCATTTTACATCGTTCCCAATTTTCAATATTAGCTTTGCTAGTTAGGACAGTAGGTACACACAAGAGCAATTTAAATTGTAAACATAGATAGCACAATATATTCAGCTGCAATCTTAAGGTCTAAACATTTCCAATACATAATTCATACCTTTGCCCCTTTCAAGCTGTCAAGATAGCATGTTGATTATGTTGGGACAAATTTTTCACACACATAAGGTTATAACACCAACTCATGTAAAACAACAAGCAATGTAACAATTCAACATTAATCTTGGCATGCCCACACAATCACCGTTGAAGCTCAATTTCTAAAAGACGGTGTTTTAGCCATACACACCTCAACCGAGCTTTCCTTAATCATATAACGTTCCGGAATGTTTGCACCTCAATCTATTTAAGCAATATAGCACAATTTAACTCATAATAAAGAAAAGATTATAATCTAAGCTCTCTTGAGCATTTTACCGAGCAGTTAGTGTTCATTAAGGCCTTAGGGTTCTTTTTATGCAAGATTACACTAGCCCATTACCCATGCCTCCTCTTATATAATTCCTCATACTCTTCAAGAACACATGCATGCAATGCAAACCCCCTTATTCCCATTAATTACCTCACTAATGACCCTTTGTAGCTCTGTGTAAAAATGAGAGCTGAGGTGATGAAGCCTTACCTCTTGGGATGAAGGTTTAGGTCCCTCACTTGATTATCTTCAATGATTCAACAAGGAGTTTTGGATCAATATTGATGAAAGTCACTTCCCCTCTCTAAGACCCCCTCTCTCTCTCTCTAAAAGCATCAGAAAAACAAGCTCAAATGAGCTATTACACCGTATATAATGATAAAGGGTCGTGTTTAAAATTTAGAAAATTGGAGCCCCGAGTCGGATCTGCGATCGCAAAGCTGACATGTAGTTCGCATAATGGACCGCAAAAATGCTCCCCAAAACCTGAACACATTGCCTGGGTATGCGACAGAAATGCGGTCCCCATACCCGTTCTGCGGTCGCACAATGCACCGCAGAACTGCCTCTCACAAAACCCCAAGTGAAATATGCGACGACTATGCGGTCCGCATATCGGTTATGTGATCGCATACTTGACCGCATACTTGACCTCAAATTTGACCAACACACTGACTTACTTTGCAGCGATTATGCGGTCCGCATACCTGATATGCGACCGTATTCTCGACCGCAGAATCACATTTTCTAGAAAACATTATTTCTTGACTTTTTATAGCATAGATCAGTCCAAAAAGGTCCGAACCGCGGCGAGAATTTTACTCATCTCTAACACATGATCCTAATTGCCACTACGAGCTTTTGGGTTTAGGGTAGAAATTTTTCACGGGGCCTCACATCCTCCCCCACTTAAGATCATTCGTCCTCGAATGAGGATCAAGGTTCGCTTTTTAGTGATCTCTATGCAACCTACTGCTTACATACTATTAGTCTCCAAATTTTGTCAACTCCATGAATTTCCGAAAATTTCGCCAGAGTTTCCTTTGTTTCTAGGCCTTATCCACATGTCAAAGAGCCCCAGAACATATCCTAACAACATAACCATATTTCATAAATGTAACAGAACTTGTACAATCGTCAACCATGGCCGTATAGGCAACATTTTACCAAAAAGGGGACAGTTTTACATAGATCAAGTCTAAAGATAAGAGTTCATATGAGCTAAATGCATAAAAGCTATTACATGACTATTCAAACAAATGTGGATACTTCCTTTTCATTTCATCCTCGGCTTCCCAAGTGGCTTCCTCAACTTGCTGGTTCAGCCATAATACTTTCACGGATGCAATTTCCTTATTTCTCAATTTTCGAACCTACTTATCAAGTATGGCAACTGGAACTTCTTCATATGACAGTTCTTCATTTACCTCAATTGTTTCAACTGTCACAATAGTGGAAGGATCTCCCACTACCTTCCTCAACATGGACACATGAAAGATCGGGTGTACTAATGACATTTCGGGTGGCAGCTCGAGCATGTATGCCACCTGACCAATCCTCTGAATGATTCTGTATGGTCCGACATACCTCAGACTCAATTATCCCTTATTTCCAATTTGCATGATACCCTTCATAGGGGAAACCTTCAAACATACCCAATCATCTTCTTTGAACTCCAAATCTCTGCGACGAACATCCGAGTAAGACTTTTGGTGACTCTGAGCAGTTTTCAACCTCTCCTTGATAATCTTGACTTTTTCCATGGCCTGATGCACGAGGTCTGGCTCTATCAATTCCGCTTCTCCAACCTCGAACCACCCAATGGGAGACCTACATCTACTACAATATAATGCCTCAAATGGCGCCATCTGGATACTGGCATGGAAGCTGTTGTTGTAAGCAAATTCTATGAGTGGCAAATGGTCATCCCAACTACCTTTGAAATCAAGAGTGCAAGCACGCAACATGTCCTCAAGCGTCTGAATAGTCCGCTCAACTTTCCCGTTGGTCTGAGGGTGGAAGGATGTGCTAAGAATTACCTGCGTACCCAGACCTTGCTGAAGTTTCTTTGATATATAACTGAGCATATTGTTCCGCTGTGTCCGTAGATTTAACTGGAAAGAAGTGTGTTGATTTCATGAGTCAATCCACGATCACCCAAATTGAGTCGAACTTGCGCGGAAACCCTACCACAAAATCCACGTTAATCATCTCCCATTTCCACATTGGAATTTCTATGCTTTGAGCCAATCCACCGGGCCTTTGATGTTCGGCATTCACTTGCTGACAATTCGGACACTTTGCCACAAAGTCCGCCATATCCTTCTTCATGTTGTTCCACCAATAAATTTTCTTGAGATCATGATACATTTTCGTAGAACCTGGGTGCATGGAATACGTGGAAATGTGAGCTTCTGCCATGATCCTTTCCCCAAGACCGTCAATATCAGGAACACATAGGCGGTCTTGGTACCGTAGAGTATCATCATCCATGCCTAGGGAAAAAGTTGTGGTCTTGTGTTTGTGAATCCCCTCTTTTAATTGCGCTAATAGTGGATTATTGAATTTCTTTTCTTTTACCTCCGCCATAAGCGATGATTCAGCCCTGTTATGCACAATTATCCCTCCTTCGTTAAAATCTGCAAGGCAAACTCCCAAACAAGCCAACTGGTAAACCTCCCTAGCTAACGGCCTCTGACATGCCTCCAAATGAGCCAAACTTCCCATAGATTTTTGACTAAGAGCGTCTGCCACAATATTAGCCTTTCCCGGGGGATAGAGAATATCAATGTCGTAGTCCTTGAGTAACTCTAGCCATCTTCTTTGCCTCAGATTCAACTCCTTCTGCGTGAAAATATATTGAAGGCTCTTATGATCCGTAAACACATCCCCATGGACTCCATAAAAATAATGTCACCAAATCTTTAGCGCTAACACTACTGCCGCCAGCTCTAAGTCATGAGTTGGATAGTTCTTTTCATGATTCTTCAGTTGCCTAGAAGCATAGGCTATAACCTTTCCGTGCTGCATTAACACGCACCCGAGCCCGATCCTGGAAGCATCGCAATACACCACAAATCCCTCTATACCCCCCCCATAGGGTTAGTACCGGTGTTGTTGTCAACCTTGATTTCAATTCTTAGAAACTCTTTTCACAAGCATCTGACCATTGGAATTTAACTGCTTTCTGTGTCAATTTAGACAATGGAGAGGCAAGAGTAGAAAACCCCTTCACAAACCTCCTGTAGTACCCAGCCAAATCTAAGAAACTGTGAATCTCGGTTGGAGTAGTAGGTCTCGGCCAATTCTTTACTGCTGCAACCTTTTGAGGATTAGCCATAATTCCTTCCCTGGAGACGACATGACCCAGGAATGCGACAGATTCAAGCCAAAATTCATATTTTGAAAATTTTGCATACAATCGGCGTTGTTGAAGAGTCTGCAAAATTGCTCTGAGATGGTCAGCATGGTCCTCCCGACTTCGGGAATACACAAGAATATTATTAATGAATACTATCACAAAGGTGTCTAAAAAAAGGCTTGAAGACTCGATTCATAAGATCAATGAAAGCTGCGGGGGCATTTGTTAGCTCAAGAGACATCACCACAAATTCAAAGTGCCCATACCAAGTTCTGAAAGCTGCCTTTGGAATATCCTGTCCCTATATCTTCAATTGATGATACCCGGACCGCAAGTCAATCTTTGAGAAACACGTAGCACCTTGCAATTGATCAAACAAGTCATATATTCTAGTAAGGGGATATTTATTTTTGATTGTAACTTTATTGAGTTGTCGGTAATCAATACACATCTGTAGCGAACCATCTTTCTTCTTTACAAACAAGACCGGTGCGTCCCACGGTGACACACTCGGCCGGATGAAACCTTTTTCTAGCAAATCCTTCAATTGTTCCTTTAGCTATTTCAATTCCGCCAGTGCCATTCTGTAAGGTGGAATTGATATAGGCTTTGTGCCTGGTATCACATCGATCCCAAAATCAATCTTCTTGTTTGGCATAACCCCAGGGAGCTTATCTGGAAAGACATCCGGAAATTTATTCACAACAGGTACGGAGTCAAGGTTAGGTGTCTCGGTATCGGTGTTCGTAACCAAAACTAGATGATAGATACACCCTTTCTTGATCATCTTTGCAGCCTTAAGGTAGGAAATATATCGACCTCTAGGGACTACATTATCTCCCTTCCACTCAATAACGGGCTCAATAGGAAATTCAAGCCTTATAGTTCTAGTCCGACAATCAAGTTTGGCAAAGCATGAATACAGCCAATCCATTCCCATTATTACATCAAAATATACAATTCCCAATTCAATAAGATCATCCCTAGTATCCATACCGCACACCGTGACAATGCAACTTCTATAGACTCGAACAGCCAAAATTGACTCACCAACAGGAGTAGATACTGAGAATGGATCAGGAAACTATTCTGGTTCTATCCCGAATTCCATAGCAACAAAAGGGGTAACATAGGACAAGGTGGAACCAGGGTCAATAAGTGCATACACATCATGAGATTGGATAGTCAGAATACCTGTAACAATATCTGGAGAAGCCTCTGCAGTCTGGCGACCGCTCATAGCATAGAACTGGTTGGGTCCTCTTATACTCTGCACACCACCCCTAGCTGCACCACACCCTATTGGTGCTGGGGTACGTCGAGCTGGAGAGGGGGCTGAAGATGTAGCAGCTGCTGGACTGAATGACTAAGTTATGCCCCTACTCGCTCCCTGGCGGGATACATGACAATGTCTTCGAATATGACCCCTCATCCCACATCCATAGCATATAGGTAACTCCAGATAGAAAATCCCTGAGTGCATCTTCCCACACCTGGGGTACAGGGACCTCTGTTGATGCTGGGACCTCTCTCCTGACCAACACCATTGATGGGATTCCTTGTTGCCCTAACCGGACCTGAAACGACTCCACTGTTACTGGATGTGCCCTGATGGCGGTGTACTGGCTGAAGACTGTGCAACAGATTGGGAAGGCCCTGATGATCCTCCCTTGAAAGCTTATCTTCCCCCACCTCGTGACTCTCCCATGTTGCCCGTAGATCGGGCCTTGCTGTTACCCTCTCTCTCCATTCTGTTCTTTAGTTTACGGTTTTTTATGGCCTGAGCAAATGCTACCATCTTCCCATAATTCATATCAGAATTCAATGTAGTCCTAGAAGCCTCATTAATAGTCAAAGAATTAAGGCCCTGAACAAACCGGCGCATCCTGGCCTCCATTGTGGTAAACATATGAATGGCATACTTGGACAAGTGAGCAAACTCCATGTGGTAATCCCACAAACTTCTATTACCTTGCCTTAAATTCTCAAATTCTGCTGCCCGGGCTGCCCTTGTCTCAGATGGCAGGAAATGATCAATGAAGGCATCAACAAACTCGCTCCACCTCACCGGAGGGCTCCCCTCCTCGCGGGAATCTTCCTACAACTTAAAACATGAATAGGCCACCCCTTTAAGATGGTAGGCAGCCAACTCTACTCCCTCTGTCTCAGTCGCACGCATAACCCTGAAGGTCTTGTGCATCTCATCAATAAAATCCTGAGGGTCTTCTTCTGGATTGGCACCCGTAAACACTGGAGTGTCTAACTGAAGAAATATGTTCACCCTAGAACTAGTAGAATCCCCTTGTTGGCTGGATAAACTAGGCGCAACATTTGACCTCTGGGCTTGAGAGGCCACTAGCTGGGTCAACATCTGAATGTCTCCCCTAATATCCCCATCAGAAATACCAGAACCGGAAACTGGAGCTGGAGGTGGGACAGAGGTATCAACAGGAGGGATAGTGGTACCCTCCACAGGTGTAGGAACTGGGGTAGTCTGCTCCGGAGTAGAAGAATCCGGTAGAGCAATAGCAGGGTGGCTACACTCACCCGCATCATAAAGCAGGGAATCATCAGCCACTCCTGAGGTGGCATTGGCATTGGCTTCCTGGCCAATTCTCTCTTTCTTCTTAGGTGCCATACACTAAAAGATAGAACAACGCACTTAATTAGAGAGGGAACAGTTTCGACGCACGATCCAGAATATCAAAGAAGGGTGTTATTCCTAAATGCCCAAATAGCCCCCAAATTATAAATGTGGTCGACTTCACATCGATAAGAAGGACTCTACTAGACACGGCTCCGAGACATCCTAGGACATTTTAAAACCTTAGGCTCTGATACCAAGTTTTCCACGCCCCAACCTTGGGAGGCGTGATCGGTGCTCAATCGAGTTAACCCAACTGAGCAAGCCTTATCAAATACTTCCTACCCAACTCGATACGAATAAGGAAACCATATTTTCATACATTTGTTTAGACGAGAAAAGATAGTGCATTCTACAAGGTTAGTTCATTTTAAATCACAACATTAATCCGTAATTAAGTTCCCAATATTACATGCAATTACACTTTAGCAAAACGAGAATTTGAATTACATTATACTTCATAGACCCATCCAACGCCCGTACATAAGCCACACATATGTCTACGGAGCCTCTAAGGATAACCAAGACAGTGATAACAACACCGGTGACAAGGCCCCAGCTATACCTCAAAATAGACATCTATAACAAAAGAACTATCACAAAACCCCTGGAAGGAGGAAGGGGCTCACCAAGAGCTTGAAAGGAGGATGCTCTGCTACACAAGATCGGCACTATCTGCAATGGAGCCACCTACATTCATTTAAAAATGTAATGCCCCTGGCAAAAAGGGATGTTAGTACCATGGAATAGTATTAGTATGTATAACTAAACACCATCTACTTAGAAAGAATTTTCATACAAGAATAAGAAATCACAAGTATAACTCAAAACTTTAAACGATCACCATATTATCAAATAAAAGAATGATACGACTTTCAGATCATTTTCCCATATCTTTTAGTTTGAGACATTTCACAATATTCATTATTTGTTCACAATACGACCGCTATCTTGAGCGGAGTCCGATCTTGACCTGATCGGCTAGGTTGCCTCATTTGAGACATATGCTTCAATCACAATCTCATTTTCCTTCTTTTCCGGAATTCATTCACAATACCTTTCCAATGCCACCGCTATCTTGAGCGGAGTCCGATCTCGACACGATCGGTTAGATCGCCTCATCAAGGAATTGTTCCCTTCTCATAAATCAATTCATTTCACATATATCATTTCATAGGCACTTGGGGCCATGACTTATCAAATCATTCTTGGCAATAGGCCACATTTTACATCGTTCCCAATTTTCAATATTAGCTTTGCCAGTTAGGACAATAGGTGCACACAAGAGCAATTTAAATTGTAAACATAGATAAGATTTCACGTAGATAGCACAATACATTCAGATGCAATCTCAATTTAAGGTCTAAACATTTCCAATGCATAATTCATACCTTTGCCCCTTTCAAGTTGTCAAGTTAGCACGTTGATTATGTTGGGACACATTTTTCACACACATAAGGTTACAACACCAACTCATGTAAAACAACAAGCAATACAACAATTCAACTTTAATCTTGCCATGCCCACACAATCACGGATGAAGCTCAATTTATAAAAGACGGGGTTTTAGCCATACACACCTCAACCGAGCTTTCCTTAATCCTATAATGTTCCGGAATGTTTTCACCTCAATCTATTTAAGCAATATAGCACAATTTAACTCATAATCAATAAAAGATTATAATCTAAGATCTCTTAAGCATTTTATCGAGCAGTTAGTGTTCATTAAGGCCTTAGGGTTCTTTTTAGGCAAGATTACACTAGCCCATTACCCATGCCTCCTCTTATATAATTCCTCATACTCTTCAAGAACACATGCATTCAATGCAAACCCCCTTATTCCCATGAATTACCTCACTAATGACCCTTTGTAGTTATGTGTAAAAATGAGAGCTGGGGTGAAGAAGCCTTACCTCTTGGGATGAAGGTTTAGGTCCCTCACTTAATTATCATCAATGATTCAACAAGTATTTTTGGATCAATATTGATGAAAGTCACTTCCCCTCTCTAAGACCCTCCCTCTCTCTCTCTAAAAACATCAGAAAAACAAGCGCAAATGAGCTATTACACCGTATATAACGATAGGAGGTCGGATTTAAAATTTAGAAAATTAGATCCCCGAGTTGGATATGCGATCGCAAAGCTAACATGCGGTCCGCATAATGGACCACAAAAATGCTCCCCAAGATCGGAACACACTGCCTGGGTATGCGGCAGAAATGTAGTCTGCATACCCATTCTGCGGTCGCATAGTGCACCGCAGAACTGCCCCTCACAAAATCCCAAGGGAAATATGCGACGACTATGCGGTCCGCATATCGGTTATGTGATTGCATAGTTGAACTCAAATTTGAACAACACACTAACTCACTTTGCGGCGATTATGCGGTCCGCATACCAGTTATGCGACCGCAGTCTCGACCGCAGAATCACATTTTCTGGAAAACATTATTTCTTGACTTTTTATAGCATAGATCAGTCCAAAAAGGTCTGAACCGCGGTGAGCAAGCTCGTTGCGAAGTATTTTACGCATCATTAACACATGATCCTAATTGCCACTACGAGCTTTTGGGTTTAGGGTGGAAATTTTTCACTTTGCCTCACAGCTTCCCATGGTTGTAATTTCTTAGTTTTACATTTTCTTATATAATTAAATCACATGGTCTGTAGTAATTTGTAAACAAGTATGGGTTGGCTAGTGAAAAGGGATGGGGAAATATGCATGTTATAGTTGTTAAATGGTAGAAAGCATGTTATGAGGTTTATATTCCTAATTGTGTAATAGAAACCATGTTTATGATTCATACATGCATTAGAAAACCATGTTCTTAGGACCTAGGTTTCTTGCTTTAGCACTTCAGTCGTTAGTCCATGCTTTATGTCTATCACTTAGAAATCATGCTCCTATGGCAATAACAACACTGGTATAAAAGGTTGTTATTTCAATTCTACAACTTTTATGTACATCATGCCTTAGGGATTTTATTTTCAACAACTCTGCCATTTGCGTGTGCATACTAGATACTATATTCTAGGATCCTGTTTGTGTTTTTGTTTAAAAATGCCTCGTTAACTACTGATTCATGAAAAAGGTAGTAAACTAATAATTTTTCACATTTGTGTTTTCTGAATAAAATTGGCAACAATCTCTGCGACTAGAACAACATGTTTTAGGTAATAAAAATAATCACCAAACTGCCTTAATGACTTGGAACAACTGCTACATCTCGTTTTGCGCCTAGGCAAGACTTAGGTAATAATTCGAATAAAATGGAACTGCCTTTATTTAATTATAGACTATTACAACCAGCAGGTAGGCCTGATTTGGACTTCTTATCTAAGTCATGTAATAAATCTGGTTCTGCTTCAATAGCATAAACACCCTGCTTTAGGATATTAAATTTAGACCTTAACTATGTATACGTCATGTTGTCTATTTGCATTATCTATGGAGGTATAACTGAGCCTTCTGCTTGTTTTCTGTGTTTTCCCCCTTTAAATGCAGTCACATATGTTTTGTATGTCGCTTTAGTATTTTTGCCTTTAAACCTGAGGGTCTGCCTAGAACCTCCTTCTTATAGGAATAGGAGTTCTAAATTCCTTCGGGGTTGATAGGAAGGGACGGGTAACAACATGCAATAAGAGTCGAGACCAATCTTCGTTTAATTACCTTTACGGGGCGGGAAAGGGTAGATATGGATATGATGATCGGTGTGCTAATACCACTTGTATCCCCTCTTTTGAGGAATATCATATCAGGTATTGCATTGATGTGATCCATATTACAAACAAACCTTGGACACCCCCTTTACATTCATAAGCATGCTTTAGATTGTAACTTTTTTCAAAATTTCGCCTTTTTAAACTCCTATGTATTTAAACTTAAATCCCCTATATTTGCGCCCTACTTGTCAATTTGCTAATTGTACAAATTCATAAAAATTGTCTGGCTGGGAACCACATTAGTGGATCCTGAGGGGTGCCTAACACCTTCCCCTTAGGATAATTTCAAGCCCTTACCCTATCTCTGGTTATCAAACGTAGTTGTAGATGAACCTTATAGGTGCCCTAACACACCTTAAAAATCGTTAGGTGGCGACTCTTCAAAAATTCAAACCACATTCCTACAAGGAATGAGTTGTCCTATACCCAAAGTGTCATGATCCCGATTTCGTGGAGGAAAAAGGGGGCGCGACAGCATGGCAACTCTGCTGGGGATTTTAGGCTTTTACCATTTCAGATTGTTCTTGTGAATTTGTACCTCTCTATGTGCAATTATTTGTTTAATTTCTTTAAGAATTTATTTTCTTCTTCAAAAGCGAAACTGATATATCTTTCTTGTTTCCTTCCTTTACTGCCGCTTTAAATTATGAAACTACTATATTTATCGCTTTCTTAACATGCAAATACATGTCAACATGCTTTTAATTATTTCATAATCATGCTCAACATCATACGCCACTCGTGCCAAACAAATACTGTAGCAATGCTTGATATGTGGTTGCGCTCTTCCTATATCATTACCCCCTAAATTCAGAAAGGCATATTTACGGTAAAACTAGTCCATCAGAGGTGCAATCGACAATTCCGTGCCTTCTCCTTGAGTTGTCCACTCAAGGGTACCAGTCTAAAACCGCATAGAAACCTTACTATGTTTAAATTATATATGCATCATGGTCAAACCTAGTCATGTCAGTTATGTTGTCCACATAATGATCCTTTAAGATAGCCTTGTCCAAAGTCCACTAGGTTTCCTTAAAACCCAAACGGGCATCATCACGCTCTGTGCATTTATTTGGAGAACTAAATGTTGCATGCTGATTGTTAATATTAATAGTCGAGTCTGGTGGGGGTAAGGGCCTAACCATATTTGTCCTGCAGAAATATGAGGCACGAAGTCCGCAGATTCGGCATGGTCACTAACATCCACCCCAGATTGCTAAGCTGGTGGAGAGATTTACACTTTAGTGACCAATCCCTCGTTAGAAAATATCTGGGAAATCTACCATCCCTCCTGGAGGTCCAACCTAACAACATGATAATAGAAGCTGCTACGTTATTTTGGTATTATGAAAGGGTCGTGTTCCACTTTGGGGACATCGAAATGACACCTTTGCTAGAGGAGATAGGAGGACTGGCCAGTTTAGTGTGGGAAACTCTGGGTTTGCTAATGCCTGAGAACCACAAAGGCAAGAGTTTCCTTAAAATGATGGATTTGAAGAATAATGCAGAATTGGTATGCCTGAAGGAATGATACATCCCTTTTGACTACCTGTATGAAAGGTATGGTTATAGTAAATTCTATCGTACCTACCCTAACGAGTTAGCCATCACGTCTTTGGGACACATCCATCATAGGGTTTTCGTCTTCACGTTATGCTTCCTGGGTCTGATCGTGTTTCTGATGAATAAAGGGAGAATCCATACCAAGCTAGCTATTGTAACCAAGACCCTAATGGAGAGGATTGGAGGGCAAACATTCAGCATTGTGCCCATGATGATCGGAGACATATACCGAGCCTTAGAGAAGTGTCAACAAGGAGCAAAGCACTTCGAAGGCTGCAATCTACTACTTCAAATATGGGTCATGGAACATCTCCAGAAGGGTGAATACCGACAAGAAATTCAGCGAAGAGACTGGGATGACCACATCGCTTTCCACCATCCAAAGCGAATGAATTACATCCCCGACATGTTCGCTCAGCCTGAGAATTCCAGAGGATGGGTTGAGCTATTTGATAATCTGACTGAAGAACAAGTTTAATGGATGTTCGAGTGGTTTCTGATAGAGGAGTTCATCGCCTGATCCAGAGATGCACCTTTCCTGATACTAATTGGTCTAAGAGGAACATACTCGTACGTCCCTCTTCGAGTTATGAGGTAAGCTGGTAGGAAGCAAGTTATACCCAAGGTCGACAAGATGAAACATTTCAGAGCTGATTTCCAAGACGATGACAGTCCCTACAAGTGACAAGCCCAACATATGTGGCATTGCAAGATCATAATGGGGAAAGATACCATTGATCCAGACAGATATCATGCCGGTTGTACTCCTTTCTATTCTGGTTGGTTGGAATACAATCATGATGGTCTGGGCCAAGCAGGGTTCATTCGAGGTCACAGAATTATAGATGAAAAGGCTAAGGTGCAAGTCAAGTATAACCAGCTGCGCAAAAGGATTCGTGAATGCGAGAGCGAACATCACGAGATACAAGAGTCCAACCAGAAGTTGATTGAGGAATGGAAAGACATGGCTATCAGTTCCAACAAAAGGCTAGGATACTTGGAGCGAGGCATAGTAGAACTGGAGAGAAAGTTTCTCAAAAGGGTTTAAGATTGTCAAAGGGCTAAAGGGATCGAAGGCAGACATCTAGCCAGAGCATACCTATTGTTGGGACTTCGCGAGTTGGGGGACCTATTAGACGGAGCCAAGGATGCCGAATCAGGGGAAGGTCCTTCTGGGACCAAGTATATAGGAGTTTATCTTTTCGCTTTATGAATGTAATAAGGCCAATGGCCATTAGTGACTTTTATTTCTTGTTTATTTAGTGTCGTTTTGCGATTCGTCTATTTCTATCAATAAAATGAGGCATTTAGTATTCTAAGTTCTCCAAATTAATTTGTCGCTAGGTCTATCTTGGGCACAAAGAGGTTCCTAAATTAAGATACGCTTTACATTCCTGAACTATATGTTTAAATATTGTAATACTTTTTATAATATTCACTAACTTGATTACCTTTTGTTTTTATTTTTTGTTTATTTATTCCCCTCCCCAAAGGTTAGTTCATGCATTCTGGCATCGTCATTTTATTTCACAATATTCAGGGCCCTCCACCCACTCCTCCTCTTAGTCTCATTAAAGGAAAGAACAAAGGCAAAATGGAAGACTTGAACAACATTAGGAAGGAGAACACAGTTGTTCGGGTAGAGGCCACTGATGGCCAGGGTGTTCGGGTTCCTAACGAGAATGTGTCGCAACTTGAGCAGAAACTGTTGAAATTCCAAGAAGAGCATGATCAGGTTTAGAATCTCGCAAAGCTGTCTTTTTCCCTCAGCACCCCAGATATCAACTTCCTCAACACTCAAAACCCTACACCTCGTCAAAATATCCCTAAACAGCAGAATCATCCCGCATCTCACCATCACACAGCTCCACCAAAGAACAAAAGCAACACCTATCATACCCCAAACAACACTACACTACTCATCTCAGAACTCCACAAATGACCATTTCCACACTCATACGCCAGGGCACCAAAACACCCCTATCTACGTGGAGACTATGCTACACTCCACCCAACTTATCTCATGCACACATGAGTCTGATGGAAAGGGTATACTTATCAGGAACCTGGCCGAGGATCTTAAGAAATTGACCAGCCAGATTTGAGGCATTGAGGGAAGCAAAGGAATCGAGGGGTTGAACTATGAGGATCTTTGCATACAGCCTAACGTCGAACTCCCTGAGGGGTACAAACCTCCTATGTTCGAAATGTTTGATGGTACGGGTGATCCAATGGTCCATCTGAGGACATACTGTGACAAGCTGGTTGGAGTAGGGAAGGATGAAAGAATCTGCATGAAGCTATTCATGAGGAGTTTGAAAGGAGATGCATTATCTTGGTACATTAGCGAAGATCCCAAGAAGTGGTCAAGCTAGGTAGGGATGGAATCTAACTTTATGGACCGATTCAGGTTTAATACAGAGAACGCACCAGACGTGTTCTATATCTAAAATTTGAAGAAGAAGCCCACGGAGACATTTTGCAAGTATGCTACTCGCTATAGGTCCGAAGCCGCTAAGGTCAGACCCACCTTAGAAGAGGAACAAATGAACAAGTTCTTTGTCTGCAATTAGAACCCATAGTACTATGAGCGGCTGATGATGATTGAGAACCACAAATTCTCCGACATGATCAAATTGGGTGAGAGAATTGAAGAAAGTATCAAAAGTGGTATGGTTACAAACTTCAAGGCCTTGCAAGCCACAAACAAGGCTTTACAGTCCAGTGGTGTGTCCAAAAAAGGGACGTAGGGGCTGTAATGGTTGCACAAAGGACCAAATCTCCTATCAAATACTAATCTTACCCAACACCTCCACTCACATACCAGCCAACTCCAAATTACCAAGAACCCTCACCCTCATACCAAGCTCCACCACAAACTTATCAGTCATCTCCAACTCTTACATATCAACCTACCTCACCCAGATACTCCCAACCCGCTCATATCTACCAAACCTATAATGCTCAACCATCCCACTATCAATCACCCCTCTCCCCTCTCCCTCCTCTCCCGCATGCCAAAATATCCCTAGACCTCGACCTAATTTTGATCACAAACCTCTAAAACAATATACAGCCATCGTTAAACCCATTGACCAGTTGTATGAGAGACTCTAAGTTGTTGGTTATGTCACCCCATCCCTGCTGCAACCCCTGAGAATCTTTCTTAGTGGGTTAACCCAAATAAATCCTGTGCATACCACTCTGGCATGAAAGGTCACACCATTGATGAATGTCATTCCTTAAAAATAAGATCCAGTCTTCGATTGACAACAAGATCATTATGGCAAAAGAACCTGCTCTGAATATCCGCAACAACCCTCTGCCAGACCATAAGGGTGGAGGTATCCACATGATTGAAGTAGAAGATGACTAGAATCCCGAAGGATCAATCGGGTTGATCGCAGAAGATGATAACCCAAAGAAACAAACAATCACCCTCAATCCAATCATAGTCTAGATTTAACCATCTGAGGATGCTGAGGTGAATATGTCTGTACCACTTGAGTTTGAAGCATCATCATCCACAAAGACACCGGCATCAATTAAGGTCGAATTCATGTCTCCAGCAAATGCACCCGCACCATTTGAGGTTGCAGTTTTGCCACCCAAGGCACATGTTCCGTTCGGAGTAAGGATAGCTGCATCAATCCCAGTGGCGATGTCAACCATGATACCATTCCATACAAATGACATACCATGGGACTATATAGCCGAGGCAAGAAGGAAAGACAAGGTCAGGATTGAAGAAACTATTGCAACACAGGGTATGACAAGAACTGGTAGAGTCTATACCCCTGAACATCTAGCTGAATCAAGCAAGCATGCCTCCAACCGGCCACCCCTCATTGAGACAGGTCCGGACAACCTTTGGAGGAAGATATAGGCCAAGGAATATTCAGTCATAGACCAGTTAAACAAGACGCCAGCACAAATATCCATTCTTTCCTTGTTGCAAAATTCTAAGACGCAAACAAATGCTCTATTAAAGGTGCTAAGTGAGGCATACGTACCAAGTAACATCACTGGCGGGGAAATGGCTAACATGGTAGGACAAGTGCTAGAAAGTCATAAGATCACATTCCATGAGGACAAGCTGCCACCTGAAGGGTTAGGGCACAACAAGGCATTACACATCACTATGCAATGCGAATATTATTTCATCACCAGAATCCTAATAAATGGAGGTTACAGTCTTAATATTTGTCCGTTGGTAACACTCAAGAAGCTGGGTAAAGGACTGCAGGAGATAAAATATGGAGCAATGAATGTGAAAGCCTTCGATGGTTCCCATAGGTCCACCATTGGTGAGATTAGTCTATGCCTACAGATGGGACCAACCTAGTTCGAGGTCGATTTCCAGGTGATAGATATACCAACGTCTTACAACTTGCTGCTAGGACGGTCGTGGATTCATGCTATTGGGGTCATAGCATCAATGCTGCATCAGGCAGTAAAGTTCGAATGGAATCACTAGGAAGTGATCATTCACGGCGATGGCAGTAACCCTATATACAGTCGCCAGACCATGGGGAAGAAGGAAACTAGGTGGAGAAACTTACCACCACATCGAACGGGTCAATGCTGTCGACAAAGACAAATGGTGGGATAACAAAATCGAGAGTATACTAAATTCGAGTGGGTACGAACCTGGCAAGGGGCTCGGCAAGAACCTCCAAGGAATATCTAAACCCATAAAACTCAAGAAACATGGCAATACTTTTGGTTTGGGATATGAATACACCTGGGAAGAATTCAACAACTGGTCCCCATTATGGTGTGGTCCTTACTATCCATTAGAGCAGCCAATACCGTATCTGCGAAAAGGAAATTTTTTAGTAAATAAAACAGTGAATAATACTTGGTTTAGCCTTGCTACCCCGAGGCTCGTCGAGCTTTAGTTGTCCTAATGGTCCAATTATTGAGATGTACTCCTCTGCTCACAGCCCGTATGGAAGGGCCTTCCTCCCCCTCCTCCTCGAGAATGACACAACAGTCCATATCATTGTCCTCTAGAAATAAGTTTTTCACTGCTGCAAGTGCTTCTTCTTCATCTGACCCATAAATAATGTCAGCCTGTTGGAAGGTTTCACTACTTCCTTTGTTCTCAACAGGAACCATGCTAATGGCCTTGTTTCTCTTGTTTTTGTGTTTGATTTTCTTAAACTTCTTTGAATCTTTCTTCGTCTTCTTAGATTTCTTTAATGGAGACATATTTTTCAATTTCCGTAATAAGATCTTATATGTTCAAAATAGTTACACAATTTATCAAAAGCATTTTGACTTTTCTCATGAACCAACACTTATTGCTGTCATTTTTCTCTCATTACTTTACTTATACAGCATTACTATTACTTATCTTGATGAACCAATGACTGTGACATGCAATGAGATAGCGCAACAAACGGACATTGATTCATAGGAAGATGACATACCTGACGATATTGTTAATGAAGTTGAGAACTTTGAGAACAGACCTAAGTCCAACCTGGATGAGACTGAGATTGTCAACCTAGGAGATGTAGAAAACAGCAAGGAAACGCGAATCAGCATTCACCTATTGCCATCAGAGAAGAAAGAATATATAGAATTTTTGAAAGAGTATAAGGACATATTCGCCTAGTTATATGATGACATAACTGGTTTGTGTACGTCTATTGTGGCTCACAAACTACCAACCGATCAAATGTGTCCACCGATAAAGCAAAAGCTCAGAAATTTCAAGCCCGATATGAGTTTGAAAATCAAGGAAGAAGTCAACAAGCAGATCAAAGCTAAGGTTCTCAAGGTAGTGGAATACCCGACATGGTTAGCCAACATTGTTCCATTGCCAAAGAAGGATGGGAAGGTTAGAGTCAGTGTCGACTACAAGGATCTCAACCGGGCCAGTCCAAAGGATGACTTCCCTTTGCCGAATATACACATCCTAATTGACAATTGCGCCAAGCGTAAATTATAGTCATTCGTAGATTGCTTCATTGGTTACCATCAGATCTGGATGGATGAGGAAGATGCTGAGAAAACGGCTTTCATTACATCGTGGGGAGTGTACTGTTACAATATGATGTCGTTCAGCCTAAAGAATGCAGGGACCACCTACATAAGGGCCATGACTACCATTTTCAATGATATGATACACAAGGAGATAGAGGTATATGTTGATGATGTTATTATCAAATCCAAGAAGGCCACTAATCACATGGAAGATCTGAGGAAATTCTTTAATAGATTGCGGAGGTACAACCTAAAACTAAACCTCGCAAAGTGAGCATTTGGGGTTCCTGCTGGGAAATTGTTTGGGTTTATTGTGAGTCGCCTAGGAATAGAACTGGATCCATCGAAAGCCAACCACCACCAAAGAACAAGAAGGATTTGATGAGTTTCTTGGGAAGGCTTAACTACATCAGCCGATTCATAACACAGTCTACAGTTATCTATGAGCCAATCTTTAAGATGTTAAAGAAGGACGCCGCTACCAAATGGACTGATGATTGCCAAAGGGAACCGCTGGTTTTAGTCCCGCCCGAGCCAGGTATACCCTTATTACTCTACCTTGCCATGCTGGATGGAGCTTTCGGCTGCGTTCTAGGGAAGCATGATGAAACGGGGAGGAAGGAACAAGTCATCTATTATCTCAATAAGAAGTTCACCCCGTACGAGGCCCGGTATTCTCTATTGGAATGCACATGTTATGCTTTGACTTGGGTAGCTCAGAAGCTGAGACATTACTTTTATGCATATACTACATATCTCATATCAAGGATGGATCCTTTAAAGTACATCTTTTACAAGCCCATGCCCACCGGCAAGCTGGCCAAGTGGCAAATCATGTTGAGTGAGTTCGACATTGTTTACGTAACTCAAAAAGTGGTCAAGGAATAGGCACTGGCGGACCACCTTGCTGAAAACCCCGTGGATGGAGGATACGAACCCCTGAAAACATATTTTCCTGATGAAGAGGTATCATTCATAGGGGAAGACATTGCAGAATCCTATGACAGTTGGAGAATGTTTTTCGATGGAGTAGCAAATTTCAAAGGAGTTGGCATAGGAGCAGTCCTAATATCAGAATCCGGTCAGCATTATCTGGTGACTGCGAAACTCAGGTTCCCCTGCACCAACAATATGGCCGAGTATGAAGCCTGCATCTTAGGACTCAAAATGGCCATTGACATGAACATTCAAGAGATGCTAGTAATTGGAGATTCGAACTTGCTTGTACATCAGGTACAAGGAGAATGGACAACCAAGAACTCCAAGATACTCCCATATCTGCATCATATACAGGAATTGAGAAAGAGGTTCACGAAGACGAAATTCCAGCATTTTCCCAAAGTCCTGAATGAGTTCGCCGATGCAATGGCTACCCTATCATCTATGATACAACATCCCGACAAGAATTTCAATTATTCCATTCCAGTAAAAATCCATGATCAGCCTGCTTACTGTGCCCATGTCGAAGAGGAAGCAGACGAAAAGCCTTGGTTTCATGATATCAAGGATTATTTGGCAAAAGGAGAGTACCCAGAGCTTGCAAATCCTACTCAAAAACGCATATTTCGGAGATTGTCCAACAACTTCTTTCACAGCGGAGGAATCCTGTATAGGAGGACTCCTTATTTGGGATTATTAAGATGAGTCGATGCAAAGGAAGCATCCAGGCTGCTAGAGGAAATTCATGATGGGACTTGTGGTCCACATATGAACGTTTTTGTCTTAGCGAAGAAGATACTCCGGGTTGGTTACTTTTGGATGGCTATGGAAACGGACTGCATCCAGTATGTTCGGAAATGACACTACTATCAGATACATGCAGACATGATAAAGGTACCTCCAAGCGAGATTAACACAACAAGCTCACCGTGGTCATTCACCGCCTGAGGAATGGACGTTATTTGACCAATCGAGCCTGCTGCTTCCAACGGACACAGGTTTATCCTAGTAGCCAACAATTATTTCACCAAAATGGGTCGAAGCAGCATCTTACAGATCAATGACTAAGAAAGTCTTGGTAGACTTTGTTCGCGACCGCATTGTTTGTAGATTCGGGATTCCAGAGTCCATCATCACTGATAATGGCTCCAACCTCAATAGCGACTTGATGAAAGTTGTGTGAAACTTTCAAGTTCAAACACAAGAATTCCACCACCTACAGGCCTCAAATGAATGGAGTTGTAGAAGCAGCCAACAAGAATATCAAGAAGATATTGAGGAAAATGATAGAGAAGAATAAACAGTGGCACGAGAGGTTATCATTTGCTCTACTGGGGTATCGCACCACAGTCCGCACATCAACCGGGGCAACCCCCTATATGCTGGTTTACGGATCATAGACAGTCATTCTCGCTGAGGTGAAAATTCCTTCCCTGAGGATCATACAAGAAGCTGAGCTCGACGACGCAGAGTGGGTAGAAAGTCGTTACGAGCAACTAGCCCTTATAGACGGAAGGAGAATGAATGCAGTCTACCATGGTCAACTCTATCAGAACAAAATGTCCAAAGCCTTCAACAAAAGAATCAAGCCAATATAGTTCACACCGGGGCAGCTGGTGTTAAAGAAAATTTTTCCGCACCAAGATTAAGCCAAGGGGAAGTTCTCTCCAAACTGGTAGGGTCCATATATGGTTCACCGGGTTCTGATAGGAGGAGCCCTCATACTTGCAGAAATGGATGGAGAAGTCTGGCCAAAGCCGATCAATTCAGATGCAGTCAAGCATTACTATGTGTAATCTCTATGCTTCCCTTATATGATGTAAATTGAACTATGCCTAACCTGATTCCCGTTTAAGAGGGGATACGTAGGCAGCCATATGGGTTCGGTCACAATTCAATAAAAATTTCCATTTCCCCCCGCAATTGGAAACTGGGGCAGAATTTTGAGGAGGACCCTCAAAATTCCAAAGTAATTTCAGCCAATTGCCGCACGAGCAGTAGTTACAAATATCCATCCATCAAACTGGGGCAGAATTTTGAGGGGGGCCCTCAAAATTCCATAGTTGGAGAGGTTGCAATGTCCCGCGGTACGTCATAGTCATTGGTTCATCTAAAAGCTATTTTTAATTTATGTCATATTTTAAAAAATCATGCATCATTATTATTAAAACTGCTTTGTTTAGCAATGCTACCACAACGATACCAATGGTATCACCAAATCAAAGTCGAACGAGTCAAGCAAAGCTATCGGGGATACGAACTAAATTTCCCCTTTACAAAACTCACGATTTTTCTTTGGATGCAGGCACTAGGATTGCAAAAACATTAAACATGTTGTACGCCCATGGAACAAACATTGTTCAATAATACGACTCTCCAAACCGTTGCACTTGTCGACATTTGCTATCAGCACACACCAGTGATGTCCCGTATGTCACAATGCTCCCAGTAATCACAATGCCGCAATCTCCTATCAGCAAAGAAAACTCTACTGTCATTTGTTATTTTATTTCTAGCATAAGTCTACCATTCTGCCTTCTAATTTGAATAAGTCTACCATTCTGCCTTCCGAGACTAAACGTTATCTCCATCTGCACTCTGTATTGCATAAGGCTACTATTCTGCCTTTCTATTTGCATAAGGCTACCATTCTGCCTTCCGAGATTAAGATCTACCTCCATCTGCACTCGTATCCTTGCATAAGGCTACATTATGCCTTCCGAGACTAAATGTTGTCTCAATATGCATTTTCTGCATAAGGCTACCATTCCTCCTTCCGAGGTTAAGCTCTACCTCCATATGCATTCATATCCTTGCATAAGGCTACCATTCTACCTTCTGAGACTAAACACTGTCTACATCTGCATTTTATGCATAAGCTACCATTCTGCCTTCCGAGGTTAAGCTCTACCTCCATCTACATTCACATCATTGTATAAGGCTATCATTCTGCCTTCCGAGGTTAAACGCTATCTCCATCTACATTATGCATTGCATAATGCTACTATTCTGCCTTTCTATTTGCATAAGGCTACCATTATGACTTTCGAGACTAATCGCTATCTCCATCTGCACTCTACATTGCACAAGGCTACTATTCTGCCTTCCTATTTGCATAGGGCTACCATTCTGCCTTCCGAGGTTAAGCTCTACCTCTATCTGCACTCGTATCCTTGCATAAGGCTACCATTCTGCCTTCCGAGGTTAAGCTCTACCTCCCTCTACACTCGTATCTTTGCATAAGGCTATTATTTTGCCTTCCGAGGCTAAGCTCTGCCTCCCATTTTCTTCGAAACTAAGTGCCATCTCAAGCACTATTTATTTCGTTTTTCTTACGGGCTAAGCTCTGCCCTTCAATTCACAAGACTAAGCTCTGTCTTGTCCACATCATACTAATGCATCTTTCATGGGCTGAAATATCGCCAACTCATCCAAAGTCATCATCGTTCGAAGGCACAATCTTCATAGACCGAGAATACCATGTCATGGCCTGAGGATCTCTTTCAATCTTTTGCACATCATTATTCAAAGGCGTCATGGTTCGAAGGCACCATTCTCATAGCCCGAGAACATCATTTCATGGCTTGTGAATCCCTTATCATACGCTTCATGGCCCAGAACATTATGGTCTACGGACGTCATCTTAACCGACCAAAGACAACATTCATGGTCCGACGGGAATTTGTATCATGTTTAAATTTATGCATAAGATACGCCTCTATTATTTCTAATTATAGGTAAAGCGATGAGAAACGACCACCCCGGTAGGAGCGGTCCCACTCCGGCTCCCCTAAGCCATATCAAACCTAACCATAACTGTAAACCGTTCACTCACTCGGCCCTAGATATTGCGTCTGTTCTTGAAATGTCTTCATCGGTATACTCCGCCGATGGATCCTGAACTGCATACGACCTGATTCATGTAAAACCAGGGATATGTAGGTAGCTCAAAGGCCAGGGTGTGGCCTAAATCCACTTCAAACCGTTTCGCTCAGTCAAAATTGGCCATCATTTCTTTACCTGGAAACTCTTTCATTCTGCCCGGGTAATGAGGGGCAACTGTTGATACCCAATTTTTTCCTATATATTTTTCAATATGCAAAATACCTTCAAAATAGAACATATATTCATATATAAGCATGTCCAAGTATTTTATTAATTTTCCACAATTTTAAAGGTTTTTAATTGATTTATTTCCCCTTTTTTTATCCATAAAATCCCAATAAATACTTCCAAAATTATTATTTTGATAATTCATCTATTGAATTTTTGTATTTATGCCAAAACATGGCTAAATTAATTTTTACATATTTTTACAATTTCATTTAGCATTTTTAAAGCTAAATTGCATATAATTGCAATATTAGCCATTTTAAGGTTTAATTGTGTTTTATACGCATAAAACTGGATCCTGTATTTTTAAATTGTTAATTACATACTGTAAATCATTGTAGTACCTTAAATTTATTTTCAAAAAACTATTTTATATTCTTTATAAATTAAAAAGGGAAAACTAGCTATTTAAATAACAGCCCCTATTGTATTTCAATTATAGCCAAATCAAGACCCAATTCCCAGCCCAATTTTTATTCAAAATCGGACTCTAACCCAGTTGAAAACCCACCAAACCCAAGCCCAAACCGGATCCACACCTACCCCATTCAATCTTGACCGTTGATCATTCAGATCAACGGTCCCCATTCACCCTTCCATAATTAAACCCAAACGACCCCCTAACCTATTTCATTTCCCACCAACCCTCCACCCTTGAATCCGCTTCCTCTCCAATTCTCTCTGCAACCTCACGCAAACCCTAGCCGCCGCCACCCTAATCCCCTTCAATCCCCGCTCAATCCATGGACTCCCATGCCTGTTCGAGACTTATACTGGTCTCCTATGTCTCCTAGTGGCCCACTTTTGTGATTTCATGGACAGATCTCGAAGATATCTGGTCCAGTCCTTGCTCAACATCTATCCATGATCTTTTTCCGGCCATCCATGGCATTTCGAGCCTGATTCATGGCTTTTCTGGCTAGATTGGTAACTTTTTAATTTTTTTTTTCACTTTTCTAGGTTCCCTGAAACCCCAACCTTTAAGATTTTCCGATTTTTCTTTCAGATCTGACTTAGATTTGTATACATTATGAACCTCTTAATGTTTTCCCAAAGGTTTCGACGATTTGTTTTTTTAAATGACTCTTTGTCTTCAAAGATTAGGGTTTTCTTAATCTCTTCTCCTCTGATTTTTAGTCAAAAGGGTTGACTAAGTATATTATCATTGGTAGGCTATGGAAGTTTTCAAGATATCATTCGGATCAAGGAGAGCCTATAATCACATCTGAAGTCAAATTACACTTAGGATTTCACCTAGACAAACATTCAGGGCAAGCTCTAGACTAATGGCTCAGGACTTGGACTTGCAATTCAAATTCTCACCACACAAGCTATGGGATTGCTAAAGAGATAGAGTCGGGGGCCCACAACAACCTTAGCTAAGATTCGAGCAACACAATGGTCCCAAAAAACCACTTGATGATTATCGACCAACACAAGAGTCTCAAGGTCACTACTTTTACCATCCTATACACAACAATTTGTTTTTGACCATAGGATCAAAGGCAAATGTGTTAGGCCTAAGTGACGCTTTGCCTGAGGTACCATTACTCACTAGCTACTATTTACACAAAAAGCAAAAAGAAAACAAACTCAAACCCTTAAGAAGGTTGTCATGCCATCCATCATCGGAAAGAGCCACCCGGTTCACACAAATTCCACCTTTGGAAAGAACTGTGGCATTAAGAAAACCAAAGGCTTATTGCACGCAAAGCAAAAACTCAAAACAAGAAGCTACGAATATAAAATAAGATGCTATGAAAAGAAAAATGCGGTAAGTAAATGAATATATACAAGAGGGGATTTAGTCGAATATACATAAGGGAGACTGAATATATACATTAGAACGTAACTTTATATACATACCAAAAGTAAAAAGTACAAAAATTGCAATAAAATGATAAAATTATGTGCATACCAAAAGTAAAAAGAAAGCATAAAAAGAAAGTAATGTCATATATATAGTCATCCAAATAGGACTACCCCTCAAATCAAAACTAGCATTGTCCTCAATACTAACTAAACAAAATAACCACAAGAAAAGATAGAAAGGAAAAAGAAACTCCCTATTGGCCCTCCGTCTGCATGGAATCCTAAGTCTGGGTCCATGGGTCCTCGGGAACCTGTGACTGGCTCCCTGTTATCTGTGTCTCCACTAGGACTTGGGCCTGTACTAAAATCTGGGGCTGACTAGAGGAACTTCGTTGCAGGTCCTCCAAATCTATAATAGCATTATCAGTACGTGGAAGCACCCTCTTCCTCTTGGGAGGCCTCTCTGTCTCTTGCTCTGGCTAGGGCTGGGCTGCTGGAGCCGGGTCATGCAATAAAAGATCCGGAGACAAGTGATCAACCTTCAACCTCTCTACCTCCACCCTTAACTCCTTCATCGACTTCTTTGAAGCACGAGTCTTTCTCATTTTCTTTGCCTCCTTAGCAAGCTCATTCAATGCCATTCCATGAGAATCAACAGCATCCATGATCAATTTCTGGTTCTTTAGGAGCTTCTTCTAGTTGACTAGAAGCTTCTTGAGAGTGTCATCCACTAACTGTGGGACCTGTGGCTGAGGAGGTGCAGACTGGGCTGCCACCGAAGGAGAAAGTACAAACAGCTTAGAAGTTGTTGTCTGCATCCAGTTGTTGATACTGGCAAGGGTCTAGCTCAGGCGGTGGGTAGTCAAAGGATATGCTACGGATGAGGGGATATCTGGAGTTGTAGAAGTGGAGGGTCCTAGGGCCATGTCTGGTGTGGCTGAAGGAGGCTGAGTAGGAGCCACTACTACAACTGGCTCGTCGGACTAGCCAGTTGAAGTAGTGGCTTTGCCATTAGGGTCCTTGGGGTTGTCAGGACCCTTGGTGCTGTACTAGGAGAATGGTGCCTTTACTTTCACTTTCACATCAAATCTCCTCTTCTCCACGTCTAGATCCTCAAAGTGCATGGTCAAGAAATTGGGGAAGGGGTAGGATCTATCAACTTTGTTCACCACCCATGTAATTACCCTGGACATCACATTCCCTATGTTGATAGGGTACCCCGCCATGATCTATGCCACCAATATAGTCTGGGAAATAGGAAGTAAGTTGTCGTGAGTGGTGGGGCCTAGCCTGCTACAAACAAATGTTTCGCAACCTTTTGCTTCAAAGTTAAGGGTTCTCCTCAGAATTTGTATTCCCGCTGTCAACCATGCTAGGGTGGTAGCCGGGATTGCCAAGTACTCAGCTAGCCATGGACGGGCATCCTCCCCCAAAGCTACCTTGTCTTTTTACAAGGTCTCATCCTCCTCTGGGAAGCCCAGATAGTAATTTATCATTTTTTCCATCAAACTTTACCTTTATATTTCGCACCTTAGTCACTTTTGTGCCCTTTTTGATGTGGGCAACATTGGTGTAGAACTCCTTGACTAAGTGCTCATTGTCATCCTCCACGTGGCCTATGAAGTAGTCCCAGCCTGCTCTCTCTCTCTCTCTGAACTGCCTCAACATATTGGGGTTGTGAGGCAAAAGCTCATGTGTGATAAATTTCCGCTCAGGTATTAACTTTCTCTCAAGCCACCATTCTCTAAACTTGTGGTAAGCCACTTCACTCATAAGCATGTCTTGCCATGCCTCCGAATTCCTAGTTCTCTCTACCCCTCCTACTTGGGGCTCACCCCCTCCTACTTCTTCTCCTTATTCTTCTGCGGGATCCTCCCCGGATAGTGAATCTGTAGGTGAGGTAAAATATTCATTGCCACTGTTTGTAGTTGAGCCCTCAGACTACTCAGAAGATATGTGCACTGATGCTTGGGTAGTAGGAGAGCCCGGAGGTGTATCCCTCAATATATTCCTCTCCATCCAGTCAGGAACATATTCTGGCACGGAGTCTGAGTCGGACGCCTCCTGGGAGGGCACATACTCTCTCCCCGAGTGGTCAATAGCTTTATCAGCAGCCCTTATGATCTTTCTGGTGTCTTTGATGGCTTGCCAGGCTTGCGGGGTCAATCTAATCATGACTCGTCCCCTATACCGGGAGGACTCTCCTTTCCCTTTCTGTTTATCGCCTATGCCTCTTGATTTCACCATTATCTGGAAAGGACATTCAGTTGAGCTTTGTTAGTATCAGCAGAGTCAGTGAAGCATTGCAGAATAATATTGCAGACAGTCAGAATTGTAGACTGCGGACCGCACAAAATGAAGTGCAGCCACAAAGAAACTACCATGGACTGCACAAAATGCATCGCGGTCTGCACTGAGGTGTGGATAAGACAACCCACTCTCTGATTCTAGGCATTGCAGACCGCACAAAATGTATTGCGGTCCGTATTAAGGCACCACGGACCGCACAAAATCCAACGCGTATGCGGTCCTCAATTATCAGCTTTCAGAAGTTTCACCACCGTGATCCGCACAAAATAGCATTGCGGACCGTACAAAAGTACCGCAGACCGCACAAAATCCACCGCGGTCCGCGGTAAGTTGTACACAGCAACACCAATCTAGGTTTTCAATTTTTCACATTTTTAGTCAAATTTTTCACCTATTATTGATCCCCTAGGTGTTGAATCAGTTTTTTTAACTAATTAGTCCTAATTTAAAAATGATTAAACAAACCTACGATATAGAATTGAAAGAAAACGGGAGAAAAAGATGAAAAACTACGAAAAATAAAATTTAAAAGAAAATAACAAAGTTATATAACTAAGACGAAATTAAAATTACCAGAAGTGAGATACAATGTTGATTAACGAGACTTAGCAGCTGAATTCAAGCAAGTATGGGTGATGAACAGTACTTTTTTTGCCTTTGAGACCAAAGGATCGAAAAGTTTGAAATGAGGGTCTCAGGTCCTATTTATAGAAAAAAGAACTGGGGCCCATCTCACCTACCCACCGCAAACCACAAAAAAATGGCACCACGGTCCGTGGTACTCATAATCAATAGGCATTGAGGAGATGTCCACTGCGGACAGTAAGAAATACAATGCGGCCGCAATGGTCCTCCGCGGACCGCACAAAATGTGTTGCGCTCGCGGTAGAAAACTTAATAGACTCCTCATTTTTTACCAATCAACTCTGCGGCACGCATTGAATTTTTGCCCCCGCAATTAGGCCTTAGCGGCCGTACAAAATGCATTGCGGCCGCAGTGCAAACTTCAGAGAGTGTGCATTTTGCCAACTTAGTCTTGCACTGCATCAAAAAAATCCTAAAGCAACTCACAACCAGTTACTTCAAAAGTAAATTCTATACTACAAAGAAAATCAAAGAAAAACAAAAAGGACACATGGGTTGCCTCCAAAGAAGCGCTTGATTTAACGTCGCGGCACGACGCATGTTACCATCAAATCACTTTAGACGGAGCAGTGCCACCAAGTGGTTGTCATCAATCTTGCCCAGGTAGTGCTTGACACTGTGCCCATTAACTCGGAAATCCTCTCCATTTTTGTTCTTCAAGTCAAGTGCACCAAACGAAGTCACAAATACCACTTCAAAAGGTTCATTCCATTCCGACTTAAGCTTTGTAGAAAACAGACGTAACCGAGAGTTGAACAAGAGAACCAAATCACCCACTTTGAACTCCTTGCCACGAGCATATTTATCATGAAGGTACTTCATCTTGTCCTTGTACAAGGACGAACTGGAGTAAGCGTGGAATTGGAATTCATCAAGTTCATTAAGCTGCTCCATACGAAGATTTGCTACCACATCCCATTCAAGATTCAGCTTCCTCAAAACCCACATGGCCTTGTGGTCTAACTCAACTGGTAGATGGAAAGCTTTACCAAACACCAACCGATACGGAGGCATACCAATTGGATTATTGTAAGCAGTCCTATAAGCTCATAGAGCATCATCCAATTTCTTTGACCAATCGGTCCTATTTGCATTGACCGTCTTTGACAATATACTCTTGATTTCCCTGTTTGAGACTTCAAATTGGCCACTCGCTTGAGGATGACAAGGAGTAGAAACTTTGTGATTGACACCATACTTTGCAAGCAATGTGTCAAAAGCTCTATTACAAAAATGAGACCCCCATCACTTATGATTGCACGAGGAGTGCCAAACCTTGTAAAAATGCTTTTCTTGAGAAACACAACAACACTCCGGGCCTCATTGTTGGGTAAAACCACGACTTCAACCCACTTTGAAACATAGTCAACTGCCATAAGAATGTATGTGTTCCCACACGAGCTAACAAACGGGCCCATAAAATCAATGCCCCATATATAAAAATATCAACTTCAAGAATGCTACTGAGAGGCATCTCATCTTTCTTCGAAATTCCACCCGCTATTTGACATTTGTCACATCTCTTCACAAGTTCACTCGCATCTTTGTACAAAGTTGGCCAATAAAACCAACAACTAAGAACTTTTGAAGTCGTCCTCGCTCCGCCATGATGGCCACTATAGGGAGAGTAATGACAATCCTCTAAGATACACAATTTCTCCTCCTCCGGGACACACTTTCGGATCACACCATCCGTGCAAATCTTGAGCAAGTACGGCTCATCCCAATAGAAATCCAAATTATCCTATTTGAGCTTCTTCATTTGGTTAGAAGAGAGCTCACACGGGATTATACCAGTCACAAGGAAATTAGCAACATCCGCAAACCATGGCATACCATTCACCGACACCGAAAGGAGTTGTTCGTCAGGAAATGAATCATTGGTCTCTAGGCCATCACGAGGCCTCCCCTCCTCCTTCAAGCGGGACAATTGGTCCACCACTTGGTTTTCACTAACCTTCTGGTCCACAATCTCCAAATAAAACTCTTGAAGTAATAAGACCCATCGCATCAGTCTAGCTTTGGAATCCTTCTTTGTCATCAAGTACCAGAGTGTGGCATGATCAGTATGAACTATGAACTTGGAACCATAAGATACGGCCGAAATTTCTCCATCGTGGACACAATAGCCAAAAGCTCTTTATCAATCACCGTGTAGTTCGCTTGAGCATCATTCATTGTCTTGCTCGCATAGTACACCGGATGAAACATTTTGTTCACTCTTTGACCCAAGACCGCCCCAACCGCAACATAGCTCACATCACACATGAGCTTAAAAGGCAAGCTCCAATTGGGTGCAGTAATAATAGGAGTGGTGGTCAACTTGTGCTTGAGAAGTTCAAAGGCTTACATACATCTCTCATCGAACACGAACTTGGCATCTTTTTCCAATAACTTGCATAAGGGATTTACTACCTTCGAAAAGTCTTTGATAAATCTCCGGTAGAACCCCACATGCCGAAAAAAACTTCTAACTCCCTTGACAGAGGTAGGGGGAGGGAGCCTTGAAATCACATCAATTTTTTCTTTGTCCACCTCTATACTATGCTTTGAAATTTTATGCCCAAGACTATGCCCTTCTAAACCATGAAGTGCCATTTCTCCCAATTAAGAAAAAGATTGGTTTCTTCACAATGGGCCAACACTCTATCAAGATTTTTCAAACATTCATCAAACGAATCACCAACAACACTAAAGTTGTCCATGAATACCTCCAAAATATCTTCCACCATATCAGTGAAAATGGCCATCATACACCGCTGGAATGTAGCCGGTGCATTACACAACCCAAAAGGCATCCTAGAAAAGGAAAAGGTGCCATATGGACAAGTGAATACGGTCTTCTCCTGATCTTCCGGAGCAATCAAGATTTGGTTGTATCCAGAATACCTATCAAAGAAACAGTAAAAGGTACGCCCAGCAAGTCGATCTAACATCTAATCAAGAAAAGGCAATGGAAAGTGATCCTTGCAGGTCAGTTTATTTAACTTGCGGTAGTCCATGCATACCCTCCACCCGGTGACAGTCCTGGTATGAATCAACTCATTTTGTGAATTTGCAACCATGGTCATGCCACACTTCTTCGACACACATTGCATCGGCAAAGTCCAAAAGCTATCAGAGATGGGGTACACAACTCCGGAATCCAACCACTTGATCACCTCCTTTTTCTCAACTTCTTCCATTGCCTTATTAAACCTCCTTTGATGTTCCAAGGAGGGCTTTGCATCATCTTCTAGAATAATCTTGTGCATACAGAATGATGGTCTTATCCCCCGAATATTAGGTAAGGTCCATCAAATTGCCTTCTCCGCTTTTGAAGCACCGCCAATGTGGAATCAACCTGCATGTTAGTAAGACAAGAAGAAAGAATAACTGGAAAAGTTGAACTAGGGCCTAAGAATTCATACCTGAGGTATGGAGGCAACGACTTCAACTCCAACACCGGAGGTTCCTCGATTGAAGGTTTTGTTGGTGGAGTCATCATATTCTCAAGATCCAAAAAGAGTTTCCTAGGCTCATAAAAGTAAGAGCCCATTCCATGTAAAGCATTCACACACTCCACTCGGCCTTCATTGTCATTTATATCAAGATTCAACAATACCGCCTCTAGAGGGTCCTCCACATTGATCATTGCACTGGTATCATTGTGACGACCCGGATGGTCATCTTTAGAATTAACGCCCCTATCCCCTATTAACTTCTTTTCCCAAGTTTATTTTAGCTATTTTGATTTGCCGGGATGTTTAGTTTTGAGTTTTGGATAGTTTTGGGACCCTTAGTCCCTAAATGAGAGCTTAAGTGTTGGAAAGTTGACCGTAGTCGAAACAGTATGAAGACAGCCTTGGAATGGAAATTCGATGGTTCTGTTAGCTCTGTTGGGTGATTTTAAGGTAAGGAGCGTGTTCGGATTGTGTTTGGGGGTCCGTAGCTAATTTAGGCTTGAAATGCCGAAGGTTGAATTTTTGAAGTTTCCGGTTCGATAGCGAGATTTTGATCCGAGGGTCGAAATGGAATTTTGAGAGTTGCAGTAGTTCCATTGTGTCATTTTGGATGCGTGTGCAAAATTTTAGGTCATTCGGACGAGGTTTGATAGACTTTTTGATCGAAAGCGTATTTTGAGAAATTTGGAGTTCTTAGGCTTAAATCCATGGTTAATTCGGGGTTTCGATGTTGTTTTAGGTGTTTCAAGGATTGGTACAAGTTTGGATAGTGGTTTGTGACTAGTTGCTACCTTTGATTGAGGTCCCGGGGGCCTTGGGGTGAATTCAGATGGTTGATGGAAGGATTTGGAGTTAAAGTTTTGCTGTAGCAGCTGGTCTTCTGTCATAACCGCACCTGCGGTTTGGATTCCGCAGGTGCGAAGCCGCAGAAGTGGCATAGAGATCGCAGAAGTGGAATTTGGGAATTCTTTAGGAACTGCAGAAGCAGTACCGCATCTGCGGACAGGGAGTCGCAGATGCGGAAGCTGGCATTTAAGTGGAAGTCGCAGATGCGATGAAGTCTCCGCAATAGCGGGTGCGCAGATGCGATCCCAGGGTCGCAAATGCGAAAATCGCTGGGCAGAACATATAAATAGTTGCCTTCGCAAATTTGAGCTATTCTTTCACCATTTTCATCCGGTTTTGAAGCTTTGAGAGGGATTTTTTAGGAAAACAAAGGGGAATCACTTGGAAGTAACATCCTTGACCTCATAACTCGTTTTGATGTGATTAAAGACCTAATTAGTGGTGAAAAATGGGTAATTAAGGCTTGAGTTTAAGACACCTTTAAATGAGGATTTTGGGGGTCAGTTGGACTCCTATTTCAGTGTTCTTGTTATGTATAGACTCGTGAGAGTATGAGGTTTCTAAAAATGTAAATTTCACCCAATTCCGAGACATGGGCCCAAGGGGCATTTTGGTTATTATATTTCGCGTATTAGCTTAGAATTTAATTGTAGAATCAGTTACTTGAAGTGTTATTTATATTACGCAATTGAATTGAATAGATTTGGGTCATTTGGAGTCGAGTACTCGTGGAAAAGATGTGGTGTCGGGTTGATTTTTGAGTTGGTTCAAGGTAAGTGGATTGTCTAACCTTGTGTGGGGACCTTCCCCTTAGGATAATATATATATATATATATATTGAAATGACTTGTACGTAAGGTGACGAGCGCATACTTGAGCTAATTGTTGACAATCCAGTTTTACTTTAAGTATTTCAATTGAGTTCCTTTTTCCTGCTTTATTCTACTTACGAGTTTAGCCTGTTGTTAGTTTAGAAAAGCATGTTTAGTTGACTTAATTGCCTATTTGCTTAAACTGCATTAATTGCATTACGTGAAGTATGTTAGGCTAGAATTAACTGTTTACTTGATACAGAATTTAGCATTTAATTGAGTATCCTTGTGTTGCTTCGGTGTGTTTTAATTTGGGACTACGGGATAACATCCCCGGAGATCCCCTGTACCTATTTATGATTTGGACTAAGGTGCGGGATACCAGGAGATCCTTGGCACGTATATTAAGGATACCAAGAGATCCTCAGGGTACCAAGAGACCACCTTGTATACATAGAGGATACCAAGAGATCCTCGGGATACCAAGACATCCCCCGGTTATCATCCTTGCTATGAGTGGTATTTCCTTTTATCTCTGTTTCCGTTATCGTACTCTTATTATGTTGTATAGATTCTTACTATAGATTCTCAAATTTTACTGCCTATCTTATCCTGTCATTTTTATTATTTATTTAACCTCAGTAGGGCCCTGACCTTCCTCTTCACTACCCGACCGAGGTTAGGCTGGGCACTTACTGAGTACCGCTATGGTGTACTCATGCCCTTTTTGCGCATGTTTTTCATGTGCAGATCCAGGTTCTTCTACTCAGGCCTACCATTCTTGAGGGAGGCGTCTGCTTTAGAGACTTCGAGGTACATCTGCTGCATCCGCAGACCGAGGAGTCCCTTTCTATTCTAGTTGTTAAACATTTCCCTTCTGTATTTTTCTTTCTTTTTAGATATTCTAGAGTTAGACTATTAGATATTCCAAAGGGTTATGTTCCCGTGAGTTTCCGGGTTTTGGGGTAGTGTATTTGGTTTGAGAATGTTGTGTTGTTTATGCCGAGCGGCATTATAACTACTATTTCCACTTCAGTTATTTTGGGTTGATTCATTCTTTTGTGAGTTTAGTTTATTTTTACGTACTTGTTAGGCTTACCCACATGTGTTAGTTCATGCCATATATTAGTTAACATAAATACAAGAAGGAATTATCTTTGAGATGATAAGAAGTCAATCCTATTGGTCTTAAGTGATACAAGAGTGTATAAGGGTGATTAACAAGTATTAGAAGTTAAACGAATCAAGGATGTTGTAACTCGTATTTTCAGGTAATCTAGCGGTGCTTAATACACTCAAGAGGTCATTTATTAAGGTATTTTAATCATATAATATCCGTATCATAAGTCTTGAAGTCAAACGAGTTATGAAACAAAAGTCGACAAAAGTTGTCGCAACTTAGGTTCATAATTTTACTTAAACATTAGGTCAAATGTTTCTAATCTTTTATCATAATTTAAAAGGAATTACGAGGTTATCTACCAACAAAATTAAAGATCTATGAGTCTAGTTTCCAACTCATTAAACCGTTCATCGATACGATCTCGGAGTAGAGAGATATTCGCGTTTTCGCGAGACTGCGCCAAGCACCTCTCTATGGGGCCCACTAAGGCGGTTTAAGATATTTGGACCTATATAGGATGCCTCCAACCCGTTTTAAGTCATTTCTTCTCACTATTTTCAGACCTTAGAACCCTAGGAACATCCTCTCAAGGTTCTCTCAAGATTCAAGACCCAAAAAAAGGGCAAACAACACAAATCAAGTGTCGGGAATTCCGTGGCGCTAGTAAGTCTCTTGTTCTTCTTGTTGTTGCTCATTTTTGTGTCGTTCCAGCTCGTGTGGGAGGTTTTTTTAAAGGGTTTATGTTCTGTAAATACTCCCTCATGTTCTTAATATCAATCCTAGGTGATTTCAAGCCTTCTAAAGTGATTCTAGTGCCGAAAAACACTAATTGATCGCTAGTTTTGCTTTTTTGTTGTTGTGGCAGCATTGGAGGGATATTTCATGGAAATTTAAGGTCAAATTGGAGTTGTTCTTTCTGTATAAAGGTAAGGAACCTCTTACTCTATATGTATTTAAGATTATTCAAGTTGCGGCTAAGCCATTGAAGCTAGAACTTGTGAAATATATATCGAAAGGCTTGGTAGTAATGTTATTGTTTTGTGGACTGTTTTGCGTTGTTGTTGGGCTGCGTATTTTACTACTATCTTGTGGAGTTTTGGAGGAGGAAGGGTGTGGAGAAACACCATATATATGTAGGGTTATGGGCTGATAGTTATTCGTAACATTTCCAGGTTGTTTGACACGACTACGGTGGTCGTCGTATGTATGGAGTGATTAGGCTGTGTGTGGACTATTTTGGGAGGCTCAATATGTTTATTATTGATGTTGTTTGGGCTGTTTGGTGACTGTTTTGAATGGTGTGAGGTCATATATATAGGGGAGGTGCTGTCCGTTTCATCGTAAAATAGGTTGTGGTCGATACATAATAGTTATGACGCTTAAATGATAACGATAGTATCGTTTCTCTTATTGTAGACTAAGGAGTTTTGACAATTGCATAGCTTGAGATTGGGGCAGTATATACAAGGTATGTGAGGCTATCCCTTTCCTTCTTTTGCACGACTCCGATTGTACATAATGTAATGAACGAGCTTCCAAGATACTCTACTCTTAGAAGCTAGCAGCACTTACATTGTTTTCCCTCTTATGGAACGATTGATGTTAATGTTGCTTCTCTTATTCTTATGTTATCAATGTTGTTGGTACTTCCTAATTCTTATAAGGTTCATAGTGAAGAGTTAGTCCTAATAACGTGTACAGAGGATACCGACCTTACGTCACTCCGAAAGGTTTAGAATGTGATTCCATGAGTCGAGCATGCATTATATATATGTATCTATTTTACTCTACCGAGCCACGCTATAGTTGGCCGGGTACGGCACCTATTGTGCAACCACTGATCAGTTGGGTTTTACCGAGCTCCACGTGGCCGGGTACGATTCTACCGAGCCTTATGATGGCCGGGTACGTTTTTTTACCGAGCCTATTATGGCCGGGTACGATATGATGATGATGATGCCCACAGAGGCGAATGCTTTAAAGGTTTATGTATTTATACATATGTATCATGCATTTCATGTAAGTAGCCCTCAGAGGTACTAAGATGTTACAGGTTGTATATTCTCTATCCTTGCTTACATTACTAATCGTATTTATGGTTCCTTGCCTTACATACTCAGTACTTTATTCGTACTGACGTCCTTTTATTTGTGGACGCTGCATGTCGTGCTGCAGGTCCTGATAGACAGGCAGGTGCAGCTTCCCCACTACAGTAGACTGTCCAGTTCAGCGGTGATTGGCGATATCCCTTCTCCGGACTTGCCTTGGTCTTGGTATGCATTTTTGTTATAGACATTATGGGTATGTCGGGGCCCTGTTCCGGCTATTTTGCAGCACTTATGTTCTTTTAGAGGCTCATAGACAGGTGTCGGCTCATGTATAGTTTGGTATGCCTTGTCGGCTAGTTTTTGTTGTATAGTCTTTCATAGTAGCGTGGTAGCTCATACCTTATATGTAGTTTCTTGATTGTCTGGTCATCCCCTGCTATGTATGTTCATGCCGTCATATTTTATTGCTGGTTGTCCATGATCCAGGTCTACCATTTATATTGATCTCGTCAGCCCTAAAAGATAATAATGAAGGTTAGATGAAATGTACGTTGGTGCTCGGCAAGTGTGGTCGGGTGCTAGTCATGGCCCTCCAGTTTGGGTCGTGACAAACTTGGTATCAGAGCAAGTCTGTCCTAGGGGTTGTCTATGAGCCGTGTCTAGTAGATTCTTGATTATGGATGTGTAGCGCGCCACATTTATAATCAGGAGGCTACATGACATCTAGGGTTGTTACCTTCTTCCTGAATCTAGATCGTGCGTAGAGTTGAGTCGTAAGTGTTCGTCTCTAATATTCACCTTGTTTTTTTCAGTGATGCCTTCGACTAGGAAGCAAACGATTAGTAGACGGCTTGATACAGCAGCGGGAGAGGGTACCAGTCAGGTGCCCCAAGTCAGAGCAGGACAAAGTGAGGCTCAGAGTGAGATGCCCTCTCATACCTCATCTACTCCATCTCCTCCAGAGGATATTAGAAGGCACCCAGCACCTCCAGTTCCTCCGTCTGGCACTCCAGACCAGGATATGCGGAATGCTTTGCAGTTATAGACTAGCTTGGTAGTTGCTCAGGCTCAGAGGCAGAATACAGGTGCTGCTGAGAAACCAGTTAGTACAAGAGTTCGTGATTTTATTAATTTAGACCCTCCAGTGTTTACCGGATCAGACCCCAAGGAGGACCCACAGACTTTTATTGACCAGGTTCATCGTACACTTCGGGTTATGCATGTTAGTGATACAGAGGCAGTAGAGTTGGCTTCTTATCGGCTACGGGATTTAGCAGTTCTCTGGTATGATAGTTGGGAGAGATCCAGGGGTCCGAACCCTCCTCCAGCTGTGTGGAAGGAATTTTCTGAGGCCTTTCTTCGTCACTACTTGCCAGTTGAGATACGACGAGCTAGAGCTGATAAGTTCTTGAACCTTAGACAAGGTAATATGAGTGTGCGAGAGTACAGTATGCAGTTTGATTCTTTGGCAAGGTATGCTCCCCATATGGTGGCCGAGATGAGTGATAGGGTGCATATGTTCGTGAATGGGTTGGGACCACATCTGATAAATGAGTGTACGACAGCCTCCTTGGTGGAGGGCATGGATATTTCCCGTATTCAAGCTTATGCCCAGACCCTAGAGGATCGTAAGCGCCAGCAGAGGGCAGTTAGGGAGCAGGATAGGGGCCAGCATAAGAGGGCGAGATTTGCAGGGTATTCTGATGACTTCAGAGGCCGCATCAGGCCACAGTTTTCGAGGAGTTCGGCGCCACCTGTAGCTAGTGCTCCTCCACAGTTTCAGAGGCCTCGATATGATCGATCCTATTCTGGTCCAGGTCAGAGTTCGCGGGCATCTGGCTCGCAACATCACAGGGATACTAGTCAGATGAGACCCCCAACACCACATTGTGATCAGTGCGGCAAGGCCCACTTTGGACTGTGTCGTCGAGGTTCTGATGCATGCTATTCGTGCGGGCAGCCTGGCCATATGATGCGGGATTGTCCTAATAGAGGAGGTGATGGTATGGCTCAGCCGACTGGATCTGTGTCTGGTTCTTCCTCATCAGTTCGACCTCCAGCACGGGGTTTTCAGCAGTCGACAGGTCGTGGTAGGGGTAGAGGTGCAGTGCCGAGTTCGAGTGGTGCTCAAAATCGAACCTATGCTTTAGTAGGTCGGCAGGATCTCGAGTCGTCTCCAGATGTTGTTACAGGTATTATATCTGTGTTTTCTTATGATGTATATGCACTGATTGATCCGGGATCTACATTATCATATGTTACACCCTTTGTGGCTAATAAGTTTGGCATTGAACCTGAATTGATAAGTAAACCCCTTGCGGTATCTACTCCGATAGGAGATTCTGTGATTGCTAGAAGGGTATATAGAGGTTGCACTGTGATGATTTGTAGTCGTCAAACCTCGGCAAATTTATTTGAGTTAGAAATGGTTGATTTTGATGTGATAATGGGAATGGACTGGTTGGCCTCATGCTATGCAAATGTTGACTGTCGTACGAAGATGGTTAGGTTCCAATTTCCGGGTGAACCCGTCATTGAATGGAAAGGGAACATTGCTACACCGAAAGGTAGGTTTATTTCCTATCTTAAGGCAAGGAAAATGATCTCAAAAGGTTACATTTATCATCTCGTTCGCGTTAGGGATGCGGAGGCGAAACCGCCTACTTTACAATCAATCCTTGTGGTCAACGAATTCCCAGATGTTTTCCCAGATGAACTCCCAGGCCTTCCTCCTGAAAGGGAGATTGAGTTTAGCATTGATGTGTTGCCTGACACTCAACCGATCTTTATTCCTCCATACAGAATGGCCCCGGCAGAGTTGCGAGAGTTGAAGGTGCAGTTGAAGGACTTACTGGATAAGGGCTTTATTAGGCCTATCACTTCACCTTGGGGTGCACCAGTCCTATTCGTGCGGAAGAAAGACGGGTCATTACGGATGTGTATCGACTATCGACAGTTGAATAAGTCTACTATAAAGAACAAGTATCCACTTCCAAGAATTGATGACCTGTTTGACCAACTCCAGGGTGCCAAGTATTTCTCCAAGATTGATTTATGTTCAGGGTATCATCAGGTGAGGGTTAGGGAGAAGGATATTCCAAAGACGGCCTACCGGACAAGATATGGGCACTTGTTCTTGTTGATGTCGTTCGGGCTAACAAATGCCCCGGCAGCTTTTATGGATCTCATGAATACTATATTCAGGCCCTATCTTGATGTGTTCGTGATTGTATTCATTGATGACATTCTAGTGTATTCTCGTTCGGAGGCGGAACATGCGGGCCACTTGCGGATAGTATTACAGACGCTTCAGGATCGTAAGTTATATGCTAAGCTCTCCAAATGTGAATTCTGGCTGAACTCAGTAGCATTCCTTGGCCATGTGATATCTGATGAGGGTATTAGTGTCGACACTCAGAAGATCGATGCAGTAAAGAATTGGCCGAGACCTACAACACCATCAGAAGTCCGCAGCTTCCTAGGGCTAGCAGGATATTATAGGCGGTTTGTAGAAGGATTTTCCTCTATATCATCACCATTGACTAAGTTAACACAAAAAGCTACCAAATTCCAGTGGTCTGACACTTGTGAACGTAGTTTTCAGGAGTTGAAGAATCGATTGACATCTGCACCAGTGCTCACTCTTCCTGAAGGAACAGAAGGTTATGTGGTATATTGTGATGCCTCAGGTATAGGTTTGGGGTGCGTATTGATGCAGCGTGGGAATGTGATTGCTTATGCATCAAGACAATTGAAGAAGCATGAAAAGAATTATCCAACCCATGATTTGGAATTGGCTGCAGTAATATATGCTTTGAAGATATGGCGGCACTACTTATACGGCGTCCATGTTGACATCTACACAGATCACAAGAGTTTACAATACATCTTCAAGCAGAAAGAGTTGAATTTGAGGCAGCGTAGGTGGCTTGAATTATTGAAAGACTACGACGTCGAGATATTGTATCATCCCGGTAAAGCCAATGTTGTGGCAGACGCTCTCAGCCGTAAATCAATGGGAAGCTTAGTACATATTGAGGCAGGTAGATGGGGGTTGATTAAAGAGCTTCATCAGCTAGCCAATATGAGAATCAGATTGTTAGACTCTGATGACGGAGGTGTTACTGTACAGAATACATCAGAATCATCTTTGGTAGCCGAGGTAAAAGCACGACAATATGAAGATCCTATCTTAGTACGATTAAGAGAAAGCATTCAACAGTGTAAAAGTATGGCTTTTGGGATCGGAAAAGACGGGGCACTGAGATACCAGAGCCGATTGTGTGTGCCTAATGTGGCAGGGTTGCGAGAGAAGATTATGAATGAGATTCATCAATCCCGATATTCCATCCATCCCGGCTCGACAAAGATGTATCATGATGTCAAGGAGCAGTATTGGTGGGATAATATGAAGAAGTCTATTGCAGAATTTGTAGCCCAGTGTCCCAATTGTCAACAAGTAAAGATAGAACATCAGAAACCCGGTGGATTGCTTCAAAATATAGAGATTCCGACCTGGAAGTGGGAGGTGATTAATATGGACTTCATTATTGGATTACCTCGCTCTTATCATAAGTTTGACTCCATCTGGGTGATAATTGATCGACTTACAAAATGTGCCCATTTTCTTCCAGTGAAGACAACTTACACGGCTGAAGATTATGCAAAGTTGTATATCAAGGAGATTGTTAGGCTTCATGGTGTGCCCATATCTATTATATCAGACCGAGGAGCTCAATTTACGGCTAACTTTTGGAGGTCTTTCCAGAAGGGTTTAGGCACACAAGTAAATCTCAGCACTGCATTTCATCCGCAGACTGACGGACAGGCTGAACGTACCATTCAGACACTGGAAGATATGCTACGAGCATGTGTTCTAGATTTTAAGGGGAATTGGGATGATCATCTTCCACTCATAGAATTCGCCTATAACAATAGCTACCATTCCAGTATTAAAATGGCCCCATACGAGGCACTATACGGGAGGAGATGTAGATCACCAGTTGGATGGTTCGAAGTCGGTGAAACAGAATTATATGGGCCAGATTTGATTCACCAAGCTATTGAGAAGGTGAAAGTGATACAGGAGCGATTGAGGACGGCACAAAGCAGGCAAAAATCTTATTCTGATGTCCGACGTCGTGATCTAGAGTTTGAGGTTGGTGATTGGGTTTTCCTGAGGATCTCACCAATGAAGGGTATTATGCGTTTTGGGAAGAAAGGTAAGCTGAGTCCAAGGTATATCGGGCCGTATAAAATTCTTCGACGAATTGGACAGGTTGCTTATGAGTTAGAATTGCCATCCGAATTGGAATTTGTCCACCCGGTATTCCATGTATCTATGTTGAGAAAATGTATTGGAGACCCTTCTCGAGTCGTCCCTATCAAAGATGTACAAGTTACAGAGGACCTATCATATGAAGAAGTGCCAGTGGCGATATTAGATCGGCAAGTCCGCAAGCTGAGAACAAAAGATGTAGCTTCCGTCAAAGTATTGTGGAGGAACAAAAATATGGAAGAAATGACATGGGAAGCAGAAGAGGAGATGAAGTCTAAATACCCTTACTTATTCCAGAATGAAGATAACAAGGATGCTGGTGGAAGACAGGATACATTGGAAGGTGAAACGGCTCTATGAGGTAAGCAATAATTTGAGAATACTCCTCCTTAATACAAAATGGTGATATGTAGATAATGTAAATACGCATAATGCTTTGTGTAGCCTTGTGAAGCCATATGTTGGGCTTAATTACTTGCAAGTTTTGCTAGTGACCATTTTATAGGGGAAAATTGATCGGAAATTTCCATTGGAATCCACGATGATTTAAACTCCCCATGAACCCTTACATTCGAGGACGAATGTTCCTAAGGGGGGGAGGGTGTTACAACCCATATCCACATGTGTTAGTTCATGCCATATATTAGTTAACATAAATCCAAGAAGGAATTATCTTTGAGATTATAAGAAGTCAATCCTATTGGTCTTAAGTGATACAAGAGTGTATAAGGGTGATTAACCAGTATTAGAAGTTAAACGAATCAAGGATGTTGTAACTCGTATTTTCAGGTAATCTAGCGGTGCTTAATACACTCAAGAGGTCATTTATTAAGGTATTTTAATCATATAATATCTGTATCATAAGTCTTGAAGTCAAACGAGTTATGAAACAAAAGTCGACAAAAGTTGTCGCAACTTAGGTTCATAATTTTACTTAAACATTAGGTCAAATGTTTCTAATCTTTTCTCATAATTTACAAGGAATTACGGGGTGATCTACCAACCAAATTAAAGATCTATGAGTCTAGTTTCCAACGCATTAAACCGTTCATCGATACGATCTCGGAGTAGAGAGATATTCGCGTTTTCGCGAGACTGCGCCAAGCACCTCTCTATGGGGCCCACTAAGGCGGTTTAAGATATTTGGACCTATATAGGATGCCTCCAACCCGTTTTAAGTCATTTCTTCTCACTATTTTCAGACCTTAGAACCCTAGGAACATCCTCTCAAGGTTCTCTCAAGATTCAAGACCCAAAAAAGGGCAAACAACACAAATCAAGTGTCGGGAATTCCGTGGCGCTAGTAAGTCTCTTGTTCTTCTTGTTGTTGCTCATTTTTGTGTCGTTCCAGCTCGTGTGGGAGGTTGTTTTAAAGGGTTTATGTTCTGTAAATACTCCCTCATGTTCTTAATATCAATCCTAGGTGATTTCAAGCCTTCTAAAGTGATTCTAGTGCCGAAAAACACTAATTGATCGCTAGTTTCCGCTTTTTTGTTGTTGTGGCAGCATTGGAGGGATATTTCATGGAAATTTAAGGTCAAATTGGAGTTTTTATTTCTGTATAAAGGTAAGGAACCTCTTACTCTATATGTATTTAAGATTATCCAAGTTGCGGCTAAGCCATTGAAGCTAGAACTTGTGAAATATATATCGAAAGGCTTGGTAGTAATGTTATTGTTTTGTGGACTGTTTTGCGTTGTTGTTGGGCTGCGTATTTTACTACTATCTTGTGGAGTTTTGGAGGAGGAAGGGTGTGGAGAAACACCATATATATGTAGGGTTATGGGCTGATAGTTATTCGTAACATTTCCAGGTTGTTTGACACGACTACGGTGGTCGTCGTATGTATGGAGTGATTAGGCTGTGTGTGGACTATTTTGGGAGGCTCAATATGTTTATTATTGATGTTGTTTGGGCTGTTTGGTGACTGTTTTGAATGGTGTGAGGTCATATATATAGGGGAGGTGCTGTCCGTTTCATCGTAAAATAGGTTGTGGTCGATACATAATAGTTATGACGCTTAAATGATAACGATAGTATCGTTTCTCTTATTGTAGACTAAGGAGTTTTGACAATTGCATAGCTTGAGATTGGGGCAGTATATACAAGGTATGTGAGGCTATCCCTTTCCTTCTTTTGCACGACTCCGATTGTACATAATGTAATGAACGAGCTTCCAAGATACTCTACTCTTAGAAGCTAGCAGTACTTACATTGTTTTCCCTCTTATGGAACGATTGATGTTAATGTTGCTTCTCTTATTCTTATGTTATCAATGTTGTTGGTACTTCCTAATTCTTATAAGGTTCATAGTGAAGAGTTAGTCCTAATAACGTGTACAGAGGATACCGACCTTACGTCACTCCGAAAGGTTTAGAATGTGATTCCATGAGTCGAGCATGCATTATATATATGTATCTATTTTACTCTATCGAGCCACGCTATAGTTGGCCGGGTACGTCACCTATTGTGCAACCACTGATCAGTTGGGTTTTACCGAGCTCCACGTGGCCGGGTACGATTCTATCGAGCCTTATGATGACCGGGTACGTTTTTTTACCGAGCCTATTATGGCCGGGTACGATATGATGATGATGATGCCCACAGAGGCGAATGCTTTAAAGGTTTATGTATTTATACATATGTATCATGCATTTCATGTAAGTAGCCCTCAGAGGTACTAAGATGTTACAGGTTGTATATTCTCTATCCTTGCTTACATTACTAATCGTATTTATGGTTCCTTGCCTTACATACTCAGTACTTTATTCGTACTGACGTCCTTTTATTTGTGGACGCTGCATGTCGTGCTGCATGTCCTGATAGACAGGCAGGTGCATCTCCCCCACCACAGTAGACTGTCCAGTTCAGCGGTGATTGGCGAGATCCCTTCTCCGGACTTGCCTTGGTCTTGGTATGCATTTTTGTTATAGACATTATGGGTATGTCGGGACCCTGTTCCGGCTATGTTGCAGCACTTATGTTCTTTTAGAGGCTCATAGACAGGTGTCGGCTCATGTATAGTTTGGTATGCCTTGTCGGCTAGTTTTTGTTGTATAGTCTTTCATAGTAGCGTGGTAGCTCATACCTTATATGTAGTTTCTTGATTGTCTGGTCATCCCCTGCTATGTATGTTCATGCCGTCATATTTTATTGCTGGTTGTCCATGATCCAGGTCTACCATTTATATTGATCTCGTCAGCCCTAAAAGATAATAATGAAGGTTAGATGAAATGTACGTTGGTGCTCGGCAAGTGTGGTCGGGTGCTAGTCATGGCCCTCCAGTTTGGGTCGTGACAAACTTGGTATCAGAGCAAGTCTGTCCTAGGGGTTGTCTATGAGCCATGGATCACAAACCGGTTTATTAGAGTCTCGTTGATCAGTACGGAAACGTCTGTACTTAACTACGAGAGGCTCTATAATTGTTAGGAAAATTTTTACTTCATTTGATTTCCTTGTCGTGCGATATTTTGACATCACAATTCTAAACTTCTGTCTTCTATTCTCCCACAGATGGTGAGGACACGTGCTACCTGAGATGATCAGGCACCTGCACCCCTACTGCAGCCGTTAGAGGCCAAGGCCGGGTTAGAGGTCGAGGTCGCGCACGTGGTGCAGCCAGGGCACTGCGCGAGCTGCCGTCGAGGTACCACTAGCGGATCCAATCAGAGTCCAGGCACCTGACACGCCTACTGCTACTACTATTCCAGCTCTTCAAGAGACTTTGGCACAGTTCATGAGCATGTACACCACTTTGGCTCAGGCAGGGTTGCTTCCCCTTGTCGCAGCTATGTCCCAGGCCAAGGGAGGAGCATAGAATCCCGCCACCCGAACTCCTGAGCAGTGAGTGCATGTTGAGCAGGTCCGTAAGATTATTTGTGTACCGCCGGCAGTGTCAGTTCAGCCCGAGGACAGGGCAGCGGCTTCCGAGGATGAGCAGCTGAGGCTTGAGAGGTTCAAGAAGTACAAGCCTCCTGTATTTATTGGTCTAGCATCAGAGGATGCTCTATGAGTGTTACCGCATTCTCTGTACCATGGGTATCTCAAGATCGAGCAGGGTTTCTTTCACTACCTTCTAGCTTCGAGGAGCCGCCTATGAGTGGTGGCGCACCTATGAGCTAGACAGTCCAGATGAGGCTGTTTCACTGACTTGGGCTCAGTTTTAAGATCTGTTCCGGAGGGAGTATGTTCCTCAGAGCCTTAGAGACGCATGGCGTGCAGAGTGTGAGCATTTTCACCATGGTGCTATGACTATTTCAGAGTATGCTGTCTGTTACACCAGTTTGGCTAGGCATGCACCAGCCTTGGTTTCCATGGTTTGTGAGAGGGTTCACCGGTTCATTGAGGGGCTTATTCCCAACATCAGATCTAGCATGGCTCGTGAGTTGTAGATAGATATTTCTTATCAGCATTTAGTGAGCATTGCTAGGAGGATTGAGGGAATGCATGCTAGGGAGAGAGAGGAAAGGGAGGCCAAGAGGTCTCGAGAGTCGGGCCATTTCTCTGGTGCCCGTGCCCCAGCTGCAGGTCGTCATGGTATGGGTTATATGAGTCGGAAGTAGTGCTCCAACTCCTCCTAGATCTCAGGATCCTTGTTATGCACCTCCGGTTTCTAGAGCGCTTCCTGCGCGGGGTGCTTTCAGAGGTCAGTCCAGCAGACCTGGCCCTAGACAGTCACATCCACCACGTCCTCCCAGAGCTTTTTTTTAGTGTGGTGGCACATACCACGTGGTGAGGGATTGCCCTAGACTTGGGAGGAGTGCACCTCCACAGACTTCTCAGCCACAGCGTTCCCCATTGAGTTCTCAGGCTATGATTACAGCTCCAATTGCTACCCCACATGTTCATCCAGCTAGAGGTGGAGGTCGGGGATGTAGAGGTCGCCTTAGAGGGGGAGGCCAGGCCAGATACTATGCCCTTCCTACCCATACCGAGGTTGTTGCTTCCGATTTTGTCATCATAGGTATTATATTGGTTTGCCACAAAGATGCATTGGTTCTATACAATCCAGGCTCTACTTACTCTTATGTGTCTTCTGATTTTGCTCCGCATTTGGGTGTACCCCGAGATTCTTTGAGTTCCCCTGTTTATGTTTCTACTCTTGTGGGAGATTCTCTTGTTGTGGACCGCGTTTATCGGTCATGTTTGGTTGCTCTTAGTGGTTTTGGTACCAGAGTCGATCTGTTGTTACTTAGCATGGTTGATTTTGATATTATCTTGGACATGGACTGGTTGTTGCCCCATTATGCTATTCTTGATTGTCATGCCAAAATTGTGACGCTGGCTATGCCAGGTGTACCGTGTGTTGAGTGGAGGGGTACTTTAGATCACACTCCTAGCAAAGTTATTTCTTTCCTTAAGGCTCAGCGTATGGTTGAGAAGGGGTGTGACGCGTATTTAGCTTATGTGAGAGATGCCAGTATTGATACCCCTTCAGTTGATTCAATTTTAGTGGTACGGGATTATCCCGATGTGTTCCCAGCTGATCTTCCGGGCATGCTGCCTGATAGAGAAACTAATTTTGGGATTGATCTGTTGTCGGGCACTCAGCCCATTTCTATCCCTCCTTATCGTATGGCTCTTCTTGAGTTGAAGGAATTGAAGGATCAATTATGTGAATTGCTTGATAAGGGTTTTATCCAGCCCAGTGTTTCATCTTGGCGTGCTCATGTCTTGTTTGTGAAGAAAAAGGATGGTTCTATGCGTTTGTGTATTGATTATCGCCAGTTGAACAACGTTAAAGTGAAGAACCGTTATCCTTTGCCTCGTATTGATGATCTATTTGACCAACTTCAGGGCACACGAGTGTTTTCTAAGATTGATTTGCGCTCCGATTACCATCAGTTGAAGATTCGGGAGCCAGATATCCCGAAAACTGCTTTTAGGAGTCGGTATGGTGATTACTAGTTCCTTTTTATGTAATTTGGGCTGACCAATGCCCTAGCAGCCCTTATGCATTTGATGCAAAGTGTGTTCCGGCCGTATCTTGACTCATTTGCCATTATCTTTATTGATGATATTCTGGTGTATTCCCAGAGTCGGTAAGATCCTGAGCAGCACCTGAGGACTGTGCTTCAGACTTTGAGAGAGAAGAGGTTATATACTAAATTCTCGAAATGTGAGTTTTGGTTGGATTCAATGGCATTATTAGGCCACGTGGTATCGAGTGAGGGTATTCAGGTGGATCCAAAGAAGATAGAGGCTATGCAAAGTTGGTCCAGACCATCCTCAGCTATAGAGATCTGCAATTTTTGTTTGACGGGTTACTACCATCGTTTTGTGGAGGGGTTTTCATCGATTGTAGCCCCTATGACCAGGTTAACCTAGAAGGGTGCTCCATTTTAGTGGATGGAGGAGTGGGAGGCGAGCTTTCAGAAGCTCAAGACAGCTTTGACCACAACCCCAATTGTGATACTGCCTACAAGTTCGGGGTCTTATACAGTCTATTGTGATGCCTTGAGGATTGGCCTCGGAGCGGTGTTGATGTAGGACGGTAGGGTGATTGCCTACGCGTCCAGGCAGTTAAAGATACATAAGAAAAACTACCTTGTTCACGACCTTGAGTTAGCTGCCATTGTTCATGCCCTGAAGATTTGTCGCCATTATTTATACAGGGTTCCCTGTGAGATTTATACTAACCATCAAAGCTTGTAGCACTTGTTCAAGCAAAAGGATCTAAATTTGTTCCAGATGAGGTGGTTAGAGCTGCTAAAGGATTATGACATCACTATGCAGGGTCGGATTTGTGTACCCAATGTTGATGGGCTTCGATAGTTGATTCTGGAGGAGGACCATAGTTTGCGGTATTTCATCCATCCGAGTGCCACAAAGATGTATCAGGATTTGAGGCAGCACTATTGGTTGAGGCGGATGAAGAAATATATAGTTGGATTTGTAGCTCGGTGCCTCAACTGTCAGCAGGCGAAGTATGAGCACAAGAGACCGGGTGGGTTGCTTCAGCAGATAGAAATTCCGGAGTGGAAGTGGGAGGGATCACCATGGACTTTGAAGTTGGACTCCCACGGACTTTGAAGAAGTTTGATGCTATTTGGGTGATTGTGGATCGGCTGACAAAGTCCATTCATTTTATTCCTATGTGTACTACTTATTCTTTGGAGCGGTTGGCATAGATTTATATTCGGGAGATTGTTCGTCTGCATGGTATTCTAGTTTCCATTCTTTTAGATAGAGGTACTCAGTTCACATCACGGGTTTGGAGGGCCGTTCAGCATGAGTTTGTACTCGGGCTCGGGTGGAGTTGAGTACAACATTTCACTCTCAGACGAATGGACAGTCCAAGCGCAATATTTAGATTCTCGAGGATATGATCCGTGTGTATGTGATTGAGTATGAGGATCTTGGGATTATGCCTTGCCATTGGCGGAGTTTGCTTACAACAACAACTATCAGTCCAGCATTCAGATGGCACCATATGAGGCTTTATATGGTAGGCGGTGCAGATCTCCGGTGGGTTGGTTTGAGCCGAGTGAGGCCAGACTATTGGGCACAGATTTGGTTCAGGATGCTTTGGAGAAGGTTAAGGTGATTCAGGACAGACTCCGTATAGCCCAGTCCAGACAGAAGAGTTACGCGGACCGGAAGGTTTGTGATGTTTCCTATATGGTCGGAGAGCAGGTTCTGCTTCGGGTTTCGCCTATGAAGGGCGTCATGAGATTTGGGAAGAAAGGGAAGTTGAGTTCGAGGTTTATTGGCCATTTTGAGATATTGAGGCGTGTTGGGGAGGTTTCTTATGAGCTTGCCTTACCTCTCAGCTTGGCAGGAGTTCATCTGGTATTTCATATTTCGATGCTCTAAAGGTACCACGGTGATCCATCGCACGTATTGGATTTCAGTTTAGTCTAGTTGGATAAGGATCTATTCTATCTTGAGCAGCCAGTGGCGATATTGGACAGGCACATCAGAAAGTTGAGGTCAAAGAACATTGCATCAGTGAAGGTTCAGAGGCGGGGTCAGCCGGTCAAGAAGGCAACCTGGGAAACCGAGCAGGATATGCACAGTCGTTACCCTCATCTTTTTACTACTTTAGGTATGTCTCTATGCTTGTTCGAGGACAAACGAATGTTTAAGTGCAGGAGGATGTGATGACCCGGCCGGTTGTCTTAAGAATTAACGCCTTGATCCCTTATTAACTTCGTTCCCCAAGTTTATTTTAGCTATTTTTATTTGCCGGGATGTTCGGTTTTAAGTTTCGGATAGTTTTGGGACACTTAGTCTCTAAATGAAAGCATAAGTGTTGGAAAGTTGATAGTAGTTGGAACAGTGTGAAGACGACCTCGAAATGGAAATCTGATTGTTCTGTTAGCTCCGTTGGGTGATTTCGGGGTTAGGAGCGTGTTCGAATTGTGTTTTGGAGGTCTGTAGCTAATTTAGGCTAGAAATGCCGAAGGTTGAATTTTTGAAGTTTCCGGTTTGATAGCGAGATTTTGATCCGAGGGTCGGAATGGAATTCTACGAGTTGCAATAGTTTCGTTGTGTCATTTGGGATGTGTGTCCAAAATTTCAGGTCATTCGGACGAGGTTTGATAGATTTTTTGATTGAAAGCGTATTTTGAGAAATTTGGAGTTCTTAGGCTTAAATCCATGGTTAATTCGAGGTTTCGATGTTGTTTTAGGTGTTTTAAGGATTGATACAAGTATGTATAGTGGTTTGTGACTTGTTGATGCCTTTGGTTGAGGTCCCGGGGGCCTCGGGGTGAATTCAGATGGTTGACGAAAGGATTTGGAGTTGAAGTTTTGCTGCAGCAGCTGGTCTTCTATCATAACCGCACCTGCGGTTTGGGTTCCGTATTTGGGGAGCCGTAGAAGCGGCGTAGAGACCGTAGAAGCGGAATTTGGGAATTCTTCAGGAACCGCAGAAGTGGTATAGCATCTGCAGACGGGGAGTCATAGATGCGGAAGTTGGCATTTAAGTGGAAGTCGTAGATGCGGAAGTCTTCGCAGAAGTGGGACAGCAGATGTGGTCCCAGGGTCGCAAATGTGGAAATCGCTGGGCAGAACATATAAATAGTTGCCTTCGCAAATTTGAGCTATTCTTTCACCACTTTCATCCGGGTTTGAAGCTTTGAGAGGGATTTTTGAGGAAAACAAAGGGGAATCACTTCGAGGTAACATCCTTGACCTCATAACTCCTTTTTATGTGATTGAAGACCTAATTAGTGGTGAAAAATTTGGGAAAAATGGGTAATTAGGGCTTGAGTTTAAGAGACCTTTAAATGAGGATTTGAGGGGTCAGTTGGACTCTGATTTCAGTGTTCTTGTTATGTATAGACTCGTGAGAGTACGAGGTTTCTGAAAAGGTAAATTTCACCTGATTCCGAGATGTGGGCCCGAGGGACATTTTGGTCATTATACATAATTTCGCGTATTAGCTTAGAATTTAATTGTAGAATTAGTTACTTGAAGTGTTATTTACATTACGTAGTCAGAATCTAACACTGCCTTAAGTAGCATTATTAGAAATCATGCCTATAGGATCCAAGTTGTCGTTTAAAAATTGTTTTACTGTTTCACTGATTAATATAGATATCATGCTCTTTAGACATCACTATTATACGCTTAGGCAAGCCTATAGGGTGATTAAAATCCAGCAACTATAAAATTGCTCTTTGAAACTGCTCACATTCACAGGTCTAAAATCAGTAGGCAAGCTGAATAAGTCTTTGACACTTCGGTCCTAATTCAATGATATATACTTTCTGCTCACCTAGATATCATGTTCTAGGGTTTTCTCTTAAATACTTGAAACTGTTGTTTGAGACATGCACTTGTTTGTTATGATTGTGGAGGTAAATTGTGAGCCTTTATTTGTTCCTCCTTTAAGTGCAGCCCTAATTGTTTTTGATTGACGCCTAGACTTTTATCCTTTAAAACTTTAGGATGGTCTAGAACTACCTAAAATTATAGGTCCTAAATACCTCCAGGGCCACGAGGAAGGGACGAGTAGTGCATGCATAAGATATCTTTCAAGGTTGCTAGAACGCTTTAGGCTATGACCAAGGGAGGGAATTGGGTAGTAAGGAATATGATGACTGCGCGCTAATGTCATATGTAGCCCCTCGTTGAAGAGTGTTTACCGGGCATTATGTGGGTATGATCCTATAGGCTAACCAACCTAGGACCTCTCTTACCCAATTCCCATTGTTTAAATAAATTTTACCTTCCTTTATATATGTGCCACTTGTTCAAGTCTTTTCCCTTTGTTTCTTTACTTAAATCATATATGTGCTCAAAAATGCCAAAACATGCCTTTATTTCCAAGTGTGTGCTTAAACTATTTATTTGTTAAAAAGACTAATTCACATAAGTATATGTTTGGCCGAGACCCACCGATGTGGACCTCGAGGGGTGCCTAACACCTTCCCCTCAAGGTTTTTTCTAGCCCTTACCCTAAATCTCTGGTAATGAAAACTAGTCTAAGAGTTAATCGCTCTAGGTGCCCAAACGCACCATAATACGTTAGGTGGCGACTCTTCAAATACCCAAATCCCAAAAGGAAATGAGTTATTACCCCCATGAACGTCGAAACCTGGACTTTCTCCGCAGAGGAAAAAAGGGGGCGCGACAGATGCGGACCTAGGACTGTAAGTGAAGTTCACAAATGCGAATGTCTTCCTACAAATGTGATAGCGTAGATGTGCTTATGTGTCTGCAGATGCGAAAGTGCTGGGCAGAACCATTTAAATCGAGGGTTTGGCCATTTTCTTCATATTTTGAGTTTTAGACATCGGTTTTGGGAGCTTCTTTTTTTGTTTTTCAAGCAAATCAATTGGGTAAGTGTTATTCACCTAGTATCTAATATATTCCATGATTGTTTCTTCATTTTTATCATTTAATTTTCGTTTTGAGTTGAGTAAGCAGTTGATTTTTGAAGAAAGTTTTCAAAATGAAAATTCATGATTTGAGGGACGAAATGGTATCGGAATTTGATAATTTTTTTATGGCTGAACTCGTATCGGAATGGGTTTTCAGGTTTATTAAAAAAGGTGCGGGCTCGGGGGTCGACTTTTGGACTGATTTTTGGACATTATTTAAGATTGAGTTTATGATCCGGAATAATATCTTATGAGTTTTATTTGTGCTTTGAAGTTATTTTGGTTAGATTTGAGCCGTTCGGATGTCTTTTCACCCGAGAAGTTAATTTTAGAGTGTCGTTTTGTCTTCTTTGAGGTAAGTACCTTGCTTAACGCTGCATGGGGGGTTTCCCCTTAGGATTTGAGTCTTCTATGTTGATTGTAGTTCGTGTACCCGAGGTGACGAGTGCGTGCTCGGACTTATTTGTGAAAAGCTGGCCTTTAGGATTCTTAGGTCCTTACATCCACTGAGTACGAAGTTGTTCTTGATACGACTGAGTTTTCTATTTACTAGTTTTACCTCTACATGCTTAATTAGGATTAATTGCTTTATGATTCACTCTTATTACCTTTTGACTCTTATTTGACTTAACTGAAGATTTGTACCTCTACTACTGTCATGCTAACTTTTCATAACTGCCTACTTTATCTGAAATTATTATTATCTCATTGTATAATTGGTTAGTCTTAATTGAGGTTGCGATTATCTTTCTGGCGCTTATCCTTAATTGAATTGTTGAATAACCTTTGCAATTGCCCAACCTTAAAAGAATTAGCTATCCTATATTTCAGCTGACATAACATTATTTGGAATTATTAACTCGTGTTAGTTTCCTTATTGTTGAATTATATATTGTTGGATCTTTGCTACATTTTAGTTTTTTCTTGTTAAGTTGTTCTCTTTACGCCTATCATTCTTTACTGTGGTTTTTCTTTGTGAATGAGTTCTACCGTTTCTTTGTGATTTAAAGTTCTTGAATTGATTTACTTGTCGTACTTTGTATTATTGTCATTGTTGTTGTGGTACTTATTGTGGTGATGCACGAGGTTTCTGCCATGCTGTGATTGTTATCTCTATTGGTTGCACTGCATATTTATTTTGGGACCATGGAATGGTACTCCGGGAGATCCCCATGTTCTGCATATTTACTTTGGGACTACAGAACAGTATTCCAGGAGATTCCCATGTCCTGCATATTTACTTCGGGACTACGGAATGGTATTCCGGGAGATTCCCTTGTTCTGCATATTTACTTTTGGACTACGGAACGGTATTTTGGGAGATCCCTCTGCTCTGCATATTTACTTTGAGATAACAGAATGGTATTCTGAGAGATCCTCCAATTATTCAAACATTCTATGTGGTGTCCCTTCTTTTCCTTATGCTTACTAGCTGGTATGAATTATGTTAGGACACTTGCACAAGCATACAAGTAGTTAAGCACCCTTATCAGGTAAGTGATTTTCTTGATATTGTTGAGTATAGATGCACACCCTTGTTTACTTGCCTTCCATGTAAGAATGGCTCTATTTTGCACGTGAGTTGTCAGTTCGGTTATGAGGTGTGATCAGGCACGGGATTCCAAGTATTAGGGTTCAGGTATTGATGCACGTGAGTTGAAATTTATCTGAGGTTCGGTACTCGTGAAGGTTGTTGACTAAAAATCAAATGTGAAAGCTATCGTAGTTACTGAGTTATTATTTGTCCTTGTTATATCTATGGTTTTGGATTTAGGTTGTGTTTTCGCTCACTCTTCTATGTCATTATTATGGTATTCCACTGATACTTGTCGCTTTCCCTTTATTATTGTATTATTAGTCATATTGCATAGTTTCCATGTAGAAATCCTGCATTATTGTTCCTATACTTGTTCAATTTATTAGATCAGTAGGTGTCTTGACTGCTCCTCGTCACTTATCCACCGAGGTTAGTCTTGATACTTACTGGGCACCGCTGTGGTGTGCTCAGATTACACTTCTGTACATTGTTTTGTACAGATCCAAGTATTGATTGTTAGTAGCTGTGTGGACTCTTGCTGAGGAGACTAAACGTACTCCTGCTGTTGTGTTTGCAGGCTTCGGAGTCACCTTCCTATTTTGTATTCACGCTGTTGTAATTATTTCAACACAGTTGCATTTAGAAGTTGTATCGAATTCTGTAAAGCTTATGACTTGTACCGCCAGTTTTGGGAATTGTAGATTTTAAAGAGATTTCTATTTAAATTTGTTATAGGTGATCTAAATAATATTGTTGCTTCAATAAATGTTAGGCTTACCTAGTCCCTAAGACTAGGTGTCATCACGATACCCAAACGGAGGGGAAGTTGGGTAGTGACAGCCTCAAAATCACATTTCACAAGTCATAATCATAATCTTTCTTATATCACCGCATAAGCATTACATCTATTTTTAAAATATTTTTCCCAAAATAGCTACATGCATTTTAGCCCCCTTATCTCACCGCGTGGCTTTCAGTAATCCCCTTACTAGCAACATGCGTATAAATCCCACCTTATCATACATCATATGTATCAACCCCTATGCCTATTCCATCTCATGCGTATCAATATCAGAACACAATAATCGACTCGCACCACACATATCTATATGCCATAACACTTGCCAAATTCAACAATATCAAAGTTACCACAACAGATAGTCCACGGCTCAACTCCAATGGGTAAAAGAATCTCAAAAATAACAAAATTAATGAGAAACAACTCAACAAAATAAAATATTCTAATAACCAATAATTTTAATCACAACTGTATTAATAGCTTCCAATAACTCAATAATGAAGATATTTCCATGAAATAGAAAATCTCAAATCAAATACATAACATAAGCCCAACAAGAAAAGAGATAGCACGAACTAGCAACTACAACAAATACATGAGAATAAACCAACAGCGGAAAGAATAGCATGTAATAACAACAACAAACAAATACATATAGAAGCAAACTCGGCAATGGAAATAGAATGTGCAATAACAGCTTCAATTAAAGCATGTGAGAATAACTTGACAATGAAAGATAGAACAATTATTAGCAACTTAAATAAAGTGCTTATAAGAGACCTAAGAGTCTAAATCGGTCAAATGCCACATATAATCTCGCGTACACACACATCACCTCATGTACATGTGTTTTACATAATTTAATTAGTACAATAAAACGCAATCCTAAGGAGTAGTTCCCCCATACAAAGTTAGGAAAGATATTAACTTCAATTAGGCCAAATCAACACTCAAAATAGCTTTTTCTTTGAAATAGACTCCACACGACTCAAAGCTAACCAAAACGACTTAATAATATCAAATAATGCAAGAGAAACTAATTACAATAGATAAAGCTATAATTTTTACACATTTGTCCAAAAGTCAACAAAAGTTAACCCTAGGACTATCTGGTCAAAACCTGGGCCCAATGGTAGATTCCAACTACAGATACCCCCACGAGTCCATATATCTGTTTTATTTTCAAATCCGAGTCCAGATCGACTCTCAAAACACAAATTTTCATTTTTCAAATCTTTGACAAAAATTCTCCAAAATTTATCTTTGATTCTCATAAATTTGATTTTAAATCTAGTGTAAAATCATGAAATATAGTTGAAAATTGATTAAAACTACTTGCTTAATGATTAAAACTACTTGCACATGTCGTATTTGCGACATGCGAAACCCGCAATTGTGAAAAAAGATCACAAAAGAAAACCCAGTAAGGCCTGATAATGATGCATTTGTGACAATAAACTTTGCAAATGCAAACTAGCTCCCCCCCCCCCTCCTCCCCCTCCCCCAAACTCATCGCAAAAGCAATCCTCTAGTCTTCGCAATTGCGATAAATTCCTGCAAATGCAAGGACGCTTCCCCAGCAGCCCAGTCTTTGCAAAAGTGAGAGTCAACTCACAAAGGCAAATTGCATGTGCGACCAAAATATCCCAAATGCGATGGAACCAGCACCGCACACAAAATTCAACAAAAACCAGTCTGAAGCGGATCTGAATCTCACCAGAGCCCCCAGGACCCCACACCAAACATTCACACAAGTCTAAAAACATCATATGAACTTTCTCACGCAATCAAAATACTAAAATAACATCTAGAACTGTGAATCAGACATCAAAATGCATGAAATTTACTCTGAAACTTACGAACTTCTAAAAATACAATTGTGCATCCGATTTATATCAAATCAACTTGGAATGACACCAAACTTTGTAGATATGTTTCAAATAGCAAAACAGACCTATTCTAATTCCTCCACTAAAATCCAAACCCGATAGCCATAAAGTCAAATCATGGTAAAACCTAAGGAATTTCTAAACCTTCAAATTGCCAGCTTTTGGCAAAACAAGTCAAATCAACCTAGGGACCTGCAAAATCGATTCTGGGCATACATCCAAATATAAAATCACAATACGAACCTATCGGATTTATCAAAACATCGTTCCGGTGTCGTTTTCACAGAAGTTAAACTTTAATCAACATATTCAACTTAAGCTTCTGAAATGAGAATCATTAATCCAAATAAGTCCTAAAATATCTAAAAATTGAATACGACCATGAACGAAAGTCTTATTAAACAATATAAAGACACTCAACACCTGGACCACTAAACATAACACTAAATCTTGAAATGATTGGTCGGGTCGTTACATGCCTCCTTCATGTCTACGTGATGACCGAAGAATGATTGAATCTTGTTTTTGGGTTTATGCATGTTGCCATTTGTCATGACCCCAATTTCCCTCCAAAGGATTCGTGATGGCACCTAGTCTCTAAGACTAGGTAATTCTAACATACATGCAGAATATAAATGAGATAATGATAAAACTCTCAAATAACTCAACAACTATCCTAAAAGAACTCCGCAACTTAATAGAAAACAAACTCCCAAAATCTGATGATACCAAGTCAATAGCTCTACAAAATTGTACTGAACATCCCGGTACAACGGTATCAATAAAAAGTGAAAAATGAAATAGAACTAGATAGAGGATGATTCCGAGGCCTGCGGATGCCGACAGGTATACCTTGAAGTCTCAAAATTCGAACTCGACTCACTAGTGCCTGAGCTGGTGAGAGGTACCTGGATATGCACAAAACAATGTGCAGAAGCGTAGCATGAGTATACCACAATGGTACCCACTAAGTGCTATGCGTAACCTCGGTAGAGCAATGACGAGGTTAGGTCAAGGCCCTACTAGAATAATTAAGAAAATTGAGCAGGTATGTGATAGTGTGATAATGATAAACAATAGAAATGAAACAATGAAGAAAACATACCAAGAATAGCTGAACTGAACTAAGGCAATTAAGACATCACAGAAGAAAACAAGGAATAATAAGCCAAGGAAACAAAGCAACCAAAATACAATTGATAAAATAGAAAGGTATCAACCAGAATCATTACTGAGGTATAACCTCCTAGTCTCATATCATAAAAGAAATCACAATATTTCATTATATCATCACGGGAGCCTTGCATTTAGTTTTGAAAATCACTTTTTCCGAAATAACTTCCCGTGTTTTAGTCCACCTTATCACACCGTGTGGCTTTAAGTAGTTCCCCTACTAGCAACACGCGTATCAAGCCCACCTTATCTCACCACATACATTTCAATATCAATCCTTATACCACCGCATGCGTATCAATATTACAACATAACACAAATCGCACCTCAAGTGCCCAATGTCACAACTTGCAAAATAAGTCAACAATAATAGTGGTTCCACAATAGATAGCCCACGGCTCATCCACAAAATGTACAAGAGTCTCAATAATAACAACCAAAAGTGAATAACTCAGAAGAGTGGAATTTCAACAAATTTACCACTTTTCCTCAATATAAATCATGGCCTTTATAACTCAAAGCAAAATTCAACAATAAGATATTCCAAGAAATAAAAACTTCAAATAAGGAAAATCCACGGTTAAACAAAGAATAAGGATAGAGAGCACAATAACTTCAACTAAACATGTAAAGGAAATTAGCAAGTAAGGGATAAGACATGTATTAACAAAGTCAAGTAAAGCATGTGAAGATAGCCTAATGATGATGAGTATAACATATTATGGAAACTCAATTAAAGGCATGTAAGGAATCTACATAGCTAAAAACCGTTCAACTACCACATTTAGCTTGTGCATACACTCGTCACCTTGCGTATACGGCTTCCATTTATCACAATTATCTCAAAACAACAACAACAATTCTAAGGGGTAATTCTTCCACAAAAGGTTTGGCAATACACTTACCTCAAAACACGCTAACTCAATCCACAAGTAAGCCTTTCCCACGATTATTTTCGAATACCTCGAATCTAGCCAAAACAACTTCTTACCATAAATACAAACTATATGAAGTTATTCTGAACAATAAAGTTATAATTTTTAAAGAGAAAAAAAAGTCACCTCAAAAATTCAACCCCAGGTGGGAATGTCCAAACATAATTTCAATAGGAGAGAGAAGCTCTAGAGAAAAAGAGGCATTCACATGCGACTTCATCTCTGATCACTACAATGGCCAAAATGGCCGGAGGCCGGCTAGTTCAAACTGCTGGTCAGCCTCCTCTCTCCCTTACCCCAACTTATACACCCACAAGCAACAATCCCCAACCCTTATATTACAGTAAAATACTGAAACCAACCACTCAAAATAGTCTCATGCAATCGTCGAACCCTACTGTTGAATCTATCCATATGCGACGAGCTACTGTGATGAATGTAGAGCCTTTTTTCAAGTTTATTGAAGCGGAGGTGGATCTTATGAATGTGATCAAAGGCTTACAATATGTTGTAATTGGAAAATTATCATATGGTTAGCCAAAACTTTCAGAATTATGTAGAATCGTACCAAGTCAATGTGCAAATAAAAGAGAATGTAGTGTTGGTTTCCTTAGAGATCGACATGTATTGATTAGATTGATGTTATGGGAAGATTTCATCAATTTCACGTAGAAGAATACTCATTATGTTAAAGACAAGGCTAGTTATGAATACCAGTTGCGTCCACTAATTTACGATGCAAAATTCAAGGCTGGAGAAGAAACACCAATGCCTATGGCGTGGATTTCCTTCCCAGGTTTGTTGCCTACATTTTTTGTGAAAGAGTGCTTACTTTCATTAGCTTTAGTTGTGGGGAAGCCATTGCATCTTGACATGGCTAAAAAAAATAAAACTCGACCAAGTTGTGCTAGAGTTAAGGTTCTTCTCGATCTTTTAGCTGATTTGCCACACAAAGTATGTATAGATATTGAGAATGACGAAACACCTAAAACAAGGATGAAAGGAGTAAATATCAAGTATGATATACTACCTAAGTACTGTAAGGAATGTAAAATTCAAGGGCATGATATGCTTGAATGCTGGAGATTGCATTCAGAACTAATGGACTCTAATAGCAAAGGGAAGCAGGTGGATCAACAGGATGTCAATGAGCATAGGTGAAACAAGGGAAAAGAACAAGAACCTTTGATGATTCTTACCAGTAGAAAGGTTGTAGGGAATGTTGGTGCACAATGGAAAGAAGTAAGAGACAGGAGGGTGCAGAACAAATGAAATAAAATTACTGCACATGAACAAAATGGGAATGAAATTGTTCCTGTTGATACAAATGCAGGGCAAGAGGTTCAAACAGCTAATAAGTTTGATGTACTAGAGGTAGAAGATAGTGAGATTAAAGAGAACAACCAATTGGCATTGGTGGAGGTCAACTCTGTTCAGAAAAGTCTTATACCTAGAGAAACTGGGAGATTGAATCCAGCAGCTAAGGTGTTCACACCTAAGTCATCTAGGATTAATACTTTGAAAGTAGGGGATAATCCTACTGTAAAGGGATTGTTGTGGTAGATGGAGTTCAAAGGGAGTCAACGGCTTAATGGGTTAGTAGAACTTTTGTTGGCAATGTTGCAACCAATCAGTCCTATTAGGAAATTCCTTCTCAATCCATTGATACAAATGTAGAAGCTGTTGCTGCTAAGGATAATGGTCGATTACAACTAGGGAAACTCTAGAGTGATCAAACGGAAGAAATATCAGATGAAGGTGAACTACCAGAAGGTGTTAGTGGTGAGGAAGAATCAACAGATTATGAAGGAGGAGATGAAGAACAAAGTGTAAACTAAGACACGAACAAGAAGGATTTGAATTCAATAGGCAATCTTATTGAACAAGGGTATAATGCTAATTTGATAGGTGTATCAAAGGAACAAAAAGGCTAAGCAGCGGAGATTGTTGACACTAGCAAGGATCTGAATATAACTTCTATAATTCACAATGTGGATAATAGGGGAGTGGAGGATTATAATATAATTGGAAGAACAGGAATGCAGGATACACAGATGAGTAAAGAAGGTCATGCTAATGATTTGAACAAGCAGCAGCTAGAAAATAGTCCTATTCTGCTAGAAGCAGGGCTGGGTAATCAAATAGTCAGCCAGTGATTGAACCTAGTAGGAAAATAGTAGGGAACAGTAGCATGAATTTGATCCCTAAACCAAAAAAAATCAGTTGATTCCTCAACATGAAGCCAACGGTGATGGAGATAATATGGTAGAGAAAGGAAGAGACCTTGATACAAAATGGACTACACAAAACATTATCAATGTAGAAAGACAAGGTGATCCTTCACCTAGGCTTATGGAGAAGGTGGTAAAATCAGCTGGCAGAGCTAAAAAGAAGCAACCAAAGGATAATCCTAGTTCACTTCCAGTTGGGGTTCAAACAAGAATGATTGTATCTAAATCACATGTTTAAAGATGAATGCTTTAATATGAAATATTAGGTCAGTGAACACTAAAAAAGCCTTTGAAAGGCTTGTCAATATGTACAAACAACACAGCTTTCAATTTATAGGTTTGATAGAGCCAATGCAAAAGAAGAAAAATCTAGAAAGGTACAGGAGAAAACTGGGAATCTTACAAGCTTTTGTTAATGTGTCAAATAAGATATGGGAATTTGTAGATGAAGATCATGAAGTAGAGGTGATTATTGATATGCAGCGGTAGCAACACTGGAGCTGACAAACATAGATACTTACATATCTTTTATGGTGACTTTTGTATGTGCGAAATGTGATGTAATAGAGAGAATCGAACTCTGGGATTCACTGTATGCATTAGCTAGGGATATGACTATACCTTGGCTACAATGTTATTTGTGATAAAGAAGAAAAGTTTGGTAGACTGCATATGTCATTGAATGAAGTCGATGATTTTAGGCACTATATGAACACTTACAATGTCACTGATCTTGGTTTCAAGGGGCGAGTATTTATACTTGGTAGAATGGGAAAGCTGAGGAAGAATGTATATTCAAAAGGTTGGATAGATGCTTTACTAATATAGAGTTTCAGCAACTTTGGCCTGCTCATGAGATCACACATCTTTCTAAGATATGATCAGATCACTGCCCTATGTTGATCTCTTGTAATCCTAATGCTAATCCAATCAAGAAGGCTTTCTGTCACGACCCCAACCCCGGTCGTGATGGCGCCCAACACAATGCTAGGCAAGCCCGATCGACTAACATCTGACGATCTCGTTCTTTATAATTCAATACCAATTTTCGGGATTTAATACCAATTTAATATAAATAGAAGTATGAATTTAACAGATGAAATGTGCGGAAACTATAATCACGAAAAGAAAATCTCTGTAAAACAGCCCACTGATCCGGTGTCATAAGTCTGAGCCTCTAATACAAGGTTTCAACAATCTAATACAGAAATATGTCTAAAATGCAGAATGATAAGTGGAGATAAAAGGAGAAATCAGGTTTGCGAACGCCATGCAGCTACCTCGATAATTTCGATGAAGACAGAATGGCAGGAAAGCTCGCTCTATGCCTCAGGAATACCTATACCTGCACACATGGTGTAGGGAGTAATGTGAGTACTCCGACCCAGTGAGTAATAATAATAAATAATGGCTGACAGTATGAAATCACGTAAAGTCACTAAGCAGTTCTATATCAAAACAGTAAAATCATTTAAGCCACAGTGAATGAGGAAATCATGTGAAATTCTTTAAACTAGGTAAAACAGATATAATCAGTATAAATCAGCTCCTCAAGCATTTCAGTTCATTTATTCGTTCTTATCCTCAGTTCTCAATTCATATACTTCTCACGATAACCGAATCAAAATATATATATACCGCTGCGGCGTGCAGCCCGATCCATATATCGTTGTGGCGTATAGCCCGATCCATAATAATAATAGTTGACTGCGCTCACTGGGGGTGTGCAGACTCCGGAGGGGCTCCTTCAGCCCAAGCGCTTTATAATTGTTGCGGCGTGCAGCCCGATCCATATAAGTAATTGCTGCGGCGTGCAGCCCGATCCATAATATGTATAATATATATATATATATCTGCTGCGGCGCGCAGCCCGATCCATATCATATAAAATATCCTCACTATTGGGTCCTCGACCCCTCTCAGTCATTTAAAAATCACAACCTCTCGAGCATAATGTACGGTCGGGTTCTCAGCCCTCATATCTCTTCCTATTTATGATTAACATTTCAAAATTTTGGTTCATATCATTCTTAAACAATTGGAAACATGACTGAGGATATAAATTCTTTAACAAAATAAGTGAGGAAAACTAGTCAAAAATTCCCTAAGGGTACTACAGGTTGGCACAAGGCCCCAAGCATGGCAACAAGCCCAATTCACAACAATAAAGTATATGTCTCAATCAAAAATGTAGTAAAATATCATTCGGGATGGACCAAGTCCCAATCCCCATAGCATTGAACCTCATGCTCGTCACACAGCGTGTATCTCAACTTAGTATAGCACTACGTTGTGGAAATCCATGGTTTCAAACCCTCAAGACATCATTAAAAATCATTACTCACCTCAAACTAGCCAAAACTCTAGCTCGCTATGCCCTTGCCTCTAAAATTGGGCTCCACGCGCGTCGAATCTATCCAAAATCAGAATGAATAGGTCACAATATTCTAAGGAAACATAGACCAAGCGAAAACATTCGAAAAAATATCAAAAATTTCGAAATTAGCAAAACCCGAACCGCGGGCCCACGTCTCGAAATCGGGTAAATTTTACATTTTTAGAATCCTCATACCCTCACGAGTCTAACCACACCAAAATTATCCAATTCTGATACCATCTGAGTTAAAATCACTTACCCCGATGAATTTCTTGAAAAACCCTCAAAATATCGCCAAAATCCGAGCTCTCTAGGTCAAAATATCAATTAAAACCCAAAACCTCGTATTTATATAGAGTACCCTTCAGGTCTTCTCACCACGGGCCGCACCAAATCGACTGCGGTCCGCACCAATTGACCGCGGTCCGCACCAATTGACCGCGGTCAACACCAGCTAGCGCGGTCCGCGCATCACCTACCGCGGCCACGCCCGTTTTTGTGCGGTCTGCGCGATGCCCGCAGGGGCTGCGCCCCTTCCGCGCAAGCCAGCGCGGTCTGCGCGACGCCTACCGCGGTCGCGCCCCTGCAGTCCTCTTGGACCTGCTACAGCTGCTTTTTTTGTGTTATATTTTTTAACTCCAAACTTCCCGTTAGCTATCCGAAATCACCCCGAGGCCCCCGGGACCTCAACCAAAAGCACCAACGCATCCTTATACATCCTCCAAACTCGTTCCAATCCTCAAAACACCTCATACAACATCAAAGCCATCAAATTACATAAAATTTAGGCCTAAGAACTCCAAGAACTCTTGAATTATGCTTTCGATCAAAAAGTTCTATCAAATTTCGTCCGGATGACCTAAAATTTTGCACACACATCCCAAATGACACAACGAAGCTACTGCAACTCTCGGGATTCCATTTCGACCCCTATATCAAAATCTTGCCTATCAACCGGAAATTGCCAAATATCAATTTCACCAATTCAAGCCTAAATCTTCTCTACAACTCCAAAACCCATTCCGATCGCTCTCCTAAGTCACAAATAACCTCCCGAAGCTAACCGAACCATCGGAACTCACATCCGAGCCCACTAACACATAAGTCAATATCCGGTTGATTTTTTCCAACTTAAGCCTTCTTAGAAGAGACTAAGTGTCTCATTTCTTACCAAAACAACACCAACCGCAAACCAATCAACCCAATCACATAAAACACGGATAACAAAGCTTAAATAAGCTGAAATGGGGGAAGACGGAGCGGTAACTAATGAGACGACTGGCCAGGTCGTCACATCCTCCCCAACTTAAATAAATGTTCGTCCTCGAACGAGTCAAGAAACATACCTGAAGCCTCGAATAGGTGAGAATATCTGCTCCGCATATCCCGCTCGGTCTCCCAGGTAGCCTCCTTCACGGGCCGACATCTCCACTACACTTTCACTGAAGTTATATCCTTTGACCTCAACTTCCGAACCTGGCGACCCAAAAAGCTACTGGCTCCACATCAAAGGTCAAATCATCATCCAACTGAACCGTGCTGAAGTTCAAAACATGAGACGGATCCCCAATATACTTCCTGAGCATAGAAATATGAAATACCGGATGCACACTCGACAGGCGAGGTGGCAAAGCAAGCTCATAAGCCACCTCCCGAATCCTCGGAAGCACCTCGAACGGCCCAATAAATCGCGGACTCAACTTTCCTTTATTCCCAAATCTCATAACACCCTTCATGGGCGAAACCTTCAACAAGACCTTCTCATCAATCATATAGGATACATCTCGAACCTTCCGGTCTGCATAGCTCTTCTGACGTGACTGAGCTGTACGAAGTCTTTCCTGAATCACCTTCACTTTCTCTAAGGCATCTTGAACCAAGTCTGTTCCCAACATCCTAGCCTCGCAAGGCTCGAACCAACTAACTGGGGATCTACAGCGTCTCCCATACAAGGCCCCATATGGTGCCATCTGAATGCTGGACTGATAGTTGTTGTTGTAGGCAAACTCTACAAGCGGCAACAACTCATCCCAAGAACCTCCGAAATCAATAACACAGGCGCGCAACATGTCCTCCAGTATCTGAATAGTGCACTCGAATTGTCCGTCCGTCTGAGGATGAAACGTTATGCTCAACTCTACCTGAGTACCCAACTCTCTCTGCACGGCTCTCCAAAGCTGCGAAGTAAACTGAGTACCTCTATCTGAGATGATGGAAACGGGAACACCATGAAAACGAACAATCTCCCGGATATAAATCCCTGCCAATCGCTCTGAAGAATAGGTAGTACACACAGGAATGAAGTGCGCAGACTTGGTCAGCCGATCCACAATCACCCAAATAGCATCAAACTTCTTCAAAGTCCGAGGAAGTCCAACCACAAAGTCCATAGTGATCCTTTCCCACTTCCACTCGGGAATAACCATCTGTTGAAGCAAGCCACCCAGTCTCTGATGCTCATATTTCACTTGCTGACAATTGAGACACCAAGCTACAAATCCCACAATATCTTTCTTCATTCTTCTCCACCAATAGTGCTGCCTCAAATCCTGATACATCTTCGCGGCACCCGGATGGATAGAATACCGCGAGCTATGGGCCTCTTCCAGAATCAACACTCTAAGCCCATCCACATTGGGCACACAAATCCGGCCCTGCATCCTCAACACACCATCATCACTGATGGTCACATCTCTGGCATCACCATGCTGAACTCTATCCTTAAGGACAAGCAATTGCGGATCATCATACTGGCGCTCTTTGATGCAATCATATAAGGAAGACCGAGAAACCACACAAGCCAACACCTGAATGGGCTCCGAAATATCCAATCTCACAAACCGAGGACAAGGCCTGAACATCAACTGCAAGGGGTCTCTCCCCAACTGAAATATATGCCAAACTCCTCATACTCACTATCTTTCGGCTCAAAGCATCGGCCACTACATTGGCCTTTCCCGAATGATACAGAATAGTGATATCAAAATCCTTAAGCAACTCCAACCATCTCCGCTGCCTCAAATTAAGATCCTTTTGCTTGAACAAATGCTGAAGACTGCGATGATCAGTGAACACCTCACAAGATACGCCATACAAGTAATGCCTCCAAATCTTCAATGCATGAACTATGGCAGCCAACTCCAAATCATGAACGGGGTAGTTCTTCTCATGGGGCTTCAACTAGCGAGAAGCATAAGCAATAACTCTACCCTCCTGCATCAACACACAACCAATCCCAACTCTCGAAGCATCACAATACACAGTATATGAACCTGAAGCTGATGGCAAAACCAACACTGGAGTTGTGGTCAAGGTTGTCTTGAGCTTTTGAAAGATCTCCTCACACTCGTCCGACCATACAAATGGAGCACCCTTCTGAGTCAACTTGGTCAAGGGCGATGCAATGGATGAAAATCCCTGAACAAACTGGCGATAATAGCCTGATAACCCAAGAAAGCTATGAATCTCTGTGGCTGAGGACGGTCTAGGCCAACTCTGAACCGCCTCTATCTTCTTTGGGTCAACCTCAATACCCTCGCTGGACACCACGTGTCCAAAGAAAGCCATTGTACTGAGCCAAAACTCACACTTGGAGAACTTTACATAAAGCTTCTCCTCCCTCAATCTCTGCAACACAACTCTCAAATGCTCCGCGTGCTCCTCCTGACTACGTGAGTACACCAAGATATCATCAATGAATACTATAACGAAAGAATCAAGATAAGGCCAGAACACACTGTTCATCAAATGCATGAATGCTGCTGGGGCATTGGTTAGCCCGAAAGACATAATAAGAAACTCATAATGACCATATCTAGTCCTGAAAGCAGTCTTAGGAATATCTGAATCCCTTATCTTCAACTAGTGATAACCCAAACGAAGATCAATCTTGGAGAACACTCTTGCTCCCTGAAGCTGATAAAATAAATCATCAATGCGAGGCAAAGGATACTTGTTCTTAATTGTTACTTTGTTCAATTGCCGATAATCGATGCACATTCTCATTGTGCCATCCTTCTTCTTCACAAACAGAACGGGCGCACCCCAAGGTGACACACTAGGCCGAATGAACCCCTTATCTAGGAGTTCCTGAAGCTGTTCTTTCAATTCCTTCAACTCTGCTGGTGCCATACGATACGTCTATATAGAAATGGGCTGAGTGCCTGGCAACAGGTCAATACCAAAATCAATATCCATGTCCAGTGGCATGCCCGACAGGTCTACAGGAAAAACATCGGGAAAATCCCTCACAACTGGAACAGAATCAATACTAGGAGTCTCGGCTCCAACATCCCTCACAAACGCTAGATATGAAAGGCAACCCTTCCCAACCATATGTTGGACCTTCAACAAGTATATCACTCTACTAGGAACATAATCAGTCACACCACGCCACTCGATCCGCGGTACACCCGGCATAGCCAAAATGACTGTCTTAGCATGACAGTTTAGAATAGCACGACACGGGGATAGCCAATCCATGCCCAAAATGACATCAAAATTCGTCATGCTCAATAGTAATAGATCTACTCGGGTCTCCAGACCCCCAATAGTCACCACACATGACCGGTACACACAGTCTATAACAACAGTATCGCCCACCGGGGTAGATAAATGAACCGGTAAAGCAAGAAACTCACGGGGTGTACCCAAATAATGAGCAAAGTATGATGACACATAAGAAAAGGTGGAACCGGGATCAAATAATGCAAAGGCATCTCTATGGCAGATTGAAAATATACCTGTAATGACAGCATCCGAAGCAGTGGCGTCGGGTCCGCCTGGGAGTGCATAGAAACGAGCTTGACCGCCCCCTGATCGACCTCCCCCTCTAGGGCGACCCCTGGCTGCCTGACCTCCACCCCTAGCTGGCTGGGCAGGTGGTGAAGTAACTGGAGCAGAAGTCGAGGGCTGACCCCTTTGCTGATACTGACCATCACGAAGTCGAGGACACTGCCTCCTCATATGCCCAAACTCTCCGCACTCGTAACAACTACCCGGTGCTGGAGATGGGGACTGAAGGGAACCCCTGGCACCAGAATGACCAGAAGAAGGACCTGCCACGGAAGAACCCTGGACTGATGGGGCACGAGATGAACTCTGAGCTGGAAGGGCGTTGAGTGATGACTGGCCATGCTGCGACCCATGATAACCACGACCTGAGGATGCCCCACGATACTCTGGACGGGCCGACTAAGCGAGCCTAAAAGAACGACCTCTACCCTGCTGGAACTGGCCCCTCTAAGGAGCACCACTGAAACTTCCAGAGCCTCGAGGCCACTTGGCCTCCCTCTCCTCTCTATCCTGACGGCGAACCATCTCAATCTCCCGAGCGATATCAACCACCTCCTCGAATGTAGCTCCCAATACCCTCTCTCTAGTCATCAAGATACAGAGATGGTAGTTAAGGCCATCCACAAATCTCCTGATCCTCTCCCGATCGGTTGGAACCATCCAAACGGTATGACGAGCCAACTCAGAATACCTCGCCTCATACTGTGATACAGTCATATCTCCTTGCTTTAGCCACTCAAACGGCCTATGCAGCTCCTCCCTGTGAGATTGCGGTACATACTTCTCCAAGAAGAGAGTGGAAAACTCCTTCCAAGTTAGAGGCGCTGCACCAACCGGCCTACGCCTCTCATACGCCTCTCACCAAGTGAAGGAAGCCCCAGTAAACTGAAAGGTGGTAAATGCCACACCACTAGTCTCAAGAATCCCTGCTGTACGGAGCATCCGCTGACACTTATCAAGAAAACCCTGGGCATCCTCACCCTCGGCACCACTGAATGACGGAGGCTGGAGTCTACCAAACCTCTCAAGACGACGCTGCTCATCGTCCGGCATGACTGGCACAACAAACTCCTGAGATGGTGCAACCAGCTGAGCTGGAGTTGCCCCTGGTGTCTGTAGTCCTTGCACCACCTGCTCAGGTGTGCGAGCAGCGGGGGTCTTATTGCCTCCCCTGGCCTGTGAAGTAGCTGTTGCTGCGGTGGTTGAAACTGCCTGAGCCAGGCCTGTGCAAACTATCAAGATCTGTGCCAAGGCCTCCTATAAACCCGGGATCACGATGGGCACTGCTGGTTCCTGAACCGGTGTTGTTGCTGGAGCCTGATCTGGAGTTGGGGAAGCTGGTGGGTCAATAGGTGTTGCCCTCGCTACTCTGCCTCTACCACGGCCACGACCGCGCCCACGGCCTCTGGCGACCTCAGTGGGTGGCACTGGTGGTCGTCCGCCTCGTCTGGTAGCGCGAGTCCTCGCCATCTGCGAGAGAATAGAATAACGGAAATTTAGCACTCGGATCAACAAGTTCGCACGACAAGAGTTTCAAGGATATGAAGTTTTCCTAAAGGTTTTGCAGCCTCTCAAGGATAAATACAGACGTCTCCATACCGATCCGCGAGACTCTACTAAACTGGCTCATGACTCGCGAGACCAAGTAACCTAGGCTATGATACCAACTTGTCACGACCCCAACCCCGCCGTGATGGTGCCTAACACAATGCTAGGCAAGCCCGACCGACTAACATCTCACGATATCTTTCTTTATAATTCAATACCAATTTTCGAGATTTAATACCAATTTAATATAAATAGAAGTATGAATTTAACAGATGAAATGTGCGGAAACCATAATCACGAAAAATAAATCTCTGTAAATAGCCCACTGATCCGGTGTCACAAGTCTGATCCTCTAATACAAGGTTTCAACAATCTAATACAGAAATATGTCTAAAATGCGGAATGATAAGTGGAGATAGAAGGAGAAATCGGGTCTGCGAACGCCATGCAGCTACCTCGATAACTCCGATGAAGACAGAACGGCAGGAAAGCTCGCTCTATGACTCAGGAATACCTGTACCTGCACACATGGTGCAGGGAGTAATGTGAGTACTCCGACCCAGTGAGTAATAACAATAAATAATGGCTGACAGTATGAAATCACGTAAAGGCACTAAGCAGTTCTATATCAAAACAGTAAAATCATTTAAGCCACAGTGAATGAGGAAATCATGTGAAATTCTTTAAACCAGGTAAAACAGATATAATCAGTATAAATCAGCTCCTCAAGCATTTCAGTTCATTTATTCATTCTTATCCTCAGTTCTCAATTCATTTACTTCTCACGATAACCGAATCAAAATATATATATACCACTGCAGCGTGCAGCCCGATCCGTATATCGTTGTGGCGTACAGCCCGATCCATAATAATAATAGTCGACTGCGCTCACTGGGGGTGTGCAAACTTCGGAGGGGCTCCTTCAGCCTAAGCGCTTTATAATTGTTGCGGCGTGCAGCCCGATCCATATAAGTAATTGTTGCGGCGTGCAGCCAGATCCATAATGTGTATAATATATATATCTGCTACGGCGCGCAGCCCGATCCATATCATATAAAATATCCTCACTATTGGGTCCTCGACCCCTCTCAGTCATTTAAAAATCACAGCCTCTCGGACATAATGTACGGTCGGGATCTCAGCCCTCATATCTCTTCCTATTTATGATTAACATTTCAAAACTTTGGTTTATATCATTCTTAAACAATTGGAAACATGACTGAGGATATAAATTCTTTAACAAAATAAGTGAGGAAAACCAGTCAAAAATCCCCTAAGGGTTCTACAGGTCGGCACAAGGCCCCAAGCATGGCAACAAGCCCAATTCACAACAAAAGTATATGCCTCAATCAAAAATGTAGTAAAATATCATTCGGGATGTACCAAGTCCCAATACCCATAGCATTGAATCTCACGCTCGTCACACAGCGTGTATCTCAACTTAGTATAGCACTACGTTGTGGAAATTCGGGGTTTCAAACCCTCAGGACATCATTTAAAATCATTACTCACCTCAAACTAGCCAAAACTCTAGCTCGCTATGCCCTTGCCTCTCAAATTGGCCTCCACGCGCGTCGAATCTATCCAAAATCAGAACGAATAGGTCACAATATGCTAAGGGAACATAGCCCAAGTCTCGGAATCGGGTAAAATTTACATTTTCAGAATCCTCATACCCTCACTAGTCTAACCACACCAAAATTATCCAATTCCAATACCATTTGGTCCTTCAAATCATTATTTTATATTTTTGAAAGTTTTCACATTTTTCTTCCCAAATTCCATCCCAAATCACGAATCAAATGATGAATTCAATGATAGATTCATATACTCTAGCCAAATCTGAGTTAAAATCACTTACCCCGATGAATTTCTTCAAAAACCCTCAAAAAATCGCCAAAATCCGAGCTCTCTAGGTCAAAATATCAATTAAAACCCAAAACCTCGTATTTATATAGAGTACCCTTCAGGTCTTCTCACCACGGGCCGCACCAAATCGACTGCGGTCCGCACCAATTGACCGCGGTCCACACAAGCTAGTGCGGTCCGCGCGACACCTACCGCGGCCACGCCCGTTTTTGTGCAGTACGCGTGATGCCTACCGCGGTCGCGCCCCTTCCGTGCAAGCCAGCGCGGTCCGCGCGATGCCTACCGCGGTTGCGCCCCTGCAGTCCTCTTGGACCTGCTACAGCTGCTGCATTTTTCTGTTATATTTTTCAATTTCAAACTTCCCGTTAGCCATTCGAAATCACCCCGAGGCCCCCGGGACCTCAACCAAAAGCACCAACGCATCCTAAAACATCCTCCAAACTCGTTCCAATCCTCAAAACACCTCAGACAACATCAAAACCATCAAATTACATCGAATTCAGGCCTAAGAACTCCAAGAACTCTTGAATTATGTTTTCGATCAAAAAGTCTATCAAATTTCGTCCGGATGACCTGAAAGTTTGCACACACATCCCAAATGACACAACAAAGCTACTGCAACTCTCGGAATTCCATTCCGACCCCTATATCAAAATCTTTCCTATCAACCGGAAATTGCCAAATATCAATTTCCCCAATTCAAGCCTAAATCTTCTCTACAACTCCAAAACTCATTCCGATCACGCTCCTAAGTCACAAATCACCTCCCGAAGCTAACCGAACCATCGGAACTCACATCTGATCCCTATAACATATAAGTCAACATCCGTTTGACTTTTTCCAACTTAAGCCTTCTTAGAAGAGACTAAGTGTCTCATTTCTTACCAAAACCACACCAACCACAAACTAATCAACCCGATCACATAAAACACGGATAACGAAGCATAAATAAGCTAAAATGGGGGAGACGGAGCGGTAACTCATGCTACGACTGGCCGGGTCGTCACACTTTCATATTCTTGTACTTCTGGATCAAACAACCAACCTTTTAAGATGTTGTTAAAGAGAACTGGCATGCAGACTTTGAGGCTAATCCATTCATTCTGTTCAACCATAAGTTGAAGAAGCTGAAGAAGGCTCTATCAATCAGGAGCAAAGCAACATATGGGGATATTTTTCAAAAGATTGCAAGCTTGAAGGAGGTGGTTTTAGTGCATGAAACACAATTTGGACAGAATCCTACGCAATAGAATTGTGAGAGGCTACAAAAAGTTCAGGCATAACTGATAAAATATCTAACACTAGAAGAGCAATTTCGGAAGCAGAAATTTGGAATGAATTGGTTCCAAGATGGTTATCATAATACCAAATTATTTCATGCACATGTGAATGGAAGAAGGAGAAGATTGCAACTGAATAGGATTCAAAACAGGGATGTATAATGGCTTGAAGGAGATGAGCAAATGGCTGGGGAAGCAGTCAATTTCTTTGATAATCAGTGCAAGGAGGAAAATGTACCTATAAATTTTAAGATCATTAATCATGTTCCTACTATGGTGACTCAAGATCAGAACCAAGAACTAGTGAAGCAACCTACGAGAGAAGAGGTTAAGCCGGCAGTATTTGGACTAAATGGTGAAAGTGCAGGAGGACCTGGTGGGTTTTCTGGCTACTTCTTTCACTCATGCTGGGACATAATTGGTGATGATATATTTAACATGGTGAAGGCATTTTTCAATGGACAAGAATTACCTAAATTTGTGACTCACACAAATTTGGTATTATTGCTAAAGAAGAAGGATATCAATACATTTTCAGACATGCGACCAATAAGTCTCAGCAATTTTATCAACAAAATATTCTCTAGAGTTATTCACGAAAGATTGGTAGGCTATCTTCCTAATCTTATCTCAGATGAACAAGTTGGCTTTGTAAAAGGAAGGAGTACTATGGAGAATGTATTGTTGAAGTAGGAGATGATTAAAAATATTAGATTAAGAACGAGGGCAGGGTCAAATGTAGTGATAAAACTCGATATGACAAAAGCATATGACAAGTTAACTTGGTTATTTTTTTACTAAGGTATTGAGAAAAATGGACTTTGGGGAGATATTTACTGGCATTGTGTATGGGATCATATTGAACAACTGGTATTCTGTGCTACTGAATGAACAACCTTACGGTTTTTTCAAATCAGCAAGAGGGGTGAAGCAAGGAGATCCTCTATCGCCTACTTTGTTCATATTAGCAGCTAAAGCATTGTCGAGAGGATTAAATGCACTGCACAAGAAATTATATTTCTGTGATTTTGGTTTACCAAAGTGGAGTCCAAAGATAATTCATTTAGCATATGAAGACGATACTATTATTTTTTCAGCTTCAGATGCTATTTCATTAAAACTTGTGATGGAAGTTCTTAATGCATATGAAATAGCATCGGGCCAGTTGATCAACAAGTCCAAGTCTGCTATCTATATGCATCATTCTACTAGTTCACGGGTGGTGAACAAAGTAGAAAGGATCACTGGTATATCAAAACAAGACTTCCCTTTTACCTATCTTGGATGTCCAATATTCTATGCGAGGAGAAGGATGGACTACTACCAAGGTCTGATCAACAAAGTAATGGACAAACTACAAGCATGGAAGGGCAAGCTCTTATCCAATGGAGGCAGGGCAGTTCTCATTTCACATGTCATCCAAAGTATGCCAATTCATCTCCTCCCAGCTGTCAATCCTCCTCCATATATGATAAACAGATTGCACAAGATATTTGCCCAGCTTTTTTGGTGTAATACAGTGGGAAATAAAAGTAGGCATTGGACATCCTGAGATACTTTGTGCATGCCTTGCGAATAAAGAGGTGCTGGTTTTTTATCATTGCATGATATGTCAAAAGCATTATTTTGTAAGTTGTGGTGGAACTTCAGAATAAAACCTAGCCTATGGAGTGCATTTATGAGTCAGAAGTATTGCAAGAAGCTTAATCTGATGATAGTTCCTTGGAGGCATGGGTCTTATGTTTGGAGGAAAATGTTCGAGTGTCGAGATCTTATAGAACATCAAATATTGTGGCATCCAAAAATGGGATCATCATTGTTTGGTTTGAGAACTGGACAGGATTGGGTGCTCTTTATTTTGTTACCCCCCCCCCCCCAGATTTTTCTATGATGAATCAGTTCATAATATCTATGATGTAGTACTTGATAGGCAGTGGGATCTTAGCAGACCATATACAGCAGAATATCAATCCACCTATGCTTCATTATGTACTTGACAAACCCTCGTGGATGCTTGAAACAAGTGGCGAATTTTGTGTGAAATCAGCATGGGAATATCTGAGGAAAAGGAAGGAACCTGGCAATGCATATATGATTGGACAAAGGGACTACCTTTTAAAATATCCTTTTTTTATGTGGAAGGTTTGGATAAATAGACTGCCACTTGATGATTTTTTCTTAAGAGGTTAGGATATTTGATGACATCTAAGTACTGGTATTATGTTAACCCAAGGGAGGAAATGACGCAACATGTTTTCTTCACATCATATGTTGCAGTGAGAGTGTGGTCGTACTTTGTATATCAGTAGAAGGGATCACATTGCATCAAGTTGGGATCAAATGTTGGGCTGCCATAGTAATACCTCGACTGCAACCTATAATGCAAGCATTGCCATCCATAATTATTTAGGAACTTTGGAAAAGAAGAAACATCTACAAGCATGGGGATTCAATCACTGTAAATAGAGTGATCTACCAGATTTCATTCACTCTTCAATCACTTATCAAATACAGGAAACCTGGCCTTCAGCAAGTTCCTCACAAATGGCCAGAACAGATTGAGCTGCTGGAGAAATATACTCCAATGTTGCATATTACTAAGGTCATATGGGAGTATCCAAGTCCAAGATGGGTGAAGATCAACACATATGGGGCTTCTAGGGGAAATCCTAGGAGAAGTGCTATTGGTTTTGTACTTAGAAATGAGAAGGGAGATGTACTATATGCACATGGCACGCAAGAGGGGACAAATACTGAAGCAGAGGCAAGGGCAATACTAGAGGCTATGAGGTATTATGTAGAACATGACTATATACTTATTGAGTTGCATACAGATTCAATATTGATCAAAAATACTGTGAATGGAGAGCGGTTTGTCCCTTGGTGTGTGGCTGAATATGTGGAGGAAATTAAAGAACTAATGGCAAGATACAACGTAACTGTGGCTCATACATTAAGGGAAGGAAATAGATTGGCTGACCATCTAGCTAACTATCGTTAGATTTTGGAGATATTTAGGCACACTGTTATTGGGAGCTAGATATGCAGGGGAGGAGGATAGTGAATAATGATAAGTTACAATGCCCATATCTAAGAATAAAAGTTGCAAGAAATGAGGTGGAAAGGAAGTAACAAGGTGGAGTTGCATGGTCTGCTATTTTGCTGATGCAATATGGGAGATGAAGCTGGGAATCAAAATGAGAAGAGGAGATCATGTGGAATGTTGTGATCAAATCCTTAGGGAGGAGATCATAGTACATTATTTTTTGACTAACATTGTGTTCTTTTTTGTAGGAAAAGATACTGTCACCATGCCTCACCTAGTGATTAAATTTCTATGGCTGTTATTAGAATTATGTGCACATTCCTAGGAAAGGAGATCACAAGTGAGCATAAGCATGGAAGCTTGGAGGATCTCTAGTTCACAAGGGACTGAAACTGATAAGTGGACCTTCAGTCATCGAAGGATTTTCACTACGTACTACCCTTGTGAGTCAGTTCATAATCTAATTAGTACCTATCATTGGAAGGTACAGATGAAGGAAATAAAATACTGGGGATACAAGGAAACAATGCCAAGAATTTTCAGCATGACAGTCATGGAAGATATACCTCTTTGGCATCCAAATATGGGAATAAGGAAAGTAGTGAGGACTCAAATCCCATTACACTATGTTCATACAGCATCCCATGTATGGTGTCACACAAAGGTTGAATCAAATTACTGCTGGAGATCACATGATTTTAACTTCAAAAAGTGCATGCTTGTGCACATTTACTAGACACTAGAAACAATGAGAATTGTAGGCAACTAGGAGATAACAGGATCAAGGAGTGTGCTGTGGATCAAAAATCCAATGCATGCCATTACTTCAACATCACATACAGGGAGCCAGGCAAAAATTTGTGCAGAACAACACTAGAAATCACATGCAACCCTCTAAACTACAGCGGGTACATTGGGTTCTGCTGGAGAGCACATTGTCCATTACCATGTTCCAATCCTTATGAAGAAGAGCATGGTGATGATTTTTTACACTAACGAAGTTTTTTTTTTTTGCAGGAAATGTTACTGTGAACATGCCCTACCTATTGATACGACTTCAAAGGGTGGTATTAGCACCTAGTGCTCATTCCCTTGGAGAAAGATCAATAGTAGTCATAAGCATGAAGGTTGTGGAGGATTATGGGCAGAGGAATTTTAAATTGAGTGAACTAGAACTCGTTTCCAGCTTCACATATCAATCATTGCCCAACAAGGTAAGCTGCACAGATCAGATGAGGTACAGGAATAAAATGCAGCTTAAGTGTCACAAGAGAAAATATTCACAGGAGGAACACTTGCAGAATAGGGACTCAGTTATCATATATGATGTGGAATTTTGGTGCTTAAATATGGAATCGATGTGTGTAATATGGGCTGCAATCTCAGTGCACTTCGTTAACTCTATATCCAAGGAATGCTACACATCAAAGGTTGGTTCAGAATTTTCCCGGAGCTCACACGACTTCTTCAACAAACAAGACATGTTCATATATGTGCCACACTGTTGGTACATAAAATCACATGAGGATGTGTGGGACTGGGTTGTGTTTTACTATGTTGTAGCTGTACTACTGAACCCTAGACATCAAGAGGAAGGACTAAGGATAAGGGGTTGGAATGGAAGAAACAAAGAGAGACAAGAGATGAAGATGGAAATACACAGGCAAGGCATGACAGTAGACTATGCGATTACAAAAGCGACCTGTTATGAGGATGATTATTTGATGTACACACACATGGAAGATGAAGATATAGGCTGGGACATGCATTTGGTGGCTTCAAAACTGGATTCATTACTCTCACACTTGATACATAAATGGGAAAATGGCCAACTTTGCAACAAAAGAAGACTACATATAGGCCTCAATTATGAAGACTTAGCAGGGCTAGTGTTTATTTGTTTTATTAGGTTGCAAATTGTGATATATATGTTGAGTACATCGCTCAACATTAATAATAGGGTTTATGTACTCATCAAAATTTATTTATTTCATCTTGTAAGACCTCCTGACAATGTTTTTTTTGTTTTTGAGTTTTATATTTATAAAAACTATCCCTAGGCACATCGCCTAGTGGATTTACTAAAAAGAAAAAAACAAACACAGGCTCGCATCTCGGAACCTGACCAAACTTACAAAATCCGAATACCCATTCGATAACGAGTCTAATCATACAAGATTACTCAAATCCGACCTCGAATCGCCTTTCAAATCCCCATAATTTAGTCTAAGAAGTTTCACAATTTTTCCCAGATTTTCCAACTCAAATCACTAATCAAATGACCAAAATAATGATGGATTCATGTAATATAGCCGAATCCAAGTTATAATTACTTACCCTAATGATTTTCTTGAAAATCCCTCAAACTATCGCCACAAATCGAGCTCTCTAAGTCCAAAGAGGGAAAATGAAATAAACCTTCGACCTAAGCCTTTTTCTGCCCAACGATTTTCGCATCTGCGGGCTCACTGTTACACCTGCGATGCCAAAACTGCGGAAAAATCCATCGCAGGTGCGGTTCCAAATAATGCCATGAATTTCTGCTTGTACAGGCCAAAATCACGCACCTGCAGAGTGAGTCCGCTCCTGCGACCCTAGGACTTCCTGGCTACATCCACATCTGCGACCAATTTCCTCGCACCTGCGAGCTCGCAGATGCGGAAAGCACTTCGCATTTGCGATCACTGCCTGGCCCATAGCTCCCCGCTTTTGCGATCAACACCACGCACCTGCGTTTCTGCACCTGCGGCCAAACCCTCCGCATGTGCGATGACACCAGAACAGCAGCAGGTTCAACAAACACTAAGTCCAAAAATCATCCCAATTTCAGTTTGATTAACATTCGGGGCCCCAGGGACCCATCCGAATATACCAAGAAATTCCATAACACATGACGGACCTACTCAAGGCCTAAAATCACATCAAACAATATCGATTCTATGAATCACAACACAATTCAAGCCTATGGAAACTATGAACATCCGACTTCCAAAACTAATGCCAAATCATACCAAAACAACTCTATTTGACCTCAAATTTTTCATGCAAGTCATAATTGATATGACGGACTTATTCCAACTTCCGAAATTAGAATCCGGCCCCGATATCAATAAAATTAACTCCTGGTCAAACTTCACAACCTTCTAAAGCTTCAATTTTCTAACTTTCGCGAATTCACGATGAAACAACCTGCGGACTACCAAATCAATATCTGAACACGCTCATAAGTCCAAAATCACCATACGGAGCTATTGGAACTGATAAAACTCCATTTCAAAGTTGTCTATACAAAAGTCAAACTAAGGTCAACACCTTCAACTTAAATTTCTAACTTAGGGACTATGTGTCCCATTTCACTCAGAAACTTACCCGAAACTAAAACTAACTACATCGGCAAGTTATGTAACCATAATGCAACATAGAGGAGGCAATAAATAGGAGATCGGGGCTAAAATACTCAAAATGGTCGATGGGTCGTTACACCAATCTTGTGGTCAGCTTCCTTGCTTTAGATTCCGACCAAATTGACTTACACTACTAGAAATCCGGAAAAAAAGCGACCACAAAAAGCGACCAAAGTTGGTCGCTTATTGGCCAAATAGCGACCAAAATGGGTTGGTCGATATTAAGCTGGTCCCTTTACCTTATGGACCAAAGTTGGTCGCTAATTAGCGACCAACTTTGGTCTCTAAGGTAAAAGGACCAAATATTCCTGTAAAGAAAGTAGCGGCCAACGTTGGTCGCTCTATTATTTTAATAATATAAATTTGGCGACCAACGTTGGTCTCCAAATGTAAATTACGTTTTTTATTTATTATTAATCATAAAAAACGACCAACTTTGGTATGAAAAAGATATAATATTTTAAAAATCTGGAAAATAGAGATCAAAGTTGGTCGCTTTATTATTAATTTTTATAAAAAAAAATTAAAAATAAGCGACCAAAATTGGTCGCCAACTGCAAGAATTAATTTTTTTTAAATTATAAGTGACCAACTTTGGTCGCAATATTTCCAGAAATTGTTTTTTTTAAATGGAATGGCGACCAAAGTTGGTCGCTTTTTTGAGAAATCTGGGTTAAGTAGCGACCATGGTTGGTCGCTATTGCCCAGAAAATTGTTTTTTTTAAGTGAAAAGCGACCAACTAGAGACCAAAGTTGGTCACTTTTCTTGGTATATTTTTGGCAGCTACACCACCTGCCAGCTTACCAAAAATCCTAATCAGGCATTTTATGCCAACGACAACAACAATTAAAAGCAACAAAGTATAAAGTTCAATAGAACTAACACATTAAGCTAACAAAACTAAGTTAACGCTTATTACAATTCCATTCGAAAACTGGTTCTATTGTCTAGTTCAAAGTATATAAAGTACTCAAGGAGTGTTCTTTCAGCATCCTCGTCCGAAAGTTGGATTGCCTTGCCTGACTCATTAGGTGGCTGACTACGTATGAATTCCCCCACATCAGCTGTGAAGCGAACCTATAAGAAAAATTATATTGAATTAGTAATTCAAAATTTATATAAAAGTAAATCAAAATACTTAATGAAAAGTAAAAAAGCTTACATGTATAGTCGAGGCTCGACTCTCGACCCACCTTTCTGAATCAATCTCTTTCTTCTTCTTTACAATACGAGTTTCATTGAATAGCTCATCTTGCTTCATTGGCATCATAAAGTTGTCTGGTGGCTTTGGTGATTATCTTCGTGGTACTATTACTCGGGATGAACTTGGATACAGAGAATAACTTGGATACAGTACCTGACATGGTGTGTCTTTGATCAATTGTTGTTCTCATTAGCGACAATGATGATGAGAAGGCAATGGCATGTGTTTCAAATAGTGATGGTGTAGGTAGGAATTTAACATTTCCTAAGTAGATAAAAGAGGTTATAGAGGAATTCTCTACTTCATTTTCCAAGAGGAAAAGAAGTTTAATTGAGAGTGACAAGGTTGATGGTGATGGAATTTTTTCCGTTGGTCGTGGCAGTTCCCATAAAACGGGGATCATAAGACTCTATGATGACAAAGACGAAAGGAAATTTTATTCTCAACTTTCTTCCAAGTCTGATTCGTACAAGCTTAATGGGATTAGTGATATTTCTTCGGATTCATACAATGATTTGACTGACAAAAGTATGGAAATGCTAATAAAAAGAATTAAAGGTAAAACGTTTTTCTTGATAGAGAAGGATGCTAAACTCTGCATGAACGTGAAGCATCCTACTCTTCCAAGAAAAATATTTTACCTTTAATTCTTTTTATTAGCATTTTCAAACTTTTGTCACTCAAATCATTGTCTGAATCCGAATAAATATCACCAATTCCATTAAGCTTTTACAGATCAGATTTGGAAGAAAGTTGAGAATAAAACTTCCTTTCATCTTTGTCATCATAGAGTCTTATGATCCCCGTTTTATGGGAACTGCCATGACCAACGGAAAACATTCCATCACCAACAACCTTGTCACTCTCAATTAAACTTCTTTTCCTCTTGGAAAATGAAGTAGAGAATTCCTCTATGACCTCTTTTATCTACTTAGGAAATGTTTCTTGCCTACACCATCACTATTTGATACACATGCCATTGCCTTCTCATCATCATTGTCGCTAATGAGAAGAACAATTAAAGGCACACTCTACCGGGTACCGTATCTTAGTTATTCTTGGTGGAAGTTCCATTGCATGTCTAATAAAGTCATCAACCCCTTCTAAAAAATCCTCCCGCAATCAAAAATTCTAATACATAAACCAAAATTTCAATTCATATCCTAAAGGTTCAATTCATATCCTAAAGGTTCAATTCATATCCACAAAAGTTCAAGTCATATCCTAAAATTTCAATTTATAAACTAAAATTCCAATACACAAACCAAAATTTCAATTCATATCCTAAAGGTACAACTCATATCAACAAAAGTTCAAGTCATATCCTAAAATTTCAATTTATAAACTAAAATTCCAATACATAAACCAAAATTTCAATTCATATCCTAAAGGTTCAACTCATATCCACAAAAGTTCAAGTCATATCCTAAAATTTCAATTTATAAACTAAAATTCCAATACATAAACCAAAATTTCAATTCATATCCTAAAGGTTCAATTCATATCCACAAAAGTTCAAGTCATATCCTAAAATTTCAATTTATAAACTAAAATTCCAATACATAAACCACAATTTCAATATATATCCTAAAGGTTCAACTCATATCCACAAAAGTTCAAGTCATATCCTAAAATTTCAATTTATAAACTAAAATTCCAATACATAAACCAAAATTTCAATTCATATCCTAAAGGTTCAACTCATATCCACAAAAGTTCAAGTCAAATCCTAAAATTTCAATTTATAAACTAAAATTCCAATACATAAACCAAAATTTCAATTCATATCCTAAAGGTTCAACTCATATCCACAAAAGTTCAAGTCAAATCCTAAAATTTCAATTTATAAACTAAAATTCCAATACATAAACCAAAATTTCAATTCATATCCTAAAGGTTCAACTCATATCCACAAAAGTTCAAGTCATATCCTAAAATTTCAATTTATAAACTAAAATTCCAATACATAAACCAAAATTTCAATTCATATCCTAAAGGTTCAACTCATATCCACAAAAGTTCAAGTCATATCCTAAAATTTCAATTTATAAACTAAAATTCCAATACATAAACCAAAATTTCAATTCATATCCTAAAGGTTCAAATCATATCCTAAAATTTCAATTTATAAACTAAAATTCCAATACATAAACCAAAATTTCAATTCATATCCTAAAGGTTCAACTCATATCCACAAAAGTTCAAGTCATATCCTAAAATTTCAATTTATAAACTAAAATTCCAATACATAAACCAAAATTTCAATTCATATCCTAAAGGTTCAACTCATATCCACAAAAGTTCAAGTCATATCCTAAAATTTCAATTTATAAACTAAAATTCCAATACATAAACCAAAATTTCAATTCATATCCTAAAGGTTCAACTCATATCCACAAAAGTTCAAGTCATATCCTAAAATTTCAATTTATAAACTAAAATTCCAATACATAAACCAAAATTTCAATTCATATCCTAAAGGTTCAACTCATATCCACAAAAGTTCAAGTCATATCCTAAAATTTCAATTTATAAACTAAAATTCCAATACATAAACCAAAATTTCAATTCATATCCTAAAGGTTCAACTCATATCCACAAAAGTTCAAGTCATATCCTAAAATTTCAATTTATAAACTAAAATTCCAATACATAAACCAAAATTTCAATTCATATCCACAAAAATTCAAGTCATATCCTAAAATTTTAATTTATAAACTAAAATTCCAATACATAAACCAAAATTTCAATTCATATCCTAAAGGTTCAACTCATATCCACAAAAGTTCAAGTCATATCCTAAAATTTTAATTTATAAACTAAAATTCCAATACATAAACCAAAATTTCAATTCATATCCTAAAGGTTCAACTCATATCCACAAAAGTTCAAGTCATATCCTAAAATTTCAATTTATAAACTAAAATTCCAATACATAAACCAAAATTTCAATTCATATCCTAAAGGTTCAACTCATATCCACAAAAGTTCAAGTCAAATCCTATAATTTCAATTTATAAACTAAAATTCCAATACATAAACCAAAATTTCAATTCATATCCTAAAGGTTCAACTCATATCCACAAAAGTTCAAGTCATATCCTAAAATTTTAATTTATAAACTAAAATTCCAATACATAAACCAAAATTTCAATTCATATCCTAAAGGTTCAACTCATATCCACAAAAGTTCAAGTCATATCCTAAAATTTCAATTTATAAACTAAAATTCCAATACATAAACCAGAATTTCAATTCATATCCTAAAGGTTTAACTCATATCCATAAAAGTTCAAGTCAAATCCTAAATTTCAATTTATAAACTAAAATTCCAATACATAAACCAAAATTTCAATTCATATCCTAAAGGTTCAATTTATATCCACAAAAGTTCAAGTCATATCCTAAAATTTCTATTTATAATCTAAAATACCAATACATAAACCAAAATTTCAATTCATATCCTAAAGAATCAACTCATATCCACAAAAGTTCAAGTCAAATTCTAAAATTTCAATTTATAAACTAAAATTCCAATACATAAACCGAAATTTCAATTCATATCCTAAAGGTTCAACTCATATCCACAAAAGTTCAAGTCATATCCTAAAATTTCAATTTATAAACTAAAATTCCAATACATAATCCTAAAGGTGCAACTCTTTGGTTTTCTTCTCTTCTAACAATTTCTTCCCCAAATTAGTAGGTACAACTAAATATTTTGGACAAAATGTTTTAATAAGAACCCTAAAAATTGCAAATAATATATAACTTTGAACCCTAACATGGTTGAGCTAACTTTGAACCCTAACATGGTTGAGCTAACTTTGAACCCTAGCATGGAGAAATTAACTTTGAACCCTAACATGGTTGAACAAATAATATATAACTTTGAACCCTAACATGGAGAAATTAAACAAAATTATTGTATTTCGAAAAAAACAAAGAAAGGAGAGAGAAAACTACCTTGAATATGGAGGTTGCCGGCGGTGGAGTTGCTGCCATCGGTGGTCGTCGGTGGCGTGGGTGGCGTCGCTGCTGGTGGGAGTCGGAGGGGGGGGGGGTTGAGTGTGAGAGAGAAAAGAGAGATTTTGGGGAAATTTTTTGAAAGAATGGGAGGGGAAACACGGTTTTGACGCTGGAATTAAAAATAGCGACCAACGTTGGTCGCTAATTTGGTAGCTAAATAAGTTTTGACCGTTTGACCAAAATAGCGACCAACTTTGGTCGCTATTTTTTGACCGTTTGACCAAAAATTAGATTACTTTTAATTCAATTTAAAATTATGTACATATGTAGTATAAATTTAGGATTTTAATTCAATATAAGCTATATATATAATGCACTAAGTATTAATGCATTAGCTAATATTATATCGAATATAGCTTATATATATATATATACATATATTAATTGATATAAGTCAAGATGTTTTAATTTACTGTTAATATATATATATATATATATATATATATATATATATATATATATATATATATGCATATGAGTGGGTTATAAGTCGATAAATCAATTTACAAGTATATCAATACCTAAAAGAACCCGTCCCTGTGTTCCGAGCGCTTCATGTTCTATATATATATATATATATATATATATATATATATATATATATAGAGAGAGAGAGAGAGAGAGAGAGAGAGAGAGAGCTTATATACTATATACTATATTATACTATATATATCGAATATACTTTGATGTATAATAAACTATACTATATATATAGTATAGTGTATCATATAATACACTTAGTATATATAATACACTTAGTATATTTATACTATACTATACTATGCACTAAGTATTAGTGCATTAGCTAATATTATATTGAATATAGCTTATATAATATATATATATATAGTATATAAGCTATATATATACATATATTAATTGATATAAGTTGAGACGTTTTAATTTATTGTTAATATATATATATATATATATATATATATGAGTGGGTTATAAGTCGATAAATCCATTTACAAGTGTATCAATACCTAAAAGAACCCGGTCCTGTGTTCCGAGCGCTTCATATTCTTATATATATATATATATATATATATATATATAGAGAGAGAGAGAGAGAGAGAGAGAGAGAGAGAGCTTATATATTATACTATATTATACTATATATATCGAATATACCTTGATGTATAATAAACTATACTATATATATAGTATAGTGTATTATATAATACACTTAGTATATATATACTATACTATACTATGCACTAAGTATTAGTGCATTAGCTAATATTATATCGAATATAGCTTTTATATATATATATATATATACATATATTAATTAATATAAGTTGAGACGTTTTAATTCATTGTTAATATATATATATATATATATATATATATATATATATATATATATATATATTTGTATATGGGTATGATGTGGCTCAGTCCCGTTCGATGAATCAATTTACAAGTGTATCAATACCTAAAAGAACTCGTCCCTATGTTCCGAGCGCTTCATGTTCTTATATATATATATATATATATATATATATATATATATATATATATAGAGAGAGAGAGAGAGAGAGAGAGCTTATATACTATATACTATATTATACTATATATATCGAATATACCTTGATGTATAATAAACTATACTATATATATAGTATAGTGTATTATATAATACACTTAGTATATATATACTATACTATACTATGCACTAAGTATTAATGCATTTGCTAATATTATATCAAATATAGCTTATATAAATATATATATATACAAAAGTGATTTTTAATTTTTACCATTGTTGACCTGAAAAGAGACCAACTTTGGTCGCTAAATATACATAAATTTAAATTAGCGACCAAAGTGGGTCGCTAAATTTAAATCAGATTTATTTATATTTTATATAATATTTAATATAATAATATAATTGTTAAACATTAGAAATGGATCCCAGATTAGCGACCAAAGTTGGTCTCTATTTTTTAAGCGACCAACTTTGGTCGCTAAATTTGAATTATATTTTTTTATATTTTATAATTTTGTAAATAAAAATATAATTATTAAAATTTTATAACTGGGTCCCATTTTTGGCGACCAAAGTTGGTCGCTATCTGCTTACCCCTTAATTGGTGACCAACTTTGGTCGCTAATTTTAAATTATATTTATTTATATTTTATAATTTTTTTTAGATAATATTATAATTATTATAATTTTATAAGTGGGTCCCCCTGTAGCGACCAACGTTGGTCGCTAATCCAGTATACCTTTGACCAAGCAAGTCTGACCAGTCCGGTCAATATTTTGACGAAATTAGCGACCAACCTTGGTCGCTAATATATATCAAATAATTATTTTATTATTTTCGCCAATTAAGCGACCAACTTTGGTCGCTTTTCTTTACAGACCAACTTTGGTCGCTAATGTTTTGTCGCTTTTTTTCGGAATTCTAGTAGTGTTATTATTCCTTTGATTAATTCAAATATATTAACCCAGAAATAGTTGACTATGTAAGGGAAGTGATTAATGAGCGGGGTACCTTAGCTTATGCGAGGTTGAAACCTTTCTTTAATAAGACTCCCACAAAAAAAGCAAAAAAAGAAAGAAAAGAATTTCCTAGTTCTTTGACCCAATAAACCGGTACTTGTTGTTGCACCAGGTGCTAAAGCATGTGTGTTTTGTATTCATTGAGAAAAAACGTGTTAAACAAACCAACATGAGGAAAGATCACAGCTGATCTAGGAGCCGAAAGAGCTCAACTCACTTAGTTATAGAGGGCGACTCAAAAAGAGACTCAACCCATAGAGAGAGCAGTGAGCAAAGAAAGATTGTGAATGAAAAAGAGTAAGGGAAAAGTCATCTCATGACTGGAACTGGCTCTATTGGATTTAATTAACCTCGAGTCCTCGAGTGAATAATGTTAAATTATCAAGTCAAGGCCAACAAGAATAAATACTATCCTCAAGCATAGAAAATTACATAAATAAGAAGGGAATGCAAGAGGGTAGATTTCCAGAATGAAATACGATGTATCTTTTGGTTGCAATGTTTAAGGCAAAGGACTGTTGATTTGGACTCTCACCTGGTCTTCAATTAATATTTTTGTTTTTTGGTTAATTCTCTACCTTTTTTACTTGATGGAGACAATTTCCATACTACGAATATTATTTCTTCTTTTTCAGTCTATGAATTTCAATTAACATGCATATTTCATCCGTAATAGAGCTAATTCAATTAGTTATGTTGAGGCCTAATGATGAGAAGTCAGAGTTCAGTTTCTCTCACCAATTAATGTCATGAAGGAAGGATGAAATAATCGTATCATCTATATCTTCTGTCTCACTATTTTGTCATGTTCTTGATAAATAAATAAATAAATAAATGGCATGAAACTAAATTTTCATTCTTATTTGGTAAAATAAAATCAATCCAAGACTTATGACTAGACTATTTTAAGTAGTCACTCATTCAAAAATATAGTACAAGTTTACATGACATACGCATTTTTTAGCTTAATTACTCAATGATGATGGCGTGACTCAGAAGAAAAATAAAATTTGTTATGCTAAAACAGATAATATGTGTTATGGATTTAGGTTGTGGTACGCATAATTTTTTTTGCATGCCTTGGAATCTCGTATGTCTCAACTTGGTTTGATGAACTTCCGAGACTGTACAGAAGACAGCTTGTTATAGGCGTGTTGCGGTTACCACACCTAAGTACACTCGAAATTAAGTTGTTTGAATGGTATAGAATTCTCATCGACTCTGTATAATTAACTTGAAAAAGACAGTTTGTCTTGTTGAAAATTTTATTTTTTAGTGCAATGTTTTTGCTTAATTTCGAAGAAGAATCTACGTATTGTTTTATGTGAGATATAATCAATACATGAATTAAACCATTAAAATAACAAAATGCCCTCATAATCTTCAAAACTAATTTCTCTAATATATAAATTAAACATCTAGCACCATATATAATCTCTTCATTACAATTCTTGCATTACTCATTCTTCTATTAAAGGGGTCCATTGCAATTTGATGTGTGTTCTATTTTACGATCTGCACCTATTTTAATTTCTTTTTTTCCATACAAAATAATAAAATTACTTCGTTTGTAAATTGTTCATAAGGGCGAAAACAAAATACAAATAATATATCCTTTTATTCTTAGATTTATTTATTTTTAGTGTGTGGGGTAATTAGATCGTCCCAAATGTCAAGAACAGATAAAAACAAAGGGACTACTAGGAGGGGAAAATGGTATAAAACTAGGATTTGAGGATGATGTGTTTGTATTTTTATTAAGTTCTATATGCTGAGACTGGTTATCTGAAATTAAGAACGCTTTTGCCTTTCTTATGTGATGGGTAACTTGAAGAAGCAACGTCTTTTTACTTCTTTTTTAATTCTATATATGCCTTTTTTCTTTTCTTATGTGTTATTTGCCCTTCTAGGAAATTTAATAAAAGAGTAGCTTTTGTGTTTTGCAAGGAATTAAAGATGTTAGGGTGCAAATCACAAAATAAAAAATTAAAGTAGGACAGGATATAAATCATAAAAGAGGTCATATGTTAGGGGTGCAAAACATACATAACAGACCCGAATTAAAGGGATGAAATATGTAACCTTCTCCTATACTTCAAGAGAATATACTTTTTCTTTTTTCACTTTGTTAAAATTGAATTAATGCATTTAAGATCGAAAATTGTTCCATATACGTACTACTACAATTTATAGCTATAAACATCAAGTCATCAACCCATGTATGATGTAACATCATTTACGTTATACCCCCAAGATTAAAAAAAACAGATAAGAAAAATAAAAATTAAGAGTTGACTAACTTGGCGTGAGAGCCAAGTGCCATCTTAAGATAAACTGATAAATTAAATAAATAAATAAATAAATTCTTAATAACTATTTAAGGTCAATAATGGTATCATTTTCTTCACATCCAGAACTTTTCTGTTCTTCAAGATGGCATCAAGCGCTCGAGTCCTTACTAACCAAGATGTCAAAAAAGATTTGAAGAAGCTAAAAGACTCATTCAACTGGAAAACGAAGCTCGAGCTCAAATTGTTGAAAAGTTCGCAACGGACTGCTCTCATTTCCCTCCCCCTTTCTCTGATATATTTATTCGTTTCATCTTATGTGACGATATTTGATTGTATATAGAATTTATGAAAGGAAAAAAACCTTTAGATTTTGTGATCAAATATTCTTGTAGCTATAAAAGCATGTCACTAAAAGTAAAATAAGAAGTATAAATTTAAATTATTTTAAATGTGTCATTATTTTTTAACAACTAATTAAAATGAAAGAGAGACACATAAAATATAAATGACGGTTGACATATTCTCTTAATTGTTTAATTTGCTAGAGTTTTGTCATTATGAAGTGACCTAATAGAATTTAGGAAAAGTGATATAGTCTTTCTAAAGTGATACTAATACTCAATAGATAAATTTATTTATTTCTATCCCTGAAAATTCTGCCGTACTTTTTCAGTTTTGGGTCCTTTTTGTTTTTTCCTTTCCGTGTGTACACATATAGAATTTGTGTTTACCCTTAATAATGGATAACAACTGAATTTGTACATGGTTTTAAAAATATGTGGATTAATTTAATACGAGTGATTAATAGCATTAGATTAAACAAATGAAAAACGTAATAAATGACCAAACTAATGATACGGGTGATTCCGAGCTCGGTTGATGACTCGATGAAGGACATGCCCTCGATCTCAAGCTTATACTTATGAAGAACTTAAGAACAAGAATAAGAGCTTTGAACAACAAAGAGAATTGAAATAAATTGCCCTGATATGCGTGTTACAATGTCCCTAATGAACAGTTAGTTCCCCTTTTATATAGTAGGGGAGTTTCACCGTAAGTACAATTCTAAAAAAGAATAAAAATCTTTCTTTCACTACAAGAAAACTGTGTTTTAGTGGCGACCAAAGTCGCCACAAAATATTTCCACTAAAGGACAGATTTCTTGTAGTGTTTATGTTAATCACTGATTCACTGCTGATACGGGCCGAGATTTACGTCGTGACATCCAATTGGGAACGGATATCATGGCTCTTTGTTAGTCGTGCTCGGCCGTTTGGTAATGCTCTCCGAAGTTGAGCGATTCGAACCAGACCCGGGAGATATGGCCTCGATGCTTCGGACGGCGGATGTTTTAATCGATCCCCGATGCGAGAGGCTTTTTCCCCCAGACACTGATTCCTTATGATCACGTTCCAGTCTCATTTGTCTTACAGGGAAACCGAGATGTTCAACAGCCTTGATTTTACCTGTATACTTATAGTCCCCTCGTTTCTTAGAAACGAAATGATGAGAGATGACAGATGCTTTTCACCTCCTTCTTTAATACGCTGCAACAGAAACGACAAATAAGCCGAAACGTCATGTCAGTCGTGTCATTCTAACTTCGAACATGTGTCAGTCATCGGCATGTTTCCTTTGAATGTGAAGCATCACGAAACCTCTATAAAAACGTTCATTCTTCGTTCATTTTTCACTATTTGACCAAGCTTCTACCTTCGATTCTTAAAGCTGTTACTAACATTCTTCATACTTCCATATCATAACCTTCGTTATTCAAAATTTCTCAGTAATTTCTGGGGTTTTACATAGTCTTTACCCAAATCAACACACTTGACTCTTCATTTTAAAAATCTTTTCTTAGACCTTTTAAGCTTTTTCAGATAACAATGGCTAAAACATCCAAATCTTTTCCTCAACATGTCGCTTCTTCTTCTTCTTCTTCCCAAATGACCGTTGGAGTCGAGGCGGTCACTCCTAATATAGTCGTCCTCAAGACGTCTACTCTTGGCACGACTACAGATGAACCGGCTCCCAAGCCTCCCTTGAAAATGTTCATCCCCGGGGGCTGCTCAGTCGCAGATGACTTTAAGGCCGAAAAGCCCACAATGGTGTAGGGTCGTGGTAAATGAGTATCAAGGTATATATTCTCCATTACCGAAGACGTCATTCTCATAGTCCGAGGGGACTGTAACTGGGAGGGTAAGGACGTAGTAGTCCCCGGGCCTGAAGACGCCATCACTACCCATGTGGAGGGGTATCTAAGTGTTTACTTTTATCCCTTCATATTAGGCCCGGTGGACCCGATTATCTTGGACTTCTACAAGAGGTACAAAGTATGCCTCGGTCAGATCCACCCCGTCGCTGTGGATGATCGTGATCCTCCTTCATTACTTTGTGAACAAAACTAAATCCCATTGGTTCACGATCGATCACCTACTTTGCCTATACAGTCCTCGAATCTTCCGAGGGGGACTAATAAAGCTCATACACCGGGCTAGCAAAGCCCCATTCTCAAGTATTGATGAGGATTGGGACCAAGGCTGGAAGGGATGCTTCGTTCGGGTAAATATCGAAGGCTTGATTCCCCCCGAGTTCATGTTGTTCCCCAATAAGTGGAATGCATCTCGTAAGTACAGTGTCCTTTTGAATGCGAATTTTACGTTCATCTCTTTTTTTCTCACTGGTACTTGTGGTAGTACAGCCGTTGCTCGAGTCCCAAACGCTATTCCTTGGCTCCAGGAGTAGATCGAGGGCATTTGTTCACAGATGACGTATTCTGAGCACACATGGTGCAAACTCTCGAAGGGCCAATGGGAGGCCTGTTCTCACGGTAGACCCTTCCCCGAATAGGTAACATCGGGCTCTCCCATTCGCATTGTACTTACTCTCTTTTCTTTATTATTCTTTTTGTAGGTTTGACTAAGACCGTTGAACTTAGGCCTTCAGGAGGGGACGAAGATGTGTCCTTGTTCGTTGACCCCTCCGCTTTGGGGAAGCTCATGGCTGCAGCAGGGGAAAAGAAGAAAAGAAAGGCTTCGGGCTCCCCGAGCTTAGAGAAGAAGAAGCCAAAGAAAAGGTTGGTCCGTAAGCCAAAGGAAAGTTCTAGCTCCCGAGCACCCGACTCGGACTCGCTTCTTCGGCTCAGGGATGAGCCCGAGGAATACAATTTTTTCGTGGCCCACGGGTCGAATGCTCCTGAGGAGAAGGCAGCTACTAAGGAGGAGATCCATGAGGCCGATCTTCCTCGGACTCGGGAGGTTGATGAGGAGACCGGGGCTGAGACTTCCTGGGATGCCGGCTATGCTCTGAAGGAGGCACCCGATGTAATAAATATTTCAGGGTCACCTTCCCATACCGAGTCCATGCTCGAAGAGGCCCGAGAAGGGAAGGAGAGGTCTAACGAAGGGGTTCATGGAACGGACGATCCCGTTTGTTCCTTTTTCTACGGCGTGGACTCATCGATCTTGGAAGACTTTTCTGGGCTGGGCGACCTGGAAATGCGAGAAAAGATCCGTCTTCAAAAGTCGGCAGGCTGGACTTGAGCTAAAAGTTAATCAACCAGTTCCCCGCCCTGAGTGTGAATCCTGGCCGTAAGAGGTTGATAATCATCATTGTCCCGGAGGATGTCTGGGTTCTTTATGCTCTCGTGGAAGTAGTGAGCTACCTCGGATGCCTGGTGATCGAAGAAGACCAGGCGAAAATGAATGAGGTGGACATGTCGTGCCTATTCAATGAGGTGTAGCAGGCACTGAATCGGGTAAGGCATCATTATGCTCTTCCAAACTTTGACTTATTTTTTTAGATTTCTCACATTTTTCACCTTTTTACAGGTCGCGGTACCTTACACGAAAGTTTCTTCGGTACCAGACTGAGGTTAACCAGATCGAGCTTGAGGTTAAGGAGCTTGCCGAGAAAAGAGATATGTACAAGCTTCTAAGAGAGCAACACAAAGGGGCCATCAAGAACCTTCAGGCCGAGCTGGATAAGGCTCAAAAGGAGGCTTCGATCCTGAGGTGGGAATATGTCAATCTACTTGAAAAGGTAAAGGTTTTTGAAGTTAGCAATAAAGACAGTCATAGAGACTAACGACCAAACCTCACAGGTTCAGTAGAGGATTGACCAGATCGACCAACTCTAAGCTGAAATGAATGAAGTCCAAGTCATGGTTGATGGTTAGAAGAGCAAAATGGACTAGTTAGTTTGGGAGAAGGAAGGCGCACAGGAACAACTAGCATCGGTAGAGGTTCAACTCCGGGTAATGAAAGAAAAAGCCGACAAGTGATCCTAATTGAATGATGAACTCATATCACAATTGAGCTCGGCTCTGGTAGAGATGGACTCGGTAACAAATGTGAAGCTATAAAGTCTCAGCTAGGCACAACCTCCGCCGATGCTGAAGAGATGATGGCCCAGTATAAGGCTGATGTCGAAGCAGTCGAGGCTCGCCTAAGACTATTGCCGAGTACATGAGGCGGCTATCCTAGAGGGAGGCCCTCGAAAAGATTCATGCCTGAAGCTTCGACCTGTCGGCCGATATCGAGGAGGCAAAAACACTTGAGGTCGAGGCCAAGAAGCTAAGTGAAGCCTAAGGTGAAAAAGTCTCTGAGGGCTCCGAAGAATCCGAAGGCCCCGACGGCTCTGGTGATGAGTCTGGTTCTGGTGATGATTAGGCATAGATGCCTTAGGATTATGTTTTTTTTGTATCCTGTACATATATTTTATTGAGGTTGTTTTTGTTGGGCCTTTATAAAAACATTCCAGAATATAAAACATTTCTCTTTTGGCAATGTCCAAGTCTATTATCTTAATCTTTTTACGATTGCAAATATTTCTAATGCCTTTGCACAGAATCAAACATAGTAATAAGTCATTTTTTGGAGGTCCAAACAAGACATGTCCTCGATGCAATTTTTGCTCGAACTTGTGTAAGCTTGGAGTGAACATGAAATTTCCCCAAAATGCTTCTCTAAATGTTGTTAGAATGTATTTTTTTTAGGGGTAAACTTTTAACAGGTTTAGAATTTTGTTGAAGTCCATATGTTTTGATTACGAGCTTCGGATATCTCCGAACCATTTTTAGGGTGGATGTAGCCTTTTAGGTTTGGGCACTGCCTAATATGTTTTGTGCCTCCGTGTTTTGACAACATACGCTGCCTGAATTTATCTCGGACAGTAGTCCCCAAGTGGGGATAGCCCTTTGGGATAGGATAAGGGTGGCCCTTGGGCTCGATAGTTCCCGGGTAAGAATAGCCCTTAGGCGCAATACTTTTAAGCATCAAAAATTGTTTGTTACCAAGGTAGGAAGTTTCTTTCATTTCGATGTGTAAGGTATAAAATTGTAAGCGTGTAAAAGCTCGTATCACGACTGAGGTTGCCTACACGGGTACGACTCATTTGACAGTTTGGCCCTTACAATAAATCCTATCCACCGAGCCTAGACTATTCAAGCACAAATGTTCTTTCCTAACTAAAAATCTTGATCCGATGGTGATGACTCCCAGTATTCAAGGTCGATTTTCGAGAGGGCTCGGATACTGTCAGTGTGAGGATTGACTCTGATTTAAAACCGGTATTCGATTCTAAGTTAGCATGATTTACTGCTGCCTCTTTAAAAACCTTGCCAAAACCCCCATTTAGGACAAAACCAGTTCAATGGAAAAAAGTGCAACGCGTGCTTTCAGACCTAACAGTTATATTCTACTTTGGTTATTGCCTGCAAGTGTAGCCCAATTTGTAATAAAATAAAATAAAAGTGAATGAGGTCATACCTTAGCAGTATTATCGTTTTATGTGGGTCCCGTTCTAGTTGTTTGGTAGCTATGCGATGTTTTCTGCTTCGAGTTTATACAAACCCTACTAGTAATCATGATGACCAGATACGGACCTTCCTAATTCGGTCCTAGCTTCCCTTTGTTCGGGTTCCGAGTGTTCTGTGTTACTCTTTTTAACACCGAATCCTCGATATTAAAGTTTCCGAGGTTGGCTCTTTGGTTGTAATATCTTTCTATCTACTACTTTTGGGCGGCCAACCGGACAAGAGCGGTCTTGGGCCTCTCATCCAGTAGTTCTAGGATCATGCTCATGGCCTTGTTGTTTGATTCTTCGGTTGCATATTGAAACCTGAGGCTCGGTTCTCCCACATCGGCCAGTATTAATGCTTCAGCACCGTAGACCAAAAAAATTAAGTGCCCTCGGTACTGGATTTTGAGGTCGTGCGTTATGCCCACAACACTTCGGGCAAGATTTCCTTCCATTTCCCTTTATCTTCGGTCAACCTTTTCATAAGGTTTTAAAGGATTGTTTTGTTCATCGGCTATACCTATCTATTCTCACCAGGGTGATAGGGTGTCGACAAGATATTTTTGATCTTATGGTCCTCGAAAAATTAGTGTTTCTTGCTGCCGATGAACTGTTTCCCGTTATCACACACTATCTCAGCCGGTATACCGAACCGACATATTATGTGGTACGAAATGAAGTCGATGACTTCTTTTTCTAGGACCTTATCAAACGCTTGAGCTTTTGACTCGTTTAGAGAAATAGCCAGTCATAAATAGTTTAAATTAAGCCTTACCGGGTGCCCATGATATGGGATCGACGATGTCCATTCCCCATTTTATGAACGGACAGGGAGACGGTAACGAGTATAGTAACTCCCTGGGTTGGTGGATCATTGGTGCATGCCTTTAATAGCTTTCACATTTTCGCACAAAATCCTTCATATCTTTCTCCATGTCGATCCACTAATAACCGGCTCTAATTATCTTACGAACCAACGATTATGCCCTCCCCCCCGTATGGTTTCCGCAGGTGCCCTCGTGAATTTCCTCAAAACATATTCAGTGTCTCCGTCCCCATGCATATGGTGAGTAGGCCATCGAACATTTTTTTGAATATAGTATCTTTGGACAAGCTAAACATGGATGCCTTCGTGCGCAGAGCTCTCGATTCTTTGGGATCCATGGGAAACTTCCCAGTCTTCAAATAGTCTATATACTTGTGTCTGCATTCCCAAGTTAAACTTGTTGAGTTTATCTCGGCATGACCTTCTTCCACTACTGATTTCATGAGTTTTACAACCGTTCCCGAGCTGAATTCATCGTCATCAACCGACGAACCCAAGTTAGCCAGAGCATCGGCTTCGCTATTTTGATCCAGGGGTATGTGTTGTAGGGTCCATTCCTTGAATTGATGCAACATTACCTGTAGTTTATCCAAGTATCTTCGCATTCGTTCCTCTTCCACTTTGATTGTCCCATTGACTAATTTACCATAAGGAGGGAATCACATTTAGCTTCAATTACTTCGGCCCCCAGGCTTTTAGCCAATTCAAGACCTGCAATCATGGCCTTATACTCGGCTTCATGTTTAGTCAAATTCACAGTTCTAATAGATTGCCTAACTACGTTACCCATAGGCAGCTTCAACATGATGCTGAGTCCAGAACCTTTTGCGTTCGAGGCACCATCCGTAAAGAGGGTCCAGATTCTTGAGGAAGTCAACGAGGTTAACAACAATTCCTTTTTGACGTCGGGTATTAAGGTCGGCGAGAAGTCGGACACAAAGTCTGCCAAAATTAGAGATTTGATGGCCTTTCGGGGTCGATATTTGATATCGTACCCGCTAATTTTCACGAACAATTTGGCCAATAGTCCTAAGAGATCTGGTTTTTTCATTATGTTCCTCAATGGGTTAGTAGTTACAACACATATGGGATGGCATTGAAAATATGGCTTTAACTTCCTAGAGGTGCTTAGCAAAGCGAACACCAATTTTTGCGGGTGCGGATATAGTCTTGCTAACATAATAGATAGGAAATTGTGTACCTTCCTCTTCCCAGACTAAGACTCCACATACATCCATCTCGGATACCACTAAGTACATGTACAATTGCTCGTCTACCTTCGGAGTATGAAGCAAAGGTGGACTCCAAAGGTACCGTTTGGGTTTTTCCAAAGCTTGCTGGCACTCCGGGGTCCACGGAAAATTATTCTTTTACTTCAATAATGAGAAGAACCGGTGGCTCTTATCGGAGGACCTTCATATAAACCGACCCAGGGCGGCTATATGCCCGGTTAGCATTTGAACGGCCTTGACATTCTCTTCCATGGTGACATCTTCTATAGATTTGATTTTGTTGGAATTGATCTCTACTCCCCAATTGGACACCATGAATCCAAGTAACTTCCCAGACCCAACCCCAAATGTGCATTTCTCTTGTTTTAGCTTCATATTGTACTTTTTCAGTATGTTGAAGGTTTCCTGCAACTGTTCCAAATGGTGCTTTGCTCGCAGGGACTTAACTAACATGTCATCAATGTAAACCTCTATTAATTTTCCTATTTGTTCTTCAAACATCCGGTTTACTAGTCGTTGGTAGGTGGCACCAACATTTTTTAGTCCAAAAGGCGTTACGTTATAACAATAGGTGCCGAATTTAGTGATGAGGGAATTTTTTTCTTGATCGCCCGCATCCATCGGGATTTGGTTGTACCTGGAATTCGCATCGAGAAAACTGAGTATCTCGTGGTCGGCCTTCACATAGATCATGCGATCGATCTTAGGAAAAGAAAAAGAGTCCTTAGGGCATGCCTTGTTCAAGTCTTTGTAATCTACACATATTCTTAAGTTATTTCCCTTTTTAGGCACTACCACTACGTTAGCTAACTAGTTTGGGTACTTAACTTCCCGAATGGAACCTATTTTAAGGAGTTTGGATACCTCGTCCTTGATGAATGCATGCTTTATTTCAGACTGAGGCCTCCACTTCTGCTTAACCTAGTGGAACTTCAGATCCAAGCTCAGCTGTGAGTAGTTATTTCTGGTGGGATTCCTATAATATCAAGATGGGACCAAGCTAAAGAGTCCATTAGCTATAAGGAATTCAAAGAGTTTTTTCTGTAGCTCGGTAGTTAACCTCGTGCCCTGGTATACCTTCCGATCGGGCAGGTGTTCGATCAGTATGACTTGCTCCAGCTCCTCGACCGTTGACTTGGTGCCATTATAATCGTCAGGGGCGACGAACGGCCTGGGAACTCCATAATCATCATCCTCGCCTACTTTTGCTTCTCTGTTTTGGTCGGGGCCGATGTCAGTGATTGTTGTTTAGTTCCTTCCTTCCTAACCAACTCTGAGTTATTTAATCTCGAGAGTGCAGGCATCGAGATCACCTCATCGATATCAAACATTTATTTTACGGTCGGCTATTCTCCATATATTGTTTTGATCCCTTCAGATGTGGGGAACATCAATTCCTGGTATAGTGTCAAGGGTATTGCCATCATGTTGTGAATCCACAGTCTTCCAAATAAAGCGTTGTACCTCATAACGCCCTCGATGACATAGAACTTTGTTTCTTGAATGGTTCTGGCAGTGTTCATCGGTAGGGTTATCTCCCCTTTTGTAAATTCACATGCCATGTAGAATTTGTTTAGGACTAGGACTGCAGGCACTATTTGGTCTTATAGACCCAGCCGCTCCACGACCCTCGATCTGATGATATTAGCAGAGCTACCTAGATCAATTAACATACGATTAACTCGAGATTTATTTATGAGCACACAAATTACCAGGGCATCATTAAGCAATTGCACGGTGCCTTCGGTATCTTCATCGTTGAAAGAAATGGTTCCCTCCGGCGTGTAATCTCGGGTTCGCTTTTCCCTTGTAATGGACACCTTAGTGCGCTTCAGCATTGGCCCTTGGGGGACGTCGACTCCGCCGATGATCATGTTGATGACGTGATAAGTTTCCTCTTACTCGGTCTGCTTGTTAGAGTCCCTATTCCTGAAGTGATTTTTGGCTTGATCACTCAAAAATTTCTGGAGATGTCCGTTATTGAACAACCGAGCCACTTCTTCTCTTAGCTGTGGGTAATCTTTGGTCTTGTGGGTGTGAGTTCTATAATACTTGCACATCTGGTTGGGGTCTCTTTGGGAAGATCGGACTTCAATGGTCGAGGCCACTGGTATCTTTGATATGTCTGATAGCTGATATGATACCGGCAACATCGATGCTGAAGTTGTATTCCGATAACCTCAGTGCCTCCCTAGCCTTGACTGGCCTGTCAAAATCGTTTTTGCTTATAAGTCCCCAACTATTATAACCTCGATCGCTTCTTTTTTCATTCCTCGATGGGTTGCATCGGATCCACTGTCCCTTCGATCTCTGCTATACAGTTGATGCCGATATCCACTTGGTCTTGGTTCATGATCGACGACTCTTTTAGACCTGCCATTAGTTCTATGGGGTACACGAACCCAGAGGGTGCCCCGAGCTAATCATCCTCCACTCTGATTTTTGATTGGTACATGTTATGGATGTTAGCCCAAAATATCGTCGGGTACTCTGTCAAATTTTATTTCAACTGTTGTGAAGCCAAAGAGCTTTGGGGGTTGAGTCCTTGAGTGTATGCTTGAACAACCCAATGGCCCGCAACCAAGGGCAGATCCATCCTTTCCATTTCAAACCTCAACACGAACTCCCTGAGCATTTTGTTATCTCTTTGATTGACCTTAAAGAGGTATGATTTTCTAGTCTCGGCTTTGATGGCCCCGACATGAGCTTTTACGAGGGCCTCTGGAAGAATAGAAAATGAATCAATGGAATTGGGGGGGGGGAAGGTTGTGATATCTTATCATTTCTCGTTTAGACAGGGTTTCCCCAAATTTTTTACGGTAGAACCGACTCAATTTCATCATCTTCCAAGTCATTTCCCTTGATGGCACATGTGTAGGAGGTCACATATTCATTTGGGTATGTAGTCCCGTTATACTTTGGAATTTCGGGCATACAGAACTTCTTTGGGATCGGTTTTGGAGTTGCGCTCGGAGGGAAAGGATTTTGGATGAACTTCTTAGAATCTAGGCCTTTTAATATCAGGGGTGCTCCTAGAATTTGATCAACCCTGGAGTTATAGGTCTCCACTTTTTTATCATTTGCTTCGATTTTCCTTTCTCCCGATCCACTCATTTTGTCAGTTCCTCAAGAATCTTTATTACCTCGGGGTTAGTCCCGGGTTCAGCTTCACCCGGCCTTTCTATGGCCGGTTCATTTCTACAAGTGTTTTCTCGGGATAGTTCGGGCTCAACTATACTGGGGCGCAGCTTTAGTTTTGCAACTGCGCTATTGTTGCTTGTTGAGCCTGTAACATTTCCAAGGTCACCCGTAAGTTGATCTCATCACCTTCACCGTCGTGTGTACTACATGCTATCGATCGGGCTCCCCCCGAATGTTGTTTTCGGGGTCGGTAGGCATGTTTCCTTCGATATCCACATTTGAGTTAGCATCGATCGGATCCACGACAGGAACTCTATTGGGGTCAATAGAGGGCACCTCGTTACTGGGCACCACATTGTTGTTCACGCCAAGGTGTCCAGACTCAGCATCAATGTTGAAATGGGCAGATTGGGAGTTTGACATTTTTAATTTGACCTGAAATTAAAAGGTAAAGAACAAGTGTAAAATAGAGTGCGTTATGAAAATCTGTATCAAATTGCCACTATGATCATTAGCCCCACCGTGAACACCAAACTGTTTACCCTAAAAAACGGATAATATTTGAATTTGTTTATAGTTTTAAGGATATGTGGATTAATTTAATACGAGTGATTAATAACGTTAGATTTAACAAATGAAAAATGTAATAGATGACCAAACCACTGATAAAGATGATTCCGAGCTCGGTTGATGGCTCGATGAATAAACTTCCCTCGATCTCAAGCTTATACTTATGAAGAACTTAAGAACAAGAATAAGAACTTTGAACAACAAAGAGTATTAAAATAAATTACCTTGATATGCGTGTTACAGTGTCCCTAATGAATAGTTAGTTCCCCCTTTATAGAGTAGGAGAGTTTCACCCTAAGTACAATTCTAAAAAATGATAAAAATCTTTCTTTATGCTAATCACTGATTCACTGCTGATACAGGCCGAGATTTATGTTGTGATATCTGGTTGGGCACGGATGTCACGACTCTTTGTTAGTCGTGCTCGGCCGTGTAATAATGCTCTCCAAAGTTGAGTGATTCGAACCGGACCCGGGAGATGTAGCCCCGATGCTTCCAAGGGCGGATGTTTTGGTCGATTCCCGATGTGAGAGGCTTTTCGCCCAGACTCCGATTCCTTGTGATCACATTCTAGTCTCGTTTGTCTTACCGGAAATTGAGATGTTCTATGGGCTTGATTTACTCGTATACAATTTTTCACCCAAAAAAAGGTTGTATTTATAATTATAAGTTGATACAAATTGGTAGAACAGAAGGTTGAGCAAACATGGCACATTCATTCACGTTTCATTACAAAATGAAAAATTATGTAAGTCTTTTTATTCATGTTGCTCGGACTAAAAGACCTTAATTAACACTCCTTGCAGGTGAAAAACATGCATCTCTAAGTACTTTTAAAAAAATAAAACACTAACTATTGATCGGTCCACGAGCCAAGGGCAAGATAGATTGTAGCTAGGCTTGATCTTTATGCGAGAGGCTAACTATATTCTTATGTTTCTCCATACTAGTTTAACTAGAATAAGTTAAGAGTAAAATATTGCGGGTTGTTCAAATGGTTTAAAAGACACTAGGGTAGTGACTTCGCCTAGGTGGTCAATTGACGGATACTTGAGTATAAGGCATGATTGACGTATTTAGGGAGTATGATATAACTATTGCACGATTTTACACACTCTACACCTCTCGGTGGTTCAAGTGATTTTGCCCGAATTGACTTTCTCAAGACCAATTGGGTATGCAACTTTGCACAAGAAATCAAGGTTCAAGTCGGTTATTACTCTCTCGAGGTTTAACCCTTTAGTTGGGGCTATCAATCTCTTGAGTACGCCTCAATTCCTTGTTGGACCAATTTCAGAGACTCAAGCTCCCTTTCTCAAGAAGAGCTCAAGTCAACTAAGCACAAACTAGTGTTTGCAACCACTAATTCAGCAATTAAACATGAAATTAGCCTAAATATCAAACCTCATAGTCAATCTAGCCCTAAAACACAAGACCCATCAATTACCCACACTAGGGTTGAGCCACAACCCTAGTTTATGGGTTTAGCTACTCATAATTAAAGAAGCAAAGCAAGAAATAGATGAAGAAAAACTCATATGAATTAATTACTAAATGAAACAAGAAGATTCAATGTTGAAATGTAGCTAAAATTTCTCAAAACAGCTAAAACTATAAAGTCACGAGCGTAGCTCTGAAGAGAAAACTATCTGATGACCTAAAAATGGGAAAACAAGCTATTTATACTAAGCTGAAAAATCTGGACAAAAATACCACTGCGGGGCTAGAGCTGCCGTACTAAGGCTCTTGACATAAAAATCCATCTCACTGAACTCAGGCAATGCGGACCGCACAGAATGGAGTGCGACCGCGAAGACTTCTAGTGCGGTCTGCATGAAATGGAGTGCAGACCGCATTGGCTTGAAACTCGGAACTGGCAACTCTCTGATCCTTCTTACTACGGACCGCACTATATCAAGTGCGGCCACATTGATCCCAGTGCGGACCGCACAATACCTAGTGCGGCCACATTGCCCTTTTTGTCTGAATATCATACTCGCTGAACCTCACTTGTGCGGACCGCACAGAATGGTGTGCAGCCGCACTAGCCTTGTTTTATCTGAGCTTTATCTTGTCTTGATACTTGTGTAAGTTTCACCTTTTTAAGCTGATCTTTGACATCTTGTCACCTTGTTGATCAGACCTGCAATCAAGGACAACTTGTGAGCCTTTAGAACTATTTTGTACACATTTCTAATCAAAACTTAAGCAAGAAGGAGTATAAAATGTAGCAAAATCCCTAGTTATCAACTCCCCCCAAACTTAAGCTTTTGCTTGTCCTCAAGCAAACAAAATAAGACCCACCCCTCAAGTGAAAATCTCAGAAAATTCAGTTGTCCTAAAGTAACCTCATCTAACATCAATTGGGACTAACAATTGCCCTCAATACAAATGAATCATTAACAACATTTACTCTTTGAAATACCATGGATTAAGTGCAATACAAGAGCATCAAGAGTTGACTCAACACATCAAAGAACTCTTTCTATAAATTTGGTCATTGTGGAACCCAAACTCATACATCCTCAACTCTCCCTAAGCAAACCTCACCTTTAGAATAGTGGCACTCAGGACGAGGTTAATGGGAAATCACTCATCTCTTGCAAGGAAAAGTCACGAGTCCGGCTCTAAGTACCATATGCTTTCTCCTTATGTGAGTCACCACTAATGTAAGTTTCATTCAACTCAAGATCATATAGGGCTTTTGTGGAGACATAGTGAAAGCTTTTGGTTTAGGGTAGGTAATGTTTGGTCTAAGTAGGTTCCATCTTCCCTTAAACACTTCTTTTGTTTCATTTTGGATCAAATTCATTTGACTTTTCAGTCTTTTCACTTCTTTCTATGGGGTTAGAGAGACACACTGTCACTCTTTCTTATACATTTCAAATCTTTTCACCTTTCTAAACTTTCCACACCTTTCATTCTTTGCTTTTCTTGAATCCCTTTTTATTCAATTCTACTTTGAGCATTCTTTTTGTCTTTTTGCTTTTCTTTCTTTTTTCCTTGCCTTTCCTTTTCTTCATTTTGTACCTTTTTACCACTTTGTTTCCATCCTCGTCTCTCCCCCCAAACTTATACTTTTGCCATGTGCTAAAGGAAAGATCAGGTGCCAAGAGAGGGTATCTTTTAGAACAGGCAAATGCTTGTATCATCGTTCTTTGAAGGAAAAAGGTCTAAGGCTCAAAAGGGTTGACTAGGGATCTTATCATTGGTAGGTTATGGAAGTGTTCAAGCTATCATTTCGACCAAGGAGAGCCTATAATCATGTCTCAAGTCAAAATTCACTTAGGATTTCACCTCAACAAACATTCAGGGCAAATTCTAGACCAATGGATCGGGACTTGGACTTGCACTGCAATTTCTCACCACACAAGCTATAGGATTGCTAAAGACACAGAGTCGGGGGCCCACAACAACCTTATATAAGATTTGAGGACACAATGGTCCCGAAAAATCACTTCATGATTATCGGTCAACACAAGAGTCTCAAAGTCACGACTTTCACCATCCTAAACACAACAATTTGTTTTTTACCATAAGATTAAAGGCAAATGTGCTAGGCCCAAGTGAAGCTTTGCCTGAGGCACCCTTATCACTAACTACCAAAAACAAAAAGAAAAACGGACTGAAACTCTTAAGAAGGTTGTCACGCCATCCCTCATTGAGAAGAGCCACCCGGATCACACAAACTCCACCTTTGGAAAGAACCGTGGCATTAAGAAAACCAAAGGCTTATTGCAAACTTTCAAAACACGAAGCTACGAACATAAATAAGAAGCTAAGAATGAAAAATTGCGGAAATTAAAATGAATATATACAAGAGGGGATTTATCGAATATATAATAGATGGGATGAATATGTACAATGTAACATAACTTTATATACAGACCCAAAGTAAAATAAAAGTACGATAAATGTAACGAAATGTTAAAATTATATACAACCCAAAGATGAAAAATAAAGAAAACATAAAAACTGTCAAATATATACAGTAATCCAAATAAATAAAAGTAGGGCCTACCCCCTCAAATGAAAGCTGGCATTGTCTCTGCCGGCATGGTATCCTGAGTGGTCCCCAGGCCATCACTTTGCTCGGGAACCTCACACTAGTTCCCTATGGCCTGCTGCTCTACTGCTGGGACCTGGGCCTGGACCTGGACAGGCTCCTTAGGTGCATCCTGTGGCTGACTGGAGGAGGCCTCCAATGGGTCTGCCAACTGGATGACTGCATCGTCCGCTCTGGGAATCATCCTCTTCCTCTTGGGAGGCCTCTAGGACTACTCGGGCTGGGGATGAGCTGATAGTACTAGGTCATGTAGCAATAAGTCCAAAGGCAGATGATCTTTCTTCATCCTGTCAACATCAACCCTCAGCGCCTTTACGGACTCCTTGGAAGCCCGCTTCTTTCTCAACTTCTTGTGCTCCTTAGCAAGCTACTTGAGAGCCTTGCTGTGTGAATCAACTGCATCTGTGAGCACCTTTTGAGTGTCAATGATTTTCTTTTGGTTGGCTAGAATCTCCTTGAGGGCATCCTCTATGGACTGTGGGACCTGTGGAGGCAGAGGAGCCGACTGAGCCTCTACTGTGGTAGTGAGGATAGACAACTTGGATAACATTATCTGCATCCAATTGTTGATATTGAGAAAAGCCTAGCTCAGTCCGTGGGCAGTCACTGGGTAAGCTCGGGAAGAGGGTATCTCCGGATCTGCTGATGTGGATGGGCTAGGAGGAATGTCTGTGGAGGTGTAGGCAGGCTGAGCAGGAGCCACTACCACAACTGGCTCTTCAGACTGGCCAGTTGGAGCAGTAGTTGTTCCCTTAAAGTTCTTGCTCTTTGGGTTGTCATCCCCCTTCATGCTGTACCAAGAGAATGAGGCCCTCGCTTTGACCTTGATATCAAATGGCCTCTTTTCAACTTTGAGATCCCTGAAGTACATAGTCAAGAAGCTGGGGAAAGGGTAGTTTCTATCATGCTCATTGCCTACAAGTGTGATTACCCGAGACATTACCTTCCTGATATTAATCAGGTACCCTACCATGATCGATGCCACCAAAACTTCCCGATGAAGAAAGAGGGAGTTGTCATGAGTAGTGGGGTCCAATATGCCATACACAAATGTTTCCCATCCATTGGCTTTGAAATTCAAAACTTCTTCTCAAAATTTTCACTCCTGCATTTAGCCAATCGGCGGTGGTACCTGGGATTGCCAGATACTGTGCCAACCAGGGACGGACTTCCTCTCCCAATTCCATCTTTGCCATATACAGTTCCCCATCCTCCTCATCAAAGCCGAGGTAGTCATTTATTGTTTTCCCTTCAAAAGCACCTTCAGATTTCGCACCTTGGTCATTTTTGTGCCCTATTTGATGTGGGAAACATCGGTATAGAATTCCTTGACCAGGTGCTCATTTGCATCCTCACATTTGTTCAAGAAATACTCCCAGCCAACTCTCTCCCTAAACTGCCTCCTCATATTGGGGTTGTGAGGAAGTAAGTCCCTATCCAGAAAGCTCCTCTCCTGAATTAATTTCCTCACCGGCCACCATTCCTTAAACTTGATCTACCTCACTGACAAATCAGTCTTGCCATACCTCCGGTTTCCTAGTTCTCGCAACCCGGCCAACTTGAGGTTCACCCCTTCTCCTACTTCTCCTTCTCCTCCTACTTCCTCATCATCATCTACTACACCCTCTCTGAATAATGAAGTTGTGGAAGAGGTGGAGTATTCATCCTCACCGCCTTCAGCTGAGCCCTCAGATGACCTAGAAGATACATTTACTAACGCTTGGGAAGAGGGATAAGTGGGAGGAGTGTCTTTTAGTCTATTTCTCTTCGGCCAGTCAGGGATGCACTATGGGATTGAGTCTGAATATATCTACCGAGAGGGATCGTACTCACTCCCAAACATGTCAATGGCCCTATCAGTAGCTTTAATCATCTTTGTCATGTTTTTAATGTTTTGCCGGGCTTGAACAGTTAATCTTACCATTTCAAGTTTTCCTCCCTGGGAGGATTCTCCTCTACTTGGTTGTTTAGAATCTTTACCTCGTTGTTTTACCGTTGTCTGCAAACACAATCCAATAAGCTTGTTAGTATCAGTAGAATCAATTAAAAGCAGAGTTGCAGAAAGAAATGTAGACAGTTGCAGAAGATATGCAGTGTGGACCGCACAGAATGGTGTGCGACCGCATAGAGGCCAATGCGGACCGCACAAAATGGTCATGCGGTCTGCACAGAGGTGGGGTTTAGACTACCCACTCTCTGTATCCAGGTAGTGCGGACCACACAAAAGGTAGTGCGGCCGCACAGGGACCAATGCAGACCGCACAAAATGTAGTGCGGCCGCAGTCACCAAAGTTAAGCTTTCAAGTATTTTAGCAATGCGGTCCGCACAAAATGTTACTGCGGAATGCATAAGGGCACCGCGGACTACACAGAATCGACTGCGGTCCGCACTGAATGCCCAGAGGCAACACTAACTTAGGGTTTCATGAATTTTGATTTTAATCCTATTTTTCACCTAAGTAAGGTCGACCCGGTAGCCCTAACTCCGGGAGTAGCTTGAAGTCCCCAAATTGAAGGCGAGGGGAAAATAATTTCTTGATAGCTCCCTGGGTGACAACCGATCCTCAGGCTGTAGAGATGGTGGCTCTTGAGTCAGAGCTTGATGTCGTAGTGGTCCAACTTCGAAATGAGGAGGCCACTAATGGCGTATTGGGTGATGTCCCCGAGCCGGCCGATGGCCAAAATACCCCTCAAGATGGAATGCATTCGGTAGGCAGTTTGGAGGAGCACAGTGCTAGAGCCCTTCATGGGCAAGTCCCTACTTGATTGCCCAGTGTTGTTAACTATCTAAGTATACATTAATCAAGAATTTAACTACCCTAACCTAACCAATTGAAGAAACTACGGGAGGAACAAAATAAAAGACAAGAAAAACAAAAAGTAAAGGAAAATAACAAAATTAAATCAATTAAAAAGAATTTAAGTTACCAGATGTGAGATGAAATGAAGATTAATGATTCCAAGTAGTTAATTTCGAGTAAATAAGCAGATGAACAGTGATTTACTATTTCTAAGAGTCAAGAGTTCGAAAAGTGTAACAAGAGGGCCTCAAGCCCTATTTATAGAAAAGGACCTAGGGCCTAGTCTTATCCAGCAGTACCAGCTCAGGCACCAGTTGTGCCTATTGTTATCCTAGGCCTTCAGGAAGCCCTGGCCTAGATTCTATTAGTGTGCACTGGCCTGGCTCAGGCGGTCTTAGTTACTACAGTCGCAGCTACTTCTCAGGCTGGGGAGGCACTTGGACTCCCGCTGCTCGCACACCTGAGCAGGTCGTGCAGGGACTTTAGACATCGGGGGCACCTCTAGCCCAACCGATTGTAGATGCTCAGGACTATGTAGCCCCTGTTATGCCAGAGGCGAGCAACGCTGATTGGAGGGGTTTGGTAGACTTTAGTCTTTATCATTTAGTGGTGCTGAGGGTGAGGATGCATAGGGTTTCTTGGATAAGTGTTAGAGGATACTTCAGACCGTAGGTATTTTGGAGACCAGTGGGGTCTCATTCACTACTTTCTAGTTCTTCGAGGCTGAACTTAGTTTGTGGGAGGCTTACAAGAGGCGTAGGCCGATTTTCGCAACATCCTTTTGTTGGCAGTAGTTCTCCATTCTCTTCCTGGAGAAGTTTGTACTTGAGTCTCGGCGAGAGGAGCTACACAGGCAGTTTGAGCAGCTTCGTTAGGTTGATAGGTCTGTTATATAGTATGATATGCAGTTCTCCGAGTTGGCTCGTCATGCGGTCTAGTTGGTTCCCACAGACCGAGAGAGGATTAGGAGGTTTATAGATGGCCTCGGATTTCAGCTTCGATTACTTATGATTAAAGAGAGAGTATCTCGTTCTACCTTTGATGAGGTTTTTTACACAGCTCGACAGATTGAGATGGTTCATTATTAGGAAAGGGTTGAGAGGGAGGCTAAGAGGCCTCGTGGTCAGGGTGGATTCAGTGGTGCTCCTCATGGGGGTTAGTTTTAGCATGGTAGAGGCCGTCCACTCAGACATGCTCAGTTAGCTCACCCGGTTTATTGTGGGGCTTCATTGGGCCATGGTTCTCACAGTTCTCATCAGGGCTAATCATCACTTAGTGCTCTTCCAGCCTAGAGTTCATCCTGTGCTATATTAGTTCAAGGCTCTTCCATGCCAGGTTCTTCTGCTAGTCATCACGGTGCTAGGGATTCCCTTCAGTCCCCGTCTCCACCACCAGGGGGTTGTTATGAGTGTGGATATTTGGGGCATATATGGAGAGAGTGTCCTCGTCGTCTTGGGGGTCCGTCTCAGCAGAGGAGTCAGCCATCGACTTTAGCACCAGGTACTTCACCCCTACCTAGCTAGTTAGGGGTAAAGGACGGTCAACTGGAGGTCACCTCAAAGGGGGAGGTCGATCACGTGGCGGTCAGTCACGTTTTTATGCACTTCCAGCAAGACCCGGTGCTATTGCTTCAGATGCGGTGATTACAAATATTGTCTCAGTTTGCCACAGAGATGCCTCTGTGTTATTTGATCCTGGTTCCACTTTTTCATATGTTTCATCATATTTTGCTCGTTATTTGGATACACCCCTTGAGTCTCTTGTTTTATTTATTTGTGTATCTACTCTAGTGGGCGATATTGTTGTTGTGGACCGCGTGCATCGATCGTGTGTGGTGACTATTGGGGGTCTAAAGACCCGAGTGGACCTTTGTTACTTTGTATTGTGGACTTTGATATGATATTTGGCATGGATTGGTTATCTCCGTGTCGTGCTATTTTGGACTATCATGCTAAGATAGTGACGTTGGCTATGTCGGGTGTGCCACGGATTGAGTGGCGAGGTTCGACCGATTTTGTCCCCAGTAGGATATTTCATTCTTGAATGCCCAGTGGATGGTTGGGAAGGGTTGTCTCTCTTACTTGGCCTTTGTAAGGGATGTCAGTACAGAGACTCCTAGTATTGATTCAGTCCCGATAGTGAGGGATTTTCCAGATGTGTTTCATGCCGACTTGCCGGGCATGCCACCAGACAAGGATATTGACTTTGGTATAGATTTGGTACCGGGAACTCACCCATTTCTATTTCATCGTATCTTATGGCACCGACAGAGTTGAACGAGTAGCTTTAAAAACTCCTTGATAAGTGGTTTATTTGTCCTAGTGTGTCGCCTTAGGGTGCGCCAGATCTATTTGTGAAGAAGAAGGATAGTACAATAAGGATGTGCATTGATTATAGGCAGCCGAACAGAGTCACAATTAAGAACAAGTATCCTCCACCTTGTATTGATGATTTATTTGACCAGCTTCAAGGAGCAAGGGTGTTCTCTAAGATTGATCTTTGGCCAGGCTATCACCAGTTGAAGATCAGGGACTCGAATATTCTTAAGACAGTTTCAGGACCCGATATGGTCATTACGAGTTCCTTCTGATGTCTTTGGGCTGACCAATTCCCCAGCAACGTTCATGCATTTGATGAACATCATGTTTCGGTCTTATCTCGGCTTGTTTGTCATTATATTCATTGATGATATTCTAGTATACTCGTGAAGTCAGGGGAAGTATGCTGAGCATTTGAGAGTTGTATTACAGTGGTTGAGGGAGGAGAAGCTTTATGCAAAGTTCTCCAAGTATGAGTTTTGGCTCAGTTTAGTGGCTTTATTCGGGCACGTGGTGTCCATTGAGGGTATTCAGGTTGATCCAAAAAAGATAGAGGCGGTTTAGACATGGCCCAGGCCGTCTTCAGCTATAGAAATTCGTAGCTTTCTTGATTGGCGGGATATTACCGTGGTTTCGTTTAGGGATTTTTATCTATAGCATGACCCTTGACCAAATTGACTCAAGCGGGTGCACCTTTCATGTGGTCGGATGAGTGTGAGGCAAGCTTTCAGAAGCTCAAGACTACCTTGACCACAACACAAGTGTTAGTGTTGACATCAGCTTCAGGTTCATATACAGGGTACTATGATGCTTCGAGAGTTGGTACTGGGTGTGTGTTGATGTAGAAAGGTAGAGTTATTGCTTATACTTCTCATCAGTTGAAGCCCCATGAGAAGAACTACCCTGTTCATGATCTAGAGTTGGCTGCCATTGTTCACGCTTTGATGATTTGGAGGAATTAACTTTATGGTGTGTCTTCTGAGGTGTTTACTGATCATCGTAGACTTAAGCACTTGTTCAAGCATAAGGATTTAAATTTGCGGCAGCGGAGATTGTTGGATCTTCTAAAGGACTATGATATCACTATCTTGTACCATACGGGTAAGGCCAATGTGGTGGCCAATGCTTTGAGAAGGAAAGTTATGAGTATGGGCAGCTTGGTATATATTTCTATTGGGGAGAGACCTCTTGTAGTTGATGTTCAGGCCTTGGCCAATCGGTTTATGAGATTAGATATTTCGAGTGCAGTCGGATCTTAGCTTGTGTGGTTTCTCGGTCTTCCTTGTTTGATTGCATCAGAGAGCCACAATATGATGATCCTCATTTGCTTGTCCTTAAGAACAAAGTTCAGCACGACGATGCCAGAGATGTGACCATTGGTGATGATGGGGTATTGAGGATGCAGGGCCAGATATGTGTGTCCAATGTAGACGGGCTTCAGGAGTTGATTCTGGAGGAGGCCCAGAGCTTGCAGTATTCCATCAATCCGGGTGCCGCGAAGATGTGTCAGGATTTGAGACAACATTACTGGTGGAGGAGAATGTAGAAGGATATTGTGGGATTTGTAGCTCGATGTCTCAATTGTCAACAGGTGAAATATGAGCATCACAGATCGGGCGGCTTGCTTCGACGGTTAGATATTCTAGAGTGGAAGTGGGAGTGGATCACCATGGATTTTGTAATTGGACTCCTACAAACCTTGCGGAAGTTCGATGCTATTTGAGTAATTGTGGATCGGCTGACCAAGTCCATACACGTCATTCCTGTGTGTACTACCTATTCTTTAGAGCAGTTAGCAGAGATTTATATCCGAGAGATTGTTCGCTTACATGGTGTTCCAATTTCCATCATTTCAGATAGAGGTACTCAGTTTACTTTGCAGTTTTGGAGAGCCATGTAGCGAGAGTTGGGTACTCAGGTTGTTGAGCACAACTTTTCAGCTTCAGACGAACGGGTAGTCCGAGCATACTATTCAGATATTGGAGGGCATGTTTAACGCTTGTGTCATTGACTTTGGGGGTTCATGGGATCAGTTTCTACCATTCCTGGGTTCACATATAACAACAGTTACCAGTCGAGTATTCAGATGGCTCCATATGAGGCTTGATATGGGAAAACAGTGTAGATGTCCAGTTTGTTAGTTTGAGCCGGGTGAGACTAGGCTTTTGGGTACAGACTTGGTGTAGGATGCGTTGGACAAAGTGAAGGTGATTCAGGAGCGGCTTCGTATATTGATACAAAAGAGTTATGCTGATAGGAAAGTTCGTGATGTGTCTTACATGGTTGGGGGAAAGGTTCTACTGAAGGTTCCACACATGAAGGGTCTTATGAGATTTGGGAAGAAAGGTAAATTTAGTCCTCGGTTCATTGAGCCTTTTGAGGTGTTTCAGAGGAATGGGGAGGTGGCTTATGATCCTGCTTTGCCACCTAGCTTGTCGAGCGTGTATCCGATAATTCATGTTTCTATGATCCGGAAGTATATTGGCGATCCGTCTCATATTTTGTTTCAACACGGTTCAGTTAGACGTTGATTTGACTTATGATGTGGAGCCACTGACTATTGTGGAGCGTTAGGTCCAAAAGTTGAGATCAAAGGATATAGCTTCAGTGAAAGTGCGCTGGAGAGGTTGGCCCATGGAGGAGGCTACCTGGGAGACCGAGTGGGAGATGCGGAGTAGATATCCTCACATGTTTGAGGCTTCGGATAAGTTTCTTAACTCATTCGAGGACGAACGTTTGTTTAAGAAGGAGAGGATGTAACGACCCGGCCGGTCGTTTCATGAGTTACTGCTTCGTTTTCCCCATTTATGCTTCCTTGTGTGTTGTTCAGCTGTATTTCATCATATCAGGTTAGTGGTGATATGTTCAGAGTGGTCTTAGGGTGGAATGAGACACTTAGTCTCTTAAGTTGGTAAAGTCAACCGAAAGTTGACTTGTGGGTAAATGATTTTGGAGTTGGATTTTTAAGGTTCAAATAGCTTCGTTAAATAATTTGGGACATAGGAGCGCGATTGGAATGTATTTGGAGGTCCGTGGTAGATTAAGCTTGAATTGGAGAAATTGGAAATTTAGTGTTTTTCGGTCGGTAGTGTAAATCTGGATATCGGGGTCAGATTGGTATTCCAGAAATTTGAGTAGGTTCGTTGTGTCATTTGTGACGTGTGTACAAAATCTCAAGTCATTCAGATGAGGTTTGATATGTTTTTTCATCGTTTGTGGAATCCACAAGTTTTGGAATCCTTAGGCTTGAATCTGAGGGTGATTTGATTTGTTGATGTCGTTTTGAGTGTTCCGAAAGTTTGTCGCAGGATCAGAGAGATTGACCTCACCTATGAGCCCGCAGGTGCGAGGCCTAGGGCGTAGGTACGAAAGTTGGTGAATTAAGTGAAGACCACAAGTGCAGTTATTTTGACCGCAGATGCGGTCCGCATAAGCGTGATATGGGCTGCAGGTACGGAAATGCCTTGGCAGAAGGTATAAATTAAACCCTTCGCAAATTTCGCCCATATCCACCATTTTAGAGAAGGGATTGGAGCTCTTGGAGGGTTTTGATGAGGGATTCAAGGGGACACTTGCTGACGTAAACTTTTTGAACTTAATACTCATATCTATGGTGAAATTCAGTTGATTAAACATGGGAATTGAAGAGATTAGGGGTGAAAATTGGGAAATTAGGGCTTTGAATTGGAGAGTTTAAATTTGGAATTTGAGGGACCATATTAGGTCCGATTTCAATTTTTTCGTTATGTATAGACCCGTGGGAGGATAAGGATTCTAGTGATATAATTTTTGTTCAATTTCGAGACGTAAGCCCGGGGGTCGACTTTGGGCAATTTTAGTATTTTTGAGTTAATTTGATTATTTTAGGTTGGGCTTTGTTCCTTTAGCGTGTATTAATGATGTGATAATGATTTTGGTTAGATTTGGAGCATTTGGAGGCCGAATCGAGAGGCAAAGTCATCGCATGTTTTAGTTCGGTCTGCTTTGAGGTAAGTAATGATTGTAAATGTTGTCCTAAGGATATGAAACCCCGGATTTCACATTGTTGTACTATTTTGAGTTGACGCACACGCTAGAAGACAAGCGTGAGGGGCATGCACGGTTGAGGATTGTGACTTGGTCCGTCCCGTAGCTACTTTTAAGTTGCGTATTTGACTGAAACTACTTGATATTACCTTATGTTAGAAAGTATTACTATGTTTTACGCTGAATGCCATATTTGGGCCTCGTGGCAACTATTTGGACCCTTAGGGGTTTTGTTTATTGAAATTCCTCACTGTTTTGATTTAATAACTATACTCAGTCACACTATGTTTTGCTGATTTCATAACGCAGACTTATTTATTCTAATTTGATGCATAAATGATATTTTGGGCTGAGCACCTTGTTTTAATATTAGCCGGAGTAGCTTTAGAGGTTTCTAACTGAGTAAGGCCGAGGGCCTGTGTTGTGAGTATATCATGGGATCGGGCTGTGCGCAGCAGCATGTTGTACTATTTTGTGATATATGAAATGTCGGAGGCCTGGTTTATTATGCCACGAGATGGCTTGTGATAGCGCTTGGGCTGTAGGAGCCCCTCTCGAGTTTGTACACCTACAGTAAGCGCGGGTACCTAGTGTGACTGATGTGATGTTTCACGAGGGTCCGATTATGAGTGATTGGGAGGTAGCCTGAAGGGTTGATCCTGACTGATGTTATGCCCGAGGGGCAATTTATGATGCATGTGTTGACCGAGGGGCTGTTTATGTTTTCATTATTTTTTTACTCACTGTTTCATCATTGGTTTGAAAACAATTGAAAGTTGTTTTTGAAAGGTTTTTACTGAAACTAATTTTTCATCAGATAATTGATTTTTGTACTGTTTTGGAAACGTACTGTTTTGCTGTAGTGCTATCACTTGGAATTATCTATTTTCTTACTGCTCAGCTTTCATTTAGTTTTATTACTTACTGAGTTGGCATACTCACATTACTCCCTGCACCTTGTGTGCAGATCCAGGAGATGCAGGTTGCGATAGCGAGCGTTGATCATTCTTCTAGCAGGTCTTCAGAGTCGGCAAGGTAGCTACTTGGCGTTCGCAGCCCTGCACTTCTCCTTCTTACCTTACACAGACTATTCTAAGTATCTTGATTTTCCGAACTATGATAGCCTTATTGTACTTAGATAGACCTTTTAGTTGCTCGTTATTTGTGACACCCCGATGTCGGGTTTGTGTTATTTTTCCGCACTAGTTATTTAGACCCCTATTATTAGATATTGTCAATTAATAGCTTAAAACTGTCTTTTATGAATTAATAGTTTGATTTGGGATTTGTGTTGGCTGACCTAGTTTCACGATAGGCGCCATCACGACCGGTTCGGTTTTAGGGTCGTGAGACTTTTACACGTAGGTAGACTTGTCTTATGTACCTTACTTTAGATAGCAATGACTAAGAGTCATTGTTTTAATATGTACCTTACTTTAGATAGCAAGTTGCTGCCACATTTTTTTGGGGGAGGGGTTAATCTTATCTTATGATTTTTATTAATTAATTAGGTAATGTCCCGTTACCCGATAATTAACTAATTACTCACATAATTAGGAATTATCTCAAACTACTTAAAATAATACTCACTTTTAACACACCTTATACACCTTAATATCATGGTCATGTGATACCTTGTATGACACTATTCCATAAATATCGGGTATTATAGCTCGGACCGTATATTATCCCAAAATGCCAAATTTTGACGAAATTCATTTTCTTTGATTTGCTTACCCTCTCACCTACACGAATTTACTTATCACTTGTTTGAAATAGCATAATACATATAATCTCACAATAATCCCATTCCCGAACTTATGTCAATTAACTTACGATGAAACTTTACCGTACGAAAAATGTGGGATGTAACATCTCATTTCCGAGTTTCCATTAATTTATTTATGGCGCACTTTCACGTACGAAAACATGGGGTGTAACATCATTTCCCCCTCTGGAACATTCGTCCTCGAATGTTGACTGATGCACTTATCATTACCATAACCCATAGCTCTTGCGAATACTCTAATATTCTCCTTTCATTCAGACAAATATTCCTTGAATAAATCCAAAGGCCAGGGCATTCCCCCCTTAAAGTCTCTTCCTCACACCACTACTTGTAGTCGGAATCCTTCTAATCTCGTAACTTTTGCTACCTTCTATCATACAGCCTGTACGACTCTAATTTTGTATGTGCGACTATGCGATGCTTCTCTCCCCTTTCCTCCAGCTCTTAGCCGATCTCTAGGCCTCATTTTGTGAACATGTACAAAATTATGTCATGTTGTCCCTCTGGGAGTCATTATCTTTACTACATCTAAGTAGGCCATACTATACCATAATTCTTACTTCGATTTATTGTTACTGAGGTCTGCAACAAAACTCTAGGTTACTCTTGTTGCTTATCCTATATGCATAAAGCTAAGTCTTTTAACACTTTTTCATTACTGCTCATTTTAAGAATGATGGTCTAATCTCATCTCGTACTTTGTATCTTTTATCCATCCATTGTTGATTTACCTCAATGTTGATCTACAATTATCACGGCCCAAACCGATGGGCCGCGACGGGCACCCGTTACCTTACTCAACCGAGTACCAACATAATGTATCATTTCATGTCATACTATCATAGATAACTGAGCCGTAAGGCTAGCGTGAGATAAGTAGAATACAACATGTGATACCAACTTATACATAAGACATACGAGCCTATAAGACCAAAATAACCACTGGTATATTGAACATAGGCCGACAAGGTCGTACAATCTTTTACGTACATTACATCTATCTACAAACCTCTAAGAATACACAATTTTCATAAAGGTCAGGATAGAGTCCCGCTATACGAAACAATACACGTCTAAATCATACTAACCAAACAAGCAACTCCGATGCAAATGGAGCGCACCAACGTCTTCCGCTGAGCTGATAGCCTATTTAGAGGGTTCTCGACCTATCAATCGGGACATGTGGGCATGAAATGAAGTGTCCCCACGATAAAAGGATGTCAATACAAATAATGTACCGAATATGTAAGGCACATAAATAAGTACATAATAGATGTGGAAGAAATATAGAGTAAATGACTCAACCTATAAGTCTGGATAACTCTATAAATTGTGACATAATTATAGTGTCATGCATATGCATATGAATGTCATGTCATGCATAAGTATATGTTTTATAACATCACCAGGCCTCTGAGGGCATCCTATCATATCATCTCGGCCACTATAGGTAAAATCATCAATGTATACCAGCTGATCAGGTGGTGGTGCATATATAATGCTGTATCCTTTCCCATATCCCATATACATATAAATATGCGTATATAACGCCACCTGTTCATGGATCAATGTGCATGTATAAATGCATGAAATGCATATGAAATACGTTAATAAAATCTTTCGTACGTCATAAGACCATTATACCTCTGATTAATATTATGAAATAACTTTACCAACTTACGTATTTTTGAGACCCATGAACAGATGATACAATATTATGACACATGGAAGAATAAGAATATACACATCTCTAGCATTTCTACGAATAGAGTAATTTATTGTAGTTGTGCATTTGCTCGTTTCGTTTATATCGTATGGATCATGCCAAAAGAAAGGAGGGCTTAGCCTTAACATACCTAGAGATTGAAAACAACTCTGCTATGTAAGTGGGATGTGTTCCCTGCCAAACATAGAATGAAGCTAAAGCTAAATCACACCCTTTGTTTCATTTTGATTCAACTAGTAAAGGAATTAAGGATAAGGAAACTAGGATTAGGATAATTCCTAAGCTTAAACCACTTCTTGGTTTGGATTCAAACATGTTTCATGAAAAACCATGAAATTTTCAGAAATGGGTTTTACAGGAAAGTATTGGAGGAATTTTTGTTGAACCAATTCACATTGCTTATGGAAATCATGTTACTATTCCTTAGCTAATGACTAATCCCCAAAGGTTCTCTTAGTATGCCCCCTTGGAATGTGACATATGAGTCACTTAATTAATTTTTTTGTGGCTGCCACGTAGGGATGAGGTTGGAAGGTTAAATCTTTATCCTCTTATTAGGTAATTAGGTAGTATACCGTTTCCCGGTAATTAACCAATTACATGCATAATTAGAAATTGTCTCAAATTACTTAAACTCTACTTATTTTTAATACCCTTTTATATATATCATACTATCATGGTCATATGGTACCTTGTATGGTACTAGCCCATAAATATCGGGTATTAACGCTCAGTCCGTATTTTTTTCCTAACATGCCAAATTTGGACGAATTTTCATTTTCTTTCACTTGCTTTCCCTCTTACCTTCACGAATTTACTCATCACTTGTTTGAAATAGTGTAATCCTTATAATCCCCAAATATTCTTTTACTTTGACTGGTGTCAATTACCTTACGACACATTCAACGTACAATACTACGGGGTACAACATCGTCGTAATTTAATACTGCGGGACATAATACCGATGTAATATTGCGGGGCATAACATCATTCCCTCCTTTGGAACATTCGTTCTCGAATGTTGAGTGATGCTCTTGTCATTTTCATAAATTATAGCTCTTGTGAATACCTTAATACTCTCCTTGTCATTTAGGTAGTTGTTCTGTGAATAAATCCAAAGGCTAGGGCATTCTCCCCTTTAGGCCTCTTTCTCACACAACGATTTATGCTCGGAGTCCTTCCAGTCTTGTAACTGTTGCTACCTTCTATCATGCAGTATGTACGACTTTGACCTTGTAAGTGCGCTTATGCATATCTTCTCTCCTTTTTCGTCCAGTATTTAGCCAATTTCTAGGCCTTACTTTGTAACCATATACAAAGCTTAATAAGACGTCTCTCTGGGAATTTATAGGTATACTAAAGTTCTTCGCTCGGTACCTTGTAGAACTTGCTAATATAGCTATATCTTATTTCGTAGGCTATCTTTACCATATCTACGTAGGTCATACTATGCCATAACTCTTACTTTGATTTATCATTGTTGAGGTCTGCAACTAACTCCAGGTTACTCTCGTTCCTTATCCTTAAGACTGATGGTCTAAATTCATCTCATACTATTGAACTTTCATCCATTTATTATTGATTCACCATCTACCACTGATAACTTGATTTCTTATGTAACACCGCCTATAGGGATCATTTTTCATCGGGGAACATATGAAATGATTAGACTGATCCACCTTGGGCGATACTATGATATCATAACCGTATCTCATAGCATCCCCATGCAATTCACCTTGCATGGGTATTTTAATCCTGTCCAATTCATAAGATCCCTTTCTTTTCTTCGCTAAATCATTACTCAATCGAAGGCACAAATGTCATCCTTTATCTATCACAATTACACCCTCATTCTATTACCACGGAATCATTCCATCTCTTCTAAATTCTATTAGTTTTATATTTCTTTGAATTCATTTAGGCTATAGTGAACTTTGTATAACTTAGATAAACCATATGTTCTTCTTGTTTTCATGGGCTTAATCCTGAGGACTTATCCATTTTGATTACCTTCTCACTCGTCCGTCCTTATACTTACTCCTATGTAATGACCCGGCTGGTCGTTTTAAGAATTAACGCCCGGATCCCCTATTAACTACTTCCCCCGTGTTTATTTCTGCTATTTTGGTTTGCCGCGATGTTCGGTTTTGATTTTTGGAGAGTTTTGGGACACTTAGTCCCTAAATTAGAGCTTAAGTGTTGGAAAGTTTACCGTAGTCGGAAGAGTGCGAAGACGGCCTTAGAATGGAAATCTGATGGTTCCGTTAGCTCCGTTAGGTGATCTCTTTAAAAGATTATTATTTATTCTGTAATTAATCAAAGACAAGTATAGAGAGAGAGAGATTGATGTATTATTCAACTTCAACTTATGTACATAATTGTAACGACCTGACCGGTCGTTTCATGAGTTACCGCTCTGTTTCTCCCATTTCTACTTCTTATTTTCTTGTTCAGCTGTATTATGTGTTATCGGGTTTGTTGGTTCGGAGAGGGTTTTGGAAGGAATGAGACACTTAGTCATTTTTGAGTAAGCTTAGGTTGGAAAAGTCAACCGAATGTTTGACCCTGCTGGTGCCGTTGTCGGGAGTGATTCCCTTGAGGGAATGACCTTAATCCCTAAGAGAATGCAAGATGTCCCGAATGAAGAATCTTCAGATGCGGGGGTGCCTATCGGAGACAGAGAGGCTCTCGAAAGGTCTTCAGCCGCTCTCGAGGGAATTCCCAAGCTCGATGCTTCACTCATCTTCGGCCAGATGAGCAGGCTTTGCGATCAAGTAGCTTTTGTATATCCTGTCTGTCGTGTTGATCTTTGTCGCTCTGATCTTTGCCTTTTTAACTTGTAATTTTCATGGCTTCAGGCCAAGTTGCTCTATAATCAAAATTTAGCTCGATTTTAGGCTGAGGTGACCCGTCATGAGCGTGAGAAGGCTCATCTTGTTGAACAAGTTACGTAGTTTCCGTTTTGCTATCATCTGAATGTTTGCCAGATACCAATTTATTAACATCCTGGATTTGATTCATGCAGTTTGAGAAGGAAGGTGCCCTACTGAGGGAGGGGCTCCGAGCTAGAGACTCTGAAATCCTCGAACTCAAATAGCTTGTGAGAGAGATAACCTCTAAGAGGGATACCCTTCAGGAAAAGATGGCCTCAGTCGGGCGTCAGCTTCAAGATGCGAGGGCGGATAATGACAAATATAGAGGTCTCCACTCTGAGTTAGTAGCCGCACTATGCGAGATCAAAACCGAAACTCAAACGCTTATATTTGCGCCCCAAGGGGGTGCCATTGTACTAAATGCTCTCATCGGGAGAGTGCTTAAGGAGGCCGAACTGAAAATTGACTCCAGCCGTGGAGCACGCTCAGTTAGAATCTCGGAGGTAAACTCTAGAGGATATTCATACAAGGGATATCGAGTTGTCTGCCGAGCTCGAGAGGGTGAAGACCCTAGAGGAGAGAGCTGTTGCCTTGTTTGCTTTTGGAGATATGTCGGGTAGTTGATTAAAAGATGACGAGAATGGGGGTGGGATTCCCCGAGGGGAAGAGGCCATCGGATGTCCTGGGACTATAGCCGAAACTGTTGGGGTGCGGGGCCGTCAAAGGTGCAGGCTCGATAAAATATTGGGGCTCTAGTTGGCCCCTACTTTGTAAGGAGTTTTCAAAATCCTTGTAAACGTACTTCTGCGAGCTATATGTATAATAGGCATTTCGCTTTTTATTATTTCTTTTCCCCTTTGCCTTTTGAGAATAATATACGATGCTTTTGATAATCGATTCGAGATCTTTAGACCTTGGGTTACACCCTTGAGTTTTTTGCTATTCGCTGAGCGTCCCATGATGGTCAAAAGTCGGTCCCCGAGTATTCTCGGGTTAGACCTGTCTTTTATAGGATGGGTCAATCTGACCTTTGATTTTAGCGTAGGCGGCAGTGGCTCTTACACATTTGGTCGATGCAACCTTTAATTTTAGTGTTGGTGACAATGGCTCTTACGCGTTTGCTCTTGGGCATATTCAGTTAATTGTTTTAGGTTCAGTCCCCGAATAGGTTTTGACTCGAGCTCATTCGACCCTCAAGTTTTTGAAATGCAAGCTGGCCCTTAGGCTCTTACGTGTTAGGTCGGTGTGACCTTTTGTGTGGGCTGGCGACAGTGGCTCTTACTCCTTGGGTTAGTGCGACCTTTTTTGTGTGCTGGCGATAGTGTCTCTTACGCGTTGGCTCAATGCAACCTTTTATGTGGGCTAGCAATAATGGCTCTGACGTCTTGGGTCGATGTGACATTTTATGTGGGCTAGCGATAATGGCTCTTATGCCTTGGGTCGATGCAACCTCTAATATAGGATTTAATTTTCCCTCGTTAAGGACTTTTTGAAATAATGTTTGCCTGACTCTTTGATGGCTTAATAAAAAACCTCAATTGTGAGACGTTATATGGCGATGATCGAGCACCTCGGGAGGTTTGGCTCAGAGGCTGAGTATCTCTAAGCCAATGTTTAGGAGATGACGTGGTCGAAGCTCTTTTGACTATGTCGAGGGTAGGCTATTTAACCGGTTATTTCCAAAGTATATTCGAAGTAATTGAAGGCCTGTGGTTTAAAGCGACGGTCGGGCGTCCCCGAGTTATGTTAGTTTGGTTGGCATAGCCTTGTTACAAGAGTCACTTGTGTTTGGCTGGAGCCTTTAAGTATCGAGTGAAGTAGTTTTGGCATCTATATCATGGGTATGTCTTTTTAGGGGTTTTACAAGTTCGATATATAGCCGAAACTTTGAGATCAGGTTTATGCCTTTAGTAAGGTCCTACAAGTTTTACATGTCTTTGAGGTCTTACAGTTTTGGGTACTTGGTACAAGTATGGTTCATGCCTTGCTTAAGGCTTTATAGATATTGTTGTTGCCATATATAGGTCTTACAAGACCGAGGCTGCCCGCATGTGGCCCTACGACCTCGGGTTTTGATAAGTCGATGGAGATGGCACTTGACGGTAGTCCCCAAGTCGTCAAGGGTTTCTTCACTCGGGAGCCATTACTTGTAAACTTGGTATTGCCTAATTGAGGGCTTACGATTTCGGAATTTTCGAATCGGAGGTCATGTGGTATTGAGTTTTTGACGCCAGTATCTAAGTGTTCGGGACGTGTTTTAGCTTTGGAGCTATTTTGTGGTCTTGTTGTTGCCTCATTGAGGGCTTATGAGCTCGAAGCTCCAAACCGGGGTCGCATTTGTTATGAATTGTTGACGCTAGTCCCCGAGTATTCGGGACGTTTTTTGACAGAGGAGTCATTTTCACAAAAATACCGATTTCTTTTGATTACTTGGTACAAGTATACATGTTTTTGCTATTACGGGTTGGATTGTTCTATGCGGATACTGTTCGTTTGACCGTTTGGCCCGGTACATTATTTTCCTGTCGAGACCCTTTTTGGCGTATCTTGGCTTCTTCGAGTAGGTGACCTTCCGGGGGAATGCCCCCCCCAGTATAGTGTTTGATGTTGATTGCGAAAGAAACCCTGAAAACTTGTTGGATCTCCCTTATGTAGCATGTAGATGTTGCCTCGTTAAAAACCTTGCCGGCAAAACCCTTATAGGGACAAAATCCGGTCGAAGGAAAAGAGTGCAACGCATGCCTTTGCAGTAGTATCGTTTCAGCATTGATATGTTCCAATTGATTTGAAGTTGCTCGCCTTCCATGGTACTGAGCTTGTAGGACCCTTTGCCGATTACTTCGAGGACGCGGTACAGTCCTTCCCAATTTTGGCCTAGCTTTCCTTCTTTAGGATTTCGGGTGTTGAGGGTGACTTCCTTAGGACCAAGTCCCCGACTCCGAGATGTCGTAGGTTTGTTCTCCTATTATAATACCTTTCTATCCTTTGCTTTTGGGCAGCCATTCGGACCAGCGAGGCATCTAGCTTTTGATCTAATAGTTCGAGGTCCGGCCTCATTGTTCGAGCTCTAAGTGGTGTGTCAGAATCTGGTGCTTGGCTCCCCGACCTCCACTGGTATCGGAGCCTTGGCGCCATACACTAGAGATAAAGGTGTTTCCCCTGTGCTCGATTTTGCAGTTGTTCGGTATGCCCATAACACTTCGGGCAATATTTCTCTCCATTTTCCCTTGACACTTTCCAACTTGTTTTTTAAGTTTGGGATGATGGTTTTGTTTGTGGACTTGGCCTGGCCGTTTGCACAAGGGTGGTAAGGTGTCGACATGATTCTCTTGATTTTGTGATTCTCAAGGAACTTTGTTACTTTGCTTCCGATGAACTACCTCCCATTATCGCATGTTATCTTAGAAGGAATCCCGAATCGGCACATAATGTGATCCCAGATGAAGTCAATGACTTCCTTTTCTCTTATTTTCTCGAAGGCCTACGCTTCTACCCATTTTGAGAAATAATTGGTCATAAATAAAATGAATTTATCTTTACCTAGTGCCATTGGTAGGGGTACGACGATGTCCATTCCCTATTTCATAAATGGCCATGGCGATAAGACTGAATGTAGCTGTTCACCGGGTTGGTGAATCATAGGGGCAAATCTCTGGCATTTTTCCACTTTCGGACGAATTCCTTAGTGTCTTTTTCCATGTTGACCCAGTAGTAGCTTGCCCTGATCATCTTTCAGACTAAGGAATCGGCGCCGGAGTGGTTTCCACAAGTACCCTCATGAATTTCTCTGAGTACATAGTTTGTGTCTCCCAGCCCCAGACATACTACTAGGGGGCCATCTAAAGTTCTTCTGTATAGAGTCCCATTTTCATCGAGCGAGAACCGGGCTGCTTTGGTTCGCAAGGCCCTCGATTCCTTTAGGCCCGTGGATAATTTCCATCTTTCAGATAGTCAATGTATTTATTTCTCCAATCCCATGTTAGGCTAGTAGAATTAATCTCGGCATGACCTTCCTCGACCACTGATTTGGACAGCTGAATAACAGCCCCGGGGAGCAGGTCATCTTCTTCAACAGATGATCCCAGGTTTGCAAGGGCATCGACCTCGCTGTTCTTCTCACGAGGTATGTGGACCAGAGTCCATTCTTTGAAATGGCGTAATTTGATTTGTATTTTGTCCAAATACCTTTGCATTTTGTCTTATTGGACCTCATAGATCCCATTTACCTGGTTTACTACCAAGAGTTAATAACATTTTGCTTCGACGGCCTCAGCTCCCAAGCTTTTGGCCAATTCCAAACCTGCAATCATATCCTCATACTCAGCTTCATTATTAGTCAATCTAGCAGTTTTTATAGATTGCCTGATTATGCCACCCGTGGGTGGCTTCAAGACTATACCGAGCCCGGATCCTCTCACGTTTGTGGTGCCGTCAGTGAACAGGGTCCATACCCCGAATGATGTGCCTGATTTTAGTAAGAGTTCCTTTTCTACCTCGGGCACGAGGGAGGGTGAGAAGTCGGCCACGAAGTCTGCCAGAATCTGGGACTTGATGGCCGTTCGAGGTTGATACTCGATATCATACTCCCCGAGTTCGATGGCCCATTTGGCCAATCAACCCGATAGCACAGGCTTATTCAATATGCTTTGGAGAGGGTACGTTGTTAAAATGCAAATACGGTGGCATTGAAAATAGGCTTTCAGTTTTCGCGATGCGCTTATCAATGCAAGAGCTAATTTTTCCAGGTGTGGATACCTGGTTTCGGCATCCCATAGGATCCGACTTACATAATAAATAGGAAACTGCGTACCTTGCTCTTCTCGAACCAGCACAGTACTTACCGCACTATCGGATACGGCCAGGTATAGATACAACGTTTCGTCCTCTTTTGTCAGTGGAGTAAAGGCGGACTAGTCAGATACCGTTTCAGTTCCTCTAAGGCGTGTTGGAATTCTAGAGTCCACTCAAAGTTGTTTTTATTTTTGAGTAAAGAGAAGAAATGATGACTCCTGTCCGACGACCTTAATATGAATCTGCTCAGGGTCGGTATTCGCCATGGCAGCCATTGCACAACCTTCACATTATTTATCACCGTGATTTCTTCGATGGCCTTGATTTTGTCATGGTTGATCTCGATCGCCCTGTTCAATACCATGAAGCCTAAGAATTTGCCTGAACCCACTCTGAAGGCACATTTCTCAAGGTTAAGCTTCATGTTGTAACTTTTGAGGATGTCGAATGTTTCCTGAAATTGAGTCAAATGGTCCTCTGCGCGCAGGGACTTAACTAGCATTTCATCTATATAAACTTCCATGGATTTTCCTATTTGATGCTCGAACATTTTATTAAGTAGATGTTGATGTAGCCCCTGCGTTTTTCAGCCCGAAGGGCATTACATTGTAATAGTAGGTACCATACTTCGTGATGAACAAAGTCTTTTCCCTATCTTCGAGGTTCATCTAAATTTGATTATACCCTGAGTAGGCATCGAGAAAGGTGAGGGTCTCATGGCCGGCCGTAGCATCGATCAGACGATCGTTGTTAGGCAATGGGAAAGAATCCTTGGGGCAAGCCTTATTTAAATCATTATAATCTACGCACATTCTTAACTTATTTCTCTTTTAGGGCACTACCACTATGTTGGCCAGCCATTCGGGATACTTTACCCCTCTAATAGACCATATTTTAAGGAGTTCCGTTACCTCATCTTTGATGAATGCGTGTTTTACTTCGGACTGGGGTCTTCTTTTTTGCTTTACTGGTTTAAACCTAGGGTCGACGCTCAATCGGTGGGTGGTTATTTCCGGCGGGATTCCTGTCATAACTAAGTGGGACCAAGCGAAACAATCGATATTGTTAATAAGGAATTGAATGGGTTTTTTCCTGATTTTGGGGGTTAATCTCGTTCCCAGGTATACCTTTTGATCCGGGAGATGCTCAATCAAAATAGCTTGCTCCAGTTCTTCAATTGTCTATTTAATTGCATCCGACTCTTCGGGGGCAAAGAATGTTTGAGGGGCGATGAAATCTTCTTCATCGTCCTCGGGGGTCTGAATGCTCCTAGGCTCATCCGAGATGGAGTGTATGGGGCTCGATGCCTCCTGGTAAACTGCAAACATTTCTTTAGCCGCGCATTGTTCTCCATATATAATTATTATGCTATCTTTTGTTGGAAATTTTATCATCCGGTGCAGAGTTGACGGCACTGCCCTCATGCTGTGTATCCACGGTCTGTCGAGCAATGCGTTGTAGCTCATGTCACCGCCAATGACGTGGAACTTGGAGTTCTGAACTATACAGGCCATGTCAATTGGTAGGGTGATCTCTCCTTTCGTTACTTCACTGGCCATGTTAAATCCATGGAGGACCCGGGAGGTGGGTACGATCTGATCGAGCAACCCAAGATGTTCTACTAACTTCGGCCTGATTACGTTGGCCGAGCTACTTGGATCCACGAGCACACGTTTAATTCGAACATTGCTTAAAATAAATGAAATAACCAGCGCGTCGTTGTGTGGTTCTGTCAAGGTCTCGAGTTCCTCCTCGCAGAATGCAAGGGTGTCTTCGGTTATGCGGTCTCGGATTGGCCTTTTGATTGCAGCGGATATTTTTGTGCATTTGATGGCTGGACCTTGGGGGATCTCGGTCCCCCAATAATCATATGAACGACATGCCGAGAAATCTCTCTTTTTGCCCAGGTTGGATATTTCCGAGTTTCCCACTGAATCTCTCTGCGCTCTCCCTGGTTAATGTGAGGACCGGCGTTAACGCCTTGGGCATCGCATGAGGTCGTACCTTTGGGAATCGGATCTAGTGTGTTCTCAGGGTTTTGTGGTGCCACACCCATACCGGGAATAACCGTACCACCCTTCCCATAGTTTTTGAGGCTGTTGTTTTCGGGCACACTTACTGGCTTAGGCATTTTGACCTGAAATTAAAGATCTTTGACAAGAAAAAGTGTGAAAGATAACTTGCATTGTGTAGTAAAACCAACAAGAAAATAATAACTATTATTTTTAGCCCCACGGTGGGCGCCAAACTGTTTACCGCGAAAATGGTAATTACAATTAGATTCGATTTAGTGGTTCCAAAAATACGTGATCTATTTTTATGCTAGTTGTTAAGCAGTTGATGCAATGTGAAAAACGTAGAGCCAGTATAAGAGCATAAAAATGAGACATTAACCAAACCAAATCACTGTCGATCGGGACCCCGAGCTTGCTTATTCGAGGGCCTGGGGGTCGAGTCTGAAGCTCGATTGGGAGCTATCGAGGGTGGTCGATGGAAACTAACAGTTGTAAATAAATCAAAGACGGCTCTTTATGGCGAATAATAAGCAATAAATGATGAACTTTAAGTAGAACACAATAAATATGAGCAATAAATGAAGTAATGAGATCAAGATAATATGTTAGAGAGCAGAGAGAATGTTCTAGAATATTTAGTATGGAGAAACATATGTTTACATAATGACAAGGATCCCCTTTATATAAGGGGGAATCCTAACATAGTACAAAAGACATTAATTACAAAGATATGGGGATGGGACAGCTAGTTGACACCATGATTCGAGTGTGAACTTAACTCACTAGTCTTTGTCAGTCCTAGTTGTGCGCCTTGGGAATTCCCCACTTTTCCATCATAGTCGTTGGTCTCCTTCGCACCGAGGTTGAGCGTCGATAGCCCTCGAGGGTGAACCTCGACCCTAGTCTCGAACCTTGTGAAATATTCTTAGGAGGCATCATAATGATGGAAAATTGGACCCTCCAATTTTACCGTATACATTACAACTGGGAAGGCAGTCAAAATATCAGTTTAGAAGAAACCCTATGAGTACGAGGGCACGGAGGTAAGCAACTACGGATGATTATAGGAAAGGAAGGACGTCAAAATGTCCGTAATAAGCTCATGGCTTTACGAGAGTCAAGGGTTCTCCCTAAGTACTACAACGAAAGACTAACCGATGAAATAAGGAAAAAGGCTCCAACCTAAGCACAATGACCTAAAGAGGAAATGGTCATGTAACAATATTCTCACAACAATATTGGAAGCACTCCAAAGGAAAGTGGAACCTACCTTGGAAAATGAACGGGAAATAAAATTAAAAGTAATACTCGAGATCATATGAGTTGCACGAAAACTTTGGCATGTGTGGGCACTAAGATAAGTCAGTATGGACGCAACACGGGGGCAGAAAAACCATGAAAAGTAATAGCTTATCTTGAAAGAAAGCTAAGTTGGAACAAAACAAATTATTCGATCAATGATCCAGATTTGGTTACGTTATGAACACACTTAAGGGCTCGGAGTTTTATACATACAACATATACAGCCGTAGAAGACTCCGGTATAAGTTAAAAGGAGAGAGTTGAGTCCAAGTCATAAATAAAGAATTGAATTGTTAGACGATTGTATCATGGATATTCCATAGCATCCATGAAAGACTAAAGTAATAACCAATACCATGAGCTGTAGAGCGGAATATAGTTTAAGCCTACATTGATCAGAGGGAAGAGGAAACTAAAGAGTTACACCAACTAAGTAAATCAGGAGTATGATTATTAGACCCGGAAAATTATAGACCTCATGGTTGAGAACATTGCAGCATCACTCTTAACTATTAGAGGTACTCAAAGAGATAGTACATTAGCTATATTCTATAACGGCTCTACGATAAAGCCAGTCAGAAGAGCACTTACCTCATAAGGAGTCAGTACGAAGCTCCCACCGGATAGTGTATGCACCAGAGGTACAAGTATTATAATAGAGCATCAAGTTATGAACGTGAATTATACCTATATGGAAGGGAGATCGTGAAAGAAATAGAAGATATGATGCGAGATTTTAAGGTAAAGGTAAATAACGTGTGGAATACTCAAATGCAAAAGTTTGTGAACAGTTCATACATCGAATAGACGACTATAAGCGTGGGGGATTCAGTATCTAGGAATAATAGCGGCATCGTCAGTAGCATATCTTCCAGCCTATGGTCTAGGTATCGAAAATCCTGACTAGGAGAGTAAAGAAGAGTTAAAGACAATCTGATGTCTCGCTTGAAGTTCCAAAATGATATAAGGAAATCTATGATGCAAGCAAGTTGAAAGGTTGCAATTAATATAAATAGACATGTGCAGGTCGCAAGCTATTGTATGGTAAAGCGACAAGGTTCTAGATGATACGATGTCACAACTCGGTTCGCCCTCCGTGAACCATCGTGACGACACCTAGTCTCTACGACTAGGTAAGCCTAAAATGCGGAAAAATAACCCAGACTTGTAGAAGAAAAGAAAAACAATTTAAAACAGAAATAGAGAAATGAAACAACATTTTAACGGCGTCGTTTGGCATACAGAACATTTAACTTCTCAAAACCAATACATACTCCCAAAAAACTAGAAACCCATGAATCACAAGCTATGAAACATAGTAAAAAGCTCTAACTCTGGAATGTCTACATCAACAGTAATGATAGAAGGGCTATCACTACAAGATAGAATAGAGAGAGACTCCTCGGTCTGCGGACGCGGCAGATATACCACGAATTCTCCGAAAGATCGCCTTGCCTCAAGGATGATAGGTTTGAGTAGAGGTACCTAGATCTGCACATGAAAACATGCCCAAAAAACGCATGAGTACACCACAGCGGTACTCAGTAACTTCCAAGCCTAACCTCGGTCGGGTAGTGACGAGGAACGTCAGGGGCCTACTAAGATTAAATATATATAAAGATGAAAGGATAAGATAAGCAGTACAATTGAGAATCTACAGTAAGAATCTATACATGATAATAAGGAGTACAATAGTTGAAACATAAATAAAGACAAAACACAAGAAAGTACCACTCATAACAAGGATGATAACCGGGGATCCCTCAGTATCCTCAATCTATATGCCGAGGATCTCTTGGTATCCAGAGGATCTTTTGGTATCCTCTATGTATACAAGGGATCTCTTGGTATCCTGAGGATCTCTTGATATCCTTAATATATGCTAGGGATCTCTTGGTATCTCGAGGATCTCTTGGTTTGCCGCACCTGAGTTCAAATCATAAATACATACAGGGGATCTCCCGGGATGCCGTCCCGTAGTCCCAAAGTAAAACACATAGCAACAATACAAGAATACTCAATTAAGAAAAATTTCGTACTAAGAAAATAGGTAATTCTAGCCTAACATGCTTCACGTAATGCACTTAAGGCAGTTTAAGCAAATAGGCAATTAAAACAACTAAACATGCTTTTCTAAGTAACAACAGGCTAAGTTTTCAAGTAGAATGAAACAGGAAAAAGGAACTCAATTGAAATACTTAAAGAAAACCATATTTTAAACAATTAGCTCAAATACGCACTCGTCACCTCACGTGCAAGGCATTTCAATTATCAAATATACCATATCCTAAGGGGAAGGTCACTCACACAAGGTTAGGCAAGCCACTTACCTCGAACCAACTCAAATAAACCCGAAACCACACTCTTGCCATATGTACTCAACTTAAATGGCCCAAATCTATTCAATTCAATTACATAATATAAATATAACATCAAGTAACTGAGTCTACAATTAAATTCTAAGCTAATACGTGAAATTAGGTAAAATGACCAAAATGCCCCTTGGGCCCACGTCTCAGAATCGGGTAGATTTTATATTTTTAGAATCCTCATACTCTCACGAGTTCATGCATACCAAAATTATTCAAATCTAAGGTAAATTCCCAATAAAAAGTCGAATTTAGGTCTAAGAACTTTCTTCCAACTTTTCCCCGATTTTTATCTCCAATCCTAAATTAAATGATGAAACTAGATATAGATTGATATAATATAACTAGAAAGAGTTAAAGAATTGTTACCCAATGATCTCCTCTTCAATTTCCTCTCAAAATTGCCCTCTCCCGAGCTCCAAATCAAATTTCCAACTTTTGAAACTAAACTCTCGAAATTTCATATTTCTACCCAGTTGTTTCTGCATCTACGATCCTGGGACCGCTTCTGCGGTCCCTCTTTTGCGGAACAATGGTTACATCTGCGACTTCTCACTTAAAGCTTGATTTTTGCATCTGCGGCTATCCTTTCGCAGATGCAGGGCCGCTTCTGTGCTTAAGACCCCGCTTTTGCGGTCCCTACTGCCTTTCCTCCTTTTCCTATGTGGTTACTCCGCTGCTTCTGTGGCTCCGCACCTTACGGAACCCAAATCGCAGGTGCGGTTATGACAGGAACCAGCTGAAGCTGCAACTCTCAAACTCCAAAAACCCTTCTGTCAACCACCCGAAATCATCCCGAGGCCCACGGGACCTCAACCAAACCTACCAACATATCCCATAACTTCATTCAAACTTGTTCCAACCTTCGGAACGCTCAAAAAACATCAAAACACCTATTTTTCATCAGATTCAAGCCTAAGAATCCCAAAAACTCTAAAAATAAGCTTTTGATCAAAAAGACTATCAAATCTCGTCCGAATGACCTGAAATTTTGCACACACATCACATTCAGCCCTACAGAGCTACTCCAACTACCGAAATTCTATTCCAACCCTCGGATCAAAATCTCACTATCGGACCGGAAACTTCAAAAATTTGACTTTTGACATTCCAAGCTTAAATTAGCTATGGACCTCCAAAACGCAATCCGATCATGCCCCTAAGCCTGAGATCACCTAACAGAGCTAACGAAACCATCAGATTTTCATTCCGATGTCGTCTTCACATTGTTCCGACTACGGTTAACTTTCCAACACTTAAGCTCTCATTTAGGGACTAAGTGTCCCAAAACTCTCCGAAACTCAAAACCCAACGTCCTGGCAAACAAAAATAGCAGAAATAAACATGGGGGAAGCAGTTAATAGGGGATCGGGGCATTAATTTGTAAAATGACTGGCTGGGTCGTTACATCCTCCCACACTTAAACATTCATTCGTCCTCGAACGAGCATAGAGACATACCTGAAGTAGTGAAAAAATGAGGGTAACTGCTGCACATATCCTGCTCGGTCTCCTAGGTCGCCTCCTTGACCCGCTGACTCCGCCATTGAACCTTCACTGATTCAATGTTCTTTGACCTCAGCTTTCTGACCTGCCTGTCCAATATCGCCACTGGATCCTTAACATAAGATAGATCCTTATCCAACTGGACTGAACTATAATCCAGCACGCGCGACAGATCACCGTGATACCTCTGGAGCATCGAAACATAAAATACCGGATGAACTCCTAAGCTGGGGGGTAAGGCAAGATCATAAGCAACCTCCCCAACATGCCTCAATATCTTAAAAGGCCCAATAAACCTCGGACTTAGGTTCCCTTTCTTCCCAAACCTTATAACACTCTTCATAGGAGAAACTCGAAGCAGAACCCGCTCTCCAACCATGTAGGAAACATCACGAACCTTCCGGTCCGCGTAACTCTTTTGTCTGAACTGGGTTGTACGGAGTCTATCCTGAATCACCTTGACCTTCTCCAAAGCATCCTGAACCAAGTGTGTGCCCAATAATCTTGCCTCACCGGCTAAAACCAACCCACCGGGGATCTACACCGCCTACCATATAAAGCCTCATACGGCGCCATCTGAATGCTGGATTGGTAGCTATTGTTGTAAGCAAACTCCGCCAGTGGCAAAAAGCAATCACAAGACCCTCCAAACTCAATCACGCACGCCCGGAGCATATCCTCAAAAATATGAATAGTGTGCCTCGACTATCCATCCATCTGAGGGTGAAATGTTGTGCTCAACTCCACCCGAGTACCCAACTCATGCTGAACGGCCCTCTAGAACCGTGATGTGAACTGAGTACCTCTGTCTGAAATGATAGAAACTGGAATACCATGTAGACGAACAATCTCCCGGATATAAATCTCTGCTAATCGCTCCGTAGAATAAATAGTACACATAGGAATGAAGTGTGCGGACTTGGTCAGCCGATCCACAATCACCCAAATGGCATCGAACTTCTTCACAGTCCGAGGGAGTCCAACTACAAAGTCCATGGTGATACTCTCCCGCTTCCACTCCGAAATCTCTATCTGCTGAAGTAACCCACCCGGTCTCTGGTGCTCATACTTCACCTGCTGACAGTTGAGGCATCGAGCTACAAATCCCACTATGTCTTTCTTCATCTGCCTCTACCAATAGTGCTTCCTCAAATCCTGATACATCTTCGCGGTACATAGATGAATGGAATACCTTGAACTATGGGCCTTCTCTAGAATCAACTCCCGAAGACCATCAACATTGGGTACACAAATCCGACCCTGCATCCTTAATACCCCGTCATCACAAATAGTCACATCTCTTGCATCACCATGCTAAAGCTTGTCCTTGAGGACAAGAAAATGAGGGTCATCATACTGACGCTCCCTGATACGATCAAATAAGGAAAATCGAGAAACCACGCAAGCCAGAACCCGACTGCGCTCCGAAAGATCCAATCTCACAAACTGGCTGGCTAAGGCCTGAACATCCATCGCCATGGGCCTCTCCACTGCTGGTAAATAAGCCAAACTCCCCAAACTCTCTGCCCGGCGACTCAAGGCATCGACCATCACATTGGCATTGCCCGGGTGATACAAAATAGTGATATCATAGTCCTTCAGCAACTCTAACAATCTCCTCTGGTGCAAATTAGGATCCTTTTGCTTGAACATGTGCTATAAGCTCCAATGATCAATATAAATATCACAAGGAACACCGTACAAAGGACGCCAGATCATCAAGGCGTGAACAATAGCAACTAACTTAAGATTGTGGACATGAAAATTCTTCTCATGTACCTTCAACTATCTAGCCGCGTAGGCAATCACCCTACCGTCTTGCATCAAAACCGCTCCAAGGCCAATCTTCAAGGCATCACAATAGACTGTATAAGAACCCGAACCTATAGGCAATATCAAAACTGGGGCTGTAGTCAAAGCTGTCTTGAGCTTTTGAAAGCTCGCCTCACACCCTTCCATCCACTGGAACGGAGCACCCTTCTGGGTCACCCTAGTCATAGGTGCTGCAATCGATGAAAACCCCTCAACAAATCGACGGTAATAACCCGCCAATCCAAGAAAACTACGGATCTCTGTAGTTGAGGATGGTTTGGTCCAACTCTACACTGCCACTACTTTCTTCGGATCCACCCGTATACCCTCACTCGATACCATGTGACCCAATAAAGCCACGGTATCCAACCAAAACTCATATTTCGATAACTTTGCATATAAATTCTTTTCCCTCAAAGTCTGAAGCACTGTCCTCAGGTTCTGCTCATGATCTCCCCGACTCCAAGAGTATACAAGAATATCATCAATAAAGACAATGACGGATGAGTCAAGGTACGACGGGAACACACTATGCATCAAATGCATAAAGGTTGTTGGGGCATTGGTCAGCCCAAATGACATAACAAGGAACTCGTAATGACCATACCGAGTACTCAAGGCAGTCTTCGAGATATCTGGCTCTCGATTCTTCAACTAATGGTAACCTGAGCGCAAGTCAATATTAGAAAACACCTGTGCGCCCTGAAGCTGGTCAAACAGATCATCAATACGAGGTAAAGGATAATGGTTCATCACTATAACTTTGTTCAACTTGCGATAATCAATACATATACGCATAGAACCATCTTTTTTCTTCAAAAAAAGACAGGAGCACCACAAGGTGATACACTAGGACGGATAAAACCCTTATCAAACAATTCCTGTATTTGATCCTTCAACTCCTTCAACTCAGGAGGAGCTAAACGATATGAAGGAATAGAAATGGACTAAGTTCCCGGCAACAGATCAATACCAAAATCAATATCTCTATCATGCGTCATGCCCCAAAGATCAGCTGGAAACACATTGGAAAAATCTCGCACTATTGGAACTGAATCAACTGAAGGGGTATCAATACTGACATTTCTCACATAAGCAAGATACGTGTCACACCCCTTCTCAATGATACGCTGAGCTTTAAGAAAAGAAATGACTCTACTTGGAGTGTGATCGAAAGTACCCCTCCACTCAACACGTGGTATACCTGGCATAGTCAGCGTCATGGTTTTGGCGTGATAATCAATAATAGCAACCATGCCGAGTAATGGGGAGACAACCAGTCCATGCCCAATATAATATAATTAATCAACCATGCCGAGTAACAATAAATCGGCTCTGGTCTGAAAACCACTAAGAACAACCAAACTCGACCAATAAATGCGGTCCACAATAAGAGAATCTCCTACAGGAGTAGAAACATAAACAGGGGAACTCAAAGAATCCTGAGGTACACCCAAATGTGGAGCAAAATAAAAAGACACATAAGAATAAATTGAGCCTGGATCAAATAAATCAGATGCATCTCTATGACAAACTATGGCAATGCCTGTAATGACAGAATCAGAGGCAACAACCTCGGTATGGGTAGGAAGGGCATAATATCTGGTCTGGCCTCCCCCTCTAAGGCGACCTCTACCTCCCCGAACTCTACCTCTAGCTGGCTGAGCAGGTGGGGTAGCAACTGGTGTTGTAATCACAGCCTGAGAACTCTGCAGGGCACGCTGTTGTTGATACCCAATTTTTCCCTATGCATATTATATATGCAAAATACTTTCAAAATAGCATATATATGCATATATAAGTATGCCCAAGTGTTTTAGCATTTTTTCCTAATTTTTAAAAGATTTTTTAAATCAATTTATTGCCCATTTTAGCAGTACAAAAACTAATAGTTATTCCCAAAAACATAATTTTGGTGAATAACTTATTTTATTCTTACATTTATACCAAAATATAGCTAAAGTAATTTTTACGCATTTTATACAAATTTATTATGTATTTTAAAGCTAAATTGCATATAACTGCAATTTTAGCCTATCTTAGGATTTAATTACGTTTATAATTACAAAATTGATTCTTGTATTTTTAATTTAATATTTATATATTATTAATTAATTTAGTACTTTTAATTTGTTTTCAGAAATCATTTTACTATTTTTATAAAATAAAAGGCAAAAGTGCTTATTTAAATACTAGCCCTATTTCATTTCAACTATAGCCTAAAATCAGCCCCAATTAACCTCAATTTCAAATTCAAACGGGCCAGCCCAATTCCTAAAATGACCCGCCCCTAACTTGCTTATCCAACCCACCCAGTTTCCCTTTTTGATCCAGGCCATTGATCATTTCAATCAACGACCAGAATTTCCCCTTTCCTTTTTAATTCCCAAACACCACCCAACCCTATCCCATTTTCTCACCAACCGCCGCCTATGAATCCTCTCATCTCTCAAACTCTCTCGAAGGTTCTTGAAACCCTAACCATCTCCTACTGTCTTCTACCTTCAGCTCACCGGAATCCATGGCCTCTTAGGCCATGGATGGCTTAAACTCATCTCCCTCTGCTCTTAAACACTTGGTGTTCAAAGTTTTGAGGTCTGACCTCAATGGTGTACGTTCAGATCCTCTCCGATTCGAGGTTCTATGGCCTCTTTGACCTTGCTCCGGCATATCCAAGCATTATGAGCCTATTTTTGACTTATCCGACCCAGATCGAACCTTTTCCAAGCCTTTCTCGCTTTAGGGTTCCTATGAAACACTAGCTATTCGAGGTTTTATTTGATTGTTTTCTTAAATCTGTTCTATATCTGTGCTATGCTTGAGTTTTTTAAACGTTTTCCTAATTTTTCTTTCAAAAATCACTTTTTCCGATTTAGGGTTTTTCTGAAAAGCTTAAAATGTTTTTCTGACTTTTCTTCTTCTTTTTGTTGAGTGTATTTGTATATACTATGTTCTGCTGTTTTCTTTTCTACCACGCATGTTCGTCTACTATGTTCTTATATTTTCCTTTATCATGCATGTTCTTCTATGCTTCATATTTTTACTATGTTTTGTACCATGCTCACATGTTTATCTTGTTATATCTTCCTATATGATCTTTTGCTATGCTTTTTCGGTATTTTTGTGTTCTTATACTGTATGTATCTCCTACTGAGTTCTTAAGTTTTGTTTGTCTTCTACTGAACTCTGTTTAAATCCCTTCTAAAAGGTTTTCTTAAACACGTTTCTTCTAATGTTGTGACTATTCTCTCATTATGCTCCTACGCTTTGTCTGCTTGGAATAATATTTGTATCTGCTTGTCTTCTCATGAGATTCTGAAAGGAAATCTCTGAGCATGTTGCCTACTCATCTCTGTATTTGACTCGAGTCGGAAACCCTAAAATTTGGGGGGGTTTTCCTCCGAGTTTGGTCATATGATCAAACTAGGGTTCTGTTGAGGACCCTTGCATCTTTCAGACTTATTTCTGGGTCTATAAACTAAGTGTGAACTTCTTTTGTTTGTACACAATTCTTATTCTCCCACACTAGGCTCTTCTGAATAGCATGACAAATTTCTTCATGTTTAACGTGTCTGTATGCTTTTATATATGAGGAATCTTTCTTCAGAATGGTTTTCCAACTTGTGATTGATTCAGAATTCCTTTTAATAAGTCTAATTGATTGGCACTGATTTTCCTTAAGTTGAAATCATTCCCATTTTTCTGACTTGGTTGATTCATACAAAATCTTCAATTTTCGATTTTCTTGGCTGTTAACTGATTTCCTTTCCTTATTTACACAAACCGTGTGCTGTTAAGACCCTGTCCTTAAATAGACCCTAATGTATTTACCCCTTTTATGCTGATTTGAAAAGGTGTTTGATGAATCCATTTCCTTAACTAGTTTTGTCCGTTTGAAATCAGAATCCATTAATTAGGGGGAAACCTTGTGTAATTAATTTTTCAAACTATTTTGTTACCTATTTCTGCTTGCTTTCTACACTATAAAAGGGTACAACACTTCTGCACTTTAACAGACCTTCAGTTCAACACTTTTACACTTCATACTTCACCCTTACAACCTCACGATTCTTTTCTAAGATCTTAGCATTCTGACTGTCTGTTTGCACTTTGGCTTTCACTTATAGCCTTTACATCCATGTCTACTTTACTGTCTATATAGAGTTGAATGTTGCCTTGGGACCTTGAGCTTTCTCTGAACTTGAATACTTGAGGGATGGACCTTCCATACTGTACTATGTTCTTAATCTTGTATGTGTTTGGGTGTGAGCACTGCCCGGAGTCCATTTGAGGCTCTTAGGGAACTCTGACACATCCAAATAAGAGAAAGGCTTGGGATCCTGATCTTTGGAGTTGGTCCATCTCATATTTCAGACTTGGAGTCTGAATTAGACTCCTTTTGGTTGTACTTTAATTTCTGATGTAATTTTGATTTTCTTATTCATTTTGGGCTGTAATAATTTGTAATAACTTTTGGGGTTATTAGTGAAAAATGGAGGGTCAATCGTGCATGCAAAGGGGTAGATACCATGTTCATAGGGGATTACTATACTTCTGCATTCACGTATCCTGCTTTCAGCTTTTGCACTTCTGCATTTCATATAGATACCATGTCTATATGTTTTTTTGCACTTTTGCATTTCATATAGATATCATGTCTATAAGTTTCTGCACTTCTGCATCATATAGAGACCATGTCTATAGGTTTCTGTACTGCTACATTATCATATAGATAATATGCCTATAGGGCTTCCTGCATTTTGCACCTGCATCTATCACTAGGCAAATGAGTTTACAGGCTTAAACAATCGACTGCATATAGATGACCTGCTTGTAGGATTCCTGTACGCCAATGAAAATTTTTTAAATTAACAACGCCTATATAATATGCCTATAGGAACTATCAATCAAATCTAAATTGCCTCGCTCGTTTTAAGTTTAATCTGCAGAACTTGGTAAAAAACTGGCAACCTTCCTGTAATCAGTTTACTGCTTTATTTCTGAAACTAATAGATATCATGCCTGTAGGTTTCGCCTAACACCTAGGCAAACTTTAGGGTAAAAGCTATAACTGAGCTAGTCTTTGATAATTACAACCAGCGGGAATGTCTAATTCGGACTTCTTATCTGAAAATATGTGATAAATCAGCCTGCTTTTACCTTTTAAGTTTTATCAGACCCTACTCACTACGTGTAAGACATGTTAAATCTATATGCTCTCTTTTGTTTTAAGGAGGTTTATTTGAGCTGTATCTGTTTACATGCTTTCTCAATACTTGCTATATATGTTTTGATTGTCGCCTTACAATTTTGTCCTTTAAAACTGCAAAACCTCATACCCCTTCCCTTTAAGGATTAGTAGTCCCAAGTACCTCCGAGACTAATAGGAATGGGTCGGGGAATAGCATGCAATAAGTAACGAACCATTCCGTGCTTTAATACCTTAACGGGGTCGGAAAGAGTAGATATGGATATGATGACCATACGATAATATCTCGTGTAGCCCCTCTTTGAGGAGTGATTAGATTGGCTTTTAAAACTGGGCCGAAGATTCCTCATGCATGTCATGCCATTGATATTAGCATAAAAAGAACTGTACAAAGAAAGAAAAGAAAAGAAAATGGAAAGAGAATTAGGGACGAAGAAAATTGCATTTCATTAAACATAAAGACAACAAGGTTTTAACTCATCCAAATGGACGGAACATAGCAACTGGATTACAAACCCTGGAATAATCCAGGTGACAAAAAGGAAAACAAAACCCACTACCACGACTCCCTCCGAACTGGAAGAGGAGTAGCTTCCCAATTGTTGATGTTAGCACGTGGTCCGATGTACTGTATGTCTGCTCTGCTTGACCCTTCCCCGGCCTCAACCATGTTTACTTCAGCAAATACTTTCTCAAACACCTTATCCAAATTCCCATCCGCCTCAATTAACGAACCTGATATTTTTGCCCATGACTGTTTCTTGATACCCGGCCTAACAAAGGACCTGGACAATCGAGGAATTGGTTTAGGGAGCACCCAACCTTTCTTCTTCAACTTACGGGCCTTTCTGACATCTGCCGCTGTTGGTCTGAACCCTAACCCGAAGGTGTCCAGATTTTTAGGCAAAGACACAGGTTGAATAATGCCCTGCAGTTCAACCCCCAAACCCTTCCCGAGCACGAACCCGTTATTCAGCATTTCTGACACTACCATGACGGTCGCAGCTGACACCCTGGGACATGGCACGCTCTTACCCTCAGGCACCCTGCTCACCGGTGGCAAACTTCAGAGAGGTCGACATTTCACCCTCCACCAGTGCGGTCCGCACTAAATGTAGTGCGTCTGCATTGACAACTTCAGAGACCTGAACACTTTTTCCATTATGTCCTGCACTGCATCAGCACAATCATGTAGCATCTCACAACCAGTTAATCCAAAAATCAATCCTATACTACAATGAAAATCAAATAAAAATAAGAAGAAAAACACATGGGTTGCCTCCCAAGAAGCTCCTGATTTAACGTCGTGACACGACGCAGGTTACCATCACATCATTTCAGATGAAGAAGTGCCACAACCTGGCTGTCATCAATTTTTCCCAAGTAGTGCTTGACCCTATGCCTATTCACTCTGAAAACTTCACCATTTTTGCTCTTTAAATCAAGAACACCAAACGAGGTCACACACACACCACTTCAAAAGGTCAACTCCATTTTGACTTGAGTTTTCCCAAAAACAAACGTAATCGGGATTTGAACAAGAGAACCAAATCGCCCACTTTGAACTCCTTGCTACAAGCATATTTATCATGAAGGTACTTCATCTTGTCCTTGTACAAGGACGAACTGGAGTAGGCATGGAATTGGAATTCATCAAGTTCATTAGGCTGCTCCACACGAAGATTAACTGCAACATCCCATTCAAGATTTAGCTTCCTCAAAGACCACATGGCCTTGTGCTCTAACTCAACCAGTAGATGGCATGCTTTCCCAAACACCAACCGATATAGAGACATACCAATCGGAGTCTTGTAAGCAATCCTATAAGCCCATAGAGCGTCATCCAACTTCTTTGACCAATCGGTCCTATTTGCATTGATTGTCTTTGACAATATGCTTTTGATTTCCCTGTTGGAGACTTCAACTTGACCACTTGCTTAAGGATGATAGGGATTAGAAACTTTGTGATTGACACCATACTTTGAAAGCAAAGTGTCAAAAGCTCTATTGCAAAAATGAGACCCCCCGTCACTTATGATTGCACGAGGAGTGCCAAACCTTGTAAAAATGCTCTTCTTGAGAAATACAACAACACTCCGGGCCTCATTGTTGGGCAACGCCATGGCTTCAACCCACATTGAAGCATAGTCCACCGCTATAAGAATGTATGTGTTCCCACACGAGCTAACAAACGGGCCCATAAAATCAATGCCCCATACATCAAAAATATCAACCTCAAGGATGGTATTGAGAGGCATCTCATCTTTCTTCGAAATTCCCCCCGCTCTTTGGCATTCGTCACATATCTTCACAAAATCACCTCCATCTTTGAACAAAGTTGGCCAATAAAACCCACAGCTAAGAACTTTAGAAGTCGTCCTCGCCCCGCCATGATGGCCACTATAGGAGAGGAATGACAAGCCTCCAAGATACTCAATTGCTCTTCCTCCGGGACATACCTTCGGATCACACCATCCGTGCAAATCTTGAATAACTACGGTTCATCCCAATAGAAATCCAAACTATCCCACTTGAGATTCTTCCTTTGGTTAGAAGAAAGCTCACACTGGATTATACTAGTCACAAGGAAATTAGCAACATCGGCAAACCATGGCATATCATTCATCGACACCGAAAGGAGTTGTTCATCGAGAAATGAATCATTGATCTCTAGGCCGTCACGAGACCTCCCCTCCTCCTCCAAGCGGGAGAAGTGCTCCGCCACTTGGTTCTCACTACCCTTCCGGTCCACAATCTCCAAATCAAACTCTTGAAGTAACAAGACCCATCGCATCAGTCTATCTTTGTAATCCTTCTTCGTTATCAAGTACCAGAGTGCGGCATGGTCGGTATGAATAATAACCTTAGCACCCATAAGATACGGCCGGAATTTTTCCATTGTGAACACAATAGCCAAGAGTTCTTTCTCGGTCACCGTGTAGTTCACTTGAGCATCATTCATTGTCTTGCTCGCATAGTACAGCGGATGAAACATTTTGTTCACTCTTTGACCCAAAACCACCCCAATCGCAACATCACTTGCATCATACATGAGTTCAAAGGGTAAGCTCCAATTAGGCGCGGTAATGATAGGAGTGGCGGTCAACTTATGCTTAAGAAGTTCAAAGGCTTGCATACACTTCTCATCAAACACGAATTTAGCATCTTTTTCCAACAACTTGCACAAGGGATTCACTACCTTCGAAAAGTCTTCGATAAATCGCTGGTTAAAGCCCGCATGCCCAAGAAAAGTTTCAACTCCCTTGACAGATGTAGGGGGAGGGAGCCTTGAAATTTCATCGATCTTTGATTTATCTACCTCAATACCATGCTTCGAAATTTTATGCCCAATAACTATTCCTTCTTCCATCATAAAGTGGCATTTCTCCCAATTGAGGACAAGATTGCTTTCTTCACAACGGGCCAAAACCCTGTCAAGATTCTTCAAGCACTCATCAAATGAATCCCCTACAACACTAAAGTTTTCCATGAACACCTCCAAAATGTCTTCCACCATATCGGTGAAAATGACCATCATACACCGCTGAAATGTACCCGGTGCATTACACAACCCAAAAGGCATCCTACAAAATGCAAAAGTGCCATATTGACAAGTGAATGTGGTCTTCTCCGGATCTTTAGGAGCAACAAAGATTTGGTTGTACCCAGAATACCCATCCAAGAAACAGTAGAAGGCACACCCAGCAAGTCGATCCAACATCTGATCAAGAAATGGCAACGGTAAGTGATCCTTGCGAGTCACTTTATTCAACTTGCGGCAGTCCATGCATACCCTCTAACCGGTAATAGTTCTTGTAGGAATCAACTCATTTTGTGAATTTGTAACCACGGTCATGCCACCCTTCTTTGGTACACATTGCACCGGTGAAGTCCAAGAGCTATCAGAGATGGGGTACACAACCCTGGTATCCAACCAATTGATCACCTCCTTTTTAACAACTTCTTGCATTGCCTCATTCAACCTCCTTTGATGCTCCAAGGAGGGCTTTGCATCATCTTCCAGAATAATATTGTGCATACAGAATGCAGGGATTATTCCCTGAATATCAGCTAAAGTCCATCCAATTGCCTTTTTCTGCTTTTGAAGCACCGCCAATGTGGCATCAACCTGTATGTTAGTAAGGAAAGAAGAAAGAATAACTGACAAAGTAGAATTTGAGCCTAAGAACTCATACCTGAGGTGTGGAGGCAGCAATTTCAACTCCAACACTAGAGGCTCCTCAATTGAAGGTTTTATTGGTGGAGTCTTTCTATTCTCGAGATCCAAAGATAATTTCTCAGGCTCATAAGAGTAAGATCCCATTCCATGTAAAGCATTCACGCACTCCACTCGGTTTGCATCCTCATTGACATCAAGATTCAACAGTACGGCCTCCAATGGGTCCTCCACATTGATCATTGCACTGGTGTCATCAATTATCACTACTGTGACGAGGTCCACAAAAGAGCACACCTCGGTACTGTTGGGCTACTTCATTGATTTGCACACATGAAAGACCACCTTTTCATCACCCACTCAGAAGGTGAGTTTCCCTGCTTCCACATCAACTAAGGCCTTCCCCATAGCTAGAAAAGGTCTTCCAAATATGATAGGAACTTCATAGTCCACCTCACAGTCCAAGATCACAAAGTTAGCTGGTAAGATTAATTTGTCCACCCGAACAAGCACATCATCAATAATACCCAATGGTCTCTTCATCGTTCTATCTGCCATTTGTAATCTCATGGAAGTCAGCCTTGGCTACTCAATACCCTAAGTCTTGAAAATGGAATAGGGCATCAAATTGATATTAGCCCCCAAATCACATACAGCTTTAGCAAAATCCGCACTCCCATGGTGCAAGGAATGGTGAAAGCACCGGGATCTTTAAGCTTCGGGGCCATTGAATGCACTATTGCACTAACTTGGTGAGTCATATTTATTGTTTCACAATCAATAGACCGCTTCTTTGTTACCAAGTCCTTCATGAATTTAGCATAGCCCGTCATTTATTCAAGAGCCTCCACCAAAGGCACATTGATAGATAAGCACTTCATCATGTCAATGAACTTTTTAAACTGATTTTCATTTTTCTGCTTCGCGGGCCTTTGAGGATAAGGCGGAGGTGGCCTTGGCAAAGGAGCCTTGGCTTTAGGCACAACCGGCTTCGACATGTCTATTATGTGTTCCCTAGACGGGTTCACATCATTTTGAGTTTCCACATCGACATCTTGAATATCAATTCTCACTTCTTCATTCACATTTTCATCCTCCAAAGGAAATTCATCTTCTTGCAACTCAACATCATCATCCATAATCTATTTTTGTTTGGAGGCATGCACATCACCGCCTCTCCCACTACTTGTTGTTACTGCCATAACATGATTGTTCCCACCCTTCGGGTTCACTACCGTATCACTTGGTAGTGCACCCTTAGGGCGAGTATTTAAAGACTGTGAGATTTGGCCTAACTGCACCTCCAAGTTCCTGATAGTGGTATTGTGGGAAGCCAGCTGAGCATCCGAGTCCGCATTCTTCATCATCATCTGCTCGAACAACATTTCAATTCTACCCATATCATTGCTAGAAGAACTGGGATCTTGAGATGGAAATGGGGGTGGATTGTTCGGTTGTTGGTACATTGGGGGCCTTTGAAAGCCTTGACCCTGGTTTCCTTGGTTTCCATTGTTCCATCCACCTTGATTGTTATTACCACCCCAATTGTTGTTATTACCATTCCAATTTCCTTGGTTGCTTTGATTGTTGTTCTTATTTCCCTAGTTATTGTTTTGGTTGTTGTTCCCCCAATTACCATTGCCTTGTTGTTGATTGCCCCAATTGCCCTGGGGTCTCTATTGTTGTTGGTTGGAAGAATTGCCTCTCTGGCCTTGATAATTATTCACGTATTGCACCTCTTCACTTTGTTCATTATAATCTTCATTTTGAAATCCATAACAATCATTATCAAATTGCTCCGAATTCCCTTGGTTTTGTTGCCCTCTTTATCTTCTTTTGTTGACAATCATGTTAACACCCTCCATGGCATTCACTTGGCGCGGATTTTGAACTTGTTGCAACTGTGCCTTTGCTAGTTGGTTCATTGTAGTTGTCAACTCAGTTATAGCCTACCCATGATCATGTAATTCCTTGTGCAAATAGATAATCGTGGGGTCACCCTGGGGCACATTGGCTCTACTTTGCCAAGCAGAAGAAATGTCACACATCTCGTCAAGAATGTCACAAGCCTCATCATACGATAGCTTCATGAAGTTTCCCCCAGCAAGTTGGTCCACTATGCATTGGTTTATTGTATTAATGCCCCAATAGAAGTTTTGTTGGATCATACCTCAGTCATATCATTGTTGGGGCATTCCTTCACCATTTTTCTACAATGCTCCTAAATCTCATGCAAAGGTTCCGTGGGCTCTTGCTTGAACACCAAGATCTCATATCTCAATGCAGCCATATGCCCCGGTGAGAAATATTTTGCAATGAACTTGTCCGCAAACTCATCCTAAGTAGTGATGGAATGGTTGGGAAGTCGCTCGAGCCAATCCAATGCCTTCCCTCTAAGTGAGAATGGGAAGAGTCTCAACCTAAGAGCATCCTCGGACAGATTAGTTTGCTTGCTCCCCCAACATGTATCCACGAACCCCTTGAGATGTTTGTAAGCATTTTGATTTGCAGCGCCCGTGACGTACCCGGGTTGCTCTAGTAAGGTCAACATCACATTGGTTATTTGAAAATTGCCCACCCGAATTTGGGGTGGGACAATAGCACTTGAATAGACTTGGTTCGGAAGCACTCTAGGAGCCACTCTTGGAGGTGGAAGATGAGGGTCTGGAATATTGTCATTAACATTAGCATTAGCCTGGCGGCCTCTACGATGTCCTTGAGGTACAAGAGGCACCTCATCATCTCCGACATCATCTATCTCCTCCCCAGCAATCATATTTCCAAGAGGGTCATTGGCGTTGTTTGCTGACATTTGGTACCTGAGTTGTGACACAAACAAATTAGTAACAAAGAAGGAAAAAAGAAAAATACACAAAACTATTTAAATAGATAGCCAAAATCGTTAGCTCCCCGGCAACGACGCCAAAAAGTGGTCGAAGCTACCCTGCACTACTATTGAGTAGCAAGAGAGGGTCGAAGCAACTTTTACCCGATTTAGGGTCGGGATCGATTTCCACAGAGAGCTAGATGTTGGAGTCGGGTATCTATCTAATTTAGAGTTGGGTATGTGTTCTATATTACATTTCTAAACATTTTTTGGTTTTTGTTTTACTTCTAATTTTATCAAACTACAATGGTAAATTAAACTAGAATAAGCTAAGAGTAAAATGTTGCGGGTCGTTCAAATGGTTTAAAAGGCACTAGGGTAGTGACTTTTGCCTAGGTGGTCAATTGATGGATACTTGAGTCTAAGGCATGATTGACATATTTAGGGAGTATGATATAACCGTTGCACAATTTTACCCACTCTACACCTCTCGGTGGTTCAAGTGATTTTTCCCGAATTGACTTTCTCAAGACCAATTGGGTATGCAAATTTGCACAAGCAATCAAGGTTCAAGTCAGGTATTACTCTCTCGAGGTTTAACTCTTTAATTGGGGCTATCAATCTCTTGAGTACGCCCAAATTCCTTCTTGGATCAATTTCAGAGACTCAAGCTCTCTTTCTCAAGAAATGCTCAAGTCAACTAAACACAAACTAGTGTTTGCAACCACTAATTCAGCAATTAAGCATGAAATTAGCCTAAATATCAAACACCCATAGTCAATCTTGCCCTAAAATAAAAGACCCATCAGTTACCCACACTAGGGTTGAGCCACAACCCTAGCTAATGGGTTTAGCTACTCATAATTAAAGAAGAAAAGCAAGAAATAGATGAAGAAAAACTCATATTAATTAATTACTAAATGAAACAAGAAGATTCAATGTTTAAATATAACTAAAATTACTCAAAACAGCTAAAACTATGAAGTCACGAGCGCAGCTCTGAAGAGAAAACTATTTGATGACCTAAAAATGGGAAAAGAAACTATTTATACTAAGCTGAAAAATCTGGACAAAAATATCATGCGGGGCTAGTGCGGACCGCACAAAATCACGTGCGGCCGCACTAAGGCTCTTGACATAAAATCCATCTCTATGAACTCAGGCAATGCGGACCGCACAGAATGGAGTGCAACTGCGGAGGTTTCTAGTGCGGTCCGCATGAAATGGAGCGCGAACCGCATTGGCTTGAAACTCGGAACTGGCAACTCTCTGATCCTTCTTACTGCAGACCGCACTAAATCGAGTATGGCCGCATTGATCCCAATGTGGAACGCACAAAACTTAGTGCGGCCGTATTGCCCTTTTTGCCTGAATATCATACTCTCTGAACCTCACTTGTGCGGCCGCACTGGCCTCGTTTTGTCTGAGCTTTGTCTTGTCTTGATACTTGTGCAAGTTTCATTCTTTTTGAGTTGATCTTTGACATCTTGTCACCTTGTTGATCAAACCTGCAATCAAGCACAATTGTGAGCCTTTTGTACACATTTCTAATAAAAACTTAAGCAAGAAGGAGTATAAATTGTAGCAAAATCCCTAGTTATCACTAAACATTACTTGTAGAAAAAGAAACAAAAATTGAATATCTCATGAACTTCACGATGGGTTTTCCCTAATCTCCCATGAACATCAAATCTTGGTTTGTTGAAATCCTAATTTCAATTTTTTTTTGATTTAGCACACAAGAATACTTCTTGATTTTCCATAAGACTTCCCCTTGAATTACTTGGTGAAGTTGTTCCGCGAGTGCAGTAATAACACCCAATTCTCCCCCCCTGCCGACCAATGTGTTTTATCAATATATATAGGCAGGCTATGTTATAATATGGATAGAGTTACACGTTTTCTAAGTAAAATATAGATGAGTAAACTGAGACTGGGATTACATTTCATTATCTTCATGTTCTCTTCGAGATTCTTGTAACCAAGAAGAAAGAGAAAAGGAAAAGGAGATAAAGAAGAAAGAAATGGGAGAGAAAATTTCAGTTTATAATTCAACATGCTACAAAATATCGATACCATCCCGTAATATGTGGGAGCATTTGCTCCTAAAGATTCCTAACAAACTCCTATCCTCACCTCTTTTAACAAATAGAAATATCTAACTTGTTGGACTTGATTGAAAGAACGAAAAAAGGCACTAACAGGATCAACTAATAAAATGTACAAGAAGATTGAACATACAAAGTTGTTTACTTAAATAGATGAGCCAATCGGTTTTTGAATTCAAGAAGAGTTGGTAAAAAATTCATGGCATCAAGAAATAATATTATTTTGCTTCTAAATTGATGAGTTCTAAATCTTGGTTATTAAAAGGGTGACTATTGTTCCAAATGGTAAAACATGTTAAATCTGAATCTAAGTTTGAATAATGACAACTTATTCACATTGATTGCAGAAATCAAGGAATCAACAAAAGGAAAGAAAGTTGTCAGGAAGCTATCAAAAGTAAAGAAGCTGATGATGTCTAAACCAAAGGAGATAATGCTAAATCAAAGGACTAGAAGCCATCAAAAAGGAAACCAAATCTTCCATGCCCTCTCAGCCTCCATCGAAGAAGATCAAGACTATCTAACAAGGAAATATATCAACTGAAGATCAAAGAATATCCGACATCTTCAATCAGCAAAGTCAAAGGCTAAAATCTCTCCTTAAAATAAGTACGTGACAAGGAAAGTCATGAACAAATCCAGCCCGTCTCAAGTGCAGGATTCAAAAGGTACCCCTTGGGTCAGATCTCTTAGGGGATTTTGTGCCTCAATCAAGACAAATTGCAACGACTCTCAAACTCTCTTATAAGAAGGCTGCTCAGTTCATAAAGAAGACTTACGCAACTACGCAAACTGTTTTCTAAGCCTTTCTAGTTTTTAGTACAAACATTGTATTCTTGAGTCTACAAGTGTCACAAAAGATAGGAAGAGTTAGAACACAAAAAGAGAGTTGTGTCAACATTACAAAAGGTTCATTGTTGCTGAATGTTATTGATGGTAAACGAACTAAAACTATCACATTTGTAATCATTTATCAAAGATCTAAGAGAACCCTTATGACCGAAGAGAACTGGACGTAGGTACCACACCGGTACTAAAATGGTATAAAAACTGTTATGCCTCTTTTACTTTTCTGTCAATTTATCTTATTCTTCACTAAAGTTGTTTATTGTTCAACATTAGTTGACTAAACTCACACTTAGTCGAACAAGATTTTAAATTGACTACAATTCACCCACCCACCCCTCTTGTACTTTCAATTGGTATTAGTAGGGGTGTCAATGGTTCGGTTCGGCCGGTTATTTTATAAAATCTGTACCATACCAATTTTTCGGTTATTCTATTATTTATAACCAAAATTAGACTTTTCGAAATCGTCCCAATCATGTCGGTTTCTCTTCGGTATCAGTACGGTTCGGTTAATTTTCGGTATTTTTTTTAATATCATGTAAAATTCACTAGTAGAAGTAGAATTGCAATAACATACGTTCTTTTATAGGACTTAGCAAAACTCTCTAGACATTTTTACTGTTTAAAAGGTGATGAATTAAAAAAAAGATGAGATGGCTAGAGAGTAGATCCATCAACTATTCTACAACAGCATAAAAGAAATTAAACAAAGGCAAAGAAAATATAAATCAGACGAGTTGAAAGATATACCAAGCTGGGACTCAAGAATAAAGTCTATAGAAGATTAAACATTCAAAAAGATAAATCCAAATTATATGAAAGGAAACATATTTAGTACATTGTAGTTTGCTACTCATAATCGCTAGAATACTTTGTGTCTTGCTAATAAAGATACTTGAAATAACTTAGTTTAAGTAGAAGTAGCATAATAGGTTTTAGGAATTAGTATTTTGAGTTTAATTACTTGTTGGCTTGTAATAGTTTTCATAATTTCAAGGCCCAAAGAAAATTTAATACATTATTACTTTTAAACTTACTAAATAAATATATTTTCTACGTGTAAAATTTATTCGGTACGATTCCGTATTTTGTTTTATTTTTAAAATAAAAAACCTACCCTAATTATCGGTGTGGTTATAGATTTATATAAAAACCTACGATTTCTTAAAAAGAAACCTAAAAATCGGTTCGGTACGGTTCGGTCGGTTTAGTCGGTTTTCAAATATCCATTGGCACCCCTAGGTATTAGAGCAAGGCTTACAAACTTTACTTAACAGCTAGTCAGGAAAAGATCATGGGATCGAACACAGTCATTGGTGCATTGTTTCAAGAAGGAACCTCTCAAGTACGACTGCCATATTTCAACGGACAACACTTCTCTCGCTGGAAAGTGCATATGGAAACATATACCATGTCATATGACATCAAAGTCTGGCAGATGATTAAAAGGGGAAATCTTCCAATTCCCCTAAGGAAAGATGAGAATGGTCAAGTCATAGTATCAACTGATCCACTTGATTTTGATGTTACACTAATGACCAAGTTGATGTCATAACTGTGAATGCTAAAGAAAAAAATCTACTGTACAATGCTATCAGTGGTAAAAAGTATGAAAAGATCTCAAGTTATGAAACTGCTAAGGAATTGTGGGATAAATTGGAGGTCACATATGAAGGAATTTGTTGATATTTCACTTGCAGATATTGAAAGAGTTCTAAATGAACTCATAAAGATCCAAAGAGAAAAGAAAGATTGGGCCTTGAAGCCGGAAGTTTGTGAAATTGAGCTTGACATGCTTCAAGAAGAAGTTAATGAACTTCAACTTCAACTGAATGGATTACAAAAATCCACAAGTCATAACTCTGTCAAATCGAATCAAATTGCCTCTTATAATTCTTTGATTAGAACTATAAACTCTCATGCATGCTCTTATTGTGGTAAAAATAGTCATAACACTAACCAATGCAGGAACGAAATCAGAGCATAATAGGCTCTGAAAATCCTAGAAATCCATCGTGTTTGTATTGTGGGAAACATGGAGACACCTCTAACCGTTGCAGGTTCAAGGATAACAGATATGGGTCTGGCGACCTAAAACCTCTGGTCAAGCTAACACTCAAAAATCTAACCATGCAGGACCCAAGCAGGCTTGGGTACCTAAAAATAAGTAACTTTATTTTGCAGGAATACCGCAAGAAGAATAGAAAAGGAAAATGGTATCTTGACAGCGTGTGTTCCAGACAAATGGTTGGTGACAAATAATTATTCAAAATAGTTACCAAATTAGATGGATGAATAGTTACCTTTGGAGATAAATCAAAAGGAAACATTATTGGAGTTGGAAAAGTTCCCCTAAGCTCAACATGTGATGTGGACGGAGTTTACCTGGTCGATGAACTCGGTTACAATCTTTTCAGTATCAGTCAACTATGTGACAATGACTATAAGGTTTATTTTAATAAGCATGGATGGTTTATAGAAGACAAATCGTGGTAAAGTTATTCTTTGAAGAAATAGAGATAGGAATGACTATACTATCAGTAATATAGATAGTATTAGTGATCAAATATGTCTTGCTTCTATGATTGATGTTCCTTGGGTTTGGCATAGAAAACTTGGACATGCTATCATGCATACTATTCAAAAAATTTCTAAACATGATCTTGTCATTGGTCTTCCAAAACTAGATTTAAAAAGATCATATTTGTGATTCATGTCAACTAGGAAAACAAACTCGTTCATCTTTCAAAATCAAAAACATTGTTTCTACTCCTAAACCTCTTCAACTATTGCATATGGATTTATTTGGTCCAACTAGAACTGCTAGTATAGGTGGTAGGAAATATGCTTTTATTATTGTGGATGATTTTTCTCGATTTACATGGGTTATGTTTTTAAGTCATAAAGATGAAGCACTAAGGAATTTTTAAGTATTTTGTAAAAAGGTTCAACGAGGAAAGGGATACTACATTTCCACTATCAGAAGTGATCATGGAGGAGAATTTAAAAGCAGAGCTTTTCAAAACTTTTGCAATGATCAAGGAATCTCTCACAAATTTTCTTCACCAATGTCACCACAACATAATGGAGTGGTAGAACGTGAAAATAGAACTTTACAGGACATGGCAAGAACCATGATTGTGTAAAATTCTCTACCTCACCATTTATGGGCAGAGCCTGTGAGCACAGCATGTCATATTATCAATAGGTGTCTGATTCGACCAATCCTTAAAAGGACTCTATATGAACTGTGGAATGGTACGAAACCCAAAATCAGCTATTTTCACCTTTTTAGATGCAAATGTTTCATTCAAGACAATGGAAAGGAAAATCTGGGTAAGTTTGATTCTAAAAGTGACGAAGATATATTTCTTGGATACTTTCCCTCAAGTAGATCATATAGCGTTTATAATAAAAGAACCTTATGCATTGAAGAATCAATTCATGTTATTTTTGTTGATACTAACCCTCGCTTAAGGAATGAAAAACTTCCTGAAGATGAGGAAATTTCCATTGTCCCTAAATCTGTTGTTCTAGGAAAAGATCATCAAAATGAGTCAACTGGTCAGTAGACTCAGTCAACTGAAGAGCATATTAAAGATCAGGAACCTTCCCAAATAGGTCGGTCGACTAATGTGGAAAGAGAACCTTCCTCAAACGCTCCAAATGAATGGAAAAGTGAACCTCGTTATCCTTACAAATTCATTATCGGAGACCCACATGAAGGAATCACTACTAGAAGATCTCAAAAGCTAAAATCACATGTGGCTCTCATTTCTCAACTTGAACCAAAGAAAGTGGATAAAGCACTGAAAGATGTTCATTGGATCAAAGCAATGAAGATAAACCTGATCAGTTTGAAAGAAATAAAGTGTGGGAACTGGTTCGAAAACCTTCACACTCCTCTATTGAAGGAACAAAATGGGTGTTCTGGAATAAATTGAATGAATTTGGACAAGTAGTTAGAAATAAAGCAAGGCTAGTTGCACAAGGATACTCTCAGCAAAAAGGAATCGACTATGATGAAACCTTCGCACCTGTAGCAAGATTGGAATATATTCAAATATTACTTGCATTTTCCACTCATAAAGGATTCAAACTGTTTCAAATGGATGTAAAAAGTGCGTTTCTAAATGGCTACATCTCCGAAGAAGTATATGTGAAGCAACCTCCGGGATTTGTAAGTGTAACTCTCCCAGATCATGTATAAAAGCTGACTAAAGCTCTGTACGGACTCAAGCAAGCTCTTCGTGCCTGGTATGACATGTTAAGCTATTTCCTTCTAAATCAAGGTTTCAAACGAGGTAATATAGATACAACTATGTTCATTAAGCATTCAAGTTCAGGTAATCTTATTACTCAAATTTATGTTGATGACATTATTTTTTGTAGTCCTAACTCTGTTCTATGTGATGAGTTTGCTCTTTCTATGAAAGGAGAATTTCAAATGAGTATGATGGGAGAATTAAACTTTTTTCTTGGACTGCAAATCAAACAATCTCCTAAAGGGATCTTCATTAGCAAAACCAAATACACTAAGGAACTTATAAAGAAGTTTGGCATGGAGAATGCTAAGTCTATTAGAACTCCAATAAGTCCAACAACAATGCTTTTTGAAGACAGTAATGGAAAAAGTGTTGATGAAACTATGTATAGAGGAAAGATTGGATCCTTATTATATCTCACTACTAGTCGACTAGATATTATGTTCAGTGTTTGCAAGTGTGCAAGATTTCAGTTGGCTCCTAAGGAATCACATCTTACTGTTGTTAAACGCATTATAATATACCTCATTGGTACCTCTAAACTAGGATTATCATATTCTCATTCTAACAATTTTACTTTAAGAGGATTTTCAGATGCAGATTTCACAGGTGATAAGATCGACAGGAAAAGCACCAGTGGCAAATATCAACTTTTGGGAAATGCACTAGTTTATTGGCATAGCAAGAAACAAAATTGTGTTGTCTTATCAACAACTGAAGCAGAATATTTAGATGTTGGAAGCTGTTGTACACAAGTTCTGTGGATAATGCATCAACTTCTCGACTATTATCTATCTCTTACCTCTACTCCTATATTTAGTGATAATACTAGTACCATATGTTTGACAATAAATTCTGTGCATCATTCTAGAACAAAGCATATAGAATTCAAGTATCATTTTATCCGTGATTATGTTGCTAAAGGTGATATTGTATTAGATTTCATTAGCACTGAATCTCAATTTGCTAATATTTTTACAAAACCTCTTTTAGAGGAAATATTTTGTTTACTACGGAAAAGATTGGCATTGTGCCAAATTTGTAAAATATTTTGTATCTTTGTAAAATATTTTTATTTCCTTTATTATGAGACTTTAACTTTAATTTGATGTAAGTATCATTATTATTTTCCATCTATACCTCCGAAAGATCCTTTCAAAAAGGTCACTTCCATTCTGAATTTGCCCTTTCCATTAACCAAGACGACTCTTCAATCTTTCTAGCACCCTGTTAAAAACCATTTCTTCTTCTGTTCACTCTCATTCTCATCTTGAAAATTTTTTCACCATGGAAAAAAGAAATCTTTCCTCTTCCACTGCAACCAGACGAAGCAGAAGGTTTCAAAAAACCCGCAACCCTGAATAAACTGTAGACCTGGAGTCATCCATTGACTCAAATTTTCTCAAAATAGACAATAAGAGCAGTGAATCTTCAGAAAATCTTTCCATTAGCCAGAAAAAGGCAGGAAAAATTCCCATGGAGAAAACCCCCTATAAGGCCCTGTAAAATTTTTCCCAAAAACCTGGATTTTGTGATGCCGAAGTAGGTGTAGAGGTTAACAGTAGTAGAAACTCGCCGCGGTTCAGACTTTTTGGATTGAACGGTAGGTGGGGAAGTTGAAGGAAATATTTTTGCAGAAGTAGGCATTTCTTCGGCCTATTATGTGGCCGCATAATCACTCTACGGGGCGCAGAATAATCGCAGAGTGAAGCAGTCTTTTTGGCTAATTTTGAGGTTAGTTTCGCGGCTAATTATGCGACCGCATAACCACTTTGAGGGCCGCACTTTGGTCGCATAATCGTCCCTGGAATTTTGTGGAGGGAGGTTCTATGGTGCATTATGCGACCGCAGAACAGGTCTGTGGGCTGCGTGACGGCCGCAGAGTGAAGTAAACTAGCGCAGTTCCTAGGGCCACTTTTCGCGGTCATTTCGCGGACCGCATAACCATTATATGCGACCGCGGATCCTATTCCGCGGCTTCATTTTGGGGTTTTTATAACCCGACCCAATCTCTTATAAAAGCATTTTGGATCATTTTTCTTGTAAAATCTGATACTTTTGGAGTGAGAGTGTGAGAGAGAGAGAGAGAGAGAGAGAGAGCTTAGAGTAGGGAAGTGATCTTCAACCTATTACCCATCACTTCTTGCTCAAATCATTGAAGATTAACAAGGAAATTCACTAAGTCTTTTACCTTAAAGGCAAGAATTTATGCCCCAGCTCTTAATTTCGAAATTCTATTAAAAATGAGTAATTAGCAAAACCATCCTTGGGTAAGGGAGCTACTATCTTGCATGCATGTGTGATGAAAGAGTGTAGGAGGATTGTGAGCTAAAAATGGTAAAGAATGGGGTGTGGGAGGATGGAAACTTTCACAAAAGGGTCTTACAAACACAACGCACACCTAGTGTTTGATAATGTGCTCAAATGAGCTAGAATCGTGATCATCTTTTCTAATTTTTTATTCAACTTGTTATATTTCAAAAATAGATTGAAGTTTCCAAGAGTTCCAAAATATAGTAGAATTTAAGGAAACTCTATTGAGGTATGTATAGCTAAAAACCCTCTTCTTAGAATTGAACACCTTGGTGTTCATGCAGTCGGTGTAAGTCCCTAATTGATCGTTATAGAAATTGCTACTTCGAATGTGCTTGCTCTGAAAGATATATGTGCAATATATGTTCCCGTGCTTTCATCACTTTATCTAATCATTTGAGGAGGTGTTAAAATATGGAATATGTGATACACTTGTCTAGACTTCAAGTCAAATACAAATAAATATTGTTATGGCAAATTGTGTGAAAAGCCTCTATGCGCCTTAGATTCTAAATTGTTCACATGTGAAATCAAAATCTTGAATGAAAGGTCATGTTGTTGTTGAAGTGATAATAATGTGGAATGTGGAAAATAACTTGAATTATGAATATGGCCAAGTGCCAAGTATGATATAACAATTGTGGCCACTAATGCCGATGAACTGAAAGACATGAAAGAAGTATGAAATGAGATGATTGATAGAAAATGGTAATGTCTCGGTCAAGATGGCCTAGCCGATCGGGCCGTGATTAGACATCATGCCGCACATATGGTGGTAATTGTGTTGGAAATTGAAACTGGAATTTGAGAATGAAATTGTGATTATGGTTGATGTCTCAAATGAGATGACTTAGACAATCGGGTGGTGATCAGACTCCACGTAAGGTTGCGGTAATATTGTAGATGATGGTGTAACAGTATTAAAGATGTCCAAATATAAAGTTATAGAAATTTACTTGAAAGCTTATGTGATTCTTAATTTGATGATGTGGTGTTGTTTAAGGATTTTATTAATTTTATGATTACTTCCTTCTTGTGGTATTGTTCATTCTAATGAGATGGTGTTTAGTTGTACATATTAGTACTATTTGACAGTATTAACATTCCTTTTACTGGGGGAACTACATCTTTAAATGGATGTAGGTGGCTCCATAGCAGATAGTGTTGATCGCAACTAATGGTACATCCTCTTCCCAGCAGACTCGGTGAGCCCCACTTCATTATGGGGTCTTGTATTATATCTTTTGCTATGTTGTAGTCACTTTTGAGGTATAGCTGGGACCTTATCGCCGGCACTATCTTTACACTTTTCTTTTTATCTTTAGAGGCTCTTTAGGCATTATGTGGGTTGTGTATGGGTGCTAAGGATCTCAGACGGATTATTTGTGTTTTGGACTCCTGTTCCACTAAATCGTAAAGTGTATGTATTTTGAAACATAACAATGATGTAGCTAACGAAATGACTTAGTGATGTATATATATGATCTTCTTATTATCTAATTAATGAAAACATGCCTCCTCTTGATCATATGTGAGTTGGGTAGAAAGTATCTAACAAGATTGCTCAGGCGGGTTCCCTCGGTTGAGCGCTGGTCGCACTCTCTAAGTTTGGGGGTGACAAACTTGGTATTAGAGCCAAAGGTTTTAAAGTGTCCTAGGATGTCTCAAAGCCGTGTCTGGTAGAGTCCTTCTTATCGGTGTGTTGTCAACCATATCTATAAGTTGGAGGCTACTTGGATATTTAGGAACAATACTCTTCTTTGATATTCTAGTTCGTTCGATAAAACTGATGGTGCAACTACTCCTCCTCTAACTCGTGCATTCCTTTAACTTTCAGTATATGGAACCTAAGAAGAAAGCAAGAATTGTCCAAGGAGCCAATGCCAACCCATGAGTGGTTGTTGATTCTCCACTTGCTGATTCGGGTGAGCACCCGAGGGGCGAGGATAATCCCCCGACTACTACACTTCCTGATTACACTACACCTGAACAGACTATACCAGTTACCACATCTACTGAGGGTGCCACAATCCCTCCCACTTATATTCTGATTCCACCTCCAGCCTCAGCTTCTGGTTCTGGTATTTCTGATGGGGATCTTAGGGGAGTTATTAAGATGTTGCCTCAGCAAGTGGCTTACCAAGCCCAGAGATCTAATGTTGCACCTATATCCTCTAGCCAACGAGGGGATTCTGCTAGTTCCAGGGTAAATAGGTTCCTTCAGCTAGATCCTCCAGTGTTCACGGGTGCTAACCCCGAGGAGGACCCCCAATGTTTTATTGATGGATGCACAAGACTCTCAGAGTTATGTGTGCAACTGAGATAGAGGGAGCAAAGTTGTCCGCCTACCGCCTAAAATGGGTGGCCTATTCATGGTTTGAGTTGTGGGAGGACTCCCGTGAGGAGGGGAGCCCTCCAGTGAGGTGGAGTGAGTTTGCTGACGCCTTCATGGTTTATTTCATGCCTGCTAAGATAAAGGCAGCATGTGTAGCTGAGTATGAATATCTAAAGCAAGGTAGCAGGAGTGTGTGGGAGTACCACATGGAGTTCGCATGCCTGTCCAAGTATGTTATTCATATGTTTCCTACTATGGACGCCACAGTGCGCCGGTTTTTTCAGGGCCTTAGTTTTTTTGTTATTAATAAGGCTTCTACAGCTTCCTTGAATTATGATATGAACTACGAGAAGATGGTGGCATTTTCTCAGGCCACAAAGAATCATAAAATGAAGAAAATATTAGAGCGAGAGGGTAGCAGTAAGGCCCCGTTCACGGGAAACTTCGGGGAGTTAGTTGGTTGGGGAAGATCATCTTTTAGGGGAAGGTTATCAGGGCCATCCCAGTGTATTGCTCTATCTTCATCCAGTGCACCGTTATCAAGGCCCAATCAGCAGCAGCACTGGAGTCGTTTCAGGCCCAATAGGGCAATAGGGCATCCCACCAGTAGGGTTGGTCAGGAGGGAGATCCCAGCAATAGTGGAGGCCCCATGCCCCAGGTGTGGGAAGATGCACTTGGGTATTTGCTACATGGACATACCCATATGTTACGGGTGCGGATTGAGGGGACATATCTAGAGAGAGTGTCGTTTATCCCACCAAGGTGCAGGCTGGGGCACAACACAGCCATCCAGTCCTGTAACTGCTACATCCTCAGCACCCTCTCCAGCTCCAGACACTCCAGCACCCGCAGGGCGTGGTACATGTAGGGGTGGTGTGCAAATTTTGGGAGGACCCAGCCATTTCTATATTATGTATGGTCACTAGAGTGTAGAGGCTTCTCCAGATGTCATCACAAGTATACTGACTGCCTAATCTGATGATGTATATGCCCTTATTGATCCCAATTCCACTTTGTCCTATGTTACTCCTTATGTTGCTATGGAATTCGGGATAGAATCAAAACAGCTTCATAAGTCATTCTTTGTATCTACTCTAGTTGGTGAGTCTATTACGGTCGCGCGGGTTTATAGAGGTTGTGTTGTTAGTGTGTTTGGTCGGGATACCATAGCTGACCTCATTGAATTGGGGATGGTTTATTTTGATGCAATAATAGGAATGGATTGGCTATATTCATGTTTTGCCAAGCTCGATTGTCGAACTATAACTATAAGACTTGAATTTCTAAATGAGCCAATTGTTAAATGGAAGGGGGATAATGTGTTACCAAAGAGCAGGTTTATTTCTTATCTTAAGGCCACAAAGTTGATCAAGAGAGGATGTATTTATCATTTGGTCCGGGTTAAGGACACCGATGCTGAGGCACCTACACTCGAGTCTGTGCTAGTTGTAAATGAATTTTCGGAGGTCTTTTCGGATGAGCTCCCTGGGATCCCACTAGATAGGGAGATTGACTTTGGGATTGATGTGATGCCAAGCACACATCTTATATCTACTCCACCTTATAGAATGGCACCGGCAGAATTGAAAGAGCTAAAGGAACAATTAAGGGATTTGTTAGAGAGGTTTTTCATCCAATCGAGCGTGTCGCCTTGGGGCGCACCATTTCTCTTTGGAAGAAAGAAAGATGGGTCGCTGTGGATATGTATTGACTACCCGTAGCTCAACAAAGTCACAATTAAAAATAAGTACCCCCTACCAAGAATAGATGATTTGTTTGATCAGTTACAGGGTGCTAGGTACTTCTACAAGATTGACTTACAGCCCGGGTATCACCAATTGAAGATAAGGGAACAGGATATTCCAAAAATAGCTTTCAGGACCCAGTATGGGCACTTTGAATTTTTAGTACTGTCTTTTAGGCTAACAAATGCCCTCGCAGCTTTCATGAATCTTATAAATCGAGTCTTCAAGCATTTCCTCGACTCCTTTGTGATAGTGTTCATTGACGGCATTCTTGTATATTCACGAAGTCGAGAGGACCACGCTGATCATCTTAGAGCAATTCTGTAGACTCTTCATCAGCACCAATTGTATGCAAAGTTTAGGAAATGTGAATTTTTTTCTTGAATCTGTTACATTCTTGGGTCATGTCTTCTCCAGAGAAGGAATTATGGTTCATTCTCAGAAGATTGCAGTAGTGAAAAATTAGCTGAGACCTACAACTCCAACAGACATTCATAGTTTCTTGGGTTTGGTCGGGTATTACAGGAAATTTGTGGAGGGGTTCTCTACTCTTGACTCTCCGTTGACTAAATTGACGCAGAAAGGAGTTAAGTTCCAATGGTCTGATGTCTGTGAAAGGATCTTCCAAGAATTGAAATTAAGATTGACTATGGCACCGGTATTGACTATACCAAAGGGTACAGATGGGTTCGTGGTTTATTATGATGCATCAAGGATCGGGCTTGGGCATGTATTAATGCAACACGACAAGGTTATAGCTTATGCTTCTAGGCAAATCAAGAATCATGAAAAGAGCTATCCAACACATGACTTAGAACTTGCAGTGGTGGTTTTTGCATTGAAGATCTAGCGTCATTATTTGTATGGGGTCCATGTGGATGTATTCATGAACCATAAGAGCCTTCAATATATTTTCAAACAGAAGGAGATGAATCTGAGGTAGAGAAGAAGGCTTGAGTTACTCAAAGACTTCGGCATCGATATTCTATATCACCCGGGAAAAGCCAATGTTGTGGCGGATGCTCTTAGCTGGAAATCTATGGGTAGTTTGGCTCACTTAGAGGCATGTTGAAGGCCGTTGGCCAGGGAGGTTCACCAGTTGGCTAGTTTGGGAGTTCGTCTTGCGAACTCTAATGAAGGAGGGGTAATTGTGAAGAATAGAGCTGAATCATCGCTTGTGGTGAAAGTCAAGGAGAAGCAATAAAATGATCCATGTTTGGTACAGCTGAAGAAGGGGATTCATAAACACAAGACAACAACTTTTTCTCTTTGCATGGATGATGGTACACTATGGTACCAAGAGTGACTATACGTCCCAAATGTACATGGTCTTCGAGGAAGAACAATGGCTAAGGTTCACACTTCCAGGTATTCTGTGCACTCAGGTTCTACATAGATGTATCATGATCTCAAGGAAGTCTATTGGTGGAATGACATAAAGAAAAATGTAGCGGATTATGGCAAAATGTCCAAACTGTCAGCAAGTGAAGGCCGAGCATCAAAGGCCCGGTGGGTTGACACAAAACATATAAATTCCAACGTGGAAATGGGAGATGATTAATATGGATTTTGTGGTAGGGTTACCGTGCACTCCGTACAAATTTGACTCAATTTGGGTGATCGTGGACCGACTCACAAAATCAGCATACTTCTTGCCAGTTAAATATACCGACACAGCGAATAGTATGCTCGTTTATATATCAAGGAAATAGCCAGGCTTCATGGCACTCCAATTTCCATCATTTTCGATCAAGGGGCTCATTTCACAGCTAATGTTTAGAAGACATTTCAGTAAGTTTTGGGTACTCAGGTAACTCTTAGCACAGCATTCCATCCACAGACTGATGGGCAAGCAGAGCGGACTATTTAGATGCTTGAGGAAGTGTTGCGTGCTTGTGTTATTGATTTCAAAGGTAGTTTGGATGAGCATTTGCCACTCAGAGAGTTTGCTTATAATAATAGCTTTCACGTTAGTATTCAGATGGCACCATTTGAGGCATTATATGGTAGCAGGTGTAGATCTTGTATTGGGTGGTTCGAAGTTGGGAAGCTGAATTGATAGGACCAAACCTAGTGCGTCAAGCTATGGAAAAGGTTAATATCATTAAGGAGCAGTTGAAGACTGCCCAGAGCCGTCAAAAGTCCTATTCGGATGTTCGTCGAAGAGATTTAGAGTTCCAAGAAAATGATTGGGTATTCTTGAAAGTCTCCCCCATGAAGGGTATTATGCGGTTTGGGAGAAAAGGGAAATTGAGTCCGAGGTATGTTGGGCCATACAAAATTGTTCAGAGAATTGGTCAGGTGGCGTAAAATCTTAAGCTACCACCTGAGATGTCATTAGTGCACTCGGTATTCTATGTGTCCAAGTTGAAGAAGGTAGTTGAAGATCCATCAGCTATTGTGCCAGTTGAGACCATAAAGGTTAATGAAGAACTGTCATATCAAGAAATTCCAGTTCCCATTCTTGATAGGCAGGTCCGAAAGTTGAGAAATAAAGAAATTGCCTCCGTAAAAGTGCTATGGCGAAACCATCAAGCTGAAGAGGCTACTTGGAAAGCCAAGGAAGAAATTAAAAAGAAGTACCCTAATTTGTTAGAATAGCCATGTAATAGTTTCTATAATGTTACTTTTTATAAATTTTGTATCACTTGTTCAATTGATCTAAAGGTGTTCTTTTTTTTGGTTACATGTTGCTTATGAGGCCAAGGTCGGTATTGTTATGAGTTTTATTACGTTGTTGGGTTGTGCATATATCTGTAAGATGTGTTTCTAGGGCTCTCTAACAGGTGGATAGGCCTAGTTACAAAGGGAACTCTTGTGAAATATTTAGAAATACAAGGAGTTAGTCAAATTTGGGGATGTTGGTGTGTGGTATGAAAACCTAGCCTCATAAGTTGCTAATAGCGGACCTTGATCCTCATTCGAGGATGAATGATCTTAAGTAGGGGAGGATGTAAGGCCTTATAAAATTTTTCCTAAAAACCCAGATTCCGTGATGCCGAAGTAGGCGTAGGGGTTAATAGTAGTAGAAATTCTTCATGGAGATCAAGCTCACCACGGTTTCGGATTTTTTGGATTGAACATTACGCTGGGGAGTTGAAGAAAATATTTTGCACACGTAGGCATTTCGGCGGCCCATTATGTGGCCGCATAATCACTCTGCGGGCCGCAAAATAGCCCTAGAGTGAAGTAGTCTTTTTGGCCAATTTTGAGGTCAGTTTCGCGACCAATTATGCGACCGCATAACCACTTAACGGGCAGCACTTTGGTCGAATAATCGTCCTTGGAACTTTGCAGAGGGAGGTTCTACGTCGCATTATGCGATCGCAGAACAGGTCTACGGGCCACATAACGGTCGCAGAGTGAAGCAGACTAGCCCAGTTTCCAGGGTCACTTTTCGCGGTCATTTTGCAGACCGCATAATAATTATAGCGTCACATATGCAACTGCAGATCCTATTCCAGGGCTTCATTTTGGGGTCTTCATAACCCGACCCAATCTCGTATATAAGCATTTTGGATTATTTTTCTTGTAAAGTCTAATACTTTTGGAGTGAGAGAGAGAGAGCTTAGAGTAAGGAAGTGCTCTTAAACCTATTACCTATAAATTCTTGCTCAAATCATTGAAGATTTACAAGGAAATTCACTAAGTCTTCACCTTAAAGGTAAGAATCTATGCCCCAGCTTTTAATTTCAAAATTCTACTAAAAATGAGTAATTAGAAAAACCATCCTTGGGTAAGGGAGATGTTATCTTGCATGCATGTGTGATGAAAGAGTGTAGGAGGATTTTGAGCTAAAAATGGTAAAGAATGGGGTGTGGGATGATGGAATCATTCACAAAAGGTTCTTATAAACATAATGCACAACTAGTGTTTAATAATGTGCTCAAAAAAGTTAGAATCATAATCATCTTTCTAATTTTTGGTTCAACTTGTTATATTCCTAAAATATATCTTTCGGTCAAAACCTGATTTTAGAATAACTCGAGTTACTGATAACCAAGAAATTTCATACTTTCTCAATTATATGAAAGGAAAAGAACAAGAATAAGTAAGGAAATAATTGATTGCAAAGTCAAAATAGCAAAAAAAAAGTAAAATGAATATATCCCAATATTATCTGAGATGATCTTACAAATGAAATTCTCTTCCCTTTTATAGGGATTTACATGTATAATGTTTCCTCCCTTTTATGGTCGTATCATTATGACATTAGTGATATTAATGATCCGTTATAATAGGCAATTATAACTGTTTATAGAGATCTTGTAACAGTTTCAATTCTTCTTCCTCACTAATTAGAGGTTTGTGAATCTTCCCCTTCTTACTGTCTTGATTCATTCATCCTATATTTACTGAATGATTTAGACTCGAGCAACTGCATCCCTTCATCTCGTGAGTGATTTGCTCATGCCTCTTGTATCTTGTGCATCTTCTAATGCAATATTCCAGCTGTCACCTTCTTAGTGATCCACGTATCATGCCTTGTCAGCCACATATGATTCCATATGTCATATTACTAATACAGATTGTCCCCCCCACTTGCTAAATCATGACTTGTCATCCACACATAATTTCTCGTGTCATATTTATTTTCTACTAATACAGATATCCCCCCCCCACTTGTCGAATATTCTGCAATTGAATATTAAAGAAGTGGTATGTATTACTTCCTATGTTACTCGGCCTGTATTTTTTTCCTTTTTGATTGATGTCAAAGAAGGAGAACAGTCCAGTAGAGAAGTAAAGCATCAATTCAGGGGGAGCAGGCGCATGGGGATCAGGCATAATGAAAGGGAAGTATACATGGTTTATACTTATCTACATTTATTTACTGTTTACTCTATCTTTATTGTCATCATCAAAAAGGGGGAGATTTTTAAATCTAAATCTAAGTTTCAACGATGACAACCTATTTACATTGACTGAAAAAATCAAGGTATCAATAAAAGAAAAAAAAATTGTCAGGAAGCGATCAAAACGAAAGAAGCTGATGATGCTTAAACCAAAGGAGATGTTGCTGAATCAAAGGACAAGAAACCACCAAAAAGGAAACCAAATCTGTCGTGTCTTCTCAAGACTATCTTGTAATGACCTGGCCGGTTGTTTCATGAGTTACCACTTTGTTTCCCCCATTTCTGCTTCTTATTGCTTTGTTTATCGGTTCTATGTGTGATTGGGTTGGTTTCTCGGGTTCGGAAAGGTTTTGGTAAGGTTTGAGACACTTAGTCTCTTTTGAGGAAGCGTAAGTTAAAAAAGTCAGCTGGATGTTGACATATATGTTAGAGGGCTCGGATGTGAATTCCGATGGTTCGGATATCTTCGGGGGATGATTTCAGACTTAAGAGCATGATTGGAATGTGTTTTGGAGGTCCGGAATAGATTTAGACTTGAATTGGCGAAATTGGAATTTTGGCATTTTCCGGTTGATAGGTGAGATTTGGATATATGGGTCGTAATGGAATTTCGGGAGTTGTACTAGGACTGTTGTGTCATTTGGGATATGTGTGCAAAATTTCAGGTCATTCGCACGTGGTTTGGTAGATTTTTGATCGAAAGCGTAATTCGGAAGATTTTGAGAACATTAGGCTTGAATCCGATGTGTTTTGGTTGATTCGATGTTGTTTGAGGTGTTTTGAAGATTGGTATAAGTTTGGGTAGTGTTATATGATGTTTTTGTGCTTTTGGTTGAGGTCCCAGGGGCCTCGAGGTGATTTTGAATGGTTGACGGAAGATAGGAACTTGGGAATGGCAGCTCAAGTGTTGGAACTGCTGTCATAACCACATCTGCGGTTGGGAGGCCGCAGGTGCGACCCAAGAAGATGCAGAAAAGAGTCGCAGAAGTGGAAGTAGCCAAGGAGAGCTGGAGCCACAGAAGCAGCTAGGTAGGCGCACCTGCGGTAGCGCAGGTGCAGGAATTTCTTCATAGATGCGGCGCCTGGGATTTAAGTGGTGACCGCAGAAGCGGTGCTCAGACCGCAGAAGCGGTTTCGCATGAGCGAGATATGGTCCACATGTGCGAAAAGCCTGGGCCAGAAGGTATAAAAGGATTCCTTCGCGATTTTTGAGTTGTTCTTCACCATTTCAAGTCAGTTTTGGAGTTTTTGCGAGATTTTGAAGAGGGATTTAAGGGATAACGTCTGGAGGTAAGATTGTTGAACCTAAAACTCATTCCTATGGTATTATTTCACGGATTAGAGCTGTAATTATGGAAATTTAAGGGTTAAAAATTGGGAAACTAGGGCTTGGTATTGGAGACCTTAACTTGAGGATTTGAGGGTCCATTTGTGGTCGGATTTTGGGACTTTTGATATGTATGAACTCGTGGGGAGATAAGGAATCTATTGATGTAAATTTTATTGAATTCCGAGATATGGGCCCAAGGTCGGGTTTTTGGTTAATTTCGGGCTTTAAGTTGTAAATTGATTATTTTCACATGGGATTCGTTCCATTAGCATATTTTGACGTCATGATTTTGATTTTGGATAGATTCAACGCGAGTTGAGGCCGATTCAAAGGGCAAAGGCATCGCGGGCTAGAGTTTGGACAGGATTGAGGTGACTAATGATTTTAAATGTTGTCCTGAGGGTATGAAACCCCGGATTACACATCGTTGTGCTATGTTGAGGTGACGCATACGCTAGATGACGAGCGTGGGGTCGTGCACCATTGGGGATTGTGACTTAGTCCACCCCGAATGATTGTTTTACTGCTTATTTGATTGAAAACTATTTGTTATCATCATGTTTTGGGTTGAATGTCATATTTGGGCCTCGTACCAACTATTTGGACCCTTAGGGGGTTTATATTGCTATTTTCTCACTGTTTTGACGTTATACTTGTACTCAGTCATGCTATATTCTACGATTTTCATAACTCAGCCATGTTTACTCTGTTATAACACATCAAATGATATCTTAGATGATATTTTGGGCTGAGCATCATATTTTACTCTTGCCCGAGTGGCTTTTGAGATTCTGACTAAGTAAGGCTGAGGGCCTATGTTGTGAGGATACTTTTGGGTCGGGCTGCACGCCGCAGCAGTGATACACTGATTTATGATTATGAGGTCGAGGGCTTGAGATTGTACGCCACGAGGTGTCTTGTTGATATGAGGACGAGAGCCTATTGATTCCACGAGATGGCTTGATATTGCACTTGGGCCGTAAGGGTCCCTCCCAGAGTCTGTACACCCCCAGTGAGCGCGGGTACCCATTGTGATATGAGATATAGCCCAAGGGGCTGGTGTTGTTCCATGTTGTTGCCCGAGGGGCTGATTCTGTTGGTATTGTGCCCGAGGGGCAGTTTTTATGTGTTTATTTTTTCTAGTTGCCCGTCATTTACTCATTTAACTGTTAAAAAGGTATTTTAAAGAAGCTTGAACTGAACTAAGGTGTTTTCATGAAATTTCACTATTTTATTTCACTTTACTGGTTTTACTCTGCTTCTTTATAGCATGTTGTTGTATTTTACGTGATTTCTTATCGCTCAGTCTTCATTTATTATTATTACTCACTGAGTTCGAGTACTCACTTTACTCTCTGCACCCCGTGTGCAGATTCAGGCACTTCAGGTCCTGCTTGCGAGGGTTGATAGCTTCCAGTAGATTTCGGAGTTCACTAGGTAGATGCTCGGCGTTCGCAGCCCAGTGCTTCTCCCCCTATCTTATTTTTCTCTTGTTTTAGTTCTATAATAGACTATGTAGACTCTTCCTATTTTAAATTGATTAGTAGATGCTCATGACTGGTAACACCCCGATGTCGGGCCATGTCTATTCCGCGAGTTGTATTATTCACCTTTATTTTGGGATTATTATTATGTTAAAGACTTAATTTGTATTATTTTAATTGCTTAAAATGAATTGGGTGTGTGTCGGCTGGCCTTGTCTTTACGAGAGGCGTCATCACGACCGGGTCTGGGTTTAGGGTCGTGACATATCTAATAAAGAAATATATCAAGTGAAGATCAAAGAATGTGAGCATGTAATTTTTGCTCTATCAGAATTACTCCTACAAAATTAAAGAAATAGATTTTTTCCAAATTGTTTTTCAATTTTATAGGATTTTTGTAGGATTTTATTAATTGTTTGCATTTTTACGCACGTTTAATTTTATTAAAATACCCTAAAAATGTCAAAAATTTTATGCATTGCATATTAGGTTTTGTGGTCATATTTTAGAATTATTTGGTTAATTAATTGCTTTATTAAAATGAAAATCACAAAAAAAAAAATATTGTCCATTTCACATTTTTAGCTTTTAGTATTAGATTAGTAATTTTCTCTTCATCAATTTAGGATTAATTAATTTTGTAAAAAATTATTGTTTACCGTGAAATGGTAATAACAATTAAATTTGTTGATAGGGCTCTAAAATTACGTGATCTATTTTTATGCTAGTTTGTTAAGCAGTTGATGCTAAGTATATGAGATTTAGAGACGAAATAAAGTTAGGGGGAGAGCTATGATCAAACCGCTAGGTCAACTATTCAGGGCATCGAGCTTGTCGATTTGGGGCCTCAAGATCGATTCCAGGGCTCGGGTTCGAGCTATCGTGGGTGATCGAGGTAGGGCTAACAGTTGTAAAATAATCAACGAAGGCTCTTTATGGCCAATGATAAGCAATAAATGATGAACAAATATGAAGACAATAAATGAAAGCGATAATATCAAGAGAGTGTATGAGAGAGCAAAGAGAATGTTCTTCTATATTTCTTACGGAGCAGCTGGAGCAACAAAGTGTTACAAAGGGTCAAGGATTCCCTTTTTATAGGAGGGGAAATCCCAATATAGTATAAAATACATTAATAATAAAGAAATCGGGATGGGACAGCTGGCTAACTTCATGATGCAGGCTTAGACTAGCTTCAGACTAGCCTGGCAGATTTTGCTGGCCCTGGCTGCACTCTTCAGGAACTCCCCATATCCACTGGGGCCGCGGCCAACGTTATCCCTAGGTCGGGTGTCGATGGACCTCGAGGGAGTGTACTCGGTTCATGGTCTCGACCCTTCGAGGTGATCTTCTGAGATGCCTTATCAACGAGAAATTGGTTCCTCCGATTTTTCCGTATACAAATATAAATAGATAATTATTTTTATATTACAGATAATATTAATTTAGGATTTAATGTAGGACTTTAATTAATTAGGTATTTAGAATTAAAGAAAAGAAATAGGAAAATGGGAGAGAAACAATTGGGTTTTTCTGATATTGGGCCACCCCAAAGAGCAAAATGCAATGGCCCAAATGTGATTTTTTGCCCAATTCCGCCCAGCCCAACTCCCATAAATTACCATTCCAATTCCCCTCTTACCAAACGACATCGTTTCCCCGTCTTTCAATCACAGCCATTGGAATCTTTTGATCCAACGGCTCAGAACTGATTGCCCTTCCCCTTAAAATTGTCCTAACCAGCCCCCCAAACCCTAGATATGGACCACATTCCCCCCCCCCCCATCTCTCATCTATCATCTCTAAAATCCCCATTGTTCGCCGCCTATCGGAAAGTGCCTCACGGCGGCGGCTACGCTCCAAACCACCCCAAATTTGTACCAGATAATCCCCAGCCTCCCCTTTGCACTAATCTGTCAACGTCTTCACCAAAATCCTAACCTATCTTCATTAATCTCAGATCTGATTCCAACCCAAACCCTAAACCACCTGGGGAAAAAACCCCAAAATCATGCCAAATAGTCCTTAGCCATCCCTCACCACCATCCTACCACGGATTCCCTAAAAAAAACCTTTAATCTCCTAAAATCCTAAATATCAGAGAAACCAGAAACCCAAGTTTGCATATGATTGACCATGTTGTTTAGATGGATTAGTGTGTTATTCACTGTTAGGTTAATTTTTTTTTAAAAAAAAATTATTAGAGCATGCTGAACTTTATGATTAAGGTTAATTGTCTGAAAGTTAGTTTTGATTGCATATTTTGTTTAATCACATCAAGTTTAGATTAATTAAGGCTAGCTCTTAGGTTTTTATTGCATGATTATTCTGTTTTACCATTTTTTGTGGTTGTTTCTCTTTTGTATTGTTTGTTTTAGATTCAGTGTTTATTAAGTTGATTAGAATAGTTTTCTTCAAATTCCAAAAGTTAATTAACGGGTTGCCTGGTCTATTTTTGATTAGCTGTTTAGAAAGATTAGTTGATTAATTTGTTTAATTTTGCAAACTGATTAGGTTAATTTCTAGAGTTTCTTTGCATCATCATTCTGTTTTATTTGGTTACTGTTTTAGATACAAGTTTGAATTCAGTGTTCTTGTCTAGGGTTAATTAGGTGAACTTGTTAATTTTCTAGTTAGGATTAATTTGTTTGAATTAAACCCCGGATGCCCTTAAGCTTAAGACTAATTTTAGAATTAAAAGGACAATTGAAACAATGTTGAGAAGTTCAATGCTGGAATCTTCTAGATTATTCTAAGAGGTTCCACAAGAGTTTTTGAAATCAGATTAAGGTCAGAATTGGTTAGAATTGAAATAATCAGTAATTGAAGGGTCAAAATTGGGTTTTACATTAGGTAAAAAATCAGAAGGTTCTAGCATTGCACAGCTGTTGCAATTTCTAGCATGAAAAATGCTGGAATTGGGCTGAAAAAGGATAGACAACTATCCAAATATGTTGTACTATCTGACACTTAGAGAATTTAGGGTATAATATGCTCTTTTGATGTTGTTTTGCATACCCTATAAAACAAAAAGTTATTCCCTAATTCTGCAGAGATTTTTCAGTAGCAAATCCTCTGGATGCAACATGCTTTTACAACTCTGGATGGAAGAACATCTTTGCCATCATCTGGGGTACATGAACTATGGTCTAACTGGTCTTAACTGCATTGAAGAACACGAAAACCAGGTGGATGGTCATGAGTTTCCAGAAGGTACAGAGGCATGGTTCGCACATTTGAGTTCTTTGGCTGCAAGCAAAATTGAGTGGACATTCGGTTGGCTCCTGGTCATCGAAGTTATCTATATGTCGGCCAGAGTGTGCTTTCTTTTATTAATAGGTCTTCAGAGTATCCAGCCGTATGCTCCACACAAGGTTCTACGCCAGCTGGGCAGGTACCAAACCGTCCCCTATGATAAAGATTTGGGTCGACAAGTCATTGAACTATGTCCAAAAGTTGCATTCCCGAAAGAAATGGTTCGGCAAATTTGGCATAAATATAGGTTTCTGGAGCCACATACTCGAGTACGGGATTTGTCCAGGGGTGAGGTAGATCCTAGCTACACAACCTGGTATGAAAAAAGGGTTCAAGTCCATCAAGAGCCTGAAAAGGCCGCCAAAAGGCCAACAATATACTGATGGAGCACAAGAATAATGGAATTGGTTAGCTAAGGAGAAAAACTACAGGGTTACAATAAGCAAATTAGAAGGGCAAATTAGAGATCTTAAATTTGATAGTACTTTGCAGGCCGCTACTGATGAAGGAGAGAAGAAAAAGTTGGCCCGAGAAAATGAAGCCCTCCGACCTAAATTCAAAGGATGAAGAAAGCTGTTGAAAACCCGGGAAAGAGACAAACAGATGAAAAACTCATAAACGGTCTCAAAAGAAAAGTATTTGAATATGGGACTGATTTGAAAAAGTTCGAAGGTAGATTAGCAAGAGCCCAGGCAAAGTTGGCGAAGAATGCAGTAGGACAGGCAAGGTTTGTTCAGCAATTAAAAGAAAAATATGATAGAGAGGTCACAAATCTAAAGAAAAAGCTAACTACACTCGAGAATAAAATGGCTCAACAGAAAAAAAACTTCAATGCAGAGAGGGAACATTGTTATGCATTGATGTATCAACTGGAAGAGGACATGCAACAGTTGTAGGAGCAAAGCCATACGGACACCCAAGTTCTGGAAGCTAGATCTCAACAAATTGGACACCTGCTCCAAGAGAAAGGCATCATTAGAGAAAGGATTAGAGGAATTGCTAAATATATCATCATGAAATGCCATGAGTGCGAGGATATGACTAGATCCACTTTCTTTGCCACAATGATGATTTTTGTTCGCCAGATAATGGACGACATGGATCGCCTCTAAAAAGATAGTGCACGTAGGCCCGCGTCGAGACCGACTGATGTCCGGCGGGCCCCTGGAGTAGTAGGGGAGGCATTTATGTATTCCTGATTTTTCTTTTCGAGTATGTATTTCAGTTTTTGTTTAGAGTATATTTGTCTACTTTGAGTCTGTTTTTTGTTTTTAGTTCTAAAAGTCTGTATGGTGGAATCTTTGTAATAGAGAAAAAACAGGAGTTTTTATTTAATGAAGGTTTGAAAAAAAACAAAAAATTTCTTCCTTTTATTTCGCATTTATCCCCTAAACTACGTAATGATCTGATTCACGTGGCGTCATGATACGTAGGCAATCCCTATCGGATTCGGTCATAGCTTTAGATAACTCGAATAAGAGAGAAAATGGTGAAAAAAGGGAACAAGAGAAAGAGAGAGAGAGAGAGAGAATAATGCAAAAGAGAGAGCACAAAGAAAAGAGAGAAAATAATGAAAAAGCACAAAAGAAAAAAAAATATTCAAGCTCTAGGAGATAACAAAAGCCGGGATGAGACATGCAATCGTTGCAAAACATGTAGAAAAATGTTTAACTGTCTAGGTGCATTGCATTCCTCCAACATGCGATTCCCTATGTGTTAAATGTCTCAAACTAACCGGTTTTTTGTATATGCTGTTGAGACCAGGTTCTGTTTTTAGGTGGTTGGTTTTGTGGTAACCTGGCTTCTCAACCTTACTTTACAAGATCTAAAGGGAGTGTTGAGATGACATCAGAGAGTCACCTACCAATCATTAACCCCTCAGAGGATAGCCCGATGTCGGTTATCCCAACATCAGAGTCAGCAACTGCTGAAGAGAACAGGATACTGCGCCTCCACATGTTGCAAATGTGCGACGCTTGGTCTAACGATAGAGAGTCGCCTAGTGCAATACCTGGTTTTCCCGAGCTAATTCCCAGAACAAGTGGAACTTCCAATGTCTCTATAAACTACCCGGCCATCCCATTCGGATACCCCACTATGTCAACCCATTTCACCGGAATGCCTTCTGAGGTTTGCCCATAGGCATTGTTTTCGGGAGTGTCTTCCAACATATTCACCGCACCACCAACCTCTGTTATGGCACAGGCAACAGTGCCCAGGACAGGTTTCAAGCCATCAGTCTTTACTTTCCAAATACCATCATTTCAACTAGACACGGCTCATGTCACCCCAAACTCCTACTCTCAGCACCCTCGGTATGAGTCTACCATGGAACAAGAGTGAACTGTAAAGAATCCCGAGCAAGAATAGATCACTCGGAAAATGAAAATCATAGAACAAAGTCTCAATAACATGCAAGGACTGAGTGGCCAGAATAGTGTCTCCTACGCTGACTTGTGCATGTTACCTCATGTTCATCAGCCCATCGACTTCAAGACTCCCAAATTTGAAAAGTATGAGGGACATAGAGACCCCATAGACCACCTGAAAAGGTATTGCAATCAGTTAAAAGGAGCGGACAGAAAAGAAGAACTATGGCTTACTTCGGGGAGAGTTTAAACGGAATTACATCCGAATGGTATATGGACCAAGGCATCTCCCACTGGCACATATGGGACGAATTGTCCCAAGACTTTGTTAGACAGTTCCAGTACAATGTGGACATAGCTCCAGATAGAAACTCTTTGTCCAATTTCAAAAAGAAATCTTCAGAAAGCTTCCGAGAGTATGCTATCAAGTGGCGTGAACAAGCTGCCAGTGTAAAACTCCCAATGGATGAGACCGAGATGGTCAGTGTCTTCTTGCAAGCCCAAGAGGTTGATTATTTCCATAACATGATGTCCGTTATGGGCAATCCGTTTGTAGAAGCCATAAAGATTGGGTAAATGGTGGAAATTGGTTTGAAAACGAGTCACATCGTGAGCCAGTCGACTATAAGATCCACTTCTCAAGCAATCTAGAGTGGGTCGGGGGTGCCGCAAATCGAAAAAGAAAGAAGTAGTGGTACTGATGGCCTCAAGTATGAGAAACCCTCGTCAACCCCAAGGTTACTTTGATTCCTCTTCAAGCACCCCACAACATTACTACCCTCACCAAGATGCGGCATATGCCATGACTCCTCAGCCTTATGCAGTAATGAACATCCAGCCATACGCTTCGCCGCAACAATATTATAACCAAAACCGAGCTCTACCTCCAAAAAATAATCCTCCTCACCAAGCCCCGTATAATCCACGTCCTCCACAGAATCATTTCCCATATAACGCCCGTACCCGTGAACCACCCAAAAAAACTAACTTCACACCCATCGGTGAATCATATTCCAGCCTCTTCCTAAAATTGGTCCAAATGGGTTTGTTACAACCCGTACCTCCAAACAGGCAAAACCCAGAGTCACCCTCCTATCGACCAGGTACCCGATGCGCTTATCATATGGGGGCAGAAGGGCACAACACTGAAGATTGTTGAACCCTTAAAAAAGTAGTCGAGAACCTGATAAATCAAAAGCGGGTAGTGTTGAGGGATGAGGAGGTCCCAAATGTAACCAATAACCCATAGCTAGCTCACAACAACGAGACAGTTATTCGGATGATTTGTGAGGATAGAGAGTTCGACCCAGTTTTGGAAGCTATCATTGTTATTGTCAATGCATAAAAGAAACCCAAAGCGGCAGCAAAGCAAGCTAAGGATGAGAAGAAAAGTAGCGCCACTCCTCAAAGAATATAAAAGGCTATGGAAACCAAGATGAGGGCAGGCCGTTCTTTATGTTCCCAGGGCCCCCAAAAAGGAACAGTTCATGTTGAGTCGCCCCAAAAAGTTTGAGAAAAACAAGGTTATGCTGAAGGTACCAAAGATGTACGTACCAAAGGGGACTTATGTTGTGAGGGGCATTAATTTCACCTAGGTTGATTGAGCCCATGGTTATTAGCCGTGCACCACAAAATCCCATGAAGGACCCCACTGCTGTCTCTTGGATCTATAATAAAGCAGTGGTGACGTACAAGGGAAAGGAAATCATGTGGGAGGTGAATGAAACAAACCTGTCTGGGAAGTACCTCAACTTGGAAGAATTGAGCAAGACCAAATAGAAGCGTTTTCTGCTTAAAAAACTAGTCAGTGTTGAAGAGGCAGAAGAATTCTTTCAAAAGATGAAAACCTCAGACTACGCCGTGATTTATCAACTCAGAAAGTCTCCCTCTTGGGTCTCACTTTTGTCCCTGCTGATAAGCTCGAATGAGCATCAGAAAGTGTTGTTAAAGACAATTAATGAGGCATATGTTCCGGTCGAGACCACGGTTGAGCAATTGGAAAGAATGGCGGAACGATTTTTTGAAGTCAACCGGATCTCATTCAGCCAAAATGATTTGCCTTAGGAAGGGGCTTCCCACAACAAAGCTCTTTATTTGACTGTTAAATGTGAAGGATACTACGTGAAAAGAGTTATGTTGGATGGCGGATCTGGGGTTTACATCTACTCTCTCTCAACCTTACAGAGAATAGAAATTGGGACTGAAAGGATTAGACCCAGTAATGTTTGTGTACGTGGTTTTGACGGCATCAAGAGGGATACAATAGGGGAAATTGATTTGATCCTAACCCTCGTCCCTGTAGATTTTGAAGTAATATTTCAGGTTTTGGACATGGACACCTCCTAAAATTTTCTCCTAGGAAGGCCTTGGATCCATGCTACAGGAGCCGTACCTTCTACTCTCCACCAAAGGGTTAAGTTTGAGCATGAAGACCAAGAGATCGTGGTCCACGGAGAAAATGATCAATCAATCTACAAGGACCCTTCAGTTCCCTGTCTGGAGGCTAAGGAAGGTAGTGAGCACATAGTCTACCAAGCTTTTGAGATCGTAATCGTGGACCAGTGTGAGGAGGGAACCCCGGGTCCTCAACCCTTCTTGTCCAATGCATCAATCATGGTCGCCGCTGAAATGATCAAACACGGGTACAAGACCGTGAAAGGGCTCGGGGTATCTTTGCAAGGCATCACGGAGCCCATCACTCTAACTGCCAGTGAGAAATTCTTTGGCGTAGGTTTCCAAGCTACAGAAGCTGACGTAACTTGGGCTAATAAACATAAGAACAATGGATGGGTCCTACCTCATCCGGTCCTGTATCTCTCCAGAACGTTTGTTAAGCCAAGGTACATAGAAGAAGAAGATAAGGCCTTCACGGCCGAAGCAATTGAGGACATTTGTGGAGCGATGAGGAAAATGTTATATGAGGCTCATATGGTCTAGCTGGGTGAAGGCTCAAGCACTGCTGAGGTGCAATATGTGGGGCCAAATTCCAAGCTTCAAAATTGGAAGGCTACTTCATTCCTAGTCAGGAAAGAATCCCGGTAGTTTAGTCTTTCCATCTTTTCTGCATTCCGAGTTATTTCAGGGTGTAACTCGAATGTTTTTAGTTTATTATCTTTTAAAATTCTGATGTAAACTCTCCTATCTTTAAATTCAATGAAATGAAATCAATATTTCATCGTCTATGTATCTCTTTCTTTATTATTTCTGATTTTTGTTATTTTTCTTATATCTCTTTTCAGTTATAATAACATGATATGCTTGCAGACTTCATGCCCAGATCTTAATACGCTGTCTAACTGTGAAATAATGAACCAAGAACCATAATATTATGAAGATAAGGCCTTTAGGGAAATAAACCGAAAACTGGAACAATTTGAGAATAAGCCTAAGCCAAACTTAAATGAAACTGAGCCAGTTAATTTGGGTAGTTCGGAACAGGTCCAGGAAACCATGATAAGCATTCACGCTGATGAAAGAGCTAGAGATGCATTGGTCCAACTTTTGTTCGAATTCAAAGACGTGTTTGCTTGGTCCTATGATGATATGCCAGGATTAAGTGTTGATTTAGTGGTGCACAAATTGCCAACTTACCCCGGTTATCCTCCTGTCCAACAAAAATAGACAAGTTTAAAACTGACACTAGTGACAAGATCAAAGAGGAAGTCACCAAAAAGTTGAAAGCGGGTGTGATCCAAGTGGTCTGATACACCACATGGTTAGCTAATATGGTCCTAGTGCCAAAGAAAGATGGGAAAACCCGAGTGTGTGTTGATTATCAGGATTTGAATAAAGCAAGCCGCAAGGACAACTTTCCATTACCAAACATCCACATCCTTGTTGACAACTGTGCCAAACATGAGATATAGTCTTTCAAGGATTGTTATGTTGGGTATCATCAGGTTCTAATGGATGAAGAAGATGCAGAAAGATGGATTTCACCACACCTTGGGGTACTTAGTGTTACAGGGTCATGCCATTTGGTTTGAAGAACGCCAGGGCAACTTACATGAGAGCTATGACCGCCATCTTTCATGACATAATGCACTAGGAAATCGAGGTATACGTGGATAATATGATCATTAAATCCAGAATGCAGAAAGACCATGTGTGAGATCTGAGAAAGTTCTTTGAGCATCTGCGTAAGTATGACTTGAAGTTAAATCCAGCTAAATGTGCATTCGGAGTTCCCTCTGGGAAACTTTTGGGGTTTATAGTCAGTCGGAGGGGCATCGAGATAGATCAAGCAAAGATAAAGTTTATTTGGGATTTGCCCCCTCCGAGAACCAGGAAAGAAGTTATGAGTCTGCTAGAAAGGTTGAATAACATTAGCATATTCATTTCTCAGTTGACTTCCACATGTGAGCCCATATTTAAGCTATTGAAGAAAGATTCAATGATAAGATGGATAGATGAGTGTCAAGAAGCTTTCGACAAAATCAAAGAATATATGTCGAATCCGCCAGTGTTGGTCCCACCTGAGCCTGAAAGGCCTTTGTTCTTATACTTGACAGTGTTGGAGAGTTCTTTTGGATGTGTTCTCGGGAAACATGATGTGACTGGGAAGAAAGAACAAGCCATATACTATTTGAGCAAGAAGTTCACTAGTTATGAAGCCAAGTACACTTTGTTGGAAAGAACTTGTTGCGCCCTAACTTGGGTCGCTCAGAAGCTTAGGCATTACTTGTTGGCTTATACCACCTATCTCATTACTAGGTTGGATCCTTTGAAATACATATTCCAAAAGCCAATGCCCACCGCAAGGTTAGCGAAATGGAAAATCCTTCTTACCAAGTTTGACATAGTCTATGTCATTCGTACAGCAATGAAAGCTCAGGCCTTGGCGGATCACCTAGCTGAGAATCCTGTTGACGATGAATATCAACCCTTGAGTACTTACTTTCCGAACGATGAGGTAAATTAAGTTGAGGTAAGTCCAGAAGACACCAATGCTTGGAAAATGTTCGTCAACTAAGCTGTGAATGCAAAAGGTGTCGGGATTGGGGTAATTTTGATTTCGCCCACTGGTCAACACTATTCGTCTATAGCCCAGCTTCAGTTTTTTGCACGAACAACACTGTCGAGTATGAAGCTTGCATTATGGGTATGAACATGGTAGTCGATCAGGATGTGGAAGAATTGTTAATCATGGGAGATTCTAACTTGATTATTCGACAAGCTCAAGGTGAATGGCAAACTCGGAATATCAAGCTTATTCCATACAGGAAACATGTGGAAGATCTTAGAAAATGATTCAAGTCTGTCAAGTTCAGGTATATTCCTCGATTCCACAATGAGTTAGTTGATGCACTGGCTAGTTTGGCCTCGATGCTGCCGTATCTAGGCAATGTCCACATTGATCCACTGGAAATCCAAATTCGAGAAAGACATGGTTATTGCAATACAATTGAGATGGAGCTAGATGTTCAGCCATGGTATCATATATCAAAAGATTCTTGAAAACAAAAGAATATCCCGAACAAGCCAGCGGAGATCAAAAGAGAACCATTAGAAGGCTCGCTAGTAGTTTCTTCTTAAGCGTAGAAGTCTTGTATAAAAGAACTCCAGGTCTGAACCTTTTAAGATGTGTGGATGCCCAAGAGGCCGGAAGAATCATGAATGAAGTGAATGTAGGAGTATGCGGACCCCATATGAACGGATACGTCCTTTCAAAGAAAATCCTGCAGCAGGTTATTACTGGATGACCATGGAAAAGGATTGCTTTAGTTTTTTCCAAAAGTGTCATCACTGTCAGGTACACGGTGACCTGATTCATGCACCTCCTTCAGAACTACATCCTATTTCAGTACAGTGGTCATTCGTTGCTTGGGGTATGGATGTCATTGGGCCAATCGAGCCGAAAGCTTCAAATGGGCACAGATTTATCTAAGTTGCCATTACCTATTTCACAAAGTAGGTTGAAGCAGTCACTCTCAAAGTCATCACCAAGAAAGCAGTGGTAGACTTCGTGCATTCCAACATTATCTGTCATTTTGGTATTTCTAAAACTATATTACGGACAATGCTGCAAATTTGAACAGTCATTTGATAAGGGAGGTATGCGAACAATTTAAGATCACGCATCGGAATGTTACCCCTTATCGGCCCAAAGCTAATGGTGTTGTTGAAGCAGCAAACAAAAATATCAAGAAGATCCTCAGGAAAATGATCCAAAGTTCTAGACAATGGCATGAAAGTTGCCTTTTGCATTGTTGGGACATCGCACAACCGTGCGCCCATTAGTTGGGGCAACACCCTATCTATTGGTTTATGGCACTGAATTTGTAATACCTGCAGAAGTTGAAATGCCATCTCTTCGAATCATCGTTGAAGCTGAGATTGAGGACAATGAATGGGTCAAGACCCGTCTAGAACAGTTAACCATGATTGGCGAAAAGCGGATGGCCGCAGTTTGCCACGGGCAGTTGTATCAACAAAGAATGGCTCGTGCCTACAACAAGAAAGTGTGGCCTAGGAACTTTGAAGTGGGGCAACTCGTTTTGAGACGTATTCTCCCGCATCATAAGGAAGCAAGAGGAAAATTCGCTCCAAACTGGAAGGGTCCATACATTATAAGCAAATTGTTGCCAAAAGGGGCACTGTACTTGGGAGACATCGAACGAAATGACCCGGAAACAACTATCAATCCGGACGCGGTCAAAAGGTATTACGTTTAACCCTTCTACGGTGCTAATATTCTCTAATTGGGATGACGAAGGCTTTCATTCTCGCTACCCAAACACTGTCAACCCTTTGCAAACCCTTTAAGCCAGTTACCTTTCTTTGATTACCCTCTTTGGAGCCCGAAAATGTTGTAAAAAAAATAACAAAAACAAAAAAAAATCAAAAACAAAGATTCTTGAACTACGTTCGACTTGATTCCGAAAGGATACGTAGGCAGCTTCTTTTAGAGGTTCAGTCACACCAAAACAAAAAGCCACATTTCCCCGAAAGTTGAAACTGGGGCAGAAGTTATAATGGTTCGGTGATGGTTTGCTTGAAAAATTCCAAAATTGTAATTCAATCCAAACTCTTTTTATCCCAAATCCTATTCAAGCCCTTCCGATAAATTGGTAAAGATGTTAAAAATTGGAGGATATGGTTACTTGGATCTGATGTAATCAAACGAGAGAAATAAAATGAGAGAGTCTTATCGGTGAAAACCCACACGAGCACCATAAGGCGATGGTAAGCAGAGAAATTGAAATGAGAGAGTCTTGTTAGTGAAAACTCGCAAAGAGCACTATAAGACGATGGTGAGAAGAGAAATGAGAGAGGTCATTTGGTGAAAACCCACTACGGGCGCCACTGATCGAAAAGGGATCCCTTATAACCATCAGTACTAGTAGAGTCCTGGCAAGGTTTCTCGGTTTTGAGGTATGGGTTATGATGGGTTTACAAGAATTGGATGGTTTGCGCAAATCGGGTATCCAGTCCAAGAAGCATGTCATATCTATTGAAGTCTGCATGCACTCCAGATAAGTCCTTCTTTCCTTTCCCCCAAAAGGGACACTTTTAGTTTAAATTCATTATCCTGTCCATTGTTTACTTTTCTTTAAATCCCTTTCGGTCTAACTCTCCTCCGAAACTAATATAAAGAAAAGATGGCAAGATTGGTTTTACAAGGTTTTTGTTTGACAAAAAGCTAAAATTCAAAAAAAGCACCCAGCCTCGACAGGTGCATCAAGTCGACCTCGACTGGCCATGATGGTCGATGCTCCAGAGTTAAAAACTTTTGAGAAGAAAGGAAATCAATGTCAAGTGCCCATAAAGGCAAAATAAGATGGAAAAGGGCAGAGCCCTACATGGGTTAATCATCATGTGGAATTTGGGAAAGTTAAGATCCCCGAGTTTAGAAATGAAACCAATTTCCAGAGAGATAGCGAGCAATGGAGATTTTTATTGAAAGAGTCAGGCCAAGATCAAGTGATTAAAACAATCAAGGCCACAAAACCAACCACCGTTTCAAACTGACAAAATGTTCTTTGATTTGAAAATAAGTAAACAGGTACAATCCAAAACAACTCTACAAGGAGCAAGTGCGATAAAAGCAAAGTACACAGAGACCAAAATGGGTCTGCAGCAAAATTTAACCCAAAAAGGGGAAGTCCCCTTCAAATTCTTTATTCATTCTCCTAAATAAAATGAAAAGTGAAATGAAAAGAAAGAATAAGAAAAATTCAAAATCATGGTAGAACAGGGTCTCCAATCTCTAGCTACGTCTTTTCCAATATAGGGTCTCATTCCCTAGTCGATGCCAGCATAACCTGGTAATCTTTCCAATGTAGGTTCCCATTCCCTAGTTGATTCCGGCATAACCCGATGACTTTTTCGGCATAGTCCGATGACTTTTTTGGTATAACCCGATGACTTTTTCGGTATAACCCGATGACTTTTCCGGCATAACCCGATGACTTTTCTGGCATAACCTGATGACTTTTTCGGCATAACCCGATGACCTTTTCGGCATAATCCGATGACTTTTCTAGCATAACCCGATGACTTTTCCAATATAGGGTCCCACTCCCTAGTTGATGCCAGTATAACCTGGTAATCTTTTCCAACATAGGGTCCCACTCCTTAGTTGATACCAGTATAACCTGGTAATCTTTCCAACTTATGGCCTCCAATCCCCAGTTGATTTCATTTTAGATATAGGGTCTCCACTCCATAATCTCTTTTCTCAAGGGTACACAATCCTGATTTTTATTTCTTTCAATAAAGAAGTAGGTTTGATTTTTGCAATAACTCACGAAATTTTCCTAGTGAAAACTAGGGCAGAAAAATTTCGTTCGTTTGTTTGTTTTGGTGCCTGAACAGGTTTTTACCGTAAGGCACGAGGTTTTATATGACCAAAAGAAGAAGTCTCAATTCAAATAAAAGAAAAGAAGTGAACTCTAAGTGTAGAAGCGGAGAAAAGATGTGGACTGCTCAATATATAATTGAAGTTACAAGCTTTGCATGTCCCTCCTTGATTGAAAATCTGAAGAAAAATGAACCAGCATTCCCAGCTAATGAGCATCAAGATTCAGATCAGAGTCTGCAGGAAGAACCAACCAAGACTCAAGATCAAACTTCAGAAGGTTTATAGATAGGAATCTTGTAACTCGTAGTTGATAGGCTTAGTTAGCTAGTTTTTCATTTTTCATTTTGGTGTAATAAGGATCTCAGCAAGCAGCAACAGCAGTAAAATCATAGTTTCTCGGTAGTCCCAGCTACCAAAACTTCCAGAACTATAATTACCTGGTTCCTTTATAGACAAGGATATGTAGGCAACCTCCGAAGCAAGGTTCGGTCAGACTTTTTCCAAAAAAATGCTTCCTAGGGAGTATCCAGACTGGCAAAAATCGCTCCTAATTGCTCATTTTATTTTTGCCCGAAAACTCTTCGTGTTTTCGAGCAAAGAGGGGCAGCTATGAGCATGTGATATTTGCCCTATCAAAATTACTCGTACAAAATTAAAGAAATAGATTTTTTCCAAATTGTTTTTCAATTTTACAGGATTTTATTAATTGTTTGCATTTTTGCGCACGTTTTAATTTTGTTAAAATACCCTAAAAATGTCAAAAATTGCATGCATTGCATATTAGGTTTTGTAGTCATATTTTAGGATTATTTGGTTAATTAATTGTTTTATTAAAATAAAAATCACAAAAAAAATATTGTCCTTTTCACAATTTTAGCTTTTAATATTAGATTAGTAATTATCTCTTCATCAATTTAGGATTAGTTAATTTTGTATAAAATTATAAATAGATAATTAGTTTGATTTTACAGATAAGATTAATTTAGGACTTTAATTAATTAGGTATTTAGAATTAAAGAAAAGAAAAAGGAAAATGGGAAAGGAACAATTGGGTTTTCTGATATTGGGCCACCCCAAAGAGCAAAATGCAATGGCCCAAATGTAATATTTTACCCAAATCTGCCCCAGCCCAACTCCCATAAATACCAGGTCCAATTTCCCTCTTACCAAATGACATCGTTTCCCCGTCTTTTAATCATAGCCATTGGATTCTTCTGATCCAAGGGCGCAATAACTGATTGCCATTTGCCCTTAAAACTGTCCTAACCAGCCCCTCAAATCCTAGAGATGGACCTCATTCCCCCCTCTCCCATCTCTATCATCTCACAAATCCCCATCGTTCGCCGCCCATCGGAAATCGCCTCACGGTGGCGGCGACACTTCAAACCACCCCAAACTTATATCAGATAATCCCCAGCCTCCCCTTTGCACTAATCCGTCAACGTCTTCACCAAAATCCCCACATATCTTCGTTAATCTCGGATCTGAGATTCCAACCCAAACCTTAAACCACCTAGAGAAAAAACCACAAATTCATGCCAAATAACCCCTAGACTTCCCTCACCACCATCCTACCATGGATTCCCCAAAAAAAAACCTTTAATCTCCTCAAATCCTAAATCTCAGAGAAACCAGAAACCCTAGTTTGCCAAATTTGGTCGATTCTTCTTCTGTTTCCTTCGAGTTTTAAGACTCGATTTGGGTTTAAAACTTACGCTAATTGATCGTTCTCAACAAGAATGATTGATTAACGTATTTTTGGTCCAATCTCGAAGCTGTTCGACTAGCCAGAAGTCGTTTTGAGCCCGTTAGGTATATTTCATCTTTCTTCTTTCCTTTTTTCTGTTGTTTTCTCCTGTTCTTTCTCTTTTCTTTTCCTTTACTGAATGTGCATATGATTGACCATGTTGTTTAGATGAATTAGTGTGTTATTCACTGTTAGGTTAATTTTTTTAAAAAAAATTATTGGAGCATGTTGAACTTTATGATTAAGTTTAATTGTGTGAAAGTTAGTTTTGATTGCATATTTTGTTTAATCTCATCACGTTTAGATTAATTAAGGTTAGCTCTTAGGTTTTTATTGCATGATTATTCTGTTTTTCCATTTTTGTGGTTGTTTCTCTTTTGTATTGTTTGTTTTAGATTCAGTGTTTAGTTTAAGTTGATTAGAATAGTTTTATTCAAATTCCAAAAGTTAATTAATGGGCTATCTGGTCTATTTCTGATAAGCTGTTTAGAAAGATTAGTTGATTAATTTGTTTAATTTTGCAAACTGATTAGGTTAATTTTTAGGGTTTCCTTGCATCATCATTCTGTTTTGTTTGGTTACTGTTTTAGATACAAGTTTGAATTCAGTGTTCTTGTTTAGGGTTAATTAGGTGAACTTGTTAATTTGCTAGTTAGGATTAATTTGTTTGAATTAAACCTTGGATGCCCTTAAGTTTAAGACTAATTTTAGAATTAAAAGGACAATTGAAACAATGTTGGGAAGTTCAATGCTGGAATCTTCTAGTCTATGAGGTTCCACAAGGGTTTTTGAAATCAGAATTTAGGTCAGAATTGGTTAGAATTGAAATAATCAGTAATTGAAGGGTTTAAATTGGGTTTTACATTAGGTAAAAAAATCATAAGGTTCTAGCATTGCACAGCTGTCCCCATTTCTAGCATGAAAAATGGTGAATTGGGCTGAAAAGGGACAGACAACTATCCAAATATGTTGTACTATCTGGCACTTAGGGAATTTAGGGTAGAATATGCTCTTTTGATGTTGTTTTGGCATACCCTATAAAAGAAAAAGTTATACCCTAATTCTATAGAGATTTTTCAATAGCAAATCCTCATCTAAAAGTTCTTAATACAAAGAGAAAAATTCCTAAAACTTTTTCAAAAAAAAGCATCAGTCTTCCTAGTTAGATTTTTAGGCTGATTTTCTCGAATACTTTGATTTCTGAGAATTTTAAGTTCTGGTCCTTTGGGTTTCTGGGTTGATTCCTTACTCCTGCTGTTTGAGTTTCGGTTGCTACTCCATCTTTAAGTTTCAGCCAGCATTTCACTTGTTTTTGCTGCTGGTTTTTGCTATTTTTTTCAAGGTACCGATTTCAGCCTTCTTCATGTACTGTTTGTTTTAATGATATAAGATCACAAGATGCAACTATATGTGCTAAATGAGTGTCCTTTCATGTAGTTGTTTGATTACATTCTTATAGATCTAGTTAATCTATTGCTATGTTTGGTTCAAGGGTTTGAAATAACCTAGCATGAGTAGTTTTGGTTGATAAATTGATACTTGTAGCTTCTTCTCTTAAAAGTGATTTTGTTTGAAGATGTCTCTTTAAGTTAAATGCTCGTCATGTTAAATACTGAATCTGAGTGTTAGCTATTGAATTTGTTATGTTTCTGCTTCTATTGATTGATGAATGATTTGGTGTTTTTATTTGAGGACATGTTGCCGATGGGGTTATAACTTGTGGATTTGGTCACTAGTTGGCCAAATCAGCATGTTTTAAGGCCAAAGCTGGAATTTGGTTGTTACTATTATGCAGAAATTGGTGGCTCCATGTGGTGAATTAAGCCTTGGTTGGATCAGTGATATCCAAAAAGGGCAAAAATTCACCAGGCTGTTAATTTTTCAGATATTGTAATAGAACTAGTTAATGTATTCTTTCAAAAAAGTAGAATTCTGATGTACTAGATTAGTTATTAATATAGTAGTTTATGTATTAATGGATTACAATGTAAATTCCTGATTTTCGAAAACCTTTACATTATTTATTTTAGTTAAATAGGTTTTCTTTTGAATTCAGGTGTTGTGATTAGTATCATCATTGTTAGAATCAGTAGTATTTCTCTTTATTATTGTAATTTATAATGTTTAAGTAGTTCAGGCCATGGGCTGAATGTCAAATTGGGCTTTTGCCTCTATGATTTAGTTGGGCCAGATTCGTGGATTGGCCCAGCTGGGGAAATAACCTAAAGTGAGTCTGAACCCAGGCCATTGGGCTTGAGCATTAAGCCCAACAGCCTGATCCCAGCTATGGGTTTGCCTTTTCGAATTGCAATTCATTTTTATGTATTAGAAATCATATATAATCAATGTTAAAACTCAAATTGTATTTTGATTTTTTTTAAAAGGAACTAAATTCTAGACTTTGGACAAATGTGTGTTTCGGACGATTTTTATTGATATTAAACACAACTTGTAATAGGCCCAGTCATTTGAAAGTGGTGAGTGGGCCAGCTTTCGCTATTCAGCCCAATTGGGATGTTTCCTCTGATATCTTGGGCGTGTAACCATTAAAGCCACACCTTTTCTTAAAATTAGTTGGTAATTCTATCATTAGACACTTTTAGATGCTTACAACCATCAAGATTAGTTTAGAAAAATCTGAATATTCGTAGCATGTTTTAGGCGCGATTAATAAACGATCACGATTATGGGTACGCTTCCCGTGATATAGTCACGATGCTTAATTTTCCAAATTCGGGTGTGCATTTCATGTGACCCGATCATAACAAGTTTGAACAATAATAAAATAAACATGTCGCGAATCGCGGGTGCATTTCATGTAGCGTGGTTTGTGGTGTGTTCCAAAACGGCAAGTGTACGACAATTATAACTTGTTCAAGAAATAATTCCATAAATCTTAAAAAGCAGTTAAAATAATTAAAAGCGGTTATAAATTTAAAAATACAATAGGTTTAAAACATGGAATAAATCAAATAATTAGGCCAATTATTAATAGTTAAGTGACCGTGCTCGAACCACGGAACCCGGGAATGCCTAACACCTTCTACCGGGTTAAGAGAATTCCTAACCTAGTTTTTTGGTTTCACAGACTTTTAAATAAAGTCAAATTTTTCTCGATTTGGGATTTTAAAATAAACCGGTGGCTTGGGACACCATAATAAATATTCCAAGTGGCGACTCTAAATAAATAAAATAATCTCTTTTCGATTTATGTACTTAAATTGAAAAAACTCCCCTATATACCCCTTTCGGGTAAAAAAGGAGGTGTGACAAAGAATATCCGGCATCTTCAATCAGCAAAGTCGAAGGCTCAAATCTCTCCTTAAAATAGGGACGTTACAAAGAAAGTCATGAACGAATCCATCCCATCTCAAGTGCAGGATTCGAGAGGCATTCCTTGGGTCAAATCTCTTAGAGGATTTTGTGTCTCAATCAAGACAAATTGCAACGGCTCTCAAACTCTCCTATTAGAAGTCTGCTCTATTCATAAAGAAGACTTACACAACTACGCAAACTGTTTTCTAAGCATTTCTAGTTCTTAGTACAAATACTGTATTCTTGAGTTTACAAGTATCACAAAAGATAAAAAAAAGTTAGAACACACAAAGAGAGTTGTGGCAACATTACAAAAGGATCATTGTTGTTGAATGTCGTTGATGGTAAACAAACTAAAACCATCACATTTGTAATCATTTATCAAAGATCTAAGAGAACTCTTGTGATCCAAGGGAACTGGACGTAGGTATTACACCGGTACTGAACCAGTATAAAAATTGATACGCCTCTTTTACTTTTCTGTCAATTTATCTTATTCTCATTGAAGTTTTTCATTGTTCAACACTAGTCGACTAAACTCGCACTTAGTCGACCAAGATTTTAAATTGACTAAAATTCCCCCACCCCCTCCCCCGTACTTTCAAAACATGCACTTAAAATCGTTCCAAACAGGTGGCTTTTATCAAATCGACACTAATTGACACTATTTAACTAATTAACTTATTAGGATATACTATAGACTAATAGGCACATGTTAGTTAGAAATTGGTTTGAACATTAGATACTAATAGGAAGGATCACATCTTTCCAAGTAAATTCAGTATTTTTGTGTAATTTTCTTATATGTAAAGTATTTAAATTATTTAAAAGGGTATTTTGGTAATTTATCTTTTGATTTAAGGGTTTCCTACTTTTAATATACTAGTTTCTCCACACGTGTGTTACACGTGTATGTCAAATTATGTAATACTACATGATTTGTAAAATAAAAATAACAGTATTCAACTAAGCTTTAAAAAAATTATTATACATTAAAAAATAAAGTATAAATTTCTATGAATGATCAATATGGATCGTCGTGCGGTTACTTCTTTGCCGGGGTTGATATGTTGCATATAGAGGTACTAATATTAATAATAATTATTTTATGTCCCTTCGAACATTATCAATTTTATTGATTGATCATGTCATTTTATCTATACATGCCAAGATATGTTTTTACCCCAGGATGGAAATATGTTGAATGGAAATATATTGCATTTTATACAAGGAAATTAAATATAGCAAAATCATGAAAAACGTACACAAAAAATCAGGTAAACCGAACAAAGTTATTAGTTATTGATTAATATACATGTGTGATCCAAAGCCAACATATACATATAATTATACATGTGTTTAGGTGCATGTGCATCTACATATATTCACATACATTATATTAGGCAGTTGCACAAGGTAACTTGTCATGCAGGGTCCGGGGAAGGATCGCACCCCAAGTAATGTAATATAAACAGCCTATATACTCTAATGCATCCATTAGTGGCTGTTTCTAAGGTCGAACTCATGTCATATAGATCACCCGTAAATAACTTTACCGTTTCTCCAAGGTTCTTTTTATTCACATGTATTATACTGTTATTTGATAAAAATATTTGTATTTACTTTTATACTAAAAAAATTACAGCAACTCAATCAGTAATAACATATGTACACTTTGAAGAAACACAACTGAAAAAGCAAAAAATAAACTGATTAATTAAAGATATATGAGAAGAGTACGGATAACCTACTCGAATATTTATGATACTCCTTATCTTTTAAAAAGATTGGGGCTATTACTATTTGGGAAGTCTGGTTGTTTTTTTACCATATTTTAATATTTTATATATATATATATATATATATATATATATATATATATATTAAATTATGATTTATTATGACTTATAATACTCTTTATGTAGTTTGCAAAAATATAAATTTTATTTTTAAAAACTTAAAGAATTTATGTCCAAATTTACGGTCAAAGTTAAGTACTTTGACTCTTATACTACTCCGAATTATGCCAATCTTTTTTAAGAGTAATAAATTTCACAAAACTCACAATGAGTGGAGTTTTAGAAAGTAAAAACCTGATTTAGTTGTTATTTTGTCACCATTTTGATTTTGATGTCATCTTTTTGACTATGCAATGTCAAGACCGCTAGAATCTTATATTGGAAGTGACGAAGGAATTTCCATAAGCATCAAACAGGAAAATGTAGTTGTACGTGCAACAAGGCCAGATGAAAAATTTCTTCGTACTTGAATTCATTTTATATAATTTTTCCCGTGTGCCTCTTCATATATCTTTACCTTTGTTTGCTGCATGGGCCCTGGCTTTAATTTGATAGTATTTGCTTTGACCATCTTCACAATTTCAAAGCCGTGCACTCCATCATCAAATCACAGGCTTTAAAGATCATTATTCTCTACATTTATATAAATTTGCTTCCGAAAGAAGTGCACTGTGCAGCCTTTTGCCATTTTAAAATGCCATTTCCGCTTGGTGTGGTGTTTACATGGCATTGGCAACAAAACCACCACTCTAGCTAGGCATTCATATTGTTGACAAAAAATACCACATGCATGCATAGTTCCATCCTTTTCTTTTTTCATTTAAAAATAATGAAAATGTGTTGTAATACCTCGAAAAGAAATTAGCAGTTTCTTACTCATTATCCAAGTCAACAGGATCCACTTCTTACTTTGAGTGGAGACCGTTGTTACTCTTTCAACTTCAAAGAGAGACACTAATTTTAACGAAACGGTGTCAACATGCCCAACTGTGAATTTTCCATTTTTCATTTATTTCTTTGTATAAATAAAGAAGTAGAGATGGAAGAACCACTATATGTCGTATAGAGAATTTCGGTATATCGTGCTCCGGCGACTTCAAAATCAAAATTACTATACTTTTTGAAGAAAAATATTTTCCAAACTTCTATCTAAGTCACATTGGAAAAGGAAGACTTGATTTCGGAAGTAATTATTTATTGCAAAGTAAAACAGTTTATAGGGAAGAAAAAATCAACTTAAGATGAAAATATGCAACCTTTCATCTTAAGACACAACTCTTCACTAAAATATTTTATTTATCCATATTTAGAACGTTAAGTTTGTTTGATTTGAAAGGGCATTAAAGTCTTTTAACTTTTTAGTTTTGAGTTTCCCACTTTTATAATAATAAGATAAGATAAGATAAGATAAGATAAGATAAATAATAAATAAATATAATTTTATCTCTATTATGTTTCTTATAATTTGCGTTTTAATATCTATGGCATAACAAAGGAATTCATGTAATCATCATTGTCATTATTGCTATTAATCCCGTATTTGTAGTCTATGCTCTCTTTCTATATATAGTCAGATAAATACTTTTTACTTGGAAGACTGATGGAGCTACTACCTCGCGAATATAGAGTTAGGCGAAAACAGAGGGAAGATTCTTACAAAACACAATATATTTGGTATGAAAGATTTCCCAGTTCGGAGAAAAATAAGAGCTTGATGAACCTTTGTCTGTAAGTTGTCTTTGTTTTTTTATTACACTTTGATTCAAAGGCTAATTGGATAACTCGTTATCAAATTATTATAATTTACGTTCTGTTAATGACAGATTAAGACTTTGGGTTAAGAGACACAACATGGGAGTAAAACTTTGGCTGATGAGAAGAGAATTTTCAGGGAGATGAGAAGAGAAATGGAAATAGGAAAAGAAGTTGTCTCCACCAAAGACACAAAATTAAATCAAAATCAGGTAACAACATTTTGTACGAAAATTAGTTAACATGTGGAAGGTTTTTAAGAATATGGATTAATGTCGCAAATGCTCTTTTAAATTTAGATTTATTATTAATTTAATAATCTCGATCTTTTTAAACAGTAAAACTAATTGTTTTATGATATTAATTGTTTTATGATTCTTTTGGAAATTAACACCTGGACTCGAAGTGTTACAGGTCAAATTCGCTGAAATACAAATTATAAGGAGGCAAAAGTGGACTTTTGATCTTACTGTGGAGAACCTCAAGAGAGAAATCGAATCTATTAAAAATGACATAAATCTTTGGAAAAAAGTTTAGATGGCATAAATCAAAAGAAAGGGAAAATATATGCTAGCATTCTCGAGCTCGAAAGGCAAAAAACTACACATCATAATTAACGAAGTACTTTTATATAAGTTGTTCATTTTCCAGTTTATACGTCAAATTTTGTAATTTGAGCTATTTTTTCAAGTGGAAATTTGGTTGTTGTAATATTTTGATAGTGTTATTTTCAAAGTTCTTGATGTGCGCTAGAAACCGGAGGTGCATAATAAGGCTCCTGAGGCCTAAGAGAAGCTGGAATACCACTGGTTGTTGAAACAACTGAGTGAATAGGGCGACTCATATAATCCCTACCATGACGACCTGCAGTTGGAGCACAGGCACCAGAATAATGGCCCGACTCTAGAGACCTCTTGGCCTCCCTCTCCTCTCTCTCTCTAGCATGCATACCCTCAATCCTCCTAGCAATGCTCACCACCTGCTGATAAGAAATATCCATCTCCAACTCACAGCCATGCTAGACTTGATGGTGGGAATAAGCCCCTCAATAAACCGGTGAACCCTCTCGTGAATAGTAGAAACTAAGGCTGGTGCATGTCTAGCCAAACTAGTGTAACGGACAACATACTCTAAGAAAGTCATAGCACCCTGGCGCAAATGCTCAAACTCTGTGCGTCATGCGTCCCTGAGGCCCTAAGGAACATACTCCCTCAGGAACAGATCTGAAAACTGAGTCCAAATCAGTGAAGCAGCCTCAACCGGACTGTCTAACTCATAGGTGTGCCACCACTCATAGGCGGCTCCTCGAAGCTGGAAAGTAGTGAAGGAAATCCCGCTCGACCCTAATATGCCCATGGTACGGAGAATGCGGTAACACTCATCTAGAAATCCTGGAATATCAACTCGGCATACAGAATATCAACTCTTAAAAAACTAATACTTTTCCCAAACCTGGAATCTCATGAAATCACAAACTAAGGATATTACATAGTGCTCTAACTCCAGAATGTCTAAAACAAAGTAAATACAGAAGGGCTGTAACTACAAGATAGAATAGAGAGAGACTCCTCGATCTGCGGACGCGACAGATATACCTCGAAGTCTCCAAAGGATCGACTTGCCTCAAGGATGGTAAGACTGAGTAGAGGTACCTGGGTCTGCACATGAAAACATGTACAGAAAGGGGCATGAGTACACCACTGCGGTACTCAGTAAGTGCCAAGCCTAACCTCGGTCGGGTAGTGACGAGGAAGGTCAGGGCCCTACTGAGATTAAATAAAATATAAGGGATGACAAAATAAGATAAGCAATACAGTTGAAAGCTAACAGTAAGAATTTAACACAGGATAACAAGGAATACAATGACTGGAATAGAGTCAAACAAAACAATCACAAGGAAATACCACACTTCACAAGGATAATAACCGGGGATCTCTTAGTACCTCAATATATGCTAGGGATCTTTTGGTATCCTCAATATATTCTAGGGATCTCTTGGTATCCCGAGGATCTCTTGGTATCCTCAATATACGTGCCAAGAATCACTCGGTACCCCACACCTCAGCTCATTCATAAATACGTACAGGGGATCTCCCGAGATGCCTTCCCGTAGTCCCAAAGTAAAACACACAACAACAACATAAGGAACACTCAATTAAGCTCAATTTTGTACCAAGTAAAACAGGTAATTCTAACCTAACTTGATTCACATAATACAATTAAGACAGTTTAAGCAATAAAGCAATTAAGTCAATTAAACATGTTTTTCTAAGCTAACAGAAGGTTAGAATTTCAAGTAGAGTAAGAAGGAAGGAAAAACACAATTAAAGCTACTTTAGTGAAATAGTTTTTTCAACAATTAGCACAAGTATGCACTCGCCACCTCAAGTACAAGGCATTTCAATTACAACAATACCAAATCCTAAGGAAACTTTCCCCCACACAAGGTTAGGCAAGCCACTTACCTCGAACCAACTCAAATCAATCCGAAACCACGCTCTTGCCACGAGTGCTCAGCTCCAAATGGCCCAAATCTATTCAATTAAATTTCATAATATAAATAACACTTCAAGTAACTGATTGTACAAAGAAACTCTAAGCTAATATGCGATATTAGGTAAAATAACCAAAACGTCCCTCAGGCCCACGTCTCAGAATCGGGTAAAATGTACATTTCTAGAATCCTCACACTCTCACGAGTTCAGTCATACCAAAATCGAACCTCAAATGGTCCCTCAAATCATCACTCAAACGTCTCTAATTAGTCAAGCCCTAACCCCCAAATTACCACTGATTTTCCTTAAATTTTGATGTTTATAATGATAAAAATTACCCCAATAACGAGTTTAGGGACCAAAGACCTTACCCCAATGAATTCCTTTGAAAATCTCCCTTGAAAATGCTCCCCAAGGCTTTTTCCCATTTGAAAAGAGGTGAAAATAGGTGAAAATAGCTCAAATTCGCAAAGGCAAGAATTTATATGTTTCTGCCCAGCTAATCTACACCTGCGGTCCCGCTTTTGCGGACCAATGGTCGCATCTGCAATAATCACTAACTCAACCTTCTCTGCACTTGTGATTCCCCATTCGCAGAGGCGGTACCGCTTATACGGTAAATCTCCCGCATATGCGGATCTTGCTATTCCTCCCCAATTCCGCTTCTGTGATTACAATGTCGCTTCTGCGGCTACGCACCTGCAGGACCCAATCGTAGGTGCGGTTATGACAGAAGATCAGATGCCAAAACAACTCCGAATTCTTCCGACAACCTTCTGAAACCATCCCGAGGCCCCCGGGACCTCAACCAAAAACATAAACAAGTCTAGTACCAATGTCCAAACTTATACCAATCCTTAAAACACCTAAAACAACATCGAAACGACGAATCAATTACGGATTCAAGCCTAAGGACTCCAAAACTCTAAAGATATGCTTTAGATAAAAAAGTCTATCAAACCTCGTCCGAATGACCTGAAATTTTGCATACACGTCATATTCAACACTACGGAGCTACGACAACTTCCGGAATTCCATTTTGACCCTCGAATAATAATCTCACTATCGAACCGGAAACTTCAAAATTCGACTTTTGGCATTTCAAGTGTAAATTAGCTATGGACCTCTAAAACACAATCTGATCATGCCCCTATGCCTGAAATCACCCAACGGAGCTAACAAAACCATCGGAATTACATTCTGAGGCCATCATAACATTGTTCTGACTACGGTCAAATTTCCAACACTTAAGCTCTCATTTAGGGACTAAGTGTCCCAAAACTCTCCGAAACTCACAACCAAACATCCCGACAAATCAAAATAGCAGAAATAAACATGGGGAAAGCAGTTAATAGGGGATCGGGGCATAAATTCTTAAGATTATCGGTCGGGTCGTCACATCCTCCTATACTTAAACATTCGTTCGTCCTCGAACGAGCATAGAGACGTGCCTGCAGTAGTGAAAAGATGAGGGTAATGGTTGTGCATATCCTGCTCGGTCTCCCATGTCGCCTCCTCAACTGGCTGACCCCGCCACTGAACCTTTCCTGATGCAATGTTCTTTGACCTCAGCTTTCTAACCTTCCTGTCCAATATTGCCACTGGCTCCTCAACATAAGATAGATCCTTGTGCAACTGGACTGAACTGAAATCCAACACGTACGACAGATCCCCGTGATACCTCCGGAGCATCGAAACATAAAATACTAGATGAACTCCTGTCAAGCTGGGAGGTAAGACAAGCTCATAAGCAACCTCCCCAACATGCCTCAATATCTCAAAAGGGCCAATAAACCTCGGACTCAACTTCCCCTTCTTCTCAAATCTCATAACGCCTTTAATAGGCAAAACCCGAAGTATAACCCGCTCTCCAACCTTATAGGAAACATCACGAACCTTCCGGTCCGCATAACTCTTCTCTCTGGACTGGGCTGTACAGAGTCTATCCTGAATCACCTTGACCTTCTCCAAAGCATCCTGAACCAAGTCTGTGCCCAATAATCTAGCCTCACCCGGCTCAAACCAATCCACCGGGGATCTACACTACCTACCATATAAGGCCTCATACGGTGCCATCTGAATACTGGTCTGATAGCTGTTTGTGAGCACGTGATTTTTGCCCTAAAATATGATTATTCCCAAAATCCCAAACAAAATAATTTTTCTTTATTTTTTAAAATTTTTTGCAATTTTGGCGTTATTTTCTGATAATTGTTGCATGCTATTTGCACATGTTAATTCTATAAAGTACAAAAACATGCATTTTTTGCGCTTAGGTTTTAGTATCAATTAAGGGTTAATTGTTTTAAAAAAAAAAAAAACATGAAAATCACAAAAATTAGTCGCTTTCACATTTTAATGATTTTTACCATGAACTTGTCATGAAATAGCTTTTGAAAAATTTTAGTAATTAATTAGTCTTTGTTTTGAAATAGCTAGGATTTCATGTTAGTTTTACATTTCCATAAAAATTAGAAAATTATAAAAATTGTAAAAGTGGGAAAAGAAAACAAAAAGGAAATAAGAATAGAAATTGGGTCTTAATAAAAGACCCAAATTTGGGCCAAATTAGAGGATTTGTTCAGGCCCAAACGTCTCAACCCGTTGTAAATCAGCCCCAGCCCAAGTCCCCAACCCGGTCCGTCCCCCTTCTAATCGAAACGACGTCGTTTCGTGGCCTCCAAATCAGGACCGCTGGATCTCATCAATCCAACGGTCCGGAACTAACGAGGTTCTTAATATAAAAGGGTCCAAAACTCTCCCCTCTACCCCCATTTGCCTCATCGTCCTTACCCTACCCCTCCTCAACAAACCCTAATCCGCGCTGCCATCAAACCCCTCGCCGGCAGTGAACACAATCTACGCCGTTCACTCCGAGATTAACACCACAGGTCCCCCTCACTCTCCTCTGTCCATTGCACCCACTGGTTCACCTCGAACAAGGCCGGAACTCGTCGAATCTTAGTTTGAAGTTTTCCGGCCAAGTGACAAGTTCATCCAAATCAGTCCAAAATCACACCACGCAACCCCTGGCCTTTCCTCAACACTAATCCATGGTTGTTTTCGTTCAAATTACTGTGAAACAGCCCGAATCTTAGATCTAAGAATTTTTGGCCAAACCCTAAAACCAAATCCTTTTTATTTCGAACCGTAGTATCCTTAACCATGTGTTCTCTTGTAAGAACATATGGTTAGGGATGTTACGCGTCAAAAATCTGAAAGGATTCAGACGTTTCTGACTGGCCGGAGTCCCTTGTGCCTCTATGAGTTTTACTGCTTCCTTTTACTCGCATGTTTGAAGTGTTATTTACAGTTGTTGTTTCGTTAATTTTTTCTGTTAATTTTATGATTTATTCGTATTAGTTTAAGTTCTGCCAATGGTTGATTAGTTCTGAATTGATATTTGTTTGAATGATTATGAGTTTACGGATTAAGAATTAGCTTTAGTTCATTTAATGTTGTTCATGTTAGTTTAAGTTTAGTTTGATATCATTTAGTTTTGATTTAATTAATATAATTGAACAATTGGGTTTGGTCAGTTGATTAATTGTTTTCTGAGTGCTAGTTAATCATTCTCAGTTAGTTTTAGATTGGGTTAGGGTATTGGTTATAGCTGTTAAGGATGAGGTTAGGTTCAGTAACTTTGAGCGACTTTCAGGGGTAATCTGGGTATGAAAAAGGATAGTTCTGATAGGAATAGTAATATCAAGGTATATGGAAGGGCAGTATAGGTATTGTATGGGTAGAGGAATACCCTAGGGCCTTCTAGAATGGGGTACAAGTATAGATTTTAATAATTGTAATGCATTTACTTGTTTAGCAAGTTAAGAATATAGGGACCAAACTAAAAATAGGGAGAGGACTGAATAGAAAATGAGAATCTGATCTATTCTCTTTGGGGTTTGCCTATAAAAGGGCATGAAATGCCTTGGAAAAGGGGGCTTCTGCCTCTTCTGCCTTCAGCTCTAAGCTTAAAAACCTCCACTAAAGACCCTTCTTCCTGTTTTCAATTTCAGCTGGCACTTTAATCCCAAGTTTATTCAGAAAACAAAACAGCAAAAAAAAATATGAAGAAATCCTAAACAATTTTACAGTTTCATTACTAGTTTAGGATTTCAGTTGGGTTTGGGGTCCAGCAGGATTGCAGGGTTGTTTAGACTCAGCTGTGAGGGCTAGAAGTGTATTTGAAGTATGTGTTGAATTGCTCTGTGGGGTTGCCTGTATTTTTGGTCTTCAAAAGTAGTTCCTGGCCTGTTCTGGGGTATATATTGTTGAGTTTGATGTTGTTGCTGTTCAAAGTAGCTGACTCCTTTCCTTCTTATATTTTCATTTGTCCAGGTACACAATTATACCCCTGATGAATGTGAGCTGAAATGGGCAGAAATGAATTATTTGAAGAATTAATGTACATGCAGAACTGAGTTCTGATTTAGCTAACTTTCAGATCTAATTACTCAGTGTTCAATTCATGGATATTATTTAAAGTTTTGCTTGCTCTAGAGCTAAATAAATCATATGAACTGTTATATTTTAGAGTCATGTGAGTACTATGAAGTGAACACCAGTGCTAGTTGACTACATGATAGATTGATAGCAATGTTGACATGAATTGATTCAGAAATAGCTCGTTTGCTTCATGTTATTGAGATTGTGTTTATAGCTTAGTTTACCTTGATGATGTCTAAGAAAATCACCAGAATGTCAGTAGATGAAGTAGCCTGTATATGAAGTGGAATTCAATTGACTAATTTCCTTCTAAGTTAAGTAGATGTGCATTACTTCCCCTTGGCTGATTATTGAATACTTGCAATAGTTTAGAGATAATTTCAAAGTGTTGTGTGGGCAAACAAATTAAGGCTTCGCTGGACTCAAAGATAAGTCATCTCAGGCTAGTATGCGAACAGCCTTCGTGAATCTGGGCTTCTCAAGGGATTCGAGCCCAGGTATTGAAGTCCGTCGCCTGGGCCTCCCTTTCGTTGCCTGATCCAAACTTTGGGCCACTTTTGAGGCCCGTCAATGGTCCAGTCCAGTGTAGAAATTGGGCGACTGAACTTTTTCAGTCTACACACAATTGAGTTCTTTTTTTAGGGACATTTGATCATTAAAAATTTTAAGTTAATCTCAATTGGTTTATTTTAAATGTTAGAAGTGAATTTCGCCCAACGCAAATCACGTACGCAACTGTCCTCAATGATGGTGTATAAAATGGATTAGGAGTTAGGATGGCCATTTAGCAAACTCCACGGTTCTCTCCAAAATAACCTTACGTTAGAATCTTTAAATGCAGTTTTAATTAAATTACTTTCTTAAACTCGGGTGCGCATTGATGCGACCCAAATCCAAATCTCGACAAAGTCAAAAATGTGTTGACAAACACGGGTGCATTGATTGTGACGTGGTTCGAAACACGTTTTCGCGACGTCGTAATCCTTATAAAATAAATGATGATAGAAAAGAGGTTCACAAATTGAGACGAGCCTCACCGCACAAAAAATATATAAATGTGGAGCCCTCAATAAATAATTACCGAAATGATTAGAATTTGGAATGGCCATTTAGCAAACTTCATGGTTTTTCCCCAAAATAATACTTCGTTAGCATCTTTAGGCACGATTTAATTAAATTACTTTCTTAAATTCGGGTGCGCATTGATGCGACCCAAATCCAAATCTCGATGAAGTCGAAATGTGTCAACAACCACGGGCGCATTGATTGCAACGGGGTTCAAAACGCGTTTTCACGACATCGTAATTCTTATAAAATAAATAATGATAAAAAGCGGTTTACGAATAGAAGGCACATAAGCTAGCATGTATTAAAATCAGATAAAATCAAATACAACAGTTAAGCGACCGTGCTAGAACCACGGAACCCGAGAATGCCTAACATCTTCTCTCGGGTTAACATAATTCCCTACTCGGATTTCTGGTTCGCAGACTATAACAGAGTCATAAATTTCCTCGGTTCGGGATTCAACCGGTGACTTGGGACACCATTAATCTCCCAAGTGGCGACTCTGAATAATTAATAATTAAATCCCGTTCCGATTGTCCTTTAAATGGAAAAACTCTTTTACGCCCTTACCGGTGTAGGTGTAGAAAAGGAGGTGTGACAGCTCTGGCGACTCTGCTGGGGAACGAACCCAGAATCTCTGGTTCAGGGTTCAGAATTCGAGCTTAGAAAATTGTTGTATTTAATTGTATCTGATTTTCCTACATGTTTTGTGTCGAATGTGCTAAATGTTACCGTTTTGATATTATCTGAATTGTATATAAACTGTGTCGACACCCTTCTCTCTTCACCTCCGGGGATGTGCTTACTGGTTGAGACTCCCTATTCTGTTAGTGTCATACCCTGAAATAAGAAAGAGGCCGGACAAGTTACGAAGCCGGATGGCCTTTTGGTTCCCGGTAAGTTGCCCCCTCCTCGACTCGAGTTGTCCGCTCAGGTACACAGTCTAGAACACTGACCCAGGTTTTGAACATAGAATAACATGACTTTATGCCGGATCCCTAGTAGGAACCCTTATTAGCATCACGTTGCATTTGACTTAGGGGACTCAACACAGGGGTTGGGTCCGTCTAGGACTAGCAACCTGAAATGAAAAGATCATCCTGATGCATTCTCTTGTGTTGTGCATTTATTTGTTCCGAACCTGCATGTTGACCGGTTTCTGAATCTCGGGTGTTGGAAAATTGAAAAAAAAAAGTGAAATAAAATAGCAGTTGGGGAGTTAATTGATTATTTTAGAAATAAGAAATCAATGACCAATTACTGGCGAAACTCTTGAAAAAAAAAGGGAATTATTTATAGAAAAAGAGTCTTTGTTTTGGAAAACATAAGTTGTTTCATTATTTTGTTGAAAGAAAATGAAAAAGAAAAAAAAGAGTCTGTTTTATTAGCTTGGAAAATAGGTTGTTTTAGTTGTTGAAAAAAAAGTTTTGTTTTTAATAGTTGTTATTCGCTTATGCTAAAAACAAAGATGGAAAAGAGTCATGTTTAAAATAGTTCGGTTAATTTGCCCGAACTACGCCTGGTTTGATTCTTACAGGGCGTGAGATACGTAGGCAACCCTCATCTGGTCCAACTTTTCCTTTTGCAAAAAATAACCGGAACATATCAAAAATTTAATTTTTGTCATAAATAAACCAGGTGATGCCGTTTTGTCAAAAATAGCCAAATGTTTCCAAACGGGGCGCCGGAAGGCTAACTTTGCATAAACAGCCACTTTTGGTCGTGTGTTTTCGTTTTTTTATTTTATGAAAAAAAGAAGAAGCTAAGTAGAGCCGTCTAGTCATAAATAGCCTTAAAATCTTTTCCCAAAGCACTGAAAGGCCATGTTTGAAAGTCAAGTTCTTCGCTTGACAATAAATAGGTAATTTTGAGTCGCAAATATAGACAGCTTATTTTTTTTTGTCAAACAAGAGTTTTCTTTTGCTTAAAATGCTTTAATAAATGTGCAGGATGAGCACGATGGTGAATGAGCCCTTTTCAATAATGACCAAAATCCCTTTTGAGCTGCAATTATGGTGGAATGATTTAGGCAAAGAGGGGCAAGACGAAGTGAGAAAATATTTGAAAGACCTTCCGGATTTATTAAACATTCAGCCTCGGGGGGATATTATCAGGGCATTGGTCGCCCATTGGGATTCGGCACATAATGTATTTCATTTTTCAGACTTTGAACTCACCCCAACATTGGAAGAAATAGCGGGGTACATTGGAAGTGATCAAGCTCCATTGAGATTCAAATACTTGATTGCTCCTAGGGCCATTACCATACACCGATTCTTGGATTCCTTGAAAATACCCCGAACAGTTCATCACCTAGATTTTGCAAAGGGTTTCTGCAGTTTCCGCTTCATGTATGATAGATATGGCCATGTGGGCGGGTTCAATAATCCAGACTTTAAGCTGTGCAGCAGAAATAGGCGACAAAAATGGGAGGAACACAGACGAGAGGCATTTATGATAGCTTTTTTGGGCCTCGTAATATTCCCAAGGAAAGATGGTAATATTTGTCACACCTCCTTTCTACTACCTACACCCCGCAAAGGGCGTAAAGGAGTTTTTCCATTTAAAGGACAATCGGAACGGAATTTAATTATTAATTATTCAGAGTCGCCACTTGAGAGATTAATGGTGTCCCAAGTCACCGGTTGAATCCCGAACCGAGGAAATTTATGACTCTGTTAACAGTCCGCATACCAGAAATCCGAGTAAGGAATTCTGTTAACCTAGGAGAAGGTGTTAGGCATTCCCGAGTTCCGTGTTTCTAGCACGGTCGCTTAACTGTTGTATCTGATTTTATCTGATTTTAATACACGCTAGCTTGTGTGCCTTCTATTCGTAAACCGCTTTTATCATTATTTATTTTATAAGAATTACGATGTCGTGAAAACGCGTTTTGAACCCCGTCGCAATCAATGCGCCCGTGGTTGTTGACACATTTCGACTTCATCGAGATTTGGATTTGGGTCGCATCAATGCGCACCCGAATTTAAGAAAGTAATTTAATTAAATCGTGCCTAAGAAGCTAACGTAGTATTATTTTGGGGAAAAGCCATGAAGTTTGCTAAATGGCCATCCCAAATACTAATTATTTTGATAATTATTTATTGAGGGCCCCACATTTATTTATTTGTGTGGTGAGGCTCGTCTCAATTTGTGGACCTCTTTTCTATCATTATTTATTTTTAGGAATTACGACGTCATGAAAACATGTTTCGAACCACGTCACAATCAATGCACCCGTGATTTTCAACATATTTTGACTTTGTCGAGATTTGGATTTGGCTCGCATCAATGCGCACCCGAGTTTAAGAAGGTACTTTAAGTAAGTCGCGCTTAAAGATTCTAGCGTATTGTTATTTTGGGGAAGGCGGTGAAATTCACTAAACAACCTTTCCAAATCTAAACGGTGAGATAATTATGCTACTAAGCACTTAAGAATTCTAATTGATTAAAGCCAGTACTTTGTTGAAATCGAATTTGAACATCCGAGTAGAAATGCCGAGCAAATGGGCTCTGAACCCATAAGTCCCAGCTCCTGCCATTGCACATGCTGCAGGCACAGGCCCTTAGAGTGCTAGGCAGGTATAAAGCAGGCCCAAAATTTTGGCTTGCAGTCGTACAGCCCAGGGATCGAATCCTTGGGCACCTTTTGATTTATCTAATTCTTAAACCTTGATGCACCTAGGCCCTAATTCAATTATCACCTAGCCAAAGTCTGGGCCAACTATTAATATGACAGGCCCAAAACTGGCCCAATATGAAGCTGTTAAATATGCAATTCATACTAGACAAAACTTAAAAGCAGCCATGTGTATGGAACTCCAAATCAACTACAACTTTGCAGATTTAACTTCAGCATACTATGGAACTTAAACAAATTGAAAATGACAATTGCATAAACATGAAATACACAATTTAAACAGTCCACAACCTGGATTACATACATGAATCTAAATACCCAAATATCCACTTACTAATCGAAATGAACTAACTCATACTCGACAGTTTATCAGTCCAATTCATACAAACCAAGATTAGTACAGTACCTAAATGACATGGGTAAGCTAATTGTTTCATACATTAAATTAGACAAAAACAACATAAAAAAATTCAGAGATCAACTTCAGACAGCATGTTTACTTCAATTCCATAAACTTGAGAGTTACAGAACCAGTACCTGGAAATTGAAATGAAAATAGAGAAAAGGAGAGGAATCAGCTACTTTCAACAGCAACAGCAACAAACTCAGCAATGTTACACCACAGAAATACAGGCAGATTGCTTTGAAAACCAGATATATAAGCAGACTCCCACAGATCAGTTTAACATGTTTCAAATATACCCCTAACCCTTACAGCTGCACCTAAGCACCTCTGTAAGAGGGCTAAACCCAAAACCCAAAAATTGAAATCCAAGACTAGTGATGAAACTGTGAAGTTGTTTCAGATTTCTCCATTTTTGATGTTTTTGTTTTCTAAATAATCTTAGAATTGAAATGCTAACTGAAATTAAAAGCAGGAATGAAAGCTCAAATTGAAACTTAGGGCTGAAGGCAGAAGAAGAGAGAAGCCCCTTTTCCAAGGCATTTCATGCCCTTTTATAGGCAACCCCAAAGAGAATAGATCAGGTTCTGATTTTCCAATCAGCCCCTCCCTATTTTCAGTTTGGTCCCTCTATTCCTAACTTGATAAACAAGTAAATGCCTTAAATTTATTAAAATCTACACTTGTACCTCATTCTAGAAGGCCCTAGGGTATTCCTCTACCCATACAATACCTATATTGCCCTTCCCTATGTCTTGATATTACTATTCTCATCAGAACTACCCTTTTCCATACCCAGATTACCCCTGAAATCCTCTTAAAATTATTGAACATAACCTCATCCTTAACGCAGCTATACCCAGTACCCTAACCCAATCTAAAACTAACTGAAGTTAATTAATCAGCATTCAGAAAATAACTAATCAGACTGACCAAAACCAATTCTGTTCAATTATACCAACTCAAACAGGCTAAACGAAATTAAACTGAGCTTAAGCTACCATGATTAATATTAAGTGAACTTAAACTAATTCTTAAACCATGAACTTACGATCATTCAAACAAATATCAAACTCAGAATCAACAGTAATTGACAGAACTTAAACTAATACAATTAAATCATAAAATCAACAGAAAAATTTATGAAACAACACTGTAAATAACACTTCAAACATGCGAGTAAAAGGAAGCAATAAAACTCACAAAGGCATGAGGGACTCCGGCCAGTCAGAAACATCTGAATCCTTTCAGATTTTTGACGCGTAACATCCCTAACCATGTGTTCTTACAAGAGGACACATGGTTAAGGATACTGCGGTTCGAAATCAAAAAGATTTGGTTTTAGGGTTTGGCCAGAAATTCTTAGATCTAAGATTCGGGCCGTTTCACGGTGATTTGAAAGAAAATAGCCGTGGATTAGTGTTGAGGAAGGGCCAGGGGTTATGGGGTGTGATTTTGGACTGATTTGGATGAACTTGTCACTTGGCCGGAAAACTTCAAACCAAGATTCGACGAGTTCCGGCCTTGTTCGAGGTACACCAGTGGGTGCAATGGAAAGAGGAGAGTGAGGGGGATCTGTGGTGTTAACCTCGGAGTGAACGGCGTAGTTTGTGTTCACCGCCGGCGAGGGGTTTGATGGCGGCGCGGGCTAGGATTTGTTGAGGGGAAGGGTGTGGTAAGGAAGACGATGCAAATGGGGGTAGGGGGAAGGTTCGGACCCTTTTATATTAAAAACCTCGTTAGTTCTGGACCGTTGGATTGATGAGATCCAGCGGTCCTGATTTAGGAACCCCGAAACGACACCGTTTCGTTTAGAAGGTAGGGGCAAACCGGGTAGGGACTTGGGCTGGACTAAATTTGCAATGATTTTGAGGCATTTGGGCCTGAGAAATCCCCTTAATTTGGCCCAAATTTGGGTCTTTTATTAAGACCCTAATTTCTAATCTTATTTTCATTTTATTTTCTTTTCTTACTTTTACAATTTTTATAATTTTTATAAAGATGTAAACTAACATGAAATCCTGATTTTTCAAAACAAAGACTAATTAATTCCTAAAATTGTTCAAAAACTATTTGATGACAAATTCACAATAAAATCATTAAAATGCAAAAGTGAACTATTTTTGTGATTTTCATGCTTTGTTCTAAACAAATTATCCCTTAATTGATACTAAATATAAAAATTCAAACCTAAATGCAAATGCATACTCCTTGTGTTTTATATGAATTAACATGTACAAATAAGATGCCGATAATTGAAAAAAAATGACACCAAAATTCACAAGAATTTTAAAAATAAAGAAAAATTATTTTGTTGGAATTTTGGGAATTATTCATACATAGGGCAAAAATCACGTGCTCACAGCTTCCCCTCTTTGCTCGGAAACGCGAAAGGTTTTCGGGCAAAGACAAGTGAGCAAATATGAGCGATTTTTTCCTGTTTGAAAATTCCGTGCGAAGCATTTTGAAAAGTTTGACCGCATCCTGCTTCGGAGGTTGCCTACATATCCTGGGCTAAACAGGAATCAGGTCAGTGTAGTTCGGGAGTGTCTGGTAGCTGGGACTACCTGGAACTGTGATTGCACTGCGCTTGCTGCTGTTACTGCTGCTGTTGCTGCTTGCTGACCTCCCTTATTACATCATGTCAAAGATAAAAGAAGCTAAACTAACTATGCTCTATGAATTATAAAAAATCCTATCTAAATTCTTCAAACTTGCTCTTGTACTTCCTTGTTGCCTTGTTGTCTTGTGTTTCCTCGATAAAAATCCATATTGCCATTCCCTTAGGCGGACCCCCAACTTCCGCAACTTGAACTGTATGCATTCCTCTGTTATACAGGTGGGCTCCTGACTTCTGAAACTTGAACTGTATGTATTCCTCTGTTATACAGGCGGGCTCCTGACTTCTGAAACTTGAACTATATGTATTCCTTTGTTATACAGGCGGGCTCCTGATTTCGACTGCTAAAATATTTAACACCTCCATTTTCTAGGCGGGCTCCTGACTTTTGAACCTAAAGTTGAAACTACTCCTCCATTATCCAGGCGGGCTCCTGATTGCTAAAATTAAATTGTATGTCTCTATTCTCTAGGCGGACTCCTGATTGCTAAAATTAAATTGTATGTCTCTATTCTCCAGGCGGACTCCTGATTACCAAAATTAAATTGTATGTCTCTATTCTTCAGGCGGATTCCTGATCACTAAAATTAAATTGTATGTCTCTATTCTTCAGGCGGACTCCTGATTACTAGATGAACAAAGAGATTGAAGGGAAGCTAAAAACTTGAATTGTATCACCTTCGTTCTTCAGGTGGGCCCCTGACTGCTTAAAAATCTGAATGATATGTCTCTATTTTCCAGGCGGACTCCTGACTTTCGGGTATATGAACTACGTCCTATTATCCAGGAAGGTCTTGACAACTTGCACTTATTCTAATCATGCCATCTTTGCAATCAAATTCCATTCCCCTTATGCACTTCAAGATTATCTCGTATTTAATCAAACCGCACTTTGCGATCAAACCTGATTACTGATTGTTTTCCTTCTTGGAGAATTCCTTTTCAACGGCTAACTTTCTGCCCCTGTTTCAATCAAAGAAAATTTCATCAGTTTAAAATGGTGGTTAGTTGATGGCCTTCTTGCTGAAAAGTCCTTCCACTGGCTTGCTTTGCGTTGACTGCCTTCCACGCCCTGTCCCTGAACCGCTTGACTTTCTGACCAACTTTTAAGTTTCCCAACATCCGGCGACCTAAATGTTTTAGACCCATGCTATTATTTCATTTTCTGACCTTTTGTTTAGGCTTTTGCCTTTCCCCCGACATTCCCCAATCATTTCACCGATGAAACTTCCATTAATTCCCCGTGTTCCACTTGACATCAAGTTGTTTTTTACATGCTCTGACCACGTTGTGTTTTACAATTCTAGAAACCGGTAGTGAGCTTTGAAGTCCTTTCCGCTTGCATTGACCAAGACTAGTACTAAATATCTCAACTAGATAAAACCCTCAAAAGAAAATGAAATGCGATGATTTTTGAGTCAAGGATAAGGAGAATCCAAAACCAGATGGTTATTTCAAAAAGAGAAGGAAAAGAAACTTATCTGAGCGAGACAGCTGGTACCAATGGTTATGACATGCATTTCGAATTGATCGGCCCAATCTGTCCAAATAACCGGCTTTCAATCGCCATACTTTGTTGCCCAAAACTTCCGAACTTGTTTGGATTACCCAGATCTTAACTTTGCTTTACTACGGTACCTCGAAACATTTTCCACCCACATACCTTTTGCCATTCAAACACTTTCCAACTCACTTCGCCTCAAGGTGCCCGCGAGGGTTTTCACTAATAAGACTCTCTCATTTATTTTCTCTCAGCTCTCGTCGCCTTACGGTGCCCGTGAAGGTTTTCACCAATAAGACTCTCTAATTTTACTTTCATTTTTTCTTGCTTGAACCAGAGTGTCGCCACTGATACGAATTACCGTCACCTGCTCGACCTGGCATTTCTTAGAATTTGATCAAAAGGTTTTTCTTTGGACCGTAATGTAGGCTTTTGGATTGGGTTAGAAAGAAAGGTATAAAAGGCTCAAAACAATTCGAATGGGTTTAAATTACAACTTTCGGAATCCAATTTTCACAAAAATCACACCTTCTGCCCCAGTTTCTTGCTTGGGGATTTTTGGATTTCTATTTTGGTATGACTGAACCTCGGAGTAAGGCTGCCTAGTACCCTTTCGGGATCAAGTCAAACGTAGTTCACTATATTTATCCTTTGTTGTTGTGATTTTCTTTCTTTCCTTTTCTTTCGCTTTTCTTTCTTTTCCTTTTCTTATTTTCTTTTCTTTTTCTTCTTTTCTTTCTTTTCTTTTTCTTTTCTTCTTTTCTTTTTCTTTTCTTTCTTTTCTTTTTCTTCTTCTCTCTTTCTTTTCTTTTTGTTTTTCTCTTCTTTCTTTTCCTTTTGTTTTTCTCTTCTTTCCTTTATGTTTGGCACCTGTGTTCCCTGATAGTGCCGTTGATTCCGAAAGAGGGGTATGAAAAATAAGTAAGGCTCGAAGGGGATAACAAGGGATAAGAGTGTTTGGATAGTAGGACAAAATGCCTTCATTATTTCAATCTTTAAGATATGCCAAATACAAACAGGCACATCCAGAAAATAAAGAAATCATACATAGTATCTCTTGACCGCATCAGAATTGATGGCCATTTCTATACATTTTCCTTCCACATCTGTCAAATACAATGCTCCATTAGACAACACTCTGGTTATTACAAATGGTCCCTGCCAGTTTGGAGAAAACTTTCCATTTGCTTCAGCCCAATGAGGCAAAATCCGCCTCAGGACAAATTGCCCGACTTCGAATTTCCTTGGACGCACTTTCTTGTTGTATGCTCTTGCCTTTATTCGTTGGTACAGTTAGCCATGACACACTGATGCCAATCTCTTCTCGTCAATCAAACTCAACTGCTCAAGACGGCTTTTCACCCATTCATCATCATCGATCTCAGCCTCGGCAATGATTCGCAGGGATGGAATTTCCACTTCTGCGGGTATTACTGCCTCGGTACCATATACCAGTGAGTAAGGAGTCGCCCCCACCGAGGTACGAACGGTGGTGCAATATCCTAACAATGCAAAAGGCAATTTCTCGTGCCACTGTCTAGATCCCTCAACCATCTTTCGGAGTATTTTCTTTATATTCTTATTGGCTGTGTCAACCGCACCATTTGCCTTGGGACGGTACGGAGTAGAATGCCTATGAGTAATCTTAAACTGCTCGCATGTCTCCTTCATCAAATGACTATTAAGATTAGCCCCATTATCTGTGATGATTACCTTTGGAATCCCAAACCGACAGATGATATTTGAATGCACGAAGTCGACTACAGCTTTCTTAGTCACAGACTTGAACGTCTTAGCTTCCACCCATTTGGTAAAATAATCTATAGCTACCAAAATAAACATGTGCCCATTTGATGCTGCTGGATCAATTGGCCCAATAACATCCATGCCCCACGCAACAAAAGGCCATGGTGCGGACATCGTATGTAATTCTGATGGTGGAGAATGAATCAAATCTCCATGTACTTGGCATTGATAACACTTACGCACAAAATTGATACAATCCCGCTCCATCGTGAGCCAATAATAACCCGCTCGGAGAATCTTTTTTGCTATAACATACCCACTCATATGCGGTCCACAAACTTCGGAATGTACCTCAGTCATAATAGTTGTGGCCTGCCTTGCATCTATACATCTCAACAAACCGAGATCTGGAGTTCTTTTGTACAGCACTCCTCCACTAAGGAAAAACCCGCTTGCCAATCGCCGAATCGTTCTTTTCTGATCACCGGTGGCCTGCGTTGGATATACTCCCGCTCTAATGTACTCTTTGATATCATGGAACCACGGCTCTCCATCGATTTCCTCTTCTATCACATTACAGTAAGCATGCTGATCACGGACCTGAATCTGCAATGGATCAACATAAGCCTTATCTGGATGGTGCAACATTGACACCAAAGTCGCGTCGCCAAAGCGTCAGCAACATCATTATGAATCCTTGGAATGTGCCTGAATTCTATGGCCTGAAAACGCTGGCAAAGCTCATGCAGACACTGCCGATACGGTATAAGCTTCAAGTCCCGTGTTTCCCACTCCCCTTGAATCTGGTGTACCAGTAAGTCCGAGTCATCCATGACCAAGATTTCCCGTACACCCATATCCACAGCTAATCTCAATCCCAATTTACATGCCTCATATTCTGCCATGTTGTTTGTATAGTAGAAATGAAGTCGAGCCGTAACAGGGTAATGCTGACCTGTTTCTGAAATAAGTACTGCTCCTATTCCCACGCCTTTCATATTTGCAGCCTATCAAAGAAAAGTTTCCATCCCGACTTCTCTGCTTGTTCCAATTTATCAATGTGCATCACCTCTTCATCAGGGAAATAGGTTTTCAAAGGCTCGTAATCTTCATCGACGGGGTTCTCAGCCAAATGATCGGCTAATGCCTGTGCTTTCATGGCAGTCCGCGTCACGTATATAATGTCAAATTCTGTAAGCAAGATCTGCCACTTTGAAAGCCTCCCTGTGGGCATGGGTTTCTGAAAAATATACTTCAACGGGTCCAAGCGAGATATAAGGTAAGTAGTGTAAGATGACAAATAATGTTTCAACTTCTGTGCCACCCAAGTTAGGGCGCAACATGTCCTTTCTAGATGAGTATACTTAACCTCGTAAGATGTGAACTTCCTGCTGAGATAATAGATAGCCTGCTCCTTTCTGCCCGTAACATCGTGCTTCCCCAGTACACAGCCGAATGAACTGTCCACAACTGTCAAATATAAAATCAAAGGCCTCCCTGGTTCTGGCGGAACCAACACGGGTGGGTTTGACAAATACCCCTTTATCTTATCAAAAGCCTCTTGACATTCATCAGTCCAATTGACCGCGACATCTTTCTTCAACAACTTGAAAATTGGTTCACATGTCGCCGTGAGCTGAGCAATAAACTTGCTGATATAGTTCAATCTTCCCAACAAACTCATCACCTCGGTTTTGTTTCTTGGAGGTGGCAACTCCTGAATAGCTTTGATCTTTGACGGGTCTAATTCAATACCCCGCCGGCTGACTATAAACCCCAACAACTTCCCGGATGGCACCCCGAAAGCACACTTTGCAGGATTGAGCTTCAGATTGTACCTGCGAAGCCTTTGAAAGAACTTTCTCAAATCTCTGACATGGTCGGATTGCTGTCTAGACTTCACGATCACATCATCCACGTATACCTCGATTTCTTTATGTATCATATCATGGAAGATGGTTGTCATGGCCCTCATATAAGTTGCCCCAGCATTTTTCAAACCAAACGGCATGACCCGATAACAATATGTTCCCTACGGCGTGATGAATGCCGTCTTTTCTGCATCCTCCTTGTCCATTAGAATCTGATGATAACCCGCATAACAATCCACAAAATAACCAATATCATGTTTGGCACAATTGTCGATCAGTATATGGATGTTGGCCAATGGGAAATTATCTTTTGGGCTTGCCTTGTTAAGGTCTCGATAATCGACGCACACCCTGGTTTTGCCATCTTTCTTCGGCACAGGCACAACATTAGCTAACCAAGTGGGGTACCGTGTAACCTGAATGACCTTTGCCTCAAACTGCTTGGTAATCTCTTCTTTGATCTTCACACTTATGTCCGTTTTGAACTTTCTCAACTTCTGCTTGATAGGAAGGAGTGTCGAATCAGTGGGTAATTTATGAACCACCAGATCGGTGCTTAGACCTGGCATATCATCATATGACCATGCAAAAACATCTTTGTACTCATGCAATACTTTAATTATCTCCTCCTTGAGTTGTGGCTCCAGATGAACACTTACTTTAGTTTCCCGCACATTGTCTTGGTCCCCTAGATTAACCGCTTCTGTGTCATTTAGGTTAGGTTTGGGTTTTTCTTCAAAATGACTTAATTCTTTACTAATTTCCTCATAAGCTTCATCATCGTTACAATCCACCCCATCATCACACTCGATCTTTTGTATTACTACTTCTGAGCTAGATTGGCTTTTAAAACTGGGCCGAAGGTTCATCATACATGTCATATCATTGATATCAGCATAAAAAGAACTGTACAAAGAAATAAAAGAAAAGAAAACGGAAAGAGAATTAGGGACGAAGAAAATTACATTTCATTAAATGTAAAGACAACAAGGTTTTAACTCATCCAAACGGACGGAACATAGCAACTAGATTACAAACCCTATGTGACAAAAAGGAAAACAAAACCCACTACCACGACTCCCTCCGAACTGGAAGAGGAGTAGCTTCCCAATTGTTGATGTTAGCATATGGTCCGATGTACTGTATGTCTGCTCTGCTTGACCCTTCCCCGGCCTCAACCATGTTTACTTCAGCAAATACTTTCTCAAACACCTTATCCAAATTCCCCTCTGCCCCAATTAACGAACCTGACATCTTTGCCAATGACTGTTTCTTGATACCCGGCCTGACGAAGGACCTGTACAATCGAGGAATTGGTTTAGGCAGCACCCAAGCTTTCTTCTTCAATTTACGGGCCCTTCTGACATCTGCCGCTGTTGGTTTGAACCCTAACCCGAAGGTGTCCAGATTTTTGGGCAAAGACACAGGTTGAGTAATGCCCTAAAGTTCAACCCCCAAACCTTTCCCGGGTACGAACCCGTTATTCAGCATTTCTGACACTACCATGACGGTCGCAGCTGGCACCCTGGGACATGGCATGCTTTTACCCTCGGGCACTCTGCTCACCGGAACCGTGTCAAAGACCTGATAAACCCATGGTCCCCTATCATCTTCAGTCTCTATAAAGGGTACAATGGCATCATTCAAGGCGCATGTGGGATCTTCCCCATGTAACACAATTTCTTGTCTGTCCCACTCGAATTTGACCATTTGGTGCAGCGTGGAGGGCACGGCTTTGGCCGCATGAATCCATGGTTGACCCAGTAAAAGATTATAGGATACTGCAGCATCCAACACCTGAAATTCCATCGTGAACTCGACTGGGCCAATAGTCAATTCGAGTACAATATCCCCTGCTGTGTTTGTTCCCCCTCCGTCGAACCCTCGAACACAAATGCTATTTTTTCGGATTCTATCCTCATCGATCTTTAACTTGTTCAATGTGGATAACGTGCAAATATTAGCGCTCGACCCGTTATCGATTAGTGCCCGAGTAACCATTGATCCTTCACATTTGACTGTCAAATAGAGAGCCTTGTTGTGTTCTGTGCCTTCCATAGGCAATTCATCATCAGAAAATGCTACCCTGTTCACTTCAAAGATCTTGTTGGCAATTGTCTCTAGATGGTTCACTGAAATTTTGTCGAGCACATGAGCCTCATTCAATATCTTCATCAAAGCTCGGCAATGCTCATCCGAGTGAATCAGTAACGACAACAACGAGATTTGAGCCGGTGTTTTTCTCAGTTGTTCAACAATGGAATAATCTTGTACTTTCATCTTCTTCAGAAACTCTTCTACCTCTTCTTCCATCACAGCTTTTTTGACTGGCACTGGATTGTCTTTAGCGCCCTTAGCCTTTCTTAACTCTTCGGGAGAGAAACAACGTCCCAACCGGGTTAGTCCTTGTGCTTAACAACTCTCTTCCTCAATTTCCTTTCCTTTGTATGTCACCACTACCTTATCATATCTCCACGGTACGGCTTTGCTGTCAACCATGGGTAACTGGACTACCGGTTTTATGACAACCGGTTCTACATAAGCTCCTTTCACCACCACCACGGGTGCAGATGATGACCCCGGTACCATTAACTTGACTGGCTCGGGTTTTTTTGCAACCGCAAATGGTCCCTTTCCCATTACCACCACTGGCTTGTCTTTTATTACTTTTAACTGAACCGCTAGCCTTGCACTCACTGTCTCTTCTTTGGCTTCCGTAGAACGAATCACCATAACCACCTGCGACGGTTTCTTAAGCTCTGCCCCCTTATGTATCAGTTCGATCATGTTGGCCTCGTAATGCGCTGGTAACGGATTTTGATTGATGTTCGGGGCTTCTAGAGCCTGTACTTCAATACGGCGATTATCAATGAGCTCTTGTATCGTGTTTTTCAACTTCCAGCATTTTTCAATATCATGCCCCGGCATCCCTGAGCAATACTCACAGCTAACAGAGTGGTCCAGGTTTCTGGGAAGAGGGTTTGGTGCTTTGGATTGAACTGGGGTTAGCATTCCCAACTGTTTCAATCTGTGGAAGAGAGCAGTGTAAGATTCTCCCAGCGGAGTAAATGTTTTTCTGTTTGGGGCCTTCTCACTTCTAAAAGCTTGGTTCGGGCGGAAGTTGGTTCCTGGTTTGTTAGCCCTGGGAGGTGGATAGGTGTTTTGTGGGTGTGGGTGTGTATTTTGGGGACTTGGTGTACGCCATTGCGAGTGCACTGGGGGTTGAGTGTAGGTCTGGGCGTGGTGGATAGAAAAGTGTGGTTCTGGTGGTGGATAATAGTGTTGCGGTGGGACATATGGGGTATATTGGTAGTTTGGGTGGTGGGGTCTGGGTTGGTTGTAGTAGAGTGGAGGGTTATTGGGCCTGGACCAAGCACTAGCTTCAACTGCAGCAACTTCTTCTTTCTTCTTCTTCCCAAGCACACCACCAGTACCGCTTTGGATGGCCTGGGTGGTTGCTTTCAACGCCGAGTAGCTCAATATATTGTTAGATTTCAATCCTTCTTCAATCATGGCTCCCATCTTTACCACTTCATTAAATGACTTTCCGACAGATGTTACTAGATGACCAAAATAGGTAGGTTCCAATGTTTGCAAGAATTAATCTACCATCTCACTCTCCCTCATGGGAGGATCAACCCTTGCAGCTTGTTCCCTCCATCGGAAACCAAACTCTCTAAAACTTTCCCCAGGTTTCTTCTCCAGTTTCAACAATGACAGACGATCGGGGACTATCTCGAGGTTATATTGAAAATGGCCAATGAATGCTTGTGCCAAATCATCCCATGTATACCATCGGCCGGGGTCTTGCCTCGTGTACCATTCTAGCGCTGACCCGATCAGGCTTTGACCGAAATATGCTATCAACAATTCATCCTTTCCCCCAGCACCTCTCATTTTGCTACAGAAACCACGCAAATGGGCTACTGGGTCACCTTGCCCCTCATATAAGTCAAACTTCGGCATTTTAAACCCCACAGGCAACTGGACATCAGGAAAATGGCACAAATCTTTGTATGCGATGCTAACTTGGTTACTTAAACCATGCATATTCCTGAAGGATTGCTCCAGGCTTTTGACTTTACGAATCACTTCCTCTTGTTCTGCATTCTTAACCGGTTTCTTAACTTCTCCCGGGATTTCAAAATGAGGAGAATAGGTATATGGCTCAGGTGCTTTGAAAGTGGGTTCGGGAGGGTAATATTGGGTGTCGTGAGCTTGGAATAGCGGCTCACTGGATGATCTATGTAGTGGAGCTGGGGGAGGTGCCACAAAGACGGGAACCATGGGTGGTGGAGGGTTCTGTTTAGAGGGTGGAGCTGGGGAAGCGTATGACGTGGTACCATAACCCTGGGCCTGATAAGGGAAAGCTGAAGACATGTGGGGAGTGGTAGGCTCCTGAGCTTGAGCCAGGGGTGGGATGTAAGATGGGTTAGCAGGATATAGTGGTGCCGGATGTCCCTACGACCATGCCCGATGCATTTCAGCCATTTGTGCTTTTAATTTCCTCATCTTTTCTTTCATATCACTTACATCGGTTACCTCAGCCTCATTCGAAGGGTCTACGATGCTGATTTCCGAATCCTGCCCTGTCATTTTTACTTGATCTTTCGACTGGGTGTTGTACGGGTGAGTTGCCAGAATTGCCAATCAACTAACCACCTGCCTGGACTCACATATTTAGACAACCACTTTGTTAGCGATTAGGTCTTATCAGATTTTTAATAATCGCACGTTGGCATGAATGCACTTATACAGTTATTCATTTCTATTATGCGTTTGCTCGATTGCATGCGCCATCCCGGCATTTCGTTCCTTGTTTCTTTTTACCATTCTTTCACCTTATCCCTCTCTGTTCTTTTCTTTCTCTCTCTGTTTTTCCGCTCTTTTCTTTCTTTCTCTCTTTCTCGGTTTTCCTTCTAGTTTCCTTTTCTTCCTCCTATTTTTCTTACGATTATGGTCGAATCCTTATGGAGATTTCCTACGTATCATGACCCCGCACGAATCAGACCAAGCGTAGTTCGTGAAGATAAATGCAAAAATAAGGGTTGGAATAAAATGCTCAACTTTCATTAATAAAACAAACTCTTACAAACTCGACATCTTTTGTTTTGGAAAGAAACTAACATACGCAACCTAAAAGCAAACCAAAACTCTAAGCCTGCAAACATACTGAATCCAGAAAGATAACGGACGTACAAAAGACTGACTCGAAATGGTAGAAACTTACAGACACGGACTATGCATATTCTAGTGCTTCAAACTTAGGTGTCCGCGGGGCATCGTTCGGCCTCGCCGCGGGTCTAGGATCTAAATCCCTTTCAAGCTGCTCTAACTCATTCATGGTTCGCTTCACATAGATCATCACTGCTGAGATAAAAGTAGTACGGGTCATGTCTTCACAAACCCGGCATCTCCTGACAATAGCATGAGCAATGGCTCTAATCCTGTCTTTTGTTTGCTTCTTTTCTATGAGCAAGCGTCTTATCTGATCGCTGCACGTCTTTAAAGCTCGGGAGTCTTGCAAGTGCTGGTCTTGCAGCTGTTGCACTTCTGCCTCCATTTGGGCTAACAAGTTGTAACAATGTCCGCTCTCAGTTTCGAAGTCTCTAGCCTGCCTAACCGCTCTACCTTCAAGGGCAACTACTTTTCTCTTTAAATTGGCAACAATTTTCTCATGGTCCCTTTTCAACTGATTCAAGTATTGGCGACGCTCTTTGGTTCTTGTCTCCCACTATGCTTTAAGTTCTGCCTTGACATTTTCAGATTTTTCTAACTCATCCCGCCATTCTCTGACTTTGCTTTCCAATCTTTTTACCAATTGTTCATCGGATCGGCTCCTCGGTTGCTTATCGATGGTTATCTTCAACTGTCGGATTTGGGCCCTAAGTGCTTCATTTTCTCGGGCTAGTCTATTCTTTTCTCCTTGATCCGCGGCAACCTGTACGCTGTTTTCAAATTTTAAACTTTCAACTTGCTGCTTTAGTTTACCAAACTCAACTCGATAGCTTTCTTCCTTTGCTAACCAGTCCCACTGCTCTTGGGATGACTTGGCGAAATCTTCGAGGTGAGGTCTTTTAGCCGGTCTCCCACATGCCACATCGCCTTTGAACCACTCGTGATACCCTGGGGCAACTCCCCCTTTGACTCTATCTGGCACGCAAGTGTTTGCCATCAAATGTTGACACTCGCTCCAAATTTGGCGAACTTCTTCCTCGGGGAATCGACCGTCAGGACTGATTTCGACCACTTGGGTACTCAAATCTTCGTCTCTCGGTACTACTTGATATCTTCCGAGTTGCCTCAGAACCCAATATGGCGCATAGGGCTGGATGCTTTTGAGTCCCATCAATAGAAAATGCGGGCGGGCTGCTGGCATATATACGACTTCTTCGACAGGCAACCATCCAAGCACCCACTATATCTGGCTGGCATTGAGGTTCCGAAATAATAATGCCCAGGCCGCGACTCCTTCAGGTAGACTAACCCCTTTGATTCTTGTGTAAAATTCACCTATACAAGTCTTCTCAACCGAACCATAACTCCATAACTGAGAGCGAGGGCACAAATGCTCAGTCATCCACATTTGTAACAACAAGTTACATCCCTCAAAATATTTGCCCCCAGCTTTGCACGCAGTGAGAGCTCTGAAGATATCAGCCACAATCATATGTGCTAAAGTGCTTTTCCCCATGGTTTGCAAAGTACTGACGATGCCCGCTACTTTCAAATCAATATTACCATCTTTCCTTGGGAATATTACGAGGCCCAAAAAAGCTATCATAAATGACACTCGTTTGTGTTCCTCCCATTTTTGTCGGCTATTTCTGCTGCAAAGCTTAAAGTCTGGATTATTGAACCCGCCCACATGGCCATATCTATCATACATGATGCTGAAACTACAGAAGCCCTTTGCAAAATCTGGATGGTGAACTGTTCGGGGTATTTTCAAGGAATCCAAGAATCGGTGTATGGTAATGGCCCTAGGAGCAATCAAGTATTTGAATCTCAATGGAGCTTGATCACTTCCAATGTACCCCGCTATTTCTTCCAATGTTGGGGTGAGTTCAAAGTCTGAAAAATGAAATACATTATGTGCCGAATCCCAATGGGCGACCAATGACCTGATAATATCCCCCCGAGGCTGAATGTTTAATAAATCCGGAAGGTCTTTCAAATATTTTCTCACTTCATCTTGCCCCTCTTTGCCTAAGTCATTCCACCATAATTGCAGCTCAAAAAGGATTTTGGTCATTATTGCAAAGGGCTCATTCACCATTGTGCTCATCCTGCACATTTATTACAGCGTTTTAAGCAAAAGAAAATTTTTGTTTGACACAAAAATAAACTGCCTATATTTGCGACTTGAAATTACCTATTTATTGTCAAGCGAGGAACTTGACTTTCAAACATGGTCTTTCAATGCTCTGGGAAAAGATTTTAAGGCTATTTATGACAAGACGACTCTACTTAGTTTATCTTTTTTTTTCATTTCGAGATAAAATATAAAAAAAAACAAAAACACGGGACCAAAGGTGGCTATTTACGCAAAATCAGCCTTCCGGCGTCCCGTTTGGGAACATTTTGCTAATTTCGACAAAAACGGCATTATCTGGTTTATTCATGACAAAATTAAAATTTTGATATGTTCTGGTTATTTTTTTAAAAGGGAAAGTTGGACCCGATGAGGGTTGCCTACGTATCTCACGCCCTGTGAGAATCAAACCATGCGTAGTTCGGGCAAATTAACCGAACTATTTTAAAACATGACTCTTTTCCATTTTTATTTTTGGTATTTCATAAGCGAATAAAAAATATTTTTAGAAAATAAAACAACCTATTTTTTCGAGCTAAAAATAACAGACTCTTTTCTTTTTTCATTTTCCATAGGCAAGAAAACAACCTATTTTCCAAACTAAAAATAAAAGACTCTTTTTTTCTATTTTTCTTTGCTCTTTTTTTTTAGTAAAATAAAACATTTCCTTTTTTTTCTCAAAATTTCGGCAGAGTTTTGCTAGTAATTGATTTTTATTTCTAAAATAATCAATTAACTCCCTAACTGATATTTCTTTTTTTTTTCTCTTTTCTCTTTTTTCCTCAATTTTCCAACATTCCCGAGATTCAAAAACCGGTCAACATGCAGGATCCAAACGAATATATGTACAGAGCAAGTAGGATGCATCAGAATGGTCTTTTCTTTTCAGGTTGCTAGTCCTAGACGGACCCAACCCCTGTGTTGAGTCCCCTAAGTCAAATGCAACGTGATGCAAATAAGCGTTCCTACTAGGGATCCGGCATGAAGTCACGTTATTCTATGTTCAAAACCTGGGTCAGTGTTCTAGACTGTGTACCCGAGCGGACAACTCGAGTCGAGGAGGGGGCAACTTACCGGGAACCAAAAGGCCATCCGGCTTCGTAACTTGTCCGGCCTCTTTCTTATTTCAAGGTATGACACTAACAGAATAGGGAGTCTCAACCAGTAAGCACATCCCCGGAGGTGAAGAGAGAAGGGTGTCGGCACAGTTTATATACAGTTCAGATAATATCAAAGCGGTAACATTTAGCACATTCAGCACAAAACATGTAGGAAAATCAGATACAATTAAATACAGCAATTTTTCTAATCTCGAATTCTGAACCTTGAACCAGAGATTCTGGGTTCAGTCCCCAGCAGAGTCACCAGAGCTGTCACACCTCCTTTCTACTACCTACACCCCGCAAAGGGCGTAAAGGAGTTTTTCCATTTAAAGGAAAATCGGAACGGGATTTAATTATTAATTATTCAGAGTCGCCACTTGAGAGATTAATGGTGTCCCAAGTCACCGGTTGAATCCCGAACCGAGGAAATTTATGACTTTGTTAACAGTCCGCATACAAGAAATCCGAGTAAGGAATTCTGTTAACCCGGGAGAAGGTGTTAGGCATTCCCGGGTTCCGTGGTTCTAGCACGGTCGCTTAACTGTTGTATCTGATTTTATCTGATTTTAATACATGCTAGCTTATGTGCCTTCTATTCGTAAACCGCTTTTATCATTATTTATTTTATAAGAATTACGATGTCGTGAAAACGCGTTTTGAACCCCGTCACAATCAATGCGCCCGTGGTTGTTGACACATTTCGACTTCATCGAGATTTTGGATTTGGGTCGCATCAATGCGTATCCGAATTTAAGAAAGTAATTTAATTAAATCGTGCCTAAGAAGCTAACGTAGTATTATTTTGGGGAAAAGCCATGAAGTTTGCTAAGTGGCCATCCCAAATACTAATTATTTTGATAATTATTTATTGAGGGCCCCACATTTATTTATTTATGTGGTGAGGCTCGTCTCAATTTGTGGACCTCTTTTCTATCATTATTTATTTTTAGGAATTACGACGTCATGAAAACATGTTTCGAACCACGTCACAATCAATGCACCCGTGATTGTCAACACATTTTGACTTTGTCGAGATTTGGATTTGGGTCGCATCAATGCGCACCCGAGTTTAAGAAGGTACTTTAAGTAAGTCTCGCTTAAAGATTCTAGCGTATTGTTATTTTGGGGAAGGCGGTGAAATTCACTAAACAACCTTTCCAAATCTAAACGGTGAGATAATTATGCTACTAAGCACTTAAGGATTCTAATTGATTAAAGCCAGTACTTTGTTGAATTCGAATTTGAACATCCGGGTAGAAATGCCGAGCAAATGGGCTCTGAACCCATAAGGCCCAGCTCCTGCCATTGCACATGCTGCAGGCACAGGCCCTTAGAGCGCTAGGCATTAGGTATAAAGCAGGCCCAAAATTTTGGCTTGCAGTCGTACAGCCCAGGGATCTAATCCTTGGGCACCTTTTGATTTATCTAATTCTTAAACCTTGATGCACCTAGGCCCTAATTCAATTATCACCTAGCCAAAGTCTGGGCCAACTATTAATATGCCAGGCCCAAAACTGGCCCAATATGAAGCTGTTAAATATGCAATTCATACTAGACAAAACTTAAAAGCGGCCATGTGTATGGAACTCCAAATCAACTACAACTTTGCAGATTTAACTTCAGCATACTATGGAACTTAAACAAATTGAAAATGACAATTGCATAAACATGAAATGCACAATTTAAACAGTCCACAACCTGGATTACATACATGAATCTAAATACCCAAATATCCACTTACTAATCGAAATGAACTAACTCATACTCGACAGTTTATCAGTCCAATTCATACAAACCAAGATTAGTACAGTACCTAAATGACATGGGTAAGCTAATTGTTTCATACATTAAATTAGACAAAAACAACATAAAAAAATTCAGAGATCAACTTCAGACAACATGTTTACTTCAATTCCATAAACTTGAGAGTTACAGAACCAGTACCTGGAAATTGAAATGAAAATAGAGTAAAGGAGAGGAATCAGCTACTTTCAACAGCAACAGCAACAAACTCAGCAATGTTACAGCACAGAAATACAGGCAGATTGCTTTGAAAACCAGATATATAAGCAGACTCCCACAGATTAGTTTAACATGCTTCAAATATACCCCTGACCCTTACAGCTGCACCTAAGCACCTCTGTAAGAGGGCTAAACCCAAAACCCAAAATTGAAATCCAAGACTAGTGATGAAACTGTGAAGTTGTTTCGGATTTCTCCATTTTTGATGTTTTTGTTTTCTGAATAATCTTAGAATTGAAATGCTAACTGAAATTAAAAGCAGGAATGAAAGCTCAAATTGAAACTTAGGGCTGAAGGCAGAAGAAGAGAGAAGCCCCTTTTCCAAGGCATTTCATGCCCTTTTATAGGCAACCCCAAAGAGAATAGATCAGGTTCTGATTTTCCAATCAGCCCCTCCCTATTTTCAGTTTGGTCCCTCTATTCCTAACTTGATAAACAAGTAAATGCCTTACATTTATTAAAATCTACACTTGTACCCCATTCTAGAAGGCCCTAGGGTATTTCTCTACCCATACAATACCTATACTGCCCTTCCCTATGTCTTGATATTACTATTCTCATCAGAACTACCCTTTTCCATACCTAGATTGCCCCTGAAAGCCTCTTAAAATCACTGAACCTAACCTCATCCTTAACAGTTATACCCAGTACCCTAACCCAATCTAAAACTAACTGAAGTTAATTAATCAGCATTCAGAAAATAACTAATCAGACTGACCAAAACCAATTCTGTTCAATTATACCAAATCAAACAGGCTAAACGAAATTAAACTGAGCTTAAGCTACCATGATTAATATTAAGTGAACTTAAACTAATTCTTAAACCATGAACTTACGATCATTCAAACAAATATCAAACTCAGAATCAACAGTAATTGACAGAACTTAAACTAATACAATTAAATCATAAAATCAACAGAAAAATTTATGAAACAACACTGTAAATAACACTTCAAACATGCGAGTAAAAGGAAGCAATAAAACTCACAAAGGCATGAGGGACTCCGGCCAGTCAGAAACATCTGAATCCTTTCAGATTTTTGACGCGTAACATCCCTAACCATGTGTTCTTACAAGAGGACACATGGTTAAGGATACTACGGTTCGAAATCAAAAGGATTTGGTTTTAGGGTTTGGCCAGAAATTCTTAGATCTAGGATTCGGGCCGTTTCACGGTGATTTGAAAGAAAATAGCCGTGGATTAGTGTTGAGGAAGGGCCAGGGGTTGTGGGGTGTGATTTTGGACTGATTTGGATGAACTTGTCACTTGGCCGGAAAACTTCAAACCAAGATTCGACGAGTTCCGGCCTTGTTCGAGGTACACCAGTGGGTGCAATGGAAAGAGGAGAGTGAGGGGGATCTGTGGTGTTAACCTCGGAGTGAACGGCGTAGTTTGTGTTCACCGCCGGTGAGGGGTTTGATGGCGGCGCGGGCTAGGGTTTGTTGAGGGGAAGGGTGGGGTAAGGAAGACGATGCAAATGGGGGTAGGGGGGAAGGTTCGGACCCTTTTATATTAAGAACCTCGTTAGTTTCGGACCGTTGGATTGATGAGATCCAGCGGTCCTGATTCAGGAACCCCGAAACGACACTGTTTCGTTTAGAAGGTAGGGGCAGACCGGGTAAGGACTTGGGCTGGACTAAATTTGCAATGATTTTGAGGCATTTGGGCCTGAGAAATCCCCTTAATTTGGCCCAAATTTGGGTCTTTTATTAAGACCCTAATTTCTAATCTTATTTTCTTTTTATTTTATTTTCTTACTTTTACAATTTTTATAATTTTTATTTTATAATTTTTATAAAGATGTATACTAACATGAAATCCTGATTTTTCAAAACAAAGACTAATTAATTCCTAAAATTGTTCAAAAACTATTTCATAACAAATTCACAACAAAATCATTAAAATGCAAAAGTGAACTATTTTTGTGATTTTCATGCTTTGTTCTAAAGAAATTATCCCTTAATTGATACTAAATATAAAAATTCAAACCTAAATGCAAATGCATACTCCTTGTGTTTTATATGAATTAACATGCACAAATAAGATGCCGATAATTGAAACAAAATGACACCAAAGTTCACAAGAATTGTAAAAATAAAGAAAAAATATTTTGTTGGAATTTTGGGAATTATTCATACATAGGGCAAAAATCACGTGCTCACAATATTGATTTGAAAGTAGCGGGAGTCGTCAGTACCTTGCAAACCATGGGGAAAAGCACTTTAGCACCTATGATTGTGGCTGATATCTTCAGAGCTCTCACTGCATGCAAAGCTGGGGGCAAATTTTTTGAGGGATGTAACTTGTTGTTACAAATATGGATGGCTGAGCATTTGTGCTCTCGCTCTCAGTTATTGAGTTATGGTTCGGTTGAGAAAACCTGTATAGGTGAATTTTACACAAGAATCAAAGGGGCTAGTCTACTTGAAGAAGTCGCGGCCTGGGCATTACTATTTCGGAACCTCAATGCCAGCCAGATACAATGGGTGCTTGGATGGTTGCCTGTCGAAGAGGTCGTATATATGCCAGCAGCCCGCCCGCATTTTCTATTGATGGGACTCAAAAGCATCCAGCCCTATGCGCCATATCGGATTCTGAGGCAACTCGGTAGATATCAAGTAGTACCGAGAGATGAAGATTTGAGTACCCAAGTGGTCGAAATCAGTGCTGACGGTCGATTCCCCGAGGAAGAAGTTCGCCAAATTTGGAGCGAGTGTCAATATTTGATGGCAAACACTTGCGTGTCAGATAGGGTCAAAGGGGAAGTTGCCCCAGCGTATCACGAGTGGTTCAAAGGTGACGTGGCATGTGGGAGACCGGCGAAAATACCTCATCTCGAAGATTTCTCCAAGTCATCCCAAGAGCAGTAGGACTGGTTAGCAAAGGAAGAAAGCTATCGAGTTGAGATTGGTAAACTAAAGCAGCAAGTTGAGAGTCTGAAATTCGAGAACAGTGTACAGGTTGCCGCGGATCAAGGGGAAAAGAATAAACTGGCTCGAGAAAATGAAGCACTTAGGACCCAAATCCGACAGTTGAAGATAACCATCGATAAGCAACCGAGGAGCCGATCTGATGAACAATTGGTAAAAAGATTGGAAAACGAAGTCAGGGAATGGCGGGATGAGTTAGAAAAATCTGAGAATGTCATGGCAGAACTTAAAGCACAGTGGGCTACAAGAACAGAGGAGCGTCGCCAATACTTGAATCAGTTGAAAAGGGACCATGAGAAAATTGTTGCCAATTTAAAGAGAAAAGTGGTTGCCCTTGAGGGTAAAGCGGTTAGGCAGGCTAGAGATTTTGAAATTGAAAGTGGACATTGTTACAACTTGTTGGCCCAAATGGAGGTAGAAGTGCAGCAGCTGCAAGACCAACACCTGCAAGACTCTCGAGCTTTAAAGACGTGCAGCGATCAGATAAGACGCTTGCTCATAGAAAAGAAGCAAACAAAAGACAGGATTAGAGCCATTGCTCATGCTATTATCAGGAGATGTCGGGTTTGTAAAGACATGACCCGTACTACTTTTGTCTCAGTAGTGATGATCTATGTTAAGCGAACCATGAATGAATTAGAGCAGCTTGAAAGGGATTTGGATCCTAGACCCGAGGCGAGGCCGAACGACGCCCCGCGGACACCTAAGTTTGAAGCACTAGAATATGCATAGTCCGTGTCTGTAATTTTCTACCATTTCGAGTCAGCCTTTTGTATGTCCGTTATCTTTCTGGATTGAGTATGTTTGCAGGCTTAGAGTCTTTGGTTTGCTTTTAGGTTGCGTCTATTAGTTTCTTTCCAAAACGAAGGATGTCGAGTTTGTAAGAATTTGTTTTATTAATGAAAGTTGAGAATTTTATTTCCACCCTTATTTTTGCATTTATCTTCATGAACTACGCTTGGTCTGATTCGTGTGGGGTCACGATACGTAGGCAATCTCCATAGGATTCGACCATAATCGTAAGAAAAATAGAAAGAAGAAAAGGAAAATAGAAGGAAAACCGAGAAATAGAGAAAGAAAGAAAAGAGCGGAAAAACAGAAAGAGAAAGAAGAATCACAAGAGAGGGATAAGGTGAAGAAATGCGAAAGAAGGGTAAAAAGAAATAAGGAACGAAATGTCGGGATGACGCATGCAATCGAGCAAACGCATAATAGAAATGAATAACTTTATAAGTGCATTCATGCCAACATGCGGTTGTTAAATCTGTTAAGACCTAATCGCTAACAAAGTGGTTGTCTAAATGTGTGAGTCCAGGCAGGTGGTTAGTTGATTGGCAATTCTGGCAACTCACCCGTACAACACCCGGTCGAAAGATCAAGTAAAAATGACAGGGCAGGATTCGGAAATCAGCATCGTAGACCCTTCGAATGAGGTTGAGGTAACAGATGTGGGTGCTATGAAAGAGGAGATGAGGAAATTAAAAGCACAGATGGCTGAAATGCATCGGGCATGGTCTCAGGGACATCCGGCGCCACTATATCCTGCTAACCCATCTTACATCCCACCCCTGGCTCAAGCTCAGGAGCCTACCACTCCCCACGCATCTTCAGCTTTCCCCTATCAGACCCAGGGTTATGGTACCACTTCATACGCTCCCCCAGCTCCACCCTCTAAACAGAACCCTCCACCACCCATGGTTCCCGTCTTTGTGGCACCTCCCCCAGCTCCACTACATAGATCATCCAGTGAGCCGCTATTCCAAGCTCACGACACACAATATTACCATCCCGAACCCACTTTCAAAGCGCCTGAGCCATATACCTATTCTCCCCATTTTGAAATCTCGGGAGAAGTTGAGAAACCAGTTAAGAATACAGAATAAGAGGAAGTGATTCGTAAAGTCAAAAACCTGGAGCAATCCTTCAGGAACATGCATGGTTTAGGTAACCAAGTTAGCGTCGCATACAAAGATTTGTTCCCTTTTCCTGATGTCCAGTTGCCTGCGGGGTTTAAAATGCCGAAGTTTGACTTATATGAGGGGCACGGTGACCCAGTAGCACATCTGCGTGGTTTCTGTAGCAAAATGAGAGGTGCTGGGGGAAAGGATGAATTGTTGATAGCATATTTCGGTCAAAGCCTGAGCGGGTCAGCGCTAGAATGGTACACGAGGCAAGACCTCGGCCGATGGTATACATGGGATGATTTGGCACAGGCATTCATTGGCCATTTTCAATATAACCTCGAGATAGTCCCCGATCGTCTGTCATTGTTGAAACTGGAAAAGAAACCTGGGGAAAGTTTTAGAGAGTTTGGTTTCCGCTGGAGGGAACAAGCTGCAAGGGTTGATCCTCCCATGAGGGAGAGTGAGATAGTAGATTACTTCTTGCAAACATTGGAACCTACCTATTTTGGTCATCTAGTGAGATCTGTCGGAAAGTCGTTTAATGAAGTGGTAAAGATAGGAGCCATAATTGAATAAGGATTGAAATCTAACAAAATCTTGAGTTACTCGGCGTTGAAAGCAACCACCCAGGCCATCCAAAGCGGTACTGGTGGTGTGCTTGGAAAGAAGAAGAAAGAAGAAGTGGCTACAATTGAAGCTAGTGCTTGGTCCAGGCCCAATAACCCTCCACTCTATTACAACCAACCCAGACCCCACCACCCAAGCTACCAATATACCCCATATGGACCACCACAACACTACTATTCACCACCGGAACCACGCTTTTCTATTCACCATGCCCAGACCTACACTCAGCCCCCGGTGCACTCGCAATGGCGTGCACCGAATCCTCAAAAAACACATCCATCCCCACAAAACACCTATCCACCTCCCAGGGCAAACAGACCAGCAACCAACTTCCGCCCAAACCAAGCCTTTAGAAGTGAGAAGGCCCCAAACAGAAAAACATTTACTCCGCTGGGAGAATCTTACACTGCTCTCTTCCATAGATTGAAACAGTTGGGAATGCTGACCCCAGTTGAATCCAAAGCACCAAACCCTCTTCCCAGAAACCTGGACCACTCTGTTAGCTGCGAGTATTGCTCAGGGATGCCGGGGCATGATACTGAAAGATGTTGGAAGTTGAAAAACGCGATACAAGAGCTCATTGATAATCACCGTATTGAAGTACTGGCTCCAGAAGCCCCGAACATCAATCAAAATCCTTTACCAGCGCATTATGAGGCCAACATGATCGAACTGATACACAAAGGGGCAGAGCCTAAAAAACCTTCGCAAGTGGTTATGGTGATTCGTTCTACGGAAGCCAAAGAAAAGACAGTGAGTGCAAGGCCAGTGGTTCAGTTAAAATCAATAAAAAACAAGCCAGTATTGGTAATGGGAAAGGGACCATTTGTGGCTGCAAAAAATCCAGAGCCAGTCAAGTTAATGGTACCAGGGTCATCATCTGCACCCGTGGTGGTTGTGAGAGGAGCTTATGTGGAGCCGGTTGTCATAAAACCGGTAGTCCAGTTGCCCGTGGTTGATAGCAAAGTCGTACCGTGGAGATATGACAAGGTAATGGTGACATAAAAAGGAAAGGAAGTTGAAGAAGAAAGTTGTGAAGCACAAGGACTAACCCGGTCGGGACGTTGTTTCGCTCCCGAAGAGTTGAGAAAGGCTAAGTGCACTAAAGACAATCCAGTGCCAGTCAAAAGGTTGTGACGGAAGAAGAAGCAGAAGAGTTTCTGAAAAAGATGAAAGTACAAGATTATTCCATTGTTGAACAACTGAGAAAAACACCGGCCCAAATTTCGTTGTTATCATTATTGATTCACTCTGACGAACATTGCCAAGCTTTGATGAAGATATTGAATGAGGCTCATGTGCCCGACAAAATTTCGGTGAACCATCTGGATACAATTGCCAACAAGATCTTTGAAGTGAATAGGGTAGCATTTTCTGATGATGAATTGCCTGTGGAAGGCACAGAACACAACAAGGCTCTCTATTTGACGGTCAAATGTGAAGGTTCAATGGTTACCCGGGCACTGATCGATAATGGGTCAAGCGCCAATATTTGCACGTTGTCCACATTGAACAAGTTAAAGATCGATGAGGATAGAGTTCGAAAAAATAGCATTTGTGTTCGAGGGTTTGACGGAGGGGGAACAAACACAGTATGGGATATCGTACTCGAATTAACTATCGGCCCAGTCGAGTTCACTATGGAATTTCAGGTGTTGGATGCTGCAGTATCCTACAATCTTTTGTTGGGCCGACCATGGATTCACGCGGCCAAAGCCGTGCCTTCCACGCTGCACCAAATGGTTAAATTCGAGTGGGACAGACAAGAAATTGTGCTACATGGGGAAGATCCCACATGCGCCATGAATGATACCATTGTGCCCTTTATAGAAACTGAAGATGATAAGGGACCATGGGTTTATCAAGTCTTCGACACGATCCCGGTGAGTAGAGTGCCCGAAGGGAAAAGCATGCCATGTCCTAGGGTGGCAGCTGCGACCGTCATGGTAGTATCAGAAATGCTGAATAACGGGTTCGTGCCAGGGAAGGGTCTGGGGCTGAACTTCAGGGCATTATTCAACCTGTGTCCCTTCCCAAAAATCTGGACACCTTCGGATTAGGTTTCAAACCAACAGCGGTAGATGTTAGAAGAGCCCGTAAATTGAAAAAGAAAGCTTGGTTTCTTCCTAAACCTATTCCACGTTTGTCCAGGTCCTTCGTCAGGCCGGGTAGTAAGAAACAGTCATTGGCAAAGATGTCAGGTTCGTTGATTGGGGCAGAGGGGAATTTGGATAAGGTGTTCGAGAGAGTATTTGCTGAAGTAAACATGGTTGAGGCCGGGGAAGGGTCAAGCGGAGCAGACATACAGTACATCGGACCACATGCTAACATCAACAATTGGGGAGCTACTCCTCTTCCAATTCGGAGGGAGTCGTGGTAGTGGGCTTTGTTTTCCTTTTGTCACCTGGATTATTCCAGATTTTTGTAATCCAGTTGCTATGTTTCGTCCGTTTGGATGAGTTAAAACCTTGTTATCTTTACCTTTAATGAAATGCAAATTTTTTCGTCCCTAATTCTCTTTCCATTTTCTTTTCTTTTTGTACAGTTCTTTTTATGCTGATATCAATGATATGACATGCGTGAGGAATCTTCGGCCCAGTTTTAAAAGCCAATTTAGCTCGGAAGTAATAATACAAGAAATCGAGTGTGATGATGGGGTGGATTGTAACAATGATGAAGCTTATGAGGAAATTAGTAAAGAATTAAGTCATTTTGAAGAAAAACCCAAACCTAACCTAAATGACACAGAAGCAGTTAATCTAGGGGACCAAGACAATGTGCGGGAAACTAAAGTAAGTGTTCATCTGGAGCCACAACTCAAGGAGGAGATAATTAAAGTATTGCATGAGTACAAAGATGTCTTTGCATGGTCATATGATGATATGCCAGGTTTGAGCACCGATTTGGTGGTTCACAAATTACCCACTGATCTGGCACTTCCCCCTGTCAAGCAGAGGTTGAGAAAGTTCAAAACGGACATAAGTGTGAAGATCAAAGAAGAGATTACCAAGCAGTTTGAGGCAAAGGTCATTCAGGTTACATGGTACCCCACTTGGTTAGCTAATGTCGTGCCTGTGCCGAAGAAAGATGGCAAGACCAGGGTGTGCGTCGATTATCGAGACCTTAACAAGGCAAGTCCAAAAGATAATTTCCCATTGCCCAACATCCATATACTGATCGACAATTGTGCCAAACATGATATTGGCTCTTTTGTGGATTGTTATGCGGGTTATCATCAGATTCTAATGGACAAGGAAGATGCAGAAAAGACGGCATTTATCACGCCGTGGGGAACATATTGTTATCGGGTCATGCCGTTTGGTTTGAAAAATGCTAGGGCAACTTATATGAGGGCCATGACAACCATCTTCCATGATATGATACATAAGGAAATCGAGGTATACGTGGATGATATGATCGTGAAGTCTAGACAGCAATCCGACCATGTCAGAGATTTGAGAAAGTTCTTTCAAAGGCTTTGCAGGTACATTCTTAAGCTCAATCCTGCAAAGTGTGCTTTCGGGGTGCCATCCGGGAAGTTTTTGGGGTTTATAATCAGCCGGCGGGGTATTGAATTAGACCCGTCGAAGATCAAAGCCATTCAAGAGTTGCCACCTCCAAGAAACAAAACCGAGGTGATGAGTTTATTGGGAAGATTGAACTATATCAGCAAGTTCATTGCTCAGCTCACGGCAACGTGTGAACCAATTTTCAAGTTGTTGAAGAAAGATGTCGCGGTAAATTGGACTGATGAATGTCAGGAGGCTTTTCATAAGATAAAGGGGTATTTGTCAGACCCACCCGTGTTGGTTCCGCCAGAAACAGGGAGGCCTTTGATTTTATATCTGACAGTTGTGGACAGTTCATTCGGCTGTGTACTGGGGCAGCACGATGCTACGGGCAGAAAGGAGCAGGCTATCTACTATCTCAGCAAGAAGTTCACATCTTACGAGGTTAAGTATACTCATCTGGAAAGGACATGTTGCGCCCTAACTTGGGTGGCACAGAAGTTGAAACATTATTTGTCATCTTACACTACTTACCTTATATCTCGCTTAGACCCATTGAAGTATATTTTTCAGAAACCCATGCCCACAGGAAGGCTTGCAAAGTGGATGATCTTTCTTACCGAGTTCGACATTATCTATGTAACACAGACCGCCATGAAAGCACAGGCATTAGCCGATCATTTGGCTGAGAACCCCGTCGATGAAGATTATGAGCCTTTGAAAACCTATTTCCCTGATGAAGAGGTGATGCACATTGATGAATTAGAACAAGCTGAGAAGTCGGGATGGAAACTTTTCTTTGATGGGGCTGCAAATATGAAAGGCGTGGGAATAGGAGCGGTACTTATTTCGGAAACAGGTCAGCATTACCCTGTTACAGCTCGGCTTCGTTTCTACTGTACAAACAACATGGCAGAATATGAGGCGTGTATATTGGGATTGAGATTAGCTGTGGATATGGGTGTATGGGAAGTCTTGGTCATGGGTGACTCGGACTTACTGGTACACCAGATTCAAGGAGAATGGGAAACACGGGATTTGAAGCTTATACCGTATCGGCAGTGTTTGCATGAGCTTTGCCAGCGTTTTCAGGTCATAGAATTCAGGCACATTCCAAGGATTCATAATGAGGTTGTTGACGCTTTGGCTACTTTGGCGTCAATGTTGCACCATCCGGATAAAGCTTATGTTGATCCATTGCAGATTCAGGTTCGTGATCAGCATGCTTACTGTAATGTGATAGAAGAGGAAATTGATGAAGAGCTGTGGTTCGATGATATCAAAGAGTACATTAGAATGGGAATATATCCGATACAGGCCACTGGTGATCAGAAAAGAACTATTCGGCGATTGGCAAGCGGGTTTTTCCTTAGTGGAGGAGTGATGTACAAAAGAACTCCAGATCTCAGGTTGTTGAGATGTATAGATGCAAGGCAGGCCACAACTATCATGACTGAGGTACATTCCGGAGTTTGTGGACCGCATATGAGTGGGTATATGCTAGAAAAAAAGATTCTCCGAGCTGGTTATTATTGGCTCACGATGGAGCGGGATTGTATTAGTTTTGTGCGTGAGTGTCATCAATGCCAAGTACATGGAGATTTGATTCATTCTCCACCATCAGAATAACATACGATGTCCGCACCATGGCCTTTTGTTGCGTGGGGCATGGATGTTATTGGGCCAATTGATCCAGCAGCATCAAATGGGCACAGGTTTATTCTGGTAGCTATAGATTATTTTACCAAATGGGTGGAAGCTAAGACATTCAAGTTTGTGACTAAGAAAGTTGTAGTCGACTTCGTGCATTCAAATATCATCTGTCGGTTTGGGATTCCAAAGATAATCATCACAGATAATGGGGCTAATCTTAATAGTCATTTGATGAAGGAGACATGTGAGCAGTTTAAGATTGCTCACAGGCATTCTACTCCGTACCGCCCCAAGGCAAATGGTGTGGTTGAAGCAGCCAATAAGAATATAAAGAAAATACTCCGGAATATGGTTGAAGGATCTAGACAGTGGCATGAGAAATTACCTTTTGCTTTGTTAGGATATCGCACCACCGTCCGTACCTCGGTGGGGGCAACTCCTTATTCTTTGGTATATGGTACCGAGGCAGTAATACCCGCAGAAGTGGAAATCCCATCACTGCGAATCATTGCAAAGGCTAAGATCGATGATGATGAATGGGTGAAAAGCCGTCTTGAGCAGTTGAGTTTGATTGACGAGAAGAGATTGGCATCAGTGTGTCATGGCCAACTGTACCAACGAAGAATGGCAAGAGCATGGCCAACTGTACCAACGAAGAATGGCAAGAGCATACAACAAGAAAGTACGTCCAAGGAAATTCAAAGTCGGGCAATTAGTACTGAGGCGGATTTTGCCTCATTGGGTTGAGGAGAAAGGAAAGTTTGCCCCAAACTGGTAGGGACCATTCGTAATAACCAGAGTGTTGTCTAACGGAGCATTGTATTTGATAGATGTGGAAGGAAAATGTATAGAAATGGCCATCAATTCTGATGCGGTCAAGAGATATTATGTATGATTTCTTTATTTTCTGAATGTATCTGTTTGTATTTGGCATATCTTAAAGATTGAAATGATGAAGGCATTTTGTCCTGCTATCCAAACACTATTATCCCTTGTTATCCCCTTTGAGCCTTACTTATTTTTCATACCCCTCTTTCGGAATCAACGGCACTATCAGGGAACATAGGTGCCGAACATAAAAGAAAGAAGAGAAAGACAAAAAGAAAAAGAAAGAAGAGAAATACAAAAACAAAAACAAAGGAAAAAAAGAACAAAGGAAAGGAAAAAGAAAGAAAAGAAAAGCAAAGAAGAAAAGGAAAGAAAGAAGAGCAAAAGAAAGAAAGAAGAGAAAAACAAAGGAAAAGGAAAAGAAAGAAAAGGAAAAGGAAAAAGAAAGAGAAAGAAAAGGAAAAGGAAAAAGAAAGAGAAAGAAAAGAGAAGAAAGAAAAACACAACAACAAAAGTTAAATACAGTGAACTACGTTTGACTTGATCTCGAAAGGGTACGTAGGCAGCCTTATTCCGAGGTTCAGTCATACCAAAATAAAAATCCAAAAATCCCCAAGTAAGAAACTGGGGCAGAAGTTGTGATTTTTTGTGAAAATTGGATTCCGAAAGTTGTAATTCAAACCCATTCGAATTGTTTTGAGCCTTTATACCTTTCTTTCTAACCCAATCCAAAAGCCTACGTTATGGTCCAAAGAAAGACCTTTTGATCAATTTCTAAGAAATGCCAGGTCGAGCAGGTGACGGTAATTCGTATCAGTGGCGACACTCTGATCCAAGCAAGAAAGAACGAAAGTAAAAATGAGAGAGTCTTATTGGTGAAAACCTTCACGGGCACCGTAAGGCGACGGGAGCTGAGATAAAATAAATGAGAGAGTCTTATTGGTGAAAACCCTCGCGGGCACCTTGAGGCGAAAGTGAGCTGGAAAACGTTTTAATGGCAAAAGGTTTGTGGGTAGAAAAATGTTTTGAGGTACCGCAGGAAAGCAAGGTTAAGGTCTGGGTAATTCAAACAAGTGATGAAGTTCTGGGCAACAAAGTGCGGCGATTGAAAGACGGTTATATGGACAGATCGGGCCGATCAATTCAAAATGCATGTCATAACCATTGGTACCATCTGTCTCGCTTAGATAAGTTTCTTTTCCTTCTCTTTTTGAAATAACCATCTGGTTTTGGATTCTTCTTATCCTTGACTCAAAAATCATCGCATTTCATTTCCTTTTGAGGGTTTTATCTAGTTGAGATGTTTCAGTGCTAGTCTTGGTCAATGCAAGTAGAAAGGACTTCAAAGCTCACTACCGGTTTCTAGAAATGTAAAGAATAACGTGGTCAGAGCATGTCAAAAAATAACTTGATGTCAGGTGGAACACAGGGAATTAACGGAAGTTTCATCGGTGAAATGATTGGGGAATGTCGTGGGAAAGGCAAAAGCTTAAACAAAAGGTCAGAAAATGAAATAACAGCATGTACATAAAACATTTAGGTCGCCGGATGTTGGGAAATTTAAAAGTTGGTCAGAAAGTCAAGCGATTCAGGGACAGTGTGTGGAAGGCAATCAACACGAAGCAAGGCAGTGGAAGGATTTGTCAACAAGAAGGCCATCAACTAACCACCATTTTAAACTGACGAAATTTTCTTTGATTGTAACAGGGGCAGAAAGTTAGCCGTTGAAAAGGAATTCTCCAAGAAGGAAACAAGCAGTAATCAGGTTTGATCGCAAAGTGCGGTTTGATTAAATACGAGATAATCTTGAAGTGCATAAGGGGAATGGAATTTGATTGCAAAGTTGGCATGATTAGAATAAGTGCAAGTTGTCAGGACCTTCCTGGATAATAGGACGTAGTTCATATACCCTAAAATCAAGAGTCCGCCTGGAAAGTAGAGATATATCATTCAGATTTTTAAGCAGTCAGGGGCCCGCCTGAAGAACGGAGGTGATACAATTCAAGTTTTTAGCTTCCCTTCAATCTCTTTGTTCATCTAGTAATCAGGAGTCCGCCTGAAGAATAGAGACATACAATTTAATTTTAGCAATCAGGAGCCCGCCTGGATAATAGAGGAGTAGTTTCAATTTTAGGTTCAAAAGTCAGGAGCCCGCCTGGAAAATGGAGGTGTTAAATATTTATAGCAGTCGAAATCAGGAGCCCGCCTGGAGAACAGAGGTGATATAATTCAATTTTAGTTTTCAATCAATCTCTTTGTTTATTTTGAAGACAGGAGCCCGCCTGAAGAATAGAGGCATGCGATTCAAGTTTCGGAGGTCAGGGAATCCGCCTGGAGAATAGAGGTATTATGATTCAAGTTTTAGTTTTTAAAATCTTAGCCAGTAACATGTGCTCAGCTTTCAAACTGGGGCAGAAAGTTTCCGTTGTTGTGTTTGTGTTGTGAAGTCAGGAGCCCGCCTGTATAACAGAGGAATACATACAGTTCAAGTTTCAGAAGTCAGGAGCCCGCCTGTATAACAGAGGAATACATACAGTTCAAGTTTCAGAAGTCAGGAGCCCGCCTATATAACAGAGGAATACATACAGTTCAAGTTTCAGAAGTTGGGAGTCCGCCTAAGGGAATAGCGATATGGATTTTATCGAGAAAGAACAAGACAACAAGGCAACAAGGAAGTACAAGAGCAAGTTTGAAGAATTTAGATAGGATTTTTATGATTCATAGAGCATAGTTAGTTTAGCTTCTTTTATCTTTGACATGGTGTAATAAGGGAGGTCAGCAAGCAGTAACGGCAGCAGTAACAACAGCAAGCATAGTACAATCATAATTCCTGGTAGTCCCAGCTACCAAACATTCCCGAACTACACTGACCTGATTCCTGTTTAGCCCAGGATATGTAGGCAACCTCCGAAGCAGGATGCGGTCAAACTTTTCAAAAATGCTTCACACGGAATTTTCAAACGGGCAAAAATCGCTCGTATTTGCTCACTTATCTTTGCCCGAAAACCCTTCGTGTTTCCGAGCAAAGAGGGGTAGCTGTGAGCACGTGATTTTTGCCCTAAAATATGATTATTCCCAAAATCCCAAACAAAATAATTTTCCTTTATTTTTTACAATTTTTTGCAATTTTGGCGTCATTTTCTGATAATTGTTGCATGCTATTTGCGCATGTTAATTCTATAAAGTACAAAAACATGCATTTTTTGCGCATAGGTTTTAGTATCAATTAAGGGTTAATTGTTTAAAAAAAAAGCAAAACATGAAAATCACAAAAATTAGTCACTTTCACATTTTAATGATTTTTACCATGAACTTGTCATGAAATAGCTTTTGAACAATTTTAGTAATTAATTAGTCTTTTTTTGAAATAGCTAGGATTTCACGTTAGTTTTACATTTCCATAAAAATTAGAAAATTATAAAAATTGTAAAAGTGGGAAAAAAAACAAAAAGGAAATAAGAATAGAAATTGGGTCTTAATAAAAGGCCCAAATTTGGGCCAAATCAGAGGATTTGTTCAGGCCCAAACGTCTCAACCCGTTGTAAATCAGCCCAAGTCCCCAACCCGGTCCGTCCCCCTTTCTAATCGAAACGACGTCGTTTCGTGGCCTCCAAATCAGGACCGCTGGATCTCATCAATCCAACGGTCCAGAACTAACGAGGTTCTTAATATAAAAGGGTTCGAAACTCTCCCCCCTACCCCCATTTGCCTCATCGTCCTTACCCTACCCCTCCTAAACAAACCCTAATCCGCGTTGCCATCAAACCCCTCGCCGGCGGTGAACACAACCTACGCCGTTCACTTCGAGATTAACACCATAGATCCCTCTCACTCTCCTCTGTCCATTGCACCCACTGGTTCACCTCGAACAAGGCCGGAACTCGTCGAATCTTAGTTTGAAGTTTTCCGGCCAAGTGACAAGTTCATCCAAATCAGTCCAAAATCACACCACGCAACCCCTGGCCCTTCCTCAACACTAATCCATGGTTGTTTTCCTTCAAATCACTGTGAAACGGCCCGAATCTTAGATCTAAGAATTTCTGGCCAAACCCTAAAACCAAATCCTTTTGATTTCGAACCGTAGTATCCTTAACCATGTGTTCTCTTGTAAGAACACATGGATAGGGATGTTACGCGTCAAAAATCTGAAAGGATTCAGACGTTTCTGACTGGCCGGAGTCCCTTGTGCCTCTGTGAGTTTTACTGCTTCCTTTTACTCGCATGTTTGAAGTGTTATTTACAGTTGTTGTTTCGTTAATTTTTTCTGTTAAATTTTATGATTTATTCGTATTAGTTTAAGTTCTGCCAATGGTTGATTAGTTCTGAATCGATATTTGTTTGAATGATTATGAGTTTACGGATTAAGAATTAGCTTTAGTTCATTTAATATTGTTCATGTTAGTTTAAGTTTAGTTTGATATCATTTAGTTTTGATTGAATTAATATAATTGAACAATTGGGTTTGGTCAGTTGATTAATTGTTTTCTGAGTGCTAGTTAATCATTCTCAGTTAGTTTTAGATTGGGTTAGAGTATTGGTTATAGCTGTTAAGGATGAGGTTAGGTTCAGTAACTTTGAGGGACTTTCAGGGGTAATCTGGGTATGAAAAAGGGTAGTTCTGATAGGAATAGTAATACCAAGGTATATGGAAGGGCAGTATAGGTATTGTATGGGTAGAGGAATACCCTAGGGCCTTCTAGAATGGGGTACAAGTGTAGATTTTAATAATTGTAATGCATTTACTTGTTTAGCAAGTTAAGAATAGAGGGACCAAACTGAAAATAGGGAAGGGACTGAATAGAAAATGAGAATCTGATCTATTCTCTTTGGGGTTTGCCTATAAAAGGGCATGAAATGCCTTGGAAAAGGGGGCTTCTTCCTCTTCTTCCTTCAGCTCTAAGCTTAAAAACCTCCACTAAAGACCCTTCTTCCTGTTTTCAATTTCAGCTGGCACTTTAATCCCAAGTTTATTCAGAAAACAAAACAGCAAAAAAAAATATGAAGAAATCCTAAACAATTTTACAGTTTCATTACTAGTTTAGGATTTTAGTTGGGTTTGGGGTCCAGCAGGATTGTAGGGTTGTTTAGACTAAACTCAGCTGTGAGGTCTAGAAGTGTATTTGAAGTATGTGTTGGATTGCTCTGTGGGGTTGCCTGTATTTCTGGTCTTCAAAAGTAGTTCCTGGCCTGTTCTGGGGTATATATTGTTGAGTTTGCTGTTGTTGCTGTTCAAAGTAGCTGACTCCTTTCCTTCTTATATTTTCATTTGTCCAGGTACACAATTATACCCCTGATGAATGTGAGTTGAAATGGGCAGAAATGAATTATTTGAAGAATTAATGTACATGCAGAACTGAGTTCTGATTTAGCTAACTTTCAGATCTAATTACTCAGTGTTCAATTCATGGATATTATTTAAAGTTTTGCTTGCTCTAGAGCTAAATAAATCATATGAACTGTTATATTTTAGAGTCATGTTAGTACTATGAAGTGAACACCAGTGCTAGTTGACTACATGATAGATTGATAGCAATGTTAACATGAATTGATTCAGAAATAGCTCGTTTGCTTCATGTTATTGAGATTGTGTTTATAGCTTAGTTTACCTTGATGATGTCTAAGAAAATCACCAGAATGTCAGTAGATGAAGTAGCCTATATATGAAGTGGAATTCAATTGACTAATTTCCTTATAAGTTAAGTAGATGTGCATTACTTCCCCTTGGCTGATTATTGAATACTTGCAATAGTTTAGAGATAATTTCAAAGTGTTGTCTGGGCAAACAAATTAAGGCTTCGCTGGCTCAAAGATAAGCCATCTCAGGCTAGTATGCGAACAGCCTTCGTGAATCTGGGCTTCTCAAGGGATTCGAGCCCAGGTATTGAAGTCTGTCGCCTGGGCCTCCCTTTCGTTGCCTGATCCAAACTTTGGGCCACTTTTGAGGCCCGTCAATGGTCCAGTCCAGTGTAGAAATTGGGCGACTGAACTTTTTCAGTCTACACACAATTGAGTTCTTTTTTTAGGGACATTTGATCATTAAAAATTGTAAGTTAATCTCAATTGGTTTATTTTAAAATGTTAGAAGTGAATTTCGCCCAACGCAAATCACGTACGCGGCTGTCCTCAATGATGGTGTATAAAATGGATTAGGAGTTAGGATGGCCATTTAGCAAACTCCACGGTTCTCTCCAAAATAACCTTACGTTAGAATCTTTAAACGCAGTTTTAATTAAATTACTTTCTTAAACTCGGGTGCGCATTGATGCGACCCAAATCCAAATCTCGACAAAGTCAAAAATGTGTTGACAAACACGGGTGCATTGATTGTGACGTGGTTCGAAACACGTTTTCGCGACATCGTAATCCTTATAAAATAAATGATGATAGAAAAGAGGTTCACAAATTGAGACGAGCCTCACCGCACAAAAAATAAATAAATATGGGGCCCTCAATAAATAATTACCGAAATGATTAGAATTTGGAATGGCCATTTAGCAAACTTCATAGTTTTTCCCCAAAATAATACTACGTTAGCATCTTTAGGCACGATTTAATTAAATTACTTTCTTAAATTCGGGTGCGCATTGATGCGACCCAAATCCAAATCTCGATGAAGTCGAAATGTGTCAACAACCACGGGCGCATTGATTGCGACGGGGTTCAAAACGCATTTTCACGACATCGTAATTCTTATAAAATAAATAATGATAAAAAGTGGTTTACGAATAGAAGGCACATAATCTAGCATGTATTAAAATCAGATAAAATCAAATACAACAGTTAAGCGACCGTGCTAGAACCACGGAACCCGAGAATGCCTAACACCTTCTCTCGGGTTAACAGAATTCCCTACTCGGATTTCTGGTTCGCAGACTGTAACAGAGTCATATTCTTCCTCGGTTCGGGATTCAACCGGTGACTTGGGACACCATTAATCTCCCAAGTGGTGACTCTAAATAATTAATAATTAAATCCCATTCCGATTGTCCTTTAAATGGAAAAACTCTTTTACGCCCTTACCCGTGTAGGTGTAGAAAAGGAGGTGTGACACTGTTGTTGTAAGCAAACTCCACCAGTAGCAGGAACTTATCCTAAGACCCTCCAAACTCGATCACACATGCACGGAGCATATCCTCAAGAATCTGAATAGTGCGCTCGGACTGTCCGTCCGTCTAAGGGTGAAATGTTGTACTCAACTCTACCCGAATCCCCAATTCATGCTGAACGACCCTCCATAACTGTGATGTGAACTAAGTACCTCTATCTGAAATGATGGAAACTGGAATACCATGCAGACGAACAATCTCCCGGGTATGAATCTCCGCCAACCGCTCCGAAGAATAGGTAGTAGACACAGGAATGAAGTGATCGGACTTGGTTAGCCGATCCACAATCACCTAAATAGCATCGAACTTTCTCAAAGTCCGTGGGAGCCCAACTACAAAGTCCATGGTGATCCGCTCCCACTTCCACTCCGGAATCTCTATCTGCTCAAGAAACTCACCCGGTCTCTGGTGCTCATACTTCACCTACTGACAGTTGAGGCACCGAGCTACGAACCCAATTATATCCTTCTTCATCCGCCTTCACCAATAGTGTTGCCTCAAATCCTGGTACATCTTCGCGGCACCCAGATGGATGGAATACCGCGAATTGTGGGCCTCCTCTAGAATCAACTCCCGAAGTCCGTTAACATTGGGTACACAAATCCGACCCTACATCCTTAATACTTCGTCATCACCAATAGTCACATCTCTGGCATCACCGTGCTGAACCTTGTCCTTGAGGACAAGCAAATGAGGGTCATCATACTGACGCTGCCTGATACAATCAAATAAGGAAGACCGAGAAACTACGCAAGCTAGAACCCGACTGGGCTCGGAAAGATCCAATCTCACAAACTAGCTGGCTAAGGCCTGAACATCCATCGCCATAGGTCTCTCCGATGCTGGTAAATAAGCCAAACTCCCCAAACTCTCTGCCCGGCGACTTAAAGCATCGGCCACCATATTGGCCTTGCTCGGGTGATACAAAATAGTGATATCATAGTCCTTCAGCAACTCTAACCACCTCCTCTGGCACAAATTTAGATCCTTTTGCTTGAACAGGTGTTGCAAGCTCCGATGATCAGTATAAATCTCACAAGGAACCCCGTACAAATAATGGCGCCAGATCTTTCGGGCGTGAACAATGGCAGCTAAATCAAGGTCATGAACAGGGTAGTTCTTCTCATGCACCTTCAACTGTCTGGACGCGTAGGCAATCACCCTACCATCCTGCAACAAATTCGCTCCAAGGCCAATCCTCGAGGCATCACAACAGACAGTGTAAGACCTCGAACCTGTAGGCAATATCAAAACTGGGGTTGTAGTCAAAGTTGTCTTGAGCTTCTGAAAGCTTGCCTCACACTCTTCCGCCCACTAGAACGGAGCACCTTTCTAGGTCATCCTGGTCACAGGGGCTGCAATCGTTGAAAAACCCTCAACAAAACGACGGTAATATCCCGCCAAGCCAACAAAACTGCGGATCTCTATGGTTGAGGATGGTCTGGGCTAGCTCTGCACTGCCTCTACTTTCTTTGGATCCACCTGAATACCCTCACTCGACACCACGTGGCCTAAGAATGCCATGGAATCCAACCAAAACTCACATTTCGAGAACTTAGCATATAACTTCTTTTCTCTCAAGGTCTGAAGCACTGTCCTCAGGTGCTGCTTATGATCTTCCTGACTCCGGGAATACACCAGAATATCATCAATAAAGACATTGACGAATGAGTCAAGATACAGTTGGAACATAATGTGCATCTAATGCATAAAGGCTGCTGGGCATTGGTCAGCCTAAATGACATAACAAGGAACTCGTAATGACCATATCGAGTCCTGAAAGCAGTCTTCGGGATATCTGGCTCCCAAATTTTCAACTGATGGTAACCTGAGTGCAAGTCAATCTTAGAAAACACTCGTGCGCCCTGAAGCTGGTCAAACAGATCATCAATACGAGGCAAAGGATAACGATTCTTTACTTTAACTTTGTTTAACTGGCGATAATCAATACACATACGCATAGAACCATCCTTTTTCTTCACAAACAAGATAGGAGCACCCCAAGGTGATACACTGGGCCAAATAAAACCCTTATCAAGTAGTTCTTGTAACTGATCCTTCAACTCAGGAGGAGCCATACGATACGGAGAAATAGAAATGGGCTGAGTGCCCGGCAACAGATCAATGCCAAAATTAATATCTCTATCAGGCGGCATGCCCGGAAGATCAGCTAGAAACACATCAGGAAAATCTCGTACTACTGGGACTGAATTAACTGAGGGGGTATCAATACTGACATCTCTCACATAAGCTAAATATGCGTCACACCCTTTCTCAACCATTCGCTGAGCCTTAAGGAAAGAAATAACTCTGTTGGAAGTGTGATCTAAAGTACCATCCACTCAACATGTGGTACACCTGGCATAGCTAGCGTCACGATTTTGGCGTGACAATCAAGAATAGCATAATGGGGTGACAACCAGTCTATGCCCAAGATAATATCAAAATCTACCATGCTAAGCTACAATAAATCAGCTCGGGTCTCAAAATTACTAAGAGCAACCAAACACGACCTATAAATGCGGTCCTCAACAAGAGAATCTCCTACAAAAGTAGAAACATAAACAGGGAAACTCAAAGAATCCCAAGGTACACCCAAATGCAGAGCAAAATAAGAAGACACATAGGAGTAAGTGGAGCCTGGATCGAATAGAACCGATGCATCTCTGTGACAAACTAGTATAATACCTGTGATGATAGAATCAAGGCAACAACCTCGGTACGGGCAGGAAGGGCATAGTATCGGGCTTGGCCTCCCCCTCTAGGGCGACCTCTACCTCCCCGACCTCCACCTCTGGCTAGCTGAGCAGGTGGGGTAGCAATTGGAGCTGTAATTATAGCCTAAGAAATCTGCGGGGCACGCTGTGGCTGAGAAGTTTGTGGAGGCTCACACCTCCCAAGTCTAGGTCAATCACTCACCACATGGCGTGTGTCACCACACTCAAAACAAGATCTGGGAGGATGTGGCGGTTATGACTGGCTCGGGCCAGGTCGGCTGGACTGACCTCTGAAGTCACCACGCGCAAGAGGCGCGCTAGAAACCGGATGTGCATAATAAGGCTCCTAAGGCCTAGGAGGAGCTGGAATACCACTGGCTGTAGGAAGAGCTGAGTGAACAGGGCGACTCTTATAACCCCTACCATGACAACCTGTAGCTGGGGCACGGGCACCAGAATAATTGCCCGACTCTCGAGACCTCTTGGCCTCCCTCTCCTTTCTCTCCCTCTCCCTAGCATGCATACCCTCAATCCTCCTAGCAATGCTTACCACCTACTGATAAGAAATATCCATATCCAACTCACGAGCCATGTTAGACCTAATGCTAGGAATAAGCCCCTCAATAAACGGGCGAACCCTCTCATGAATAGTAGAAACTAAGGCCGGTGCATATCTAGCCAAACTAGTGTAACGGGCAACATACTCTGAGACAGTCATAGCACCCTGGTGAAAATGCTCAAACTATGTGTGCCATGCGTCTCTAAGGTCCTAAGGAACATACTCCCTCAGGAACAAATCTGAAAACTGAGTCCAAATCAGTGAAGCAGCCTCATCCGGACTATCTAACTCATAGGTGTGCCACCACTCATAGGCGGATCCTCGAAGCTAGAAAGTAGTGAAGGAAACCCCGCTCAACCCTGATATGCCCATGGTACGGAGAATGCGGTAACACTTATCTAGATATCCCAAAGCATCATCCGATACTGGACCACTGAATACAGGAGGTTTGTACTTTTTGAACCTATCAAGCCTCAGCTGCTCATCCTCGAAAACCGCTGCCCTGTCCTCGGGCTGATCTCGGGCTGCAGGCTGTATAGGAATAATCTCAGGGACCTTCTCAACATGCACTCGCTGCTCAGGAGTACGGGTGGCGGGAGTCTGTGCTCCTCCCCCGGCCTGAGATGTAGCTACTGTAAAGGGAAGCAACCCTGCCTGAGCCAAAGTGGTGTACATGCTCATGAACTGTGTCAGAGTCTCCTGAAGTGCTAGAGTAGTAGTAGCAGTAGGTGTATCAGGTGCTTGGACTCTGACTGGAACTGCTGGTGGTACCTCGGTGGCAGCTCGCACAGGTGCTCTGGCTGCACCATGTGCGCATCCTCGACCTCTACCCCGGCCCCGGCCTCTAACGGCTGTAGTAGGGGGTGAAGGTGCCTGATCATCTCGAGTAGCGCGTATCCTCACCATCTGTGAGAGAATAGAAGACAGAAGTTTAGAATTGTGATATCAAAATCTCGCACGACAACTAAATCAAATGAAGTGGAATTTTCCTAACAGTTACATAGCCTATCGTAGATAAGTACTGACGTCTCCATACCGGTCAGCGAGACTCTAATAAACTGGCTTGTGATTCATGACTCCTATGAGCCTAGAGCTCTAATATCAACTTGTCACGACCCCGGTTCACCCTCCGTGAACAATCGTGATGGCACCTAGTCCCTACGACTAGGTAAACCTAATAATGCAGAAAATAAACCAATTTGCGGAAGAAAACAAATAAAAACCAAAGTAGTGAATAAAACAGTACTTAATAGTGCCGCTCGGCATACACAATATCAACTCTCAAAAAATCTAATACTTTTCCCAAAACCCAGAATCTCATGAAATCACAAGCTAAGGATACTACATAGTGCTTTAACTCCAGAATGTCTAAAATAAAGTATATACAGAATGGCCGTAACTACAAGAGAGAATGGAGAGAGACTCCTCGGTCTGCGGACGTGGCAAATATACCTCAAAGTCTCCGAAGTATCGCAACGCCTCAAGGATGCTAAGACTAAGTAGAGGTACCTGGGTCTGCACATGAAAAACATGTACAGAAAGGGGTATGAGTACACCACAGCGGTACTCAGTAAGTGCTAAGCCTAACCTCGACCGAGTAGTGACGAGGAAGGTCAGGGCCCTACTGGGATTAAATAAAAAATAAGGGATGACAGAATAAGATAAGCAGTACGGTTAAAAGCTAACAGTAAGACTTTAACACACGATAATAAGGAATACAATGACTGGAACAGAGACAAAGAAAAACAATCACAAGGAAATACCACTCTTCACAAGGATAATAACCGGGGATCTCTTAGTACCCTCAATATATGTCAGGGATCTCTTGGTATCCCGAGGATCTCTTGGTATCGTCAATATATGCTAGGGATCTCTTGGTATCTCGAGGATATCTTGGTATCCTCAATATACGTGCCAGGGATCTATCGGTATCCCGCACCTCAGCTTAATCATAAATACATATAGGGGATCTTCCGGGATGCCTTCCCGTAGTCCCACAGTAAAACACATAGAAACAACACAAGGAACACTTAATTAAGCTCAATTTCGTACCAAGTAAAACAGGTAATTCTAACCTAACATGCTTTACATAATACAATTAAGACAGTTTAAGCAATAAAGCAATTAAGTGAATTAAACATGTTTTTCTAAGCTAACAGTAGGCTAGAATTACAAGTAGAGTAAGAAGGAAGGAAAACCCCAATTAAAGCTACTTTAGTGAAACAGGTTTTTCAACAATTAGCACAAGTACGCACTCGTTACCTCACGTACAAGGCATTTCAATTACCACAATACCAAATCGTAAAGGGAATGTCCCTCACACAAGGTTAGGCAAGCCACTTACTTCGAACCAGCTCAAATCAGTCTGAAACCACGCTCTTGCCACGAGTACTCGAATCCAAATGGCCCAAATCTATTCAATTAAATTTCATAATGTAAATAACACTTCAAGTAACTGATTCTACACAGAAAGTCTAAGTTGATAAGTGATATTAGGTAAAATGACCAAAACACCCCTCGGGCCCACGTCTCGAAATCGGGTAAAATATACATTTCAAGAATCTCACACTCTTACGAGTTCAGTCATACCAAAAGTCCAAAAGTACCATAATCGGACCTCAAATGGTCCCTCAAATCATCACTCAAAGGTCTCTAATTAGTCAAGCCCTAACCCCCAAGTTACCATCGATTTTCCTTAAATTTTCATGTTTATAATGATAAAAATCACCCCAATAACGAGTTTAGGGACCAAAGACCTTACCCCAATGAAGTCCTGTGAAATCTCCCTTGAAAATGCTCCCCAAGGCTTCTTCCCGTTTGAAAAGAGGTGAAAATAGCTCAAATTCGCGAAGGCAAGAATTTATATGTTTCTGCCAAGCTAATCCGCTTCAACGATCATGGGACCGCACCTGCGGTCCCGCTTTTACGGCCCAACTGTCGCATCTGCGACAATCACTAACTTAGCCTTCTCCACACCTGCGATTCCCCATTCGCAGATGCGGTACCGCTTCTACGGTAAATCTCCGCATCTGCGGATCCTGCTGTTCCTCCCCAATTCCGCTTCTACGATGACAATGCCTCTTCTGCGGCTACGCACCTGCGGGACCCAACCGCAGGTGCGGTTATGATAGAAGATCAGCTGCTCAAACAACTCCCAATTCTTCCGACAACCTTCCGAAACCATCCGAAGGCCCTCGGGACCTCAACCAAAAACACAAACAAGTCTAATACCACTGTCCAAACTTATACCAATCCTTAAAAAACCTAAAACAACATCGAAACGACGAATCAACTACGGATTCAAGCCTAAGAACTCAAAAACTCTAAAAATATGCTTTTGATCAAAAAGTCTATCAAACCTCGTCCGAATGACCTGAAAATTTGCACACACGTCACATTCAACACTACGGAGCTACTCCAACTTTCAAAATTCCATTCTGACCCTCGGATCAAAATCTCAATATCGAACCGGAAACTTCAAAATTCGACTTTCAGCATTTTAAGCCTAAATTAGCTACGGTCCTCCAAAACACAATCTGATCACGCCCCTAAGCCCGAAATCACCCAACAAAGCTAAAGGAACTATCGAAATTCCATTCTGAGGCCGTCTTCACATTGTTCCAACTACAGTCAAATTTCCAACACTTAAGCTCTCATTTAGGGACTAAGTGTCCCAAAACTCTCTGAAACTCACAACCGAACATCCCGGCAAATCAAAATAGCAGAAATAAACACAGGAAAAGCAGTTAATTGGGGATCGGGGCATAAATTCTTAAGATAACCGGCCCGTCACATCCTTCTACACTTAAACATTCGTCCATCCTCGAACGAGCATAGAGACATACCTGAAGTAGTAAAAAGATGAGGGTAACGGCTGCGCATATCCTGCTCGGTCTCCCAGGTCGCCTCCTCGACTGGCTGACCCCGCCACTGAACCTTTACTGATGCAATGTTCTTTGACCTCAGCTTTCTAACCTGCCTGTCCAATAATGCCACTGGCTCCTCAACATAAGATAGATCCTTTTCCAACAGGACTGAACTTAAATCCAACACGTGCGATAGATCGTCGTGATACCTCCAGAGCATCGAAACATGAAATACCGGATGAACTCCCGCCAAACTGGGAGGTAAGGCAAGCTCATAAGCAACCTCCCCAACACGCCTCAATATCTCAAAAGGGCCAATAAACCTCAGACTCAACTTCACCTTCTTCCCAAATCTCATAACGCCCTTCATAGGCAAAACTCGAAGTAGAACCCGCTCTCTAACCATATAGGAAACATCACGAACCTTTTGGTCTGCGTAACTCTTCTGTCTGGACTGGGCTGTACGGAGTCTATCCTGAATCACCTTGACATTCTCCAAAGCATCCTGAACCAAGTCTGTACCTAATAATCTAGCCTCGCCCGGCTCAAACCAACCCACCGGGGTTCTACACCACCTACCATATAAGGCCTCATACGGTGCTATCTGAATGCTAGACTGACAGCTAATGTAGTAAACAAACTCTGCAAGTGGCAGGAACTGATCCCAAGACCCTCCAAACAAGATCACACACGCACGGAGAATATCCTCAAGAATCTGAATAGTGCGCTCGGACTGTCCATCCATCAAAGAGTGAAATGTTGTACTCAACTCCACCCGAGTCCCCAACTCATGCTGAACGGTCCTCCAGAACCATGATATGAACTGAGTACCTCTATCTGAAATGATGGAAATTGGAATACCATGCAGACGAACAATCTCCCGGATATAAATCTCCGCCAACCGCTCCGAAGAATAGGTAGTACACATAGTAATAAAGTGAGCGGACTTGGTTAGTTGATCCACAATCATCCAAATAGCATCAAACTTTCTCAAAGTCCGTGGGAATCCAACTACAAAGTCCATGGTGATCCGCTCCCACTACCACTCCAGAATCTCTATCTGCTGAAGCAACCCACCCGGTCTCTGGTGCTCATACTTCACCTGCTAACAGTTGAGGCACCAAGCTACAAACCCAACTATATCCTTCTTCATCCGCCTCCACCAATAGTGCTACCTCAAATCATGGCACATCTTCGCGGCACCCGGATGGATGGAATACCGCGAACTGTGGGCCTCTTCTAGAATCAACTCTCGAAGTTCGTCAACATTGGTACACAAATCCGAACCTGCATCTTCAATACCCCGCCATCACCAATAGTCACATCTTTGGCATCACCATGTTGAACCTTGTCTTTGAGGACAAGCGAATGAGGGTCATCATACTGATGCCCCTGATACGATCAAATAAGGAAGACCGAGAAATCACGCAAGTTAAAACCCGACTGGGCTCCGAAAGATCCAATCTCACAAACTGGTTGGCTAAGGCCTGAATATCCATCGGCATAGGCCTCTCCGATGTTGGTAAATAAGCCAAACTCCCCAAACTCTCTGCCCGGCGACTCAAAGCATCGTCTACCACATTGGCCTTGCCCGGGTGATACAAAATAGTGATATCATAGTCCTTCAGAAACTCTAACCACCTCCTCTAGCGCAAATTTAGATCCTTTTGCTTGAACAGGTGCTGCAAGCTCCGATGATCAGTATAAATCTCACAAGGAACCTCGTACAAATAATGGCGCTAGATCTTCAAGGCGTGAACAATGGAAGCTAACTCAAGGTCATGAATGTGGTAGTTTTTCTCATGCACCTTTAATTGTCTGGACGCGTAGGCAATCACCCTACCATCTTACATCAGAACCGCTCCAAGGCCAATCCTCGAGGCATCATAATAGACAGTGTAAGACCCCGAACCTGTAGGAAATATCAAAACTGGGGTTGTAGTCAAAGCTGTCTTGAGCTTTTGAAAGCTTGCCTCACACTCTTCTGTCCACTAGAACGGAGCACCTTTCTGGGTCAACCTGGTCATAGGGGCTATAATCGTTGAAAAACCCTCAACAAAACGACGGTAATATCCCGCCAAGCCAAGAAAACTACAGATCTCTGTGGTTGAGGATGGTCTGGGCCAGCTCTACACTGCCTTTACTTTCTTTGAATCCACCTGAATACCCTCACTCGACACCACGTGGCCTAAGAATGCCATGGAATCCAACCAAAACTCACATTTCAAGAACTTAGCATATAACTTCTTTTCTCTAAAGGTCTGAAACACTGTCCTCACGTGTTGCTCATGATCTTCCCGACTCCGAGAATACACCAGAATATCATCAATAAAGACAATGACGAACGAATCAAGATACAGCCGGAATATACTGTGCACCAAATGCATAAAGGCTACTATGGCATTGGTCAGCCCAAATGACATAACAAGGAACTCGTAACGACCATATCTGGCTCCCGAATCTTCAACTGATTGTAACCTAAGCACAAGTCAATCTTAGAAAACACTCATGCGCCCTGAAGCTGGTCAAACAGATCATCAATACGAGGCAAAATATAATGGTTCTTCATTGTAACTTTGTTCAACTGGCGATAATCAATACACATATGCATAGAACCATCATTTTTCTTCACAAACAAGACAGGAGCACCCCAAGGTGATACACTAGGCCAAATAAAACCCTTATCAAGCAGTTCCTGTAACTGATCCTTCAACTCAGGAGGAGCCATACGATACAGAGGAATAGAAATAGGTTGAGTTCCCGGCAACAGATCAATGCCAAAATCATTATCTCTATCAGGCGGCATGCCCGGAAGATCAGTTGGAAACACATCGGGAAAATCCCGTACTATTGGGACTGAATCAACTGAGGGGGTATCAATATTGATAACTCTCACATAAGCTAAATATGCGTCACACCCCTTCTCAACCATTCACTAAGCCTTAAGGAAAGAAATAACTCTGCTGGGAGTGTGATCTAAAGTACTCCTCCACTCAACACGCGGTACACATGGCATAGCTAGTGTCACGATTTTGGTGTGACAATCAAGAATAGCATAATGGGGCGATAACCAGTCTATGCCCAAGATAATGGCAAAATCTACCATACTGAGCAACAATAAATCGGCTCGGATCTCAAAACCACTAAGAGCAACCAAACACGACTGATAAATGCGGTCCACAAAAAAAGAATCTCTCATAGAAGTAGAAACATAAACAGGGGAACTCAAAGAATCCCGAGGTACACCCAAATGCGGAGAAAAATAAGAAGACACATACGAGTAAGTGGAGCCTGGATCGAATAGAACCGATGCATCTCTGTGACAAACTAGTATAATACCTATGACGACAGAATCGGAGGCAACAACCTCGATACAGGCAGGAAAGGCATAGTATCGGTCCTGGACTCCCCCTCTAGGGCGACCTCTACCTCCCCGACCTTCACCTCTAGCTGGCTGAGCGGGTAGGGTAGCAACTGGAGCTGTAACCATAGCCTAAGAACTCTGCGGGGTGCGCTGTGGCTAAGAAGTTTGTGGAGGCGCACTCCTCCCAAGTCTAGGGCAATCCCTTATCATATGGCGTGTGTCACCACACTTAAAAAAAGCACTGGGACGACGTGGCAGTTGTGACTAGCTCGGGCCAGGTCGGCTGGACTGACCTCTGAAAGCACCCCGCGCAGGAGGTGCGCTAGAAATTGGAGGTGCATAATAAGGCTCCTGAGGCCTAGGAGGAGCTGGAATACCACTGGCTGCTGGAAGAGCTGAGTGAAAAGGGTGACTCATATAACCTTTACAATGACTCTCGACTCTCGAGACCTCTTGGCCTCCCTCTCCTCTCTCTCCCTAGCATGCATTCCCCCAATCCTCCTAGTAATGCTCACCACCTGATGATAAGAAATATCCATCTCCAACTCACGAGCCATGCTAGACCTGATGATGGGAATAAGCCCCTCAATAAACCGGTGAACCCTCTCGCGAATAGTAGAAACTAAGGCTGGTGCATGTCTGGCCAAGCTAGTGTAACAGACAGCATACTCTGAGATAGTCATAGCACTCTGGCGCAAATGCTCAAACTCTACGCGCCATGTGTCCCTGACGCTCTGAGAAACATACTCCCTCAAGAACAGATCTAAAAACTGAGTCCAAGTCAGTGAAGCAGCCCCATCCGGACTGTCTAACTCATAGGTACGCCGCCACTCATAGGCGGCTCCTCGAAGCTGGAAAGTAGTAAAGGAAACCCCGCTCGACCCTGATATGCTCATGCTACGGAGAATGCGGTAACACTCATCTAGAAATCCCAGAGCATCATCTGATGCTAGAACACTGAATATAGGAGGCTTGTACTTCTTGAACCTCTCAAGCCTCAACTGCTCATCCTCGGAAACTGCTGCCCTGTCCTCGGGCTGATCTCGGGCTGCAGGTTGTACAGGAATAATCTCAGGGGCCTTCTCAACATGCACTCGATGCTCAGGAGTGCGGGCGGCGGGAGTCTATGCTCCTCCCCCGGCCTGATATGTAGCTGCAGCAAGGGGAAGCAATCCTACCTAATCCAAAGTGGTGTACATGCTCATGAACTGTGCCAGAGTCTCCTGAAGTGCTAGAGTTATAGTAGTAGTAATAGGCGTATCAGGTGCCTGGACTCCGGCTGGAACTGTTGTAGGTACCTCGATGTCAGCTCGCGCAGGTGCTCTAGCTGCACCCCGTACGCGTCCTCGCCTCTACCCCTGCCCCGGCTTCTGACGGCTATAGTAGGGGGCGCGGGTGCCATATCATCTCGGGTAGCGCGTTTCCTCACCATCTGTGAGATAATAGAAGACATAAGTTTAGAATTGTGATATCAAAATCTCACACGATAAGGAAATCAAATAAAGTGGAATTTTCCTAACAGTTACATAGCCTCTCGTAGATAAGTACAGACATCTCTGTACCGATCAGCAAGACTCTAATAAACCGGCTTGTGATTCATGACTCCTATGAACTAAGAGCTCTGATACCAACTTTTCACGACCCTGGTTCGCCCTCTGTAAACCATCGTGATGACACCTAGTCCATATGACTAGGTAAGTGTAATATTGCGTAAAATAAACCAATTTGCAGAAGAAAACAAATAAAAACCGAAGTAGTGAATAAAACAGTGATTAATAGTGTCGCTTGACATACACAATATCAACTCTAAAAAAACTAATATTTTCCCAAAACCCGGAATCTCATGAAATCACAAGCTAAGGATACTACATAGTGCTCTAAATCCAGAATGTCTAAAACAAAGTAAATACAGAAGGGCTATAACTACAAGAGAGAATGGAGAGAGACTCCTCGGTCTACAGACACGACAGATGTACCTCGAAGTCTCCGAAGGATATCCTCGCCTCAAGGATGGTAAGACTGAGTAGAGGTACCTCGATCTGCACATGAAAAACATGTACAGAAAGGGGTATGAGTACACCACAGCGGTATTTAGTAAGTGCCAAGCCTAACCTTAGTCGGGTAGTGACGAGGAAGGTAAGGGCCCTACTGAGATTAAATAAAATATAAGGGATGACAGAATAAGACAAGTAGTATAGTTGAAAGCTAACAGTAAGAATTTAACACAGGATAATAAGGAATATAATGACTGGAACAGAGACAAAGAAAAACAATCACAAGGAAATACCACTCTTCACAAGGATAATAACCGGGGATCTCTCAGTATCCTAAGGATCTCTTAGTACCCTCAATATATGTCAGGGATCTCTTGGTATCCCGAGGATCTCTTGGTATCCTCAATATATGCTAGGGATCTCTTGGTATCCCGATGATCTATTGTTATCCTCAATATACATGCCAGGGATCTCTCGATATCCCGTACCTCAGCTCAATCATAAATACATACAGGGGATCTCCCCGGATGCCTTCCCGTAGTCCCAAAGTAAAACACACAGTAACAACACAAGGAACACTCAATTAAGCTCAATTTCGTACCAAGTAAAACAGGTAATTCTAACCTAACATGCTTCACATAATACAATAAAGACAGTTTAAGCAATAAAGCAATTAAGTCAATTAAACATGTTTTTCTAAGCTAACAACATGCTAGAATTTCAAGTAGATTAAGCACGAAGGAAAAACACAATTAAAGTTACTTTAGTGAAACAGGTTTTACAACAATTAGCACAAGTACGCACTCGTCACCTCACGTACAAGGTACTTCAATTACCACAATACCAAATCCTAAGGGGAATATCCCCCACATAAGGTTAGGCAAGCCACTTACCTAGAACCAGCTCAAATCAATCTGAAACCACGCTCTTACCACGAGTACTCGGCTCCAAATGGCCCAAATCTATTCAATTAAATTTAATAATGTAAATAACACTTTAAATAATTGATTCTACAATGAAATTTTAAACTAATACGCAATATTAGGTAAAATGACCAAAACGCCCCTCGGGCCCATGTCTTGGAATCGGGTAAAATGTACATTTCCAGAATCCTCACACTCTCACGAGTTCAGTCATACCAAAAGTACCAAAATCGGACCTTAAATGGTTCCTCAAATCATCACTCAAAAGTCTCTAATTAGTCAAGCCCTAACCCCCAAATTACCACTGATTTTCCTTAAATTTTCATGTTTATAATGATAACAATCACCCCAATAACGAGTTTAGGGACCAAAGACCTTACCCCAATGAATTCCTCTGAAAATATCCCTTGAAAATGCTCCCCAAGGCTTCTTCCCATTTGAAAAGAGGTGAAAATAGCTCAAATTCGCGAAGGCAAGAATTTATATGTTTCTGCCCAGCTAATCCGCTTCTGCGGTCATAGGACCGCACCTGCGACCCCGCTTTTGCTGACCAACGGTGGCATCTGCGACAATCACTAACTCAGCCTTCTCCGCACATGTGATTCCCCATTCGTAGATGCGGTACCGCTTCTACGGTAAATCTCCCGTATATGCGGATCCTTCTGTTCCTCCCAAACTCCGCTTGTACAATGACAATGCCACTTCTGCGGCTACGCACCTGCGGTACCCAACCGCAGGTGCGGTTATGATAGAAGATCAGCTGCTCAAACAACTCCCAATTCTTCCGACAACCTTCCAAAACCATCCCGAGGCCCCCGGGACCTCAACAAAAAATACAAACAAGTCTAATACCACTTTCCAAACTTATACTAATCCTTAAAACACCTAAAACAGCATCAAAACGACGAATCAACTACGGATTCAAGCCTAAGAACTCCAAAACTCTAAAAACACCCTTTCGATCAAAAAGTCTATCAAACCTCGTCCGAATGACCTGAAATTTTGCACACACATCACATTCAACACTACCAAGCTACTCCAACTTCCGGAATTCCATTCCGAGCCTTGGATCAAAATCTCACTATCGAACCGGAAACTTCAAAATTTGACTTTCGGCATTTCAAGCCTAAATTAGCTACGGATATCCAAAACACAATTTGATCATGCTCCTAAGCCCGAAATCACCCAACGGAGCTAACGGAACCGTCGGAATTCCATTCCGAGACCGTCTTCACACTGTTCCGACTACGGTCAAATTTCTAATACTTAAGCTCTCATTTAGGGACTAAGTGTCCCAAAGATCTCCAAAACTCACAACCGAACATCCTGGCAAATCAAAATAGCAAAAATAAATACGGAAAAAGTAGTTAATAGGGGATCGGGGCATAAATTCTTAAGACGACCGGCCGGGTGGTCACAAGAACTAAACTCCTCAAAAAGTAAATGAAATATAATGAGCCAAGCAATGTCACTTAGTTAGTTGTAATAGTTAGTTGTACTGATTGTAAGTTAAGTTTACTATGGTTAATAGTAGAGTTAGTTAACCATATCTAGTGGTAGAGTTAGTTTTAGTTTCATTCATATACATATACATGTACAAATACATAAGAGATAATCGAATCTTTTGGAATATTCTCTCTCCGCCTTCATCCTCTGTTTTGTCGACTTACTCAAGTTCATCAAATCTGTTTCAATCAGCTAAGACTCCATGGCTAAGCTTCATGGATAGCTGGTTTTGACATGGTATCAAAGTCACACGGCCATTAGTGTGGTCTTATCATTTTCAATTTCATCCAATTTAGTCCTCTTCAAGCTAATTTTAAGGATCAACAATGGCGACTGTCAATAACACTGAACCAGAGAAATTAGGTCACAATCATCCGCTTTTCCTGAATTCAAATGATAATTCATGAGTTGTGTTGATTTTGTTGCAATTACGAGGACCGTAAAACTACTCTGTGTGGAGTCGGGCAATGAGGATTGCAATCCTAGGTCAAAATAAGCTAGGGTTCATTGACGGCATATGCAAAAGGGAGAATTATGTTACAAATCTCATATATCTCTAGGAATGTTGTAATGCGATTATATTGTCTTGGTTGATGAAATGTGTTTCTCCAGAATTGTTTAGTGGAATGGTATATTCGTCAAATTTTAATGAGGTATGGGATGATTTGAAGGAGCGATTTGATAAGGTGGATTGCTCTAGGAATTTTCAGATCCACAGAAAAATTGCTACTACTAGGCAGGGCACTAGCTCAATTTCGACTTATTTCTCAAAATTGAGAGTGCTTTGGGTAGAATTTGATAGTTTGGCACCAATTTCTGGTCGTGATGCTGCCAACTCTCGTGAATTTGTCCAATTTATAGAGCGTCAAGAGCTTCTACAATTTCTAATGGGACTAAATGAGTCTTATGAACATGCATGTAGCCAACTCTTGATGAAGATTCATGTTTCATCTGTGAACAAAGCTTATTCTATGTTAATGGAGCGTGAGAGTCAGAGGACAATGTCCAACACCTTTACCATTGTTGATGGGGTGAGATGGTGGCGCTGATGACGAATAGGTCTGGAAATTAGCAGAGGCCAAAGAAAAATTACAATCTTCAGTGTGATGTCTGCCACATGAAAGGCCATACTAAAGAAATTGATACAAGGTAGTAGGATATCCAAAAGATAACAAATTCATGAAGAAGTACAATTCACAGGCAACAACTAATTTTGCAGCTGAAGATGTCCCAACAACAACTGGTTCTACTCCTATGGCTCCTACATTCACTCCAGAACAATATCACCAGATTTTACAACTGCTTAAAGGCAAGGAAACTAAAGTAGTAGCTAATGCCACAGGAATGGATTCAAGTTTTATAATGTCCTTAATGTCTAACTTGGATCAAGATGTTTGGATTGTAGATAGAGGTGCCTCTAACCACATGGTTTCAAAGCTAGAAGAATTAGATAATTCAACCTCATTCCTAAAACCTAACTCAGTTCATTTACCAAATGGGGATGTGGCTGTAATTACACATAGTGGATCAGCTAGTATATTCAAGAACCAATAGATTAGTGATGTTCTTCATGTTCCAAACTTTAAGTATAACCTACTGTCAGTTTCAAAATTGACAAAAGAGCTGCAATATTTGGTAGCTTTCTTTCCTGATATATGTGTATTTCAGGATCTCTATACTGGGAAGGTGTTGGAGATTGGTAGTGACACAAATGGACTGTACATACTCAAAGATTTCATATGCAAGAGAAATCTTACGACACCAACTGTACATACCACAATCATGCCTACTTTTATGTCAGTTAGTCAAGATTCAATAAAACTGGAGATATGGCACCAGAGACTTGGTCACCTACCTATGGAGACACTTAAGAGGATTGATAAGTTCAAAAATCTCCACATTAGTAATAGCAACAGTGATCATGCAATGTGTCATGTTTTTCTATTAGCTAGGCAGACTCGATTACCATTTCCAGTTAGTACTAGTAGAGTTAAGGCACCATTTGATCTTTTGCATGCTGATGTATGGGGACCTTTCAAAGTACCCATTTATAATAGCAAAAGATTTTTCCTTACAGTAGTAGATGATTTCTCTAGCATTACTTGGCTCTTCCTGAAGAATGCTAAAGATGAGACTTGTTTGTTAATGAAAATATTTTCTATGATCAGTACTTAGTTTGATTGTTCTGTTAAGATCCTGAGAACAGATAATGGTTCTGAATTTGTTAATTCAAATATGAAGCAGTTAGTTGAGACATTAGAAATTATACATCAAACTACATGTGTTTACACTCCGCAGCAGAATGGCATAATGGAAAAAAGACACAGATATATCCTTGAAACAGCTAGAGCTTTAAGATTTCAATCTGCAGTACCCTTAAGATATTGGGGTGAGTGTGCTCTTACAGCAGTACACATAATAAATAGATCTCCTTCTACAACCTTGAAAGAAAAGTCCCCCTATGAAGTATTCTATAACACTGCACCATCACTAGATCACCTTAGGGTCTTTGGGTGTTTATGTTATGCTGTAAATGTAAGAAAACAAGACAAGTTTTTTGCGAGAGCATTGCCAGCAGTGTTTATGGGATACTCACCAACAAAGAAGGGGTATAAACTGTATGACTTGCAATCCATGCAGTTTCTAATCAGTAGACATATGGCGTTTAAGGAGTAGGTGTTTCCTTTTAAACAGATGAAGATGTTGCCTAATCCCTTATTTTCGGTTCTTGAATTAACAGATGAGCATTTAGCATCACCTGCTTCTGATGTTGTTCAGGAGAATCCACCTACACCTACCAATGACTTTGCACTTACTGATGTTGATTCACCACTAACTTCTAAAGCAAAATTTGATATTCCTGCACCACGGAATGTTGAAACTCCCTAATCTCCTTTACATGTAGAGGTTGTTCAACCCATTGCAGTTAGAAAATCCCAAAGAACAATTGGTCCTCCCAAATGGATGCAAGATTATGTGACAAGTTCTTGTGCATATCCTATGTCCAATTATCTGAGCTATGATGGGTTATATCCTTTATATATAAAATGTCTCACTGCACAATCAGTCATTGTTGAGCACAAATATTACTCTGAAGCAGCCAAAGATGCAAGATGGGTCACAATTATGCAACAAGAAATTCAAGCATTGGAAGACAACATGACTTGGGATATAGTTGATCTTCCTAAAGGTAAAACTCCTATCGGATGCAAGTGGGTATACAAAGTCAGATACAAAGCCAATGGGGAGGTGGAAAGGTTCAAGGCTAGGCTTGTAACCAAAGGCTTCAGCCAAAAGGAAGGTTTAGACTATAAGGAGACTTTTTCTCCTGTAGCTAAATTGGTGTCCGTCAGATCAGTCATAACTGCAACTGCTTCAGAGCATTGACATATCTATCAGATGGATGTGCACGATACATTCTTGCAGGGGGATCTCTTTGAAGAAGTATACATGCATCTTTCTCAAGGTTTTGGCACCAAGGGGGAGTCTATAGCCAAGGTATGCAAATTGAGAAAGTCACTTTATGGCCTCAAACAAGCATCTCGACAGTGGAACTTGAAACTCACAGAGGCTCTCCAAGACCTGGGATTTGTTCAAAGCCATTTTGATTATTCCTTGTTTACACAAAGGAGAGATTATGCTTTGGTTGTTGTCCTAGTTTATGTGGATAACCTTCTGGTGATAGGTAATAATCAGCAACTTATTCAAGCTGCTAGAGATAACCTTCAGAAGAAATTCAAAATGAAAGACTTAACGGAGCTCAAATTCTTCTTAGGCATAGAATTTGCCAGAAGTAAGGCGGGAATTCTAATGAATCAATGCAAATATGCCCTTGATTTGATATCTAATTCAGGGCTAGGGGGAGAAAAACCTATGTCAACACCTTTGGAAGTCAATCAGAAGCTCACATTAGTGGAATTTGAAGAAGCTACGAAGACCAAGAATGATGAGGATAGTATTCTGGCTGATGATGAACCCTATCAAAGGCTCGTAGGAAGGTTGCTCTACCTTACCATGACAGACCTGATATAGCTTATATGGTTCAGATATTGAGCCAATTCATCCACAAACCTAAAAGATCACACATGAATGCAGCCCTAAGAGTCATCTGATATGTGAAGAATGCTCCAGGTTTTGGATTACTGATGTCTTCTGCAAACTCTCATTCCTTGGTTGCTTATTGTGACTCCGACTGGGAAGCCTATCCACAGTCCAGAAAATCTGTCACATGTTACATTGTGAAATATGGGGAATCACTTATTTCTTGGAAATCCATGAAACAAAGCACAGTGTAAAGAAGTTCAGCAGAGGCAGAGTTTAGAAGTATGGCTTCAATAGTAGCTGAATTATCATGGCTTGCGGGTCTGTTTAAGGAGTTAGGAATCAATGTGGAATTGCCCATAGACCTCTTTTACGACGGTAAAGCAGTTTTACAGATAGCTGCCAATCCAATATTTCACGAGTGGACCAAACTATTGACATCGATTGTCATTTTGTACGGGAGAAGTTGCAGCAAGGTCTCATCCAAACTAATCATATTAGTAATAAGGATCAACTTGCAGATTTACTTACCAAAGGCCTTGGGAAAGCACCACACTATCATCTATTGAGCAAGCTGGGAGTAGAAAAATTGTTCCTGCCCTCCAGCTTGAGGGGGAGTAATGAGCCAAGCAATGTCACTTAGTTGTAATAGTTAGTTGTAATGACAGTTAGTTAATTGTACTGATTGTAACTTAATTTACTATGGTTAATAGTAGAGTTAGTTAACCATATCTAATGGTAGAGTTAGTTTTAGTTTCATTCATATACATATACATGTACAGATACATGAGATACACAAGAGATAATAGAATCTTTTGGAATATTCTCTCTCCATCTTCATCCTTGTTTTGCAGACTTACTCAAGCTCATCATATCAGTTTCAATCAGCTAAGACTCCATGGCTAAGCTTCATGGATAGCTGATTTTGACAAAATATATATTTTATAGATAAGTTAGAAGTATAAAGTATGAAGAAATCATTTTTGACTCTCTTGTCCCCGAAAGAAGTTTCTGTTACTTCATTAAGAACATGATTTGTCTAATACAATATACATGATCATTTACAATTCACCTGAAAAACATCATTCCCCAAGTAATACCTTGTATTTAGTGGTGACAAAATGATCAAAAGAAAATAGTTATCCACCCATTATCCATTAATAATGGGTTAGATAATAAAGTTTTTAAAAACGAGTCAAATATAGATAAGAATCGTATTATCTACTTAAAAATGAATAACTAATGGATTTAACTTTTATATTTGTAAAGCCTCAAATGAGTTCCTCAAGTTTGGGAGACTAAAAATTCTCTCAAAAAAGTGATCATATTCAAGAAGCCATAGATAATATGGATATCCATATTATCTATCAGTTAACCCGTTTTTTATTCGAATTAAATATGGGTCTGGTCGGATAATTTATTCATTTTTTATTACCCATTTTTTACCCGCCCGTATGCGATCCGACCCGTCTGTTTTCCACCCCTACTTGTATTAAAGAAATAGATAACTTAGCTAATGCAAAATACATAAAGACCCTATTAAACTTGTTCAAAAAACAGGTCTAAACACTTAAACTAAACGGGTGTTCTTTTAACACCCCCACCCAAATGTATTTGGAGTGAATTATTTTCCCCCGAAACACTAATACCAGTCTCATGTTTTACACGCGTGCCACGTCAATATCACGTCAGCGCCATGTCAGAAATCTTTTAACTTTCCTCCTTTTCTTTTTCTTTTTCTTTTGTTTACTCATAGTTTTACCCTAATATTCCTAATTAACCATTAAAATAATTAAATAATAATACTAAGCAAAAGGGAAAACCAATACCAGATAGAAAAATTGCACAAAAAAGAAGATCTGCATTAGGAGAACAAGAAAAAATCAGATTGTCGGAGACCCAGTGCTCACCGTTAGCTTAAGATTCGACCGAAACAACACCCAAACCAACCTCACAAACCACTCAAAACAACCAATATTTGCTACCTGACTATTTCAGAATGATACCTTCAGCCAAAATTTTCAACGGAACCAACAATTTCATCATTCACACTATTATTGCTATGATCGAAGGTTTCTAATTTGAACCAGTGGACTTGAATTTGAGCCTAAGATTCTATGTTTGGACAGTTGGTTGGTGGACTCATGATAGTATTTCAAATTTGGGGCGATGAACAGTATTTTCGACGCCGATGACTAACTGTAGCAAGTAGGAAAAAAAAGAAGAAGAAAGAGAATGAAATAATATCTAAAGAAGAAAGGGGAGGAGGAGAAAGAATGTGTGGTTGAAGCGATCTGAAGAACAGATAAAAAGGGGTCCACCTATTTATATCTACTACTAATATACTCCCTCCGTTTCAATTTATGTGTACCTATTTTTTTTTATCCGTGCCAAAAAGAATGATCCCTTTTCTTATTTGGAAACAATTTACCTTTATCAATGATTTATAGCCACACGAAATATATGTATCTCATTTTACACCACAAGTTCAAAAGTCTTCTCTCTTTTCTTAAACTCCGTGCCCAGTCAAATAGATTCACATAAATTGAAACGGAGGAAATATAAGAGAGAATAAGCAGCTGATGGTCAACATGCCTGTTTGACACCTAAAAGGCGTTTTGGTAATTTCAGTTAAAGTGTAGCAATATGATTGCTTAAAAAAAGTTACTTTACTGTAGTTTCAACATAATCTTTTGAGTGTTTTGACTAAATTGTCCCTGGAGTTACATCATCAAACATCACCACACACTTTTACACTCCAACCCCTCACGTGGGCCCCACTTCCCACCCCACCCAACTTCGTCCCTAAGAGCTCAGCGATGCACCTGCAGGTCCCATTTATCTTTCCCATTTCTTCGTTTGATTTATACTGTTTCAGTGTTAGATTGATCAGGGTAACTAACATGTGATATTTAGTATTATTTACTCAAAAAAAATAATACTTCATAAATTTTAATATCGAAATGTGAATTTTTTACTTTAATTATCTCAAATTGGCAACTAAAATATTATTTTCTTTCACAATAATTTACACAAAAAGATTTATAGTTTAATTAAGGCGAAATGGCTTTCTGGCCACTTAAACTTGCATCAGTTTGTAAAGCCGATATATAAACTCTTGAGTTTCCCATTTGAACACCTTTACATGAAAAAATGGCTACTAATAAACACTTTTGATGGTGCGTGTTGTTCAGTTGCTGCTGACATGGATTTAATTTAATATTTTATATAGGCACGTCATCCATTCATTCACATTTGTTGACACCTGTATATTCAAGATCCCAATTTGTGGGCCCTTTACTTTTCATCTCTTTTCCAACATCATCCTCCTCTTCATCATCAAGCTCACTCTCTTGATCTTCTTCTTCGTCTTCATTCTCCTCAAACTCAACTGCTACACCAACATCATAATCAAGAGCTCCATCACCATTATCGCAACCATCTAATTGGTAGTCAGTGATGAGTCGCCCAATCGACACCGACTTATCAAACACCTGGTCTGAAATAAGCTTTAACAGCTTTTCAATTTCTAATTTCTAATTTCTAACAGCTTTTCAATTTCTAATGAAGCTTATTGGTCAGAAGAAGGGAACGCCTATGAGGCCTAACTCCGATTTGAACATATACGTGTTTGCCTTGTTTAACGAGAACCTCAAGCCTGGTCCTAGCTCGGACAGGAATTATGGCCTCTTCAAACCCGACCGATCTCAGGCCTACCCGTTAGGTTTTCCGTCCGTCTACGCCGTCAGTACTAATAGCAGCAGCTCAGGTGGTCATTCTGGATTTGGTAGGGAAGACTGTTGTCATTTCCTAATTAATTTCCAAAAGGGGATCCCGATGCTCTTTGGTTTAGGATGGATCCGGACTAAAATAATCTTGAAGATCTAATTACGGACTGAAAGTTAAAATACCTTCAAAATGGCCTCTTCCTCCTCCTAATCATCACCAGCCTCATTATTCTTTGTGACTATCATAATAGAATAGCAAGTGGATGCACCTTGACATTGCTCTTCAAGGAGACATTTGCCAAATATTGTTTGCTCATCTTGAACACATGCTTCGTTAGACATCATGAGGGGAAAATAGAAAAGGAGAAAGGTCTCTTTTTTCTTTTCTTTTTTTCTTTTTTAATAAAAGTAATTACTGTCCACGCGCCTTTGTAGCGTGATATGCACACAATTTAGCCATGTCAGTTGCGCCGCTTTCACATAGGCATAGTCAACAGTCAAAAGTGTTTATTAGTTTTTGTCGCATCAAGTTGGAGTGCTCAAATGGAAAAAGTGCAAGTTCATGTATCGGCTTTACAAACTGATGCAAGTTTAAGTGGCCAGGAAGCCATTACGCCTTTAAGTAAAGCTAATGTAACTTGTGAAATTGTAGTATTTTTGTTTAAAAAATTCTTTCTCATTAAAAGAATTCTTATTAAATTTATTGGCATCAATTCTATTGAGTTATCTCTTACATTGCATATATATTGTCTCTCAACATCGTAATTTTTAGTTTATTATTGAAATCTTACATGATAAAGCAATTAGAAAAATGAACATTATTTATTAGTCTATCTAGAAGACATATAAAATGAGCATTTTAAATTTATAATAAAGCATAATATTTGTTAATAATGACATCATAAGGAAGAATAAAGAAGAAAAATATACAATAAATCACAAATTACTACAATATACATATGCACTAAGAAAAATGAAAGTAGGAAGTAGGTGTGGCATTTTGAGCCTCGGCCCAACTAACCCGCCCAACTAAGCCAGCAAATAATGGGTTGGGCTGAAACAATTTTATTAATGGGTCATTTCGGGCTAAACCCATTTCAACCCATTAAAATAGTTAGCCCAATTCTAACCCATTTAGGTGCCCAAACAAACCCGTCAAACTCCCAAAACCTAAACACAAGACAGACATTTTCTCTTCCACTCTCTCTGCACTCAAAAAAATGACAAGTTTCTCTCTAAACTTCAAATACGATCTCCGGTCTCTGTCTTTTTTCCGGCGACTTCCATTTCTCCGGCGTTTTCCTTCTCTCCGGCGAACTCTTTGCTGGAGATTTCATTGGATCTCGAATTTTCACGTATAAGGTATTGATAATAAATTGTACTATCATTGCCTTTTCCCTGGGGGTGGGTGAGTGGTGGTGGTGTTATAGAGAATTAAGGGATGGGGGTGGGGGCGGTGGGGTGGGGTGGGGAGTGTATTTTTCCTTGCCATAGAAGCTAAAAACCTCTACATATAGTACCCTTGTAACTCTCTTACTTTTTCTTCTTCACTGAACACTCAAAATTGTTTGAAATATTCTTCACAATCCTGCAATTCAACTCTAGCCAGTGAGTTTTCTCAACTATTTATGTGTTTTTTTTCATATATATCACTGTTTTATGCATTTTGTTCAACTGGGTGTTTTTCATACAGATTACTCTTTTATGCATATGTGATTAACTTGTAATGTTTTGTTTTGGATGGGGTTGAGATGGGGGGGGGGGGTTGATTGGTATTCTTTTCTTGATTTTTGGTTTTTCCGTATGTGTTTTTTTTTAAAAAAAATGGTAAAAAAGGTATGCATGAGTTTTGTGGTTTTTCAATGTATGATCACCTAATTGTCATTTCCTTTAGGAGTTTACTGTTTCATCATTGTTACTCATAGAGTTTTCTTAGATTTTTTATGAAGTGGGTGTTTACATGGTGTTAAATCTTTAATTATTTGTGCCTTTATTTTGTTTCAATCATTTGTCCTTTCTGCTCCAACAATAGCATTATTTCTCTTTATTTTAGGACTATGTTGTTGTTTCATAGTTTATGAGATATTTAAACTGAGTTAGAAACTAAGTTTATGGTATTTAATCTACTGTAGGATCTCATTGTGTAAGAAGATGTCGATAGAGCATGATGATGTAGAGTCCAATGAAATAAGTGTTTCAAGTTCAAAAGGACAACGTAAAACTACTTCTGTTGTGTGGGATTTTTATGAGAAGTTGCCATTGGATACAGATCCTGATAATAGACTTAGAGCTAAATGTAAGAAATGCGGGATAATATTTTTGGCTGACTCAAAAGCTGGAACAACAAATTTAAAGCGACGTCTAGCTAAGCACAAGATTGAAGCATCAAAGCAAGGTACGCCAATTGATCATAAAGAATATTGTGAAGTTGTAGCCAAGGCTATAGTTAGACATAACCTGCCATTTAGTTATGTAGAATATGAAGGGGTTAGAGAAGTGCATGCGTTCTTGAATCTTACGGTTAAAACCACTTCAAGAAATACCGCAAAAGTTAATGTGCTTAAATTATATCATGATCAAAAAGAGATGGTAAAAAATGAGCTTGAAGCTATTCCAAATAGAATCAGTTTGACATCTGATTTATGGTCATCAGTCACATCAAATGGATATATTTGTGTTACTGCGCACTATGTTGATTTGGATTGGGTTTTGCAAAAGAGAGTTTTAATCTTTCGCCATGTGCCTCCTCCTCATAGTGGTGCTATTTTGGGTCCAAAGTTGATTAATCTGTTGAAAGAATGGGGAATTGAAAAGAAAATATTTTCTATAACTTTAGATAATGCAAGTTATAATGATGGTGTTGTGGGTTACTTGATCGAGCATTTTAAGCTGATGGATTCTTTGCTTTGTGATGGAGACTTTGTCCATATCAGGTGTGCAAATCATATTTTGAATTTGATTGCTAAAGCAGGTTTGAAAACAATAGAGAGTGCTATTTTTAACATTAGAGAAAGTATAAAATATATTAAAGGTTTTGAGTCAAGGATTGTAAAATTTGTTGAGTGTATCAAGAATCTTGGTTTAAAGTTGACGGGAAAAGTGCGCCAAGATATGTCTACAAGGGGGAATTATACATATTTGATGCTTGATAGCGCTTTTCCTTATCGTCGAGCATTTTCTGACTTCAAGATACTTGACAAAGATTTTACATATTGCCCTTCAGATGAGGATTGGGTTAAAGCTGAAACAATTGCTAAGTTTTTAAGGTTTTTTTATGAAATCACTACACTATTTTCTGGGAGCCGTTATCCTACAGCCAATTTATATTTTCATAAAGTTTGGAAAATCTATATGTTGATAAGGGAAGAGATAGGTAGTGAGGATCATAATATTAAGGCGATGGCTATGGAAATGGAGAAGAAGTTTACAAAATATTGGCAAGACGACTATAGTCCAATTGCTTCTATGGTGGTTGTCCTTGATCCTTGATATAAGTTAAACTTAATAAAGTTTTGCTTCTCAAAACTTGATCCTTTGACTTGCAATGAAAAAGTTAAGATTGTTGAGGATAATTTGCATAGGTTGTTTAAAGAATACATGACAATATCTGATGTTGGAATTGTTGGAAGTAGTAGTCATGGATGTTATGATGAAATAATGGACGAAATGGATGAATTTGACATGTTTGAAAGTCCGTCTAAGTATAGTTCAGAAAAGACACAATTGGATTTATACTTGGAAGAACATGTATTAGTACGCAAATGAAATGAAAATCTAGACGTGCTTGCATTTTGGAAAGATAATAGGAGTAAGTATCCCGAACTCTCATTGATGGCTCGTGACCTGTTAAGTATACCTATCAGCACAGTTGCATCCGAGTCAACTTTTAGTGTTGGTGGTCGAGTTATTGGCAAATTCCAGAGTTCTATTCAACCGGAGAATGCAGAAGCTAAGTTGTGTTCTAGAGATTGGATTTATGGACATCAAGGTAGTATCATGTGATTTTTATTTTATGAACTTTGTTGTAGTTTGACAACTTTTTAAATTTTCTTATTTTTAGCTTGTGATGATTCTGAAGAGGAGGACATTGCAATAGATGTGGTGAAAATTGCAGCTACACTTATAAAAAATTTGAATCTTGGTATGGTTTAGGTTTTTCACTTGATTGTATATTAAGTTCTCCATTTATGTACACCTTCCAAAATTGTGATTTCTCATTTTATTTCTGTTGTGTGATGCTTTGATAGGATAACTATGGTGCTAGAAAAAGGAAGAGGAAAAGTTTGTGTTGAAGAAGATGTTGACTTGAATCTTTACTTGGAACTGCAATTAATTGCGTGCACTGCAATTAATTTGTTGATAGTAGTTTAGATAATCACTCATCTAGTTTACACTAATTCGTTGTAATGAATTTGATAACCACATATAAATGGGTTTAGTGCATCCCAAATTGGAACTGGGTAATGGAATATCAAATCCTTACTCGGGAAATATTCTGTTACATGATATTTGGCAAGATATTTTTGGATATGAGATAGATCTAAAGTTTATTCTAAACCATTGGTAGTTGATAAAACACTTATGTATTTAAACAGGGAAATTCTCATAAATTTACTAAGCAAGATCAGTACTTTGTATATTTCAATTAGTTACCATGATTCCCTACAAATTTTGTCACGTGAAAAACCAGTAGGACTTAAAAAAATAAAAAATAAAAGAAAAAAGAGAGCATCTCAAATTCTTAATCTAGCTGATAAAGCAGAAATAAATTATCATATGTCAAACAGCATATCACGAAATAGATTTGCAGGAGCCAGACAATTTTTTATTTTATGCAGGTGTTTGAATGTGAAGAATAAAATATTTGGGTCAAGTTGGGCGGGTTGGGTTATGACCCATTGTTTAGCCCATCTTGACCCAAGTAAAATTTGGGTTGGGTTGGGCATTGACCCAATTATTAGTTCAGCCCATCTTGACCAATCCAAACTCAGCCCAAACAACCCATTTGCCACCCCTAATAGGAAGTATGCAATAAGAAAGGAAAAATGGGAAGAAGGAGTACAAGCAATTGCTAGCAGCAAGAAGACTCTATAGATAAAACAATAAAAAGGGTTAAAAGAATTTCACAGGAAGAGAAATTATGTAGTAGGCAAAAAAAAAGGTAAAAGGAGCACCGGAGCTAGAATTAGGTGCGAGAAGTATGCTTTGAGAGACAAATTTGAGGAGGAAAAGTGTTTTTTTAAAATATATTTAAAAAGAAAAAATAAGATTTGAAATATCATATGGTAATTATACTATATCATTACCATAATTAATTCTTTATCCTCTTTGATAATTACAAACTGTAGTTACCTCATTTTAATTATGCATCATTTTATGTGGACTAAGTAATTAAATGTATAGACAAAAATATGTTAAATTGTGTAATTACATTAAACTACACTCAAATTCGATTACATAAAAACTTCCAAACAAGCTCTAAGAGTTCAAATATTTGAGCTTTAAATTATTAGGCCCGTGCTTAGTACGGGCTAACTGTGACTAGTTTTCACTTTGTATGCGCTTAATTATTTTTTTGCCACATCAGCTATTAGGGTGGAATAAAATTCACTCCAAATACGTTTGGGGGAGGGTAAAAAAAATACCTTTTTAGTTTAAATATTCAAACCTATTTTTTGGACAAGTTTAATGGGTCTGTATTTTGCTCTTAGCTAAATAACGAGACAAAATTATATGTATTTTGCCCTTAGCTAAATAACGAGACATAATTAAAAATTCAAGGGATATGTCCAAAATCATATGCAAATATGCACTAGCATTTTCGCGGTTTAACTAAATAGGGATCACTAAAGGGTGTGGTGTAGTGGATGAGATTGCTCCTCCCTTAACTAGAGGTCTCGGATTCGAGCCTGGGTATGTAAAAATCCTTGGTAGGGAGCACTCCCCCCGAATGGGGTCCTACACAGTGCGAATCCGGATATAATCGGACTCCAATACGGGTACCAGACATCGATTGAGAAACAAAAAAATAAAAAAATAAAATAAATAGGGATCTTGACTTGAAAAGAATAAACAGGTCGGTTCGATTTCGGGCTCGGGCTCGGGTAAGAGAGACGTAAAACCCCGAATCGAGTTGAGTCGGCAAACGCTTCATACCTTTTTCTATAAATCTGCCACTGATTCGAATTAGAGAAAGCCTTGAAAAGGCAATGGCCATCACACGGAGACCCGCCGACATTGGCAAACCTAAAGAACAAAGGGTATGCCTTCATCGAAAGTTTTATTTGTTTCTTTTTGTATGTACAGATTATTGCATTATTATTTCTCTCATATATGTAGTCCGTTTCTTTTGTTTATATTTTCTAAGTTACGGTAGAAGGATTTTTTCTGTTAGTGTTATAACATTTGCGGTGAAGCAGTGGCGTAATGGTTAGCTGGTGGACTACATATAAAACTTGTTTCTGTTAGGTTTTAGAATTTACAATAACATCATCGGCTCTTACCCGTGACCTATAGGTTACATGGAGACAACTTTACCGTTGCTCCAAAGACGTCTTGACATCATTGAAATTGAAAAAAAAAAGTCTGAGAATTTACCATGACGATCATTGAAATTGGAAACAAAAAGAGTCTCTATAATAGGGATGTTTCGTGCCTCTGTTCTTTCATTAGAAAGAGAGTGCACAATTCCACAAGCTTTTCTGTAAATCGAGAATCTAGCTGTTGAAATTCATGATGTCCATTTGAAATCAATTTCACGTTCTTCGTATTATCCAGCAGAAATTTGTATTGCTTTTCCAGGGATAGTTTGTTTTATGTTCTACTGAATCCTTCCTTAATCTGGAAAATGCAATTCATTTGCGCAAGTTCTGCTTTAGGATATGCTGAGCATCAATTGCATGTTGAGAAATATTAAGATACATTATTAGTGTCCTTGTCTTATCTATGCATAGCATGTGGCCCAATTTTGGATACTGCCCCCTGAGCCATGATCTTCTAGCTTTGGCTAATAGTCTATGGGAACTTCTCACAAAGGGGTTCTGCAGTAAGCCAGTGAGGTGTTCCTATATACCATATGTTTTTGTGAGTCTGAGATTGGTTGGTATGTACCTCTTGGAATGTACTGGACTCCAAATTCTTTGTAGCGTACTCTTTCTGGTAGTTCATAGGCAGAAACCAGGGAATAAGGTTGATACTTTGGATTGGTCGGTAGGTTCTAGTTGGGTTCGGAGACTTGCATATCTGATCCAAATGGCATTGAGGTCCTTATAAAGCAAGGAAATGTATTCGCTACTCATTCTTATATCTAACTGCTAAATTATTAAAATGGTCCTCAATCAGAATGTCTTTCTTATTTTCTGGTCTGTTATATTGAAATGTAATGTTAGAATGTGTTCCACAACTCTTTCATCGGGAAAATGACATTTTTGCTTTTTGGTCTTTAGGCAGTGGAAGCGTCCGAAGTCAAACATAATTTGGTTGCAGAACTTGTGAAAAACTTCGGCGGTAGTATCATATCTTACCCTTGTTGTATTGTTAAATATTTGACATCGTTTATACATTGATGGATAAGTTAAATTCCATTTCAAATTATTTCTTGGTGAGTCAGGTGGTAGGACTAAATTTCAGGATTTTGATAAGAGAGAACATATAGCTGCAGATGATGCAGAAAATCTATCCGATATTGATGATTTCGAGGTACTTCCAATGTCTAATGGCAGTTCAAGTCAATGTCTGTGTTAGTTCTGTGCTTATGGACATCTTGTAATCACATTTTTTAACTTTTGGATGTGGCAAAGGTTGTTGGATATCTCAATAACAAGAAGGAGATGCATTACAAGAAAATCTTATGGGAAAAAATGAATCAAGAGTTTTCAAAGGTATTGCCTTTCTTCCATCTACTCCGCTACATGGTAGTTTAGCTCTAGAGAATTTTGGTTGAAGTAATCGCCACGTTTTGTAAAAACTAATGCCTTTCTGCTCGTTCAAGTGCTATATATAAGATAAACAATAGAGTTTCTGTTTATTTCTTGTTGTGGTGTCCTGACTTAGCATTTCATACATATGCATTATCCTCGTTATTTTTCTCCTTTCTGGTTGCCTTCCACCTTCCTGTCTCCCCCCTTGTCTTCCACCTTCCTGTCTCCCCCCTTGTCTTCCACCTTCTGGGTATTTGATTAGACTCGTTCAAAAGTTAGATTCCTCTCTTACTGTCTAAGGACATATGTGATTATGTCACACTGAAGACTGGAAATTTTTGAAGTGAAATGCCTCTAAAACCGGTATTAGCTAGCTGTACATAATAATATATGCGTATGGCTGGATCTTCATATAAGTCTATTAATGTGCTAATGTTATAAATTGGGGAAAGGCCCAAGAACCTCCCTGTCCCAGTGAGAGATAGGCTGAAAGGTGCTTAGCCTAACTTAGGTTGCTGACAGTTTATTCTTATGCAGTGATGTCATCCTACCCTCTCCATTCATTAGACAAATAGAGACTCATGAGATAGGAATAAGTATCTAATGAACTCAATTGTTCCAGTGTAAATGAAAGAAAAAGGAAAAGGAATGACAGTCAACGAGATCTGTCATGTGATGCACATTTCTTGATCAATGACTTTACTCTCTCCTCTCCATCTTTCATTAGATAAAGAGAAGTACTTTAGTCTGTCTTACTTCTTAAATGTACAACTCTTCTCTTGATCTACTAACCACCCATCTACGTGACGTTGTACCACAAATTACTCAACCTTTTTCTTTCTCAGAGTGATGATAAATTACAGGGGAAGAAACGAAAACAGGAAACTGGATGTAAAAAAGATGTCTGTGCGAAGAGATCTGCTAAAACAACTGAAAGAGTTGAGAACAAGGTGCGCATTTTTTCAGCTAAACATCCTTTTTGCTCATGTTACGTATTTTAGATGGTATAATGTGCTGATTTTACCTAAATACGATTCAAATATTTGCAGAGAACAAGTTCGAAAATAAATTATGATGCTTTGCAGAAGCTGACTGACGATTTGGTATCTCTTTCTTTTTACCTTTTTGCAATAATTGCTATGCCTTTCTAGTGCTCTCTTCTTGAGCTTTAGTTAGAACATCCAATGATGTGCTTAATCCACATATTATCATGTCATAGGATCTGAAAGATGGAAATTATGATTTTTCTGAAAAAGAAAAGAAAAAGAGGGAGGAGGAGGAGGAGGGGAAGGGGGGGGGGGGGGGAGCTATGCAAAGTGGGAAGCTTACCTGGTAACTCTGTTTTGCGTACCTCTACCCTCCACCTAGATTAAAAAAGATGAATACCTCTTTCAGCGCATAATATACTTTTAACTATTTCCGGCTACATTTCAAGTTGCTTCTTATCAGGAACCATGAATACATACTAGTGAGGAACATGTATGCTGGACACCAACTCCTTCTGACCGTGCCAGAAGTGGACTTAACAAGTTCTTATGCACTTATATGGTTGTTGAATGGTGCTGCAGAATCAAATTTCTGAAGAGGCAGAGCTAGGACGATTGGAACCTAAGGCTTGCGCTAATGGTGATTCAGCTGATAACCTGAATATCGGGTTCCATGATCTTGAACAGGAGAATGCGTATGGTGAAGATGATGACTCATATAGAGACAATAATGATGATTCATGCTATGGATATGAAACTGGATACTATAATAGTGAAGATTTTGATACTGATTATTGAATTGCAAAATTTCTTTTTTATTTTCTGGGTCTGGTTTATGTTATCTTTAGCTTAGAGCTGCCAGATGCAAAGAAGCGATATAATACAATGGTTATAACATTTTTCTTCTCCACTTTGAGCAAGTGCTTTTTGATATTCTCAAGTGTAAAATAATCAATGAAGTGGTAGTTTTCCCTATTATAAAGTAACTAATTCAAAGGTATATGAACATCCTTTGTTCCCTATTCCTTAATTTGTTATCTTATGTTAAGTATGTCAAATAACTGAAAGGCGTTTTTTGTTGTTAATATCTTCAAATGGATGAATTACCTCTTTTATTGTCAAATCTAATCGTCGGGCTGACTACTGGATTTGCCCATCAAGTGTATTTATAGCTTTTCCTCATTCTTCTCAGTTTTGATCCCTATGCAAGAACAAACAATTTTTATTGGAAACATTCCTCTAATGAATTCCTTGGAACTTCTATAGCCAATGGAATATATAGAATTGCGATCAATCAAATATTGCAACGATAAAGAAGCAATGGTAGAGTCCTTTAATAATATGTTTGTCATTACGTGCGACTATCTGAAAAAAAGAAAGAACAGCATTTTCAGCACATTTATATGAAAAAGTCTTAATTATTATATTAGCATAAGAAGTAAACATTTTCAACTAGGGTGTTTTGCCATACATGCAATTTGCAAACATAATAAATAAAACCAAACAAAGATAGCTAGCATAGATAGAAGTCTATCTCCAGTAGGCATCAGAGTAGATCTCCAATAAAAAAGACAAAGCACACCTTAAATTAAAACACATTACTTTACGTCTACAAATACTTATTTAAACCTTCTAAAACTAAAAAAAGTCGACGGACTCTTCTATCTAGTCTCCCCGGAGACCGTGGATGACAGCACCCACAATTAGGTCTTTCCTTATGTGATCACTCTATTTCTTCACAGTTTGTAGTTGGTTATTTCCCTAACTCCGCATGAGTTGCTGTAAAAGGTACTTAATTAAGCTTAATAATTTGTGAGTTTGTTCTATTAGCGAGAATACTCTCTCATTCACTTATTAAAAGAAAAACAAAGGCAGAACAAGGATAATCTTAGCAAGCTTAAGAGGAAAAAGGATACCATAACAAACAAGAACATACTACATTGAAATTCTAGATATTTAAACATCAAATTGCAGGGGATCAAAATCTTAACATATGCATGTTAAAGAATAATCGAAGTAGTAAAATGAACTCATATGAAAAGGGGCTTATAAATAAAAAGAGAAGAAATAACATTAAAAGAATTATTATTCATCGGAACCATCATATACTAAATAGAAAGACCTTGAAATCATTCAGGTTATACAAGATATGTTTTGAGCTTTACTCTAAAATTTCAGCCATCTCTTTTCTTTTTCCTTGCTATGAACTGCATTAGATGCAGAAGCATGAGCAGCTTCAGCACTGGCTATAGCTTTTCGAGTTTCATTTAGCTTCCTCATAGCAGCTTCATAAACCAGTTTCTCATTCCTGTTCCGCTGCATCATTTCTTCCAGTTTCTGAGCTCGTATCCTCAACTCTTTTATCTCATCATCATATGCAACCAGAGCCCTCCTATCTTCTTTCTTCTCTTCCTTATTTGTGTTACTTTGCTGCCTCTTTACTGCGCTATTATTAGTGGTTTCTCCATGCACTGCAAGCTGATTATTGATAAGAGTAAACACATCTGGTCTTGATTCCTCTTCTTCTTTTGCAGCACGAGCTGCTGCTGCAAATTTCTTCTCGCGTTTCCTCTTACCACCCCTACTTTTCTTACCCTTGTTTTCATCTACAGCTTTCTGGTTTCCAACAGCATGGTCAAGAGATTGTTTTCGTGGGAGAACTTTCACGGGAATAGGATCCACCATTCCCTGTCCAGATGCGCCTAAACCCATTCCTTCACGGTACCCCATGTTTGCCATCATCCTGGAAGCTATGCCGCGTGTGTGATTCTCCCACTTCGTAAACAGTGTCGTTTCTGTCTGGACCCCACGCTGCAGGGCTGTGCTTTCAACAAATCCTAACCCTTGTGAACTATCATCTTCATAGTCACTAGAATCAGATTCTTCGGAACCTGAGTAACTCTCTTCTTCATCACTAGCCTCAGCAAGTTCGGACAGTTCAATATTTTCAGCTCCAAGCATAGCAGAACTTCCATCATCACGGAAAACAACGTGACCCAAATTAAGCTTTTCATCCCAACACTCAAGTTCAGCTTCTTTCCAAAGGCCAACTTTGCTATCTGAGAGAGCCCAGATACTGGAACCCGCAAGTGATGGATCCCATTTCATAGGGATATACTTCTTTAATGAGGATATTGGAATGTTGATACCTGAAACATCAATAATTATACATCAGCTTAGTTTTAAGAGGCTCAGCAAACTGCCAAGCAGCAAACATGATCACACACTGATCTATGCAGCAGCAGTAAATTCGGAACTCGATGTTTATAATCATCCATCTAATAGCGCAGCAAAGAACTGTTAGCAAAATACAAACAATAGTGCTTAAAGATTGCTACCTGTTTCATTAAAATGTAGATCATTTGACTGTAGCGTACCACAGGACTTGCACTAACAGAGAAAACTTGACCAGTATTACTCCATTCAAGAGAAAGATCTTTATGTTACATAGTCAAATTACTTTTATTTCAAAATAATGGATATACATTTTTAATTTGACTAGAGGATCAAACTGGAAGCAAAAGCCTGATTTTCTCCACTAATGATAGACAAAAGAAATCTGTGAATGTCAAACCAATTTTAAGATCTCTGTCCAGATCTATTCATTCCAACATACCGTGTGATAAGCGGCAACTACTACCAAATCGACATCGCTGCTGTAGAAAGAACTTGCACATCTGCACTAGGGTGGTCTATCATTAGCAAGTGATATGACTAGAATGTATGCACTTTGTGACTAGGAAAATCAAAAGAAGATTCAAGAAGCAAGGACTGCATAATCTGAGAAAAAGAGATATAAAAAAGACTTCACTGTTTCTCAACCACAACCAGAAATGGAGGTGATTGTGCTAAGATTTACCCGTGAACACGAAAAATACGAAAGATCAAAATGAGACAAGAGTACATCAATTTTTTAGAATGGAAGTAAACTGCTAGGACTAGCACAACAATTGCCCAAACTATGTTGGTATATGAAAGACAGGAGACAAATTTTTACAATTAGACTGATAAACAAAAAGCAAATTGGAATTAGGTTCCACAAGTTTTGATAATAGAAAGACGGAAAATATGCTAACACAAAGTGGAAAGCTTAATTAATCTTTTGGTCCGATCAATGAACTGCACTAAATTCTGTTCAAATAACTATGACGATTGTCATCAGTCATCAATCTATCCATGTATATTCAGAAAACTCAGTTTGAATGACAATGTCTGTACCATTGCTTTCTGTGCCAGAGCCATATCCACTAACAAGCAAAAGCTCTTACCAATGACTCCATCCTTCCAAATTTGAAGAATTGTTTTTTGATATGTATCCTTGAATAGGGGCAATATGGAGGAGAAAAAATATGGAAGTGCGACATAGTGAAAAGTGAATATTCTGATGCCTCCAAATAAAAATTTCAGTGGTCAGAAATAGGAAGCATGATGCATCCCATCAAATCTGTAAAAGTTCATCAACGTTCTCTGCTGGATTCAGAATTCCAAGTTTTGAGGATCTCATCTTCATTAAAAACTGATCTCATCTTCATTAAAAGTTTTTAATTTCTTTTTTATATATTGTGGTTAGGCGAGAGGTATTTCAGTGGTGTGGGTTTTGCGGCGTCCAATCTGCTTGCCCACAGGGTTTCATCCCCCTGCAGAATGTTGCTAACCAAAAGAGAGAAGAACTCAAAATTATCTAGCCCATGATGCCTTCGTACTGAAATCACATTATAATGGAAAAGGTGTTGCGATTGGTTCACAATGAGAAGAAATCTGCTGTGGGATATATTTTTATGATGCTACCGATAAAGCTAACGAAGCCATTAAATAAGATACTCAATGGGAATGATGCAAAGTATAAAGATGTCTTTACGATCACTTATAAAAGATGGGAATGCCAGTTGCATCAACCATTACATGCAGCTGCACATTATTTAAATCCCGAGTATTTCTATCAAAATGCAGCTATTGAGAATCGTCATGAAGTGACAGATTAGTTCATATTGAATTTTGGTTCCATGCATTGAAGTACTAAGACAGGATCTTCTCTGGGAGATACCAATTTAAAGAAGAGCTGAACAAAAGTCTTCCTATGGGCAAAAGTTGGTAAACAAGAAGTAATTGAATATGATTTTGTTGATACGCAATACATAAGCTTGGTGGTTAAGCTCGAGCATAACAAGCAGGCATGTCGTTTAAGCCTGCTAAACAGACTACAGAAGCAACATCAAACAAATGAACACACCAAATGGTCTAGACAACATATAATGGATTTATCAATCATCCCTTATATATGTCCCATGAGGAAACCCAATTCCTTTATCAAACTGAAAGAAAGTAAAATTCAAATGATGCAACGAAAACACTAAGAACGATAAGGAGACATCATATTAAAACCAATGTTAGTGAGAATAGGAAAAGCAAGTTTAGAACACACGAAAAGCAAGACCAGGGGGTACCCACCACCATGTTTTCAGATGTTGGATTAAGGAAACAAATTTTGGCAGAACGAGAACCCTCCAACCCCACGACTAGGCCATTATACCACCTTCCGTCATTGTTGCGGAATCTACATTTTGATCCAACAGAATACTCTTCATCCACTAGTGGTTCTGTTTTAACTTCTGTCGGATCAAGAGGCTCCACCACAACATCAGCAGGTTCTTTTATGGGACAATGTATAGCATCAACCTCTAGCAACAACCTGGCTCGTTTTAGGTGGAGGAGACCTTCCTCAGCATCTTTTATAGACTGAACAAGCTCCTCATGTACCTTTTTAAAAAAAATTAGTCATATTCAAGCATCTCCTTGCACTTAAACACATTAAATTGGAAACCTTTATGTTATCCCTGAAAGCTGGATTTTGCAATTAGATAGTTACTCCCTCCATTTCAAAAAGAATTGACATTATATCCTTATTAGTCCGTTTCATAAAGAATGACACTCTTTAAATTAGGAAAAAATCAACTTAATCTTCTCATTTTACACTTAATGAAAAGTTTTTATAACCACACAAATGTTATGTCATGCTTAAAACCACTAGTTTCAAAAGTTTAACGTATTCAAGACCACAAGTTAGTATTTCTTTTTTTTTTCTTCTTAAATTTCTTACCCAATCAAAACATGTCAAATAAATTGAAACAAAGGGAGTACTTTTTATTAGATGGAATGATGATTGTATAAATTCAACTTCTCATAATTTGCACAAACTGAAAGATATAGTTACATAACTCCTAGAGTTTTTTTAAGGGCTCAACACGATTGCATAGAAGGGGGCTGTAAAATGCAAAAAAAAAAAAAGGTGGGGTTGGGGGGGGGGGGGGGTTAAAATGAGAGAGAAAACCCTAACCTCAAGGAGTTCGGGATTTGAAGGATCAGAGGAAAGGGCTTGAGCGAGAGAGTGGAGGGCGTCTCTCTGCTCTTCCACCTGAAGCTCCAACTCCCTTTCCAATACTGCTCTCTCTTCCTCCTCCTCCGCCATTTCCTTCCCGGATTATCGAGAGCCTTGGCCTGGCGGTTTGATTATACGGTGTATAAATTATTAATCCGACAAAGAATTAATTTAGACCTTCCTGTACTCAGCTTTGTTTTATTGGCTAATGTTACAAAATTACCTTTTTTTAATGAAAAATTATTTACTGAGTTTTAAAAGAAAAATTGTTTAGTGATTTTGTGTGATATTTTGAAGAAGCTGCTCTCTCCGTTCCAGTTTATGTGAAATATTTCATTTTTTGGTCCATTTTAGAAAAATAATCTCTTTCAAAATTTGAAAACAGTTTAGCTTAAACATACAATTCTACCATTGACGAGTAGTTTTTATAACTACACAAATACTGTATGCCCTTTTTGACTTGTTTAGGTCTTTTAGGACCATAAATTCCAAAAAATTTCATTATTTTTTTAAACTCCGTGCAAACAGGTTCACGTAAATTAGAATGGAGAGAATAGTGACTTTCAAATTATAAAAAAAAAATAGTTAGTTTTTTGTACAATAACATAAAAATTGAGTGAATATAGAGGTACAGACACATACTTTTGTGATTTGGTTAAATAACTTTAGGAAAAATTTACATGGTGTAACTAACTTATACACTATATTTATAATAAATAAATATACTTTAAAATAATAATAATAATACACAGTTACACTTTGGATTTTATAGCAAATATCCAAACTCTTTATATTCAATGGGGCTAGCCTGCAAAATCATGATCCCTTGCCTTTTTCTGTAACACAGGCTCTCTTTCAATGGCTGGTGTGCTAGAAACCATTACAATCCCACGCTCCTCGGCACTGTTGAGTTTTGGATTGTTGAGTTTTTGTTTAAGATGAAATAGTCTTAAAATGAGAGTGAATGAGAAATAGGATTTGGATTTGAATTTGATCAAATGATCGATAGATTGATTAATTATTTGGACCAAATTTATTTGTTAATAGTGAATATTAACGTGATATAATTCGTGTTTGTAACGAATGTTTTCCAATCCGTGTATTGTGTTGCACCAAGAAAGCAACAAGATGCCTAGTGCACCTCCCACCATGGCCAAGTGCTCATCCCACCAAGCAAGTGTTCATTCCACCATGTAAGTGCTTCCTCCATGATATCCTAATGCTTGTTCCACCATGGAGGGGCGGATTTCTCTCACATGACTGCTATAAATAGAGCAGAAGTTGTAGAGAATAAAGAGCATTCCGGAAAAAGCCACTCAAAACACTCAATATACAATTGATATACACTCTGTATATAATTGATATACACTATGTATACACTCAAACTACACTCTGTATACACTGTGTATACACTGGAAAAACAAATTGCAATCTGATATCCTCTTCAGTAAGAATTCAACATCGGTTATACATTGCATTCCTTCCTCTCAAAATTTCCATTCGACTTCTGAGTTCTCCTCCCTTATTCTACATTGTTTTAAAACTACAAACAAAGCAACTGTAAGTGTGATTTGCTGCCGAACTTTGCGTTCGCTGAAATACTGGGGTTTGAAGTACCGCTACACCAGTGTGTAATTCGTCCTATCCTGGGAGAAAATAATCCATAACCTTGGGTACTAGGAGGAGATTAAATTCCTTAAGGAAACACTGTGAATTCAGTGGGCTCGAATTAATTTTTGTTTCAGTTATATCATTTATATTTACGTATGTTACTGCTGTAGGTAGTTGATAAAGAGGATAATATATATCTAAGAGTGGAAAAGTTAAAACTTGATCTTCCATCATTCCATATTTATACCAGATAAGAAGTACTATACAGGAAACAGCAACAACAAGCTTAAGAAATTTAATAATTTTAATTTCTGTATTTGTGTTACTTTTATTATTCTGGAAACTTAAAACCTTTGTGGTTTTGTGTACTCCCATTTGGAGAGTAAAGCCTTCGTGGCGTTTTGTTGGAGATTAAAATCTACGTGATTTTTCACTCCAGTTTCAAACGTTTGTTTGTGTCATTTTTACAGTAAAAATGGCGAATGACGGAAATCAAGCTGTTCCGATGATGATTGCCAACGCATCGACAAGTCGAACTCCGACGTTGGCACCGGCAGAGAAACCCGGAAAATTTTCCGGGATGGATTTCAAGCGCTGGCAACAAAAGATGTTCTTCTACTTGACTACGTTATGTCTACAGAAGTTCATCAAGGAAGATGTTCCTGATCTTCCAGATGAAACTCCAGAGAATGATAGCTTTCTCGTGATTGAGGCGTGGAAGCATTCTGACTTCTTGTGCAGGAATTATATTCTTAGCGGACTGGAGGATAATCTGTATAATGTATACAGTGGCGTGGAGACGTCAAAAGAATTGTGGAATGCGCTTGAAAAGAAATACAAAACTGAAGATGTCGGGATGAAGAAATTCGTTGCTGCAAAATTTTTGGACTACAAAATAGTAGATAGCAAGTCTATTATTACCCAAGTCCAGGAGTTACAAGTGATTATTCATGATCTACTTGCTGAAGGTATATTTCAAAATGTTGAAAGTAAAATTGTTAGTAATTTTACTAACGGAATTTTCATTGAAGGTCTTGTCATCAATGAGGCATTCCAAGTAGCAGCAATAATTGAGAAGTTGCCTCCATTGTGGAAGGACTTTAAAAATTATTTGAAACACAAACGAAAGGAGATGTCCCTTGAAGATCTCATTGTTCGATTGAGAATCGAAGAGGACAATAAAGCTGCTGAAAGGAGAGGCCGTGGAAATTCAACAATAATGGGAGCAAATATTGTTGAAGATAACAAAAAGAGAAAGAAGGCTTCTGGTCCGAAATACAACCCAAGCAAGAAGCGGTTCAGTGGAAACTGCTACAACTGTGGGAAAACCGGACACAAATCTACGGAGTGTCGTGCTCGGAAGAAAGACAAGCAAAGGGGTCAAGCAAACATGGTAGAAAAACATGATGATGTTGATGACTTGTGCGCCATGCTTTCTGAATGCAACCTGGTAGGAAACCCAAATGAGTGGTGGATTGATTCTGGAGCCACTCGCCATGTTTGTGCTGTGAGGGAAGCATTTTCTACATATGTTTCTGCTAGACCCGAAGAGACGCTCTCTATGGGAAATGCTGCTACAACAAACATTGAAGGATACGGTAAGATATTTCTCAAGATGACTTCTGGCAAGGTCATGACTTTGAACAACGTCCTTCATGTTCCCGAGATTAGGAAGAACTTAGTCTCTACTGGACTTCTTGTAAAGCACGGTTTCAAGTGCGTTTTTGTATCTGACAAGGTAGTGATTAGTAAGAATGAAATGTTTGTAGGAAAAGGTTACCTTACTGAGGGCCTTTTCAAGCTGAATGTAATAGTTGTTGAAACTAATAATAAAACTTCAGCTTCTTCTTACTTACTTGAGTCAAATGATTTATGGCATGTACGTTTGGGTCATGTCAATTATAAAACCTTGCGAAAAATGATTAACCTGGAAGTATTGCCTAAGTTTGAATGCGAAAAATCAAAATGTCAAATATGTGTGGAATCTAAGTATGTTAAACATCCTTATAAGTCGGTTGAAAGGAATTCAAATCCTTTAGACTTAATTCACACAGATATTTGTGACATGAAGTCAATACCATCTCGCGGTGGAAAGAAGTATTTCATAACTTTTATTGACGATAGTACTCGATATTGCTATGTTTACTTACTTAATAGTAAAGATGAAGCAATAGACGCATTCAAGCAATACAAAAATGAAGTTGAAACACAACTTAACAAGAAAATCAAAATGATAAGAAGTGATAGGGGTGGTGAATATGAATCTCCTTTTGAACAAATATGTTTAGAATATGGAATTATTCATCAAACAACAGCCCCTTACACGCCCCAATCCAATGGGATTGCGGAAAGAAAGAATCGTTCATTAAAGGAGATGATGAACGCATTGTTGATAAGTTCTGGTTTGCCACAGAACTTGTGGGGGAAGCCGTTCTTACGGCCAGCCGAATACTAAATTGAGTACCCCATAGCAAAACACAATCCATTCCATATGAAAAATGGAAAGGAAGGAAGCCCAACTTGAATTATTTTAAAGTGTGGGGGTTTTTAGCAAAAGTGCAAGTTCCTAAACCCAAAAGGATAAAAATAGGACCAAAAATAGTTGACTGCGTTTTCATTGGATATGCGACCAATAGTAAGGCATATCGATTTCTGGTTCATAAATCAGAAAATCCCGACATTCATAACAATACGGTTATAGAATCAGATAATGCTGAGTTCTTTGAATATATATATATCCGTATAAAAAGGAATGCGATTTGATTGGTGAAGGATCTAAATGACCTCGGGAAGAAACAAAAGAAAGTACATTTAATCAGGGGGATCCAAGACGCGGTAAACGTCAAAGAACGTCTACTTCGTTTGGACCAGATTTTGTGACTTTCTTATTGGAAAATGAGCCTCGAACATTTAAAGAAGCTATGTCTTCTTCGGAATCATTGTTCTGGAAAGAGGCAGTCAATAGTGAAATAGAATCCATATTGAACAACCATACATGGGAATTGGTTGATCTTCCTCCTGGAAATAAACCTTTGGGTTCTAAATGGATTTTTAAGAGAAAAATGAAAGATGATGGCACTATTGATAAATTTAAGGCAAGACTTGTTGTCAAAGGGTATAGACAACGAGAAGGTCTTGACTACTTTGATACATACTCCCCAGTTACAAGGATTACGTCCATACGGATGTTAGTAGCATTAGCTGCAGTGTATGGTCTTGAAATTCATCAAATGGATGTTAAAACGGCCTTCTTAAATGGAGAGTTGGAGGAAGAAATTTACATGGAACAACCTGAAGGGTTTGTGGTTCCAGGTAAAGAAAATAAGGTATGTAGACTTGTTAAGTCCCTTTACGGACTAAAACAAGCACCCAAACAATGGCATGCGAAATTTGACCAAACAATGTTGTCAAATGGTTTTAAGATAAATGAATGTGATAAATGTGTGTACATTAAAAATGTTCCAAATCACATAGTCATTGTTTGCCTATATGTGGATGATATGCTGATAATGAGTAATAACATTGCCAACATAAATGCTACTAAGCGTATGCTAACTAGCAAGTTTGATATGAAGGACTTGGGAATTGCAGATTTAATTCTGGGGATTAAGATCCAAAAGACTCCTCAAGGCCTGGCATTGTCACAATCTCATTATATTAAGACAGTACTTGAAAAATTCAAGCACTTGGGCTTTAAAGTTGCAAAGACTCCAATTGACGTGAATCTTGCACTAGCAAAGAACAAAGGCCAAAGCATATCACAATTGGATTATGCTCGTGTGTTGGGATGCTTAATGTACATCATGAATTGTACACGACCAGATATAGCTTGTGCTATAAGTAAACTAAGTCGATACACGAGCAATCCAGGTCAATCTCACTGGATGGCAATGAAACGAGTTTTGGGATACTTAGAACATACCCAAAACTTTGATTTGCACTACAGTAAATATCCTGCGGTGATTGAAGGATATTGTGATGCAAATTGGATCACCGGTTCAACTGATTCGAAGTCCACAAGTGGATATGTATTCACTATTGGTGGAGGAGCGGTATCTTGGAAGTCGTCCAAACAAACATGTATTGCCCGCTCTACAATGGAGGCTGAGTTCATAGCCTTAGATAAAGCCGGTGAAGAAGCTGAATGGCTCCGGAATTTCTTGGAAGATATTCCATTTTGGCCCAAACCGTTGGCACCAATATGCATACACTGTGATAGCCAAGCGGCAATTGGAAGGGCTGGGAGCGTTATGTATAACGGTAAATCTCGTCATATACGACGAAGACATAAAACCGTTAGGCAACTTCTCTCTAGAGGAATTATCACGATTGACTATGTAAAGTCAAGTGATAATGTATCGAATCTACTTACAAAAGGACTAACTAGAGAGGTAGTTGAGAAATCATCGAGGGGAATGAGACTATGGCCGAGAACAAGTCATTGTGGCGGTAACTCTACCTAGAAGATTGGAGATCCCAAGATCTAGGTTCAAGGAGATCAAACAAAGTCATTAATGACGGTTCAACATTGTCAACAAAAAGTTTTAGTCCATTCTCGTGATGAGACAATGTTCAGTACCAAGTATAAAGCATTAAGGCTTTTTAATGATTTCTAAATTTGATACAGGGTATATCAAATAGTGTATCTACGGGATGACACGTTTAGGAATCACCTATGTAAGTGTGAAGTGTTAGCCGCTTCAAGGAGAATTTTGCAAGGCCAATTCTCTACGCACTTATGAAACCAGGCAGTGTTCATGGCTGAAACGAACACAACAATGAGAACCAAAGACGGTTAAGGGATTGATTGTGTGACTTATGGTTGTCTAGGTATACACTAAAGTTCGACGGTTCAAAGATATCAAATCTACCGATTGACCGAGTATATCCGACATAAGTTCACTACGGAAAGTTCAAAGGGAAACCTACTTATCCAGATGCAATTAATTCTTGCTTGCAAATCACACAAGTTTTTCATGCATACTTCCGTGATATAGCCATTCCCCATTCATGTGGGGGATTGTTGAGTTTTGGATTGTTGAGCTTTACTTTAAGATGAAATAGTCTTAAAATGAGAGTGAATGAGAAATGAGATTTGGATTTGGATTTGGATTTGGATTTGATCAAATGATCGATCGATTGATTAATTATTTGGGCCAAATTTATTTTTTAATAGTGAATATTAACGTGATATAATCCGTGTTTGTAACGGATGTTTTCCAATCCGTGTATTGTGTTGCACCAAGAAAGCAACAAGATGCCTAGTGCACCTCCCACCATGGCCAAGTGCTCCTCCCACCAAGCAAGTGTTCATTCCACCATGTAAGTGCTTCCTCCATGATATCCTAATGCTTGTTCCACCATGGAGGGGCGGATTTCTCTCACATGACTGCTATAAATAGAGCAGAAGTTGTAGAGAAAGAAGAACACACCAGAAAAAAACACTCGAAACACTCAGTATCCAATTGATATACACTCTGTATATAATTGATATACACTCTGTATACATTCAAACTACACTCTGTATACACTGTGTATACATTGGAAAAACGAATTGCAATCTGATATCCTCTTCAGTAAGAATTCAACATCGGCTATACATTGCATTCCTTCCTCTCAGAATTTTCATTCGACTTCTGAGTTCTCCTCTCTTGTTCTGCATTGTTTTAAAACTACAAACAAAGCAACTGTAAGTGTGATTTGCTGCCGAACTTTGCGTTCGCTGAAATACTAGGGTTTGAAGTACCGCTACACCAGTGTGTAATTAGTTCTATTCTGGAAGGAAATAATCCATGACCTTGGGTACTAGGAGGAGATTAAATTCCTTAAGGAAATACTGTGAATTCAGTGGGCTCGAATTAATTTTGTTTCAGTTATATCATTTATATTTACGTATGTTACTGCTGTAGGTAGCTGATAAAGAGGATAATATATATCTAAGAGTGGAAAAGTTAAAACTTGATCTTCCATCATTCCATATTTATACCAGATAAGAAGTACTATACATGAAACAACAACAACATGCACTACCTTCATTGTCACTAGCTCTAGTAGCTGATTCTTGCTTCTCAAGCCCTCATTCCTCTGTTAGATTCTCTTAATTCTAAGCCCTTAAGATCCAGCGAAGTCGCTCATCTATCTCCACTAATTTCTTCTCCAAAATCGTTCCACGAGGAGCACGAATCGTTTGCAAAGCTCAGAATATAGTGGTTGAAGGTATAGGAGAAACTATTCGGAGAGATTCCAGAGAAGGAATAATGATAGGCCATGGTAAAAAGAGATACGAGAAGCCAAGAAGCCTCATCCTTAGATTTGTTCGGATTTTGGTAAATATAGTGTAATAGTGTATTCTCATATCTGACCGGATTTTTGTTCGTCTTCATTTTTAGTTTTAATATAATATATACAATATTTTGCTTGGCTGGAAGATGCCATTTTCAACGAACTTTCTTCTCTTCTCTTTATGGAGTCACATACAATGATATGAAGTCATGTACAATAATATGATATATACAGTGTATTCTCGGATCTAGCCGGATTTCGAATGGTTAATATAGAGTAAATATAGAGTATTCTCAGATTTGTCTAGATTTTAGTTCATCTCTGGTGATGATGGTGACGCGAAGCCTGGAAGCCTCATTCTCACATCGTCGGATTTTCAAATAATAAATACAATATATACAATGTATTCTCACATCTAGTCGAATTTTTATTCGTCTCCCTTTTGAGTATAAATACAATGTATACAATGTTCTTGGTTGAAAAATGTTATCTCCAACGAATTTTTTCTCTATTCTCTACCTGTATACATTAAGAATATAGTTGTATTTAACTTTATTTATTGATGCTTTTTCTTTTTGATACAGTGTATGATTGAGCTATTTAATAATTGTATTCTAGTTTTCACACATTAAATATATTTTTCTAAGCTGTATCTAATTTCTCAGGTTGTATTGACTGTATCCCGAATAGCCATTACATGCTATGATACAGTTGATACAACTTTTCATCAAAATTGTATTAATTGATACAACCATTATGCTCGAACGAATACAACTGATACAATTTTTCCATCAAAATTGTATTCATTGATATAACATGGCAACAAATTGATACAACGAAGTTTGAGTTTGGTTGTATGTGTTTGATACATCAAAATTGATACATTAGCTACCAACAGTAATTAGGGAAATTATAATTACGTATTGTAGTTAGGCTCTAGATTATAATGCTTTTAAAAAGAGTTAATACCCTAAAACTCGTCTAAACTATACAACCTTTGTCAGTTGCCTACCTAAACTATCGCATGTCCTCGAAAACCGTCTGAACTATACCCCCTTCATAATAAAACCCCCTCGTCACTTATGTGGCATAATGTGTATATTAAGCCGCCAAAGAGCGCGTGAATACTGAATAATATCATTAAAATGGGCCACCTGACAATATTTAATGGCTAATTAGCCTCTTTTTTTAAAAAAAAAACATTTATTTTATTTTCTCCTCTTTTTCTTTATATTTCACCTTCCTTTGTCATCTTTTTTACTTTTATTCACCATTTTTTTTCCACATTTTTTCATCTGAATCCATCTGAGATTCTCTCTCTTGTTAAAACCCTAATATTCTATATTGCTTCAGAAGCATAACCCTAATTTTTATCCCGATTTTCGAACAGAAACAAGAATAGACAAAGCAATTGAGGTTAGAACCAAGAATAATGGAGAAAATCCCTACTAAAAGAAGGGTGTAGCCATTCTTCGGTAAGAGCAAAGAGAAAATGAGTTTTTTACAATTGACCCACTAGTTTTAACCCTAGTCCTCTTTTTTTATTTTTACCATATAATTTTTTACAATGATATAATAAAGTGTATTAAAATCTTAATTACGTCTATTTTTTAGATTAAGCTAAATAAATATCCACGTAAATTTTCATATGGCATATTTTAATTTTTTTTGAAGCGTGTATTATACGCACTAGTAAAAATGTGACGAAATGGTTTTATTATAAAGTGTGATATACTTTAGGGGGTTTTTGTGTTCAGGCGATAATTTAGATAAGCAACTGACAAACAATATATGATTTAAACGAGTTTTAGGATATTAACTCTTTTAATAAATGCCTTAACTTTATATGATGGTGAGTTAGATGAATCGTGACACTAAAAACTTTTAGTCGGTGATCCTATTGGTCCCAGTAACTACAAAGAGAGGACATGTCTGTTCTCGATGGATGTCCAAGTGGTTGGGTGAAAATATATTTAAAAATATTAAGATCTCTTATTTTAATAAGGAGTAAGGAATAATTTTAGGCAATCTAATAAATAATACATAGCCTATCCATGATTTGCGAGGATATCAAATATACAATTCGAGCATCTTGACGATAACTAATAAATTATTATTTGCTGGCAACTTGATCCTCGACTATTGCCACATTGGACAAGCCAAACATTCTCAGCAGAATGTCTCAACTATAATTTTCATAAATTGACAAAGTTCAATTAAAACAAAATTAGTAGATCAAAGATCTTTATTAATTTTATAGAAGTCCTTTTTAACTCATTGCTTTAAATTATGTTCACCTACTATATTTGCTTAACCAAATAATTCCCTTGATTCTAAGTTTATTAGACATGACTCCAACAATACCAACTACCACCAAAATGGTTGAAAGTGAAAGAATATAAATCATAGCAATAGATTTCAGCATTCAACTAGGAGTAGTATATTATCTAAAGTTGAAACGAAAAAAATACTTTCACATGTAATCAAAATTATAAACAACCAAGAATTATCTTAAAAAGACTTTGTAAATAAGATAATATGTTTGTAGTCTCCGAAGGAAAGTAAGTCAATATTTTATTTATTTTTGGGCAAAAAAATCAGTTATGCCTTTTGTTATACTTTCGGTGCATCTTGGTCCTGACATTATAAAACTAGTGCAAAATTACCCTTCCGCTGTTAGGGCTTTCCGCCATGGATACCACATGCCTTTTGTTATACTTTCTAATGAACATTTTCGAATAAAAGGTCTCTTTTAAATTACATATAGAACAAATGTGGGCCTTTTCTCGTTGCAACACAATTTACAAAATTATTACTAAAATCATAGTTAACCGGACTAGGCCCTTTCTACCAACCCTCATCAATCCCACTCAATCCAGTTTTTTTTCAGGGCGTTGAGCAGTAGATAATGCAATCATTGTACAAGAAGCCCTTCACTCTTTCTGTTGAACCAGATGGCGTGTAGGGAAAATGATGCTAAAAATAGACCTTGTAAAAGCATTTGATAAGCTAAAATGGTCCTTTGTGCGTTATTCACTTCAAAATTTAACCTTCTACGGTCACTTATAGCACTATTATGTCTTGTATTACCACTTCTTCTATTTCTATTCTCATAATTGGGCAACTCCATTCTTTCAACCCTCTCATGGAATTTGTCAGGGCGCCCCTCTGTCCCCTTATTATTTTATCATTTGCATGAAAACCTTATCCCAGCTTATTGAGGAAACTGTCATTGCTAAACAGTGGAACCCTATAACCATTTCTCGTAGTGGACCAACTTTGTCGCACTTACTTTTTGCGGATGACCTTGTCCTTCCAAAGCAGATATCCCTAGTGCACATTCCATACTTCACATTTTTAATATTTTAAATGTACAATCAGGTCAACTGGTTAACCTTTCCAAATCCAAAATTGTTTTCTCCAACAATGTCCCCTCCGACTCCAAAGGCACCCCCTCCTCCACAATATCCCCTCTTCTTCAGCTTTTGGTAAATATCTAGGCTTTTCAATGCCGAACATGCACCCAAAATCTTCTGAGTACCAATACATCCTAGACCGCATGAATACTCGACTGCAAGGGTGGAAAACTAAGTTCCTTAACCTTGCAGGACGTACAACGCTCGTGCCCTTTGTCCTTAATTCTATCCCTATATACGCAATGCAAAATAATTTGCTTCACCTAAAAACAAGGGACCATATTGACCGTATTCAGCAAAATTTTCTGTGGAGCTCTACCACCACCCACAAAAAAATTTATTTGATCAACTGGGATATTGTTACCACTCCAAAGACACAAGGGGCCTTGACCTTCAGAAAACTAATGCCAAAAACATTGCCATGCTTCCTAACATGGCGCTTTGCTACACAATCGACCCCATTATGGGCTCGTGTACTACATGGCAAGTATTGTGCGCCTAGAGCTATACTACCTCACACAAATTCCTTTAACATCAAACTGATTGACTCCTCAATTTGGAAAAGCATGGCAAAGGCTGCCCCTTTATGTCGAGAAGGAACTGCATGGAATGTTGCTTCTGGCGTTAACATTAGTCTTTGAAATGACAAATGGATTTCACCAAACCTGTCACTTCGTCAACTTATTCAGGGCCCATTACAGAGGCATGAATAGTCCTTACCTCTTAGTCATATTGTCACGACCCAAACCGATGGGCCACGACGAATGTCTGAGTCCTACTTGTCAAACACCCCTAAGCATGCGTCTAAGATATGAATATGAATAACATCTGTTGCATTACGAAAATAACTTACATGAAGGAAACATGCCATCAAGGCATATGTACGTACACATGAAGAATATAGTGGGCGAGCCGGCAAGGCTGCTATAGACAACTATACATCCAAAACTGAAAGCCGACAAGGCCACATACAACCTAACTAAACATACTGTCTATAGACCTCTAATAGAAACATAACTGTACAAAGACGGGACTGAGCCACATCATACCCATATACATATACATATATATATATATATATATATATATATATACAAACGTATCGTACCAAAGCATCTCCGGATCAAGTAAAGCACGCCAACTCTCGCTGATCAGGGATCCTAAGAAGGGGGACCGTCAGCTTGCCTACCTGTACCTGCAGGCATAAAATGCAGGCCCCGTGAAATAGGGCGTCAGTACGAAAAATGTACTGAGTATGTAAGGCATGAAAATTAGTAAGTAAAAGACATAGATGAAACATGGAATACAGAAACACATCTTTAAATTTGAATAACTTTGTAAATTCTGAAACATTTATAATACCATGCCCGTGCGTATAAATTTCGTGCCATGCATAGGTATGGGTGTACATAATATCATCAAGCCACTGAGGGAATCCCATCAAATCGTCTCGGCCACTGTGGGCAACATCATTAACATATACCAGCTGATCAGGTGGTAGTGCGTATATAACGTTATTACCTTTTTCTATATCTCATATACATATATTTACATATATACGCGTATATAACACCATCTGGTCATGGGTCAATGCACATGTATAAATGAGTGAAATGCATGAAAAATACGTAATAATCTCAATATTCCTTCCAGATAAACTTTTTCAACTGCGTATTATTCTGAGACCCATGAATAGAAGATAATAATATTTCTCATGGGGAATCAAGAATATAGACACCCCAGTATCTCTATGAATAGAGTAATTTATGAAAACTGTGTGTTTGCTCGTTTTCTTGTGCATAATTTGGACCATGCCAAAAGAAAGAAGGGATGACCTTAACATACATGTTCCTTGAATTATTTGCACGAAGTGAAGCTTCTGCTTCTTTGAATTTGAATGAAATTTCTTGCTTGGATTTTATGAAACTCGGATAAAATTGCTTCTTTGAAATTTCAATCGAAATTTGGCTAAAAATTTGGACGAAATGGTTCCCGCTTCAACATTCTTGGTTTCAAACCAAAGATAGATTTGTTGTCTTGAATGTTTTACTAAGAAATGATGCCAAGTCTCTGATAGCAGCCTACTTCACACTACTAAAAAGTAGGAAGAGAGGGTCGCAATAGCTTTTACCCGATTTGTGGGTCGAGATCTATTTCCACAGAGAGCTAGGAATGGAGTCGAGTATCTATTTAGGTTGGAATTGCGTATTTGTTCCAAATATCACTTCTAATCATTTTTGGGTTTTCTTTATATTCTACTATTATCAAACTACAAATTATAATTGCTACTAGATTAACTACGAGTAAATTGCCACAAGTTGTATCTAATAGTTTAAAAGGCACTAGGGTAGTGGCATCTACCTAGGTGGCCAATTGACGGGTAATTGAACCTAAGGCACGACTGACATGATTGGGGAATATGCTACAACCGTTGCATAGTTTTACCCACTCTCACACCTCTCGGTAGAGAGAGTGATTTTGCCCAAATGACTTTCTCAAGACCAATAGGGTAGGCAAATTTGCTCAAGCAACTGGGGTTCAAGTCGGGTATTACTCTCTGGGCATTTCTCTTCATCATCTGCTCGAACATCATTTCAATTCTACCCATATCATTACCAGAAAATCTAGGACCTTGAGAAGGGAAAGGGAGTGGATTGTTCGGTTGTTAGTACATTGGGGGCCTTTGAAAGCCTTGCCCCCGGTTACCTTGGTTTCCATTGTTGTTCCACACGCCTTGATTGTTATTATTGCCCCAATTGTTGTTTTTTCTATTCCAATTGCATTGTTTGTTGTTTTGATTACCTCAATTGTTGTTTTGGTTGTTGTTGTTCCAATTACCACCACCTTGTTGTTGATTGCCCCAATTTCCTTGGGGGCGCCATTGTTGGTTTGAAGAGTTGCCTCTATTGCCTTGATAGTTGTTGACATATTGTACCTCTTCACTTTGATCATCATAACCATCATTTTGAAACCCATCACATGTATCATCATATTGCTCAGAATTCCCTTGATTTTGTTGCCTCCTTTGCCTTCTTTTGTTGACAAGCATACTAACACCCTCCATGGCATTCACTTGGCGAGGATTCTGAACTTGTTGCAACTGTGCCTTAGCCAATTGGTTCATAGTAGTAGTAAGTTTAGCTATCGCTTGCCCGTGATCATATAATTCCTTGGGCAAATGGATAACCATAGGGTCACCTTGAGGCACATTTGCTCTACTCTGCCATGCTGAAGAAGTGTCTGCCATTTCATCAAGTACATCACGTGCCTCATCATAATAAAGCTTCATAAAATTGCCCCCGACCAATTGTTTAACAACACATTGATTTGTAGTATTTATGCCCCGGTAGAAGGTTTGTTGGATCATGGCCTCGGTCATATCATTATTTGGGCACTCCTTCACCATTGTCCTATACCGCTCCCAAATCTCATGCAAAGGTTCCGTTGGCTCTTGCTTGAAGGCTAATATTTCATCTTGAAGTGTCGCCATATGACTAGGAGAGAAGAATTTGGCAATAAACTTATCCGCCAACTCATCCCAAGTTGTGATGGAATGGTTGGGGAGTCTCTCGAGCCAGTCTAATGCCTTCCCCCGAAGTGAGAACGGGAAAAGTCTCAATCTCAGCGTATCCTCGGACACATTCATCTATTTGCTCCCCCAACATGTATCTACGAACCCCTTGAGATATTTGTAGGCATTTTGATTCGCAGCGCCCGTGAAGTACCCACGCTGCTCAAGTAAGTTCAACATCACATTGGTTATCTGAAAGTTGCCCGCCCGAATTCTGAGTGGGACAATAACACTTGCATAACCCTGGTTTGGAAGTACTCTAGGAGACACTCTTGGAGGTGGCGGAGGAGGATCTGGAATATTGTCATTTGGATTTGCATTGGCATTGCGACCTCTACGTTGTCCTTGAGGTGCAAGAGGCACCTCATCTTTCTCAAGATCATCTACCTCCTCCCTCGCTATCACATTTCCAAGAGGGTCATTAGCATTGTTTAAAGCTATGTTGGTACCTGAGTAATGATACAACAAGTAAGTAACAAAGAAGGAAAGAAGAATAATACACAAAACTAACTAAATAGATAGCCAAAACCGTTAGCTCCCCGGCAACGGAGCCAAAAAGTGATCGCAGCCTACTCCACACTACTAAAAAGTAGGAAGAGAGGGTCGCAATAGCTTTTACCCGATTTGTGGGTTGGGATCGATTTCCACAGAGAGTTAGGAATGGAGGCGAGTATCTATTTAGGTTGGAATTGCGTATTTGTTCCAAATATCACTTCTAATCATTTTTGGGTTTTCTTTATATTCTACTATTATCAAACTACAAATTATAATTGCTACTAGATTAACTACGAGTAAATTGCCACAAGTTGTATCTAATAGTTTAAAAGGAACTAGGGTAGTGGCATCTTCCTAGGTGGCCAATTGACGGGTAATTGAACCTAAGACACGATTGACATGATTGGGGAATATGCTACAACTATTGCACAATTTTATCCACTCTCATACCTCTCGGTAGAGAGAGTGATTTTGCCCAATTGACTTTCTCAAGACCAATAGGGTAGGTAAATTTGCTCAAGCAACTGGGGTTCAAGTCGGGTATTACTCTCTCGAGGTTTAACCCTTTAGTTGGGACTATCAATTCTCTTGAGTCCATCCCAATTCCTTGTTGGATCAATTTCGGAGACTTAGGCTCTCTTTCTCAAGAAGAACCCAAGTCAACTTAGCACAAACTAGTGTTTGCAACCACTAATTCATAGATTAAACCATGAAATTGACCCAAATAACAAACACCCATAGTCAATCTAACCTTAAATCACAACACCCATCAATTACCCACACTAGAGTTGAGCCACAACCCTAGTTAATGGGTCGATCTACTCATGCTTGAAGAGAAAAACAGAGAAATAGATGAAGATAAAGACATATTAATTAATTGCTAAGGTAAATACAAAGAATCAATGATAAAAACTAAGTAAAAATGCCCAAAATGGCTAAGAAAAGTCTTCTCACGAGCGCAGCTAACGTCTGATAATATCTGATGCCCTAAAAATGGAAAAAGGTTCTATTTATTCTAAGCTGGAAAAACTGAACAAAATTGCCCTTGCGGGGTTAGTGCGGACCGCACAAAATGGTGTTCGGCCGCACTAGGCTCTTGAACTTGAAATCTTGACTCTCTGAACCCAGGCTCCGCGGACCGCACAAAATGGACTGCGGCCGCGGAGGCTTCTAGCGCGGCCCGGACAAACTCGACCCCGGACTGCACAGGCTTGAAACTCTGAACTTGGCATCTCTCTGAACCTTGCCTCTGCGGACCGCACAGAATGTGAATGCTGCCGCAAAGGTCCACTGCGGACCACACAAAGTGTAGTGTGGCCGCATTGCTTCGAAGCCTGAAATGCTGAGTCTCTGAACCTCTCTAGTGCGGACTGCAAAAAGTGTAGTGCGGCTGCACTAGTCCTGTTTTTCCTGAGTTTGTCTTGCCTTAGGTACTTGTGCATGTTTTCACTCCTTTTGAGCTGATCTTTGACATCTTGTCACTTTGTTGATCAAACCTGCAATCAAGCACAACTTATGAACCTTTTGGGACTATTTTGTATGAATTTATAATTAAAGTGCAAGCAAGAAGGAACATAAAATGCGTCAAAATCCCTAGTTATCAACTCCCCAAAACTTAAGCTTTTGCTTGTCCTCAAACAAACAAAATAAGACCACACCTTAAAGGAAAATCCAAGAAATTTTCAGCTGTCCTAAAGCAACCTCAACTAGCATCAATTGGAACTAACAATTTCCCTCAATACAAATGAATCATTAACAACATTTAACCTTTGAAAAACCATGGATCAAGTGCGACACAAGAGCATCAAGAGTTGACTCAACACATCAAAGAACTCTCTCAATTACTTTGATCATTATGGAACCCAAACTCACATCCTCAACTCTCCTTAAGCAAATCTCACCTTTTTAGAATATTGGCACACAAACCGAGGTTAATGGAAATTCGCTCATCTCTCTCAAGAAAATGTTACAAGTCCAGCTCTAAGTACCATATGCTTGCCCCTTATGTGAGTATCCACTAATGTAAGCTTCATTCAACTCAAGATCATATAGGGCTTTTATGGAGTCATTGTGAAGGCTTTTGGTTCAGGGTAGGAAATGTTTTGGTCTAAGTGGGTTCCATCTTCCCTTAAGCACTTCTTTTGATTCATTTGGCAAACATTCTCTTGACTCTTGGAGTCATTTCACTTCTTTTCCAAGGGGTTAGAGAGACACATTGTCACTCTTTCTTATGCTTTTCAAACCCTTTCTCCTTTTTCAACTTTTCCACACCTTTCATTCTTTGCTTTTCTTGAATCCCTCTTTATTCCTTTTCACATTGATCATTCTTTTTGTCTTTTGCTTTTCTTTCTTTTTCATTGCCTTTTATTTTCTTCGTTTTTTGTGCTTTTTTACCACTTTGTTGCCATCCTCGTTTCTCCCCCCAAACTTATACTTTTGTCATGTGCTAAAGGAAAGATTAGGTGCCAAGAGAGGGTATCTTTTAGAACGGGTATAGGCTTGTATCATGGTTCTTGAAAGATGAAAGTCTAAGGCTCAAAAGGGTTAACTAGGGATCATATCATTGGTAGGCTATGGATTTGTTCAAACTATCATTTGGATCAAGGAGAGCCTATAATCATGCCTCAAGTCAAAATTCACTTATGATTTCGCCTCAACAAACATTCAGGGCAAGTTCTAGACCAATGGCTCGGGACTTGGACTTGCAATTCAATTACTCACCACACAAGCTAAGGGATTGCTAAAGACATAGAGTCGGGGGCCCACAATGACCTTAGATACGATTTGAGCACACAAGGGTCCGGAAAAAACCACTTGATGATTATTGGTCGACACAAGAGTCTCAAGGTCACGACTTTCACCATCTTAAACACAACAACTTGTTTTTGATCATGAGATCAAAGGCAAATGTGCTAGGCCCAAGTGAAGCTTTGCTTGAGGTATCCTTAACTACAAACTACTAAAAACAAAAAAGAAAACGGACTCAAACCCTTAAGAAGGTTGTCACGCCATCCATCATTGGGAAGAGTCACCCGGTTCATACAACACTCCACCTTTGGAAAGAACCGTGGCATTAAGAAAACCAAAGGTTTATTGAAAACGTTCAAAACAAATCAAAAAGCTACGAACATAAATAAGAAGGCTAAAAACGAAAAATTTTGCGGAAAATAGAATGAATATATACGAGAAGGGATTTGAATATACAACAAATGGGATGAATATATACAATGTGATATAACTTTATATACATACCCAAAGAAAGATAAAAAGTGCGATAAAAGTAACTAAATATCAAATTATATACAGACCAAATGTGAAAAATCAAGAAAGCATAAAAAAATCAATATATACAGTCATCTAAAAAAAAATGTAGGGCGCACCCCCTCAAATGAAAGCTGGCATTGTCCCCAATGCCAACTAGTCTAACTAAGCACCAAAAATATAGAGAAAAAGGATATAGAAGAATCCCTAAGTCGTGTCTGTCTCCATAGGATCATGGGTGGTCCCTGGGTCCTCTGTGTGCTCGGGAACCTCAGACTGGTTCCCGATGGTCTTCTTTGTTGCTACTGGGATTGGGGCCTGGACCTCGATAGGCTGTGGAACTGGTACATCCGACGGCTGACTGGAGGAAGTCTTCGGTGGGTCCGCCAACTGGATGATGGCATCATCTGCTCTAGGAATCCTCCTCCTCTTCAGAGGCCTTTGGGTCTGCTCTGGCTGTAGATGAGCTGCTGGGACTAGATTATCAAGCAATAGGTCCAAAGGCAGCTGGTCTGCCTTCAGTCTATCAACATCTGCCCGCAGCTCCTTCATGGACTCTTTGGAGGCCCGTGTCTTCCTAAGCTTTTTGTGCTTCCGAGCAAGCTCCTTGAGAGCCTTGCTGTGTGAATCAACTGCCTTGTCCATTGCATCCTGAGTGGTAAGGATTTTCTTCTGGTTCTCAAGTATCTCCTTCAAAGCATCCTCTATCGACTGTGGGACCTGTGCTGGCTGAGGTACCGATTGAGCCTCTACAGTAGTAGTCAATGTGGACAACTTGGATGAGGCAGTCTGCATCCAGTTGTTTATACTCAGTAGGGCCTGGCTCAGCCGGTGGGCAGTAATGGGATGGGCCCGGGTAGATGGGATCTCCGGGCCTGCTGATGTGGAAGGGCCAAGAGGAATGGCTGAAGATGTGGAAGGTCTAGGAGGTAAGTCAGCAGAAGTGGAGGTAGGTTCAGCAGGGACCTCTACCACAACTGGCTCTTCAGACTGGCCAGTTGGGGCAGAAGCAGGGGCTTTGTAGTTCTTGTCCTTGGGGTTGTCATTCCCCTTCAAGCTATACCGGGAAAATGGGGCTGTCGCCTTGACCTTGATATCATATGGCCTCGGCTCTACCTCTAGATCTGTTAAGTACTCAGTGAGGAAGCTGGGGAAAGGGTAGTTCCGGTCATGCTCTGCTCCTACAATGGTGATAACTCTGGACATCATATTCCCCATGTTGGTGGGGTACCCCGCCATAATGGAAGCAACCAAAACATCTTGGTGGAGAGGAAGGGTCTGGTCATGAGTGGTCGGGTCCAACCGACTGCAAACAAAGGTCTCCCAACCCCTTGCCTCAAAGTTTAGGGTCTTCTACAATATTTTGACCCCAACTGTCAACCAATCAGGAACGGTACCTGGGATTGCCAGGTACTGAGCTAACCATGGACGGACCTCCTCGCCCATCTCCATCTTCGCCATATATAGAGTCTCATCCTCCTCATCAAAGCCCAAATATTCATTGATTGACTTACCATGGAACAAAACTTTCAAATTACGAACTTTGGTCACTTTGGAGACCTTTTTGATGTGGGCTACATTACAATAAAACTCTTTGACCAAGTGCTCGTTGGCGTCCACACAACTATCTAAGAAGTGCTCCCAACCCACTCTAGTTCTGAACTATCTCTGTACATTGGGGTTGTGGGGTAGTAGATCTGTGTCAATGAAACTTCGCTTCGGTATCAACTTCCTCACCGGCCACCACTCCTAAAATTTGTGGTACGCCACCTCGCTCACGAACCTATCCTCCCAGACATCAGGTTTTCTTGTTCTAGCAATACCTCCTACCTAAGGCTCACCACCTCCAACTGCTCCCTCATCTCCCTGTATATCCTCCTCACCTCCTCCTGCACCCTCCCCGGATAATGAAGGTGTGGGAGAGGTGGAGTATTCCTTACTACCTTCACCTGAGCCCTCAGACGACCCAGAAGAAATGTTCACTGATGCTTGGGCATCGGGGGAAGAGGGAGAAATGTCTCTATGTCTGGCCCTCTCTGGATACGGGTTGTATTTTGGGACTGAGTCGGAAGAGATCTCCCGAGAGCGCTCGTACTCACTCCCCGACATGTCAATGGCTCTGCCAGCCGCTTTTATGGCCTTCCTCATGTTCTTGATGTTTTGCCTAGCTTGGGGAGTGAGTTTGACCATTTTCTGTTTTCCACCCTAGGAGGATTCACCTCTGCCTGGTTGTTTTGATCCCTTGCCTCTTTGTTTTACCATTGTCTACAAACATCATTCAATGTATTTGTTAGTATCAATCAAGGTAGTTCAAGTTATTGCAGCAGAACAAATTGCAGAACAGAATCAAAGTGTTGTAGACAGTCCTTAGAAGCTGCCCAGTGTGGACCGCACAAAATGGAGTGTGGCCGCACAGGGACCAGTGCGGTCCGCACAGGGGTGGGGTTCAGAATACCCACCCTCTGAATCTTGACAGTGCGACCCGCACAAAATGGTACTGCGGCCGTACGGGGCCAGTGCGGACCGCACAAAATGTAGTGTGGCCGCACTGCCCAAGGGTCATATTTCAGAAGTTCATCAGTTCAGTCCGCACAAAGTGGTACTGCAGATCACACTAGGGCACTACGGACCGCACAAAAATGACCGCGGTCCGCACAAGGTGCCCATAAGTGGCACTAAGTTAGGTCTTGAGATTTTGCTTTTAAGGTCAAATTTCCACCTAATTAGAGGCCCTAATCGATTACCCAGTCCATTAAACTACTAAGTCCACAGGAATCAACATTTAAACTAATCTAACCTAGAAATCGAACTAATTACGGGAGGAAGAAGAACAGAAGTTTAAAAAAATGGAAATTAGACAAAATTACAAAATTAAACAAAGGATAAATGAGTGTAATGTTACCAAATTATGAGATGAAGTGAAGTTAAATAGTGCCAATCAAGCAATTACGATCAAAGAAGAAGAGGAACAGTATTTAGAGTCTCTGAGGTTCAATTTTGCAAAAATGGTAAAAAGGAGGCCCTCAGGGTCTATTTATAAAAACCCCTGGGGCCCATTCTCACCTACTAGTGCGGACCGCACAAAATGGACTGCGTTCTGCACTGAGCTGTTATGATCAAACTTGGCCAATTATCCCACTGCGGTCTGCAGAAAGCAGACCGCGGCCGTAGTGGTCCACTGCGGACCGCACAAAGTGTAGTGCGGCCGCAGTGGCCAACTTCAGAGAGGTATCAATTTGGCCTTCACTAGTGCTGACCGCACAAAGTGTAGTGCGGCTGCACTGGCAACTTCAGAGACTGAACAATTTCTTCATTATGTCTTGCACTGCATCAACACAATCCCTGCAACATCTCACAACCAGTTAGCCCAAAAATCAATCCTATACTACAAAGAAAATCAAAGAAAACAACAAGAAGAAAAACACATGGGTTGCCTCCCAAAAAGTGCCTGATTTAACGTCGCGGCACGACGCATGTTACCACCACATCATTCGAAGTGAAGAAGTGCCACCACGTGGTTGCCATCAATTTTCCCAAGATAATGCTTGACCCGGTGCCCGTTAACTCTGAAGACTTCACCATTTTTATTTTTCAAATCAACAGCACCAAAAAGGGTCACAAACACAACTTCAAACGGTCCACTCCATTTGGATTTGAGCTTTCCCGGAAACAGACATAACCGAGAGTTGAATAAGAGAACCAAATCACCAACTTTGAACTCCTTTCCACGAACATATTTATCATGAAGGTACTTCATCTTGTCTTTATACAAGGATGAACTGGAGTAAGCATGGAATCTAAATTCATCAAGTTCACTGAGTTGTTCAACACGAAGATTAGCTGCAACATCCCATTCCAAATTAAACTTCCTCAAAGCCCACATGGCCTTGTGCTCTAACTCAACCGGAAGATGGCAAGCTTTCCCAAACACCAACCGATACAGAGACATACCAATCAGAATCTTGTAAGCCGTCCGATAAGCTCATAAAGCATCATCCAACTTCTTCGACTAATCGGTCCTATTAGCATTGACCGTCTTTGACAATATACTTTTTATTTCCCTATTGGAGACTTCCACTTGACCACTTGCTTGGGGATGATAGGGGGTAGAAACCTTGTGATTGACACCGTACTTGGAAAGCAACGTGCCGAAAGCTTTATTGCAAAAGTGAGACCCCCCATCACTAATAATCGCGCGAGGAGTGCCAAACCTTGTAAAAATGCTCTTTTTAAGAAATGCAAAACACTCCGGGCTTCATTGTTGGGTAGAGCCACGACTTCAACCCACTTTGAGACATAATCGACTGCCACAAGAATGTAAGTATTCCCACAAGAGCTAACAAATGGACCCATGAAATCGATGCCCTAAACATCAAAGATATCCACTTCAAGAATGGTATTGAGAGGCATCTTATCCCTTTTTGAAATTTCACCCTCTCTTTGGCATTCATCACACCTCTTTACAAAATCACCCGCATCTTTGAACAGGTTCTCACTACCTTTTTGGTCCACAATTTCTAGATCAAACTCTTGAAGTAGTAACACCCATCTCATCAATCTTGCCTTGGAGTCTTTCTTTGTCATCAAATACCTAAGGGTAGCATGATCGGTGTGCACTATGACTTTGGCCCCCATAAGATACGGCCAAAACTTTTCCATTGCAAATACTATAGACAACAACTCTTTTTCGGTAACCGTGTAGTTCTTTTGAGATTCATTCATGGTCTTGCTTGTGTAGTACACTGGATGAAACATGTTGTTAACCTTTTGACCCAAGACAGCCCCAACCGCAACGTCACTTGCGTCACACATGAGCTCGAAAGGCAAGCTCCAATTTGGTGTGGTAATGATTGGGGTAGTGGTCAACTTAAGCTTGAGAAGCTCAAATGCTTGCATACATTCCTCATCGAACACAAACTTTGCATCCTTTTCTAGTAGCTTGCACAAGGGGTTTACCACCTTTGAAAAATCTTTTATAAACCTCCGGTAAAAACCCGCGTGCCCAAGAAAACTCCTCACCCCTTTGACAGAAGTAGGGGGAGGAAGCCTCGAAATCACCTCTATCTTGGCTTTGTCAACTTCAATCCCTCACTTTGAAATTTTGTGACCCAACACTATAACCTCTTCAACCATGAAATGACATTTTTCCCAATTGAGTACGAGGTTTGTGTCTTCACATCGGGCCAATACTCTATCCAAATTTCTCAAACATTCTTCAAAGGAATCACCAACCACACTGAAATCATCCATGAAGACCTCCAATATATCTTCCACCATGTCGGTGAAAATAGCCATCATGCATCTTTGGAATGTCGCCAGAGCATTACACAATCCGAACGACATCCGAGAGAAAGCGAAGGTTCCATATGGACAAGTAAAGGTGGTCTTCTCTTGGTCCTCCGAGGCAATTAAGATTTAATTATACCCCGAGTATCCATCCAATATGCAATAAAAAGCACGCCCCGCAAGACGATCAAGCATTTGGTCAAGTAATGGCAATGGGAAATGATCCTTTCGGGTCACCTTGTTTAGCTTTCGGTAGTCCATGCAAACCCTCCAACCTATGACTGTCCGAGTAGGAATAAGTTCATTGTTGTCATTGGTCACCACAGTCATACCACCCTTCTTCGGTACACATTACACCGGAGAAGTCCATGAGCTATCAGAAATGGGGTACATAGCCCCGGCATCCAACCATTTGATCACTTCTTTCTTCACTATTTCTTGCATAGCCTCGTTCAATCTTCTTTGATGCTCCAAGGAAGGCTTTGTATTATCCTCCAATATAATTTTGTGCATACAAAATGTTACAACCCATATCCACACGCGTTAGTTTATGCCATATATTAGTTAACATAAATTCAAGAAAGAATTACCTTTGAGATGATAAGAAGTTAATCCTATTGGTCTTAAGTGATACAAGGGTGTATAAGGGTGATTAACAAGTATTAGAAGTTAAACGAATCAAGGATGTGGTAACTCGTATTTTCAGGTAAACCTAGAGGTTCTTAATACACTCAAGGTCATGTATTAAGGTGTTTGAATCATATAATATCCGTATCATAAGTCTTGAAGTCAAACGAGTTATGAAACAAAAGTCGACAAACGTTGTCGCAACTTAGGTTCATAATTTTACTTAAACATTAGGTTAAATGTTTCTAAGCTTTTCTCCTAATTTACAAGGTATTACGGGGTGATCTACCCAACAAATTAAAGATCTACGAGTCTAGTTTCCAACGCATTAAACCATTTATCAATGCGATCTCGTAGTATAGAGATATTCATATTTGCGCAAGCATGCGCAGATTGGTAGATGACAAGTAGGTGCATCACCTACTTGCCAAAATGATAGGACAAAATTAAAAGACCTAAGTCGGCCAAGAGAGGACTTTTAAGGGGTTATGAACTCAGTTATTTCATCCATATTTCAGACCCTCAAAACCAAAGTTAACCCCTGCAACTCCTCCCCAAAAATCCCACACAAACCCTAATCGATTTTCCCTCTCTTTCAAGTTCTATTTGAAGGTAAAACCTAGAGTTTGAAGAACCAAGGGTTATCAAACAAGTAAGGTAAGTTACTGCCATCTTTCATACATTTTTATCTGCTGTGAATTCATGGTAATTCGTTCTATACATGTAAGAACTCACGGGACGGTGATCGGAAGCCGTGAGTTCGAGTTATTCACTTGTAGCGGACTGTTTTGTGGACTGTTTTGTGTTGCTATTGGGCTGCATGTTTTACTAATATTTTGTGGAGTTTTGGAGGTGTAAGGGTGTTAAGTAACACCATATATATGTAGGGTTGTGGGCTGATAGTGATTCGTAACATTTCCGGGTCGTTTGGCACGACTACGGTGGTCATCGTATGTATGATGTAATAAGGTTGTGTGTGGACTGTTTTGGGAGGCTCAATATCTTTATTATTGATGTTGTTTGGGCTGTTTGGTGATTGTTTGGAATGGTGTGAAGTCATATATATAGGGGAAGTGCTGTCCGTTTCAACGTAAAATAGGTTGTGGTCGATACATACTAGTTATGACGCTTAAATGATAACGATAGTATCGTTTCTCTTATTGTAGACTAACGAGTTGTGACAATTGCATAGCTTGTGATTGGGGCAGTATATACAAGGTATGTGAGGCTATCCCTTTTCTTCTTTTGCATGACTCCGATTGTACATAATGTAATGAACGAGCTTCCAAAGATACTCTACTCTTAGAAGCTAGCAGTACTTACATTGCTCTCCTCTTATGGAATGATTGATGTTAATGTTGCTTCTCTTATTCTTATGTTATCAATGTTGTTGGTGTTTCCTGATTCTTATAAGGTTCGTAATGAAGAGTTGGTCCTAATAACGTGTACAGAGGATACCGACCTTACGTCACTCTGAAAGATTTAGAATTTGATTCTATGAGTCGAGCATGCATTATATATATGTATCTATTTTACTCTACCGAGCCGCGCTATAGTCGACCGGGTACGGCACTTATTGTGCAAACACTGAACAATTGGGTTTTATCGAGCTCCACGTGGCCGGGTACGATTCTACCGAGCCTTATGATGGTCGGGTATGTTTTTACCGAGCCTATTATGGTCGGGTACGATATGATGATGATGATGCCCACAGAGGCGTATGTTTTAAAAGTTTATGTATACATACATATGTATCATGCATTGCATGTCAGTAGCCCTCAAAGGTACTCAGATTTTCCAGGTTGTATATTCTCTATCCCTGCTTACATTACTGTTCGTATTTATGGTTCCCTGCCTTACATACTCAATACTTTATTCGTACTGACGTCCTTTTGTTTGTAGACGCTGTATGTCGTGTTGCAGGTTCTGATAGACAGGCAGGTGCAGCTCCCCCACCATAGTTGGCTGTCCAGTTCAGCGGTGATTGGCGAGATCCCTTCTCCGGACTTGCCGTGTTCTTGGTATGCATTTCTGTTATAAACATTATGGGTATGTCGGGGCCCTGTTCCGGCTTTGTTGCAGCACTTATGTTCATTTAGAGGCTCATAGACAAGTGTCGACTCATGTATAGTTTGGTATGCCTTGTCGGCTGGTTTTTGTTGTATAGTCTTTCATGGTAGCATGGTATCTCATACCTTATATGTAGTTTCTTGATTGTCTGGTCATCCCCTGCTATGTATGTTCATGCCGTCATATTTTATTGCTGGTTGTCCATGATCCAGGTCTACCATTTATATTGATCTCGTCAGCCCTAAAAGATAATAATGAAGGTTAGATGAAATGTACGTTGGTGCTCGGCAAGTATGGTCGGGTGCTAGTCATGGCCCTCCAGTTTGGGTCGTGACAAACTTGGTATCAGAGCAAGTCTGTCCTAGGGATTGTCTATGAGCCATGTCTAGTAAAGTCTTGATTATGGATGTGTAGCGCGCCACATTTATAATTAGGAGGCTACATGACATCTAGGGTTGTTACCTTCTTCCTGAATCTAGATCGTGCGTAGAGTTGAGTTTTAAGTGTTTGTCTCTAATATTCACCTTATTTTCTTTCAGCGATGCCTTCGACTAGGAAGCAAACAATTAGTAGACGGCTTGATACAGCTGCGGGAGAGGGTACCAGTCAGGTGCCCCAAGCCAGAGCAGGCCAAAGTGAGGCTCAGAGTGAGATGCCGTCTCATACCTCATCTACCCCGTCTCCTCCAGAGGATATTAGGAGGCACCCAGCACCTCCAGTTCCTCCGTCTAGCACTACAGACCAGGATATGCGGAGTGCTTTGCAGTTATTGACTAGCTTGGTAGCTGATCAGGCTCAGAGGCAGAATACAGGTGTTGCTGAGAAACCAGTTAGTACGAGAGTTCGTGATTTTATTAATTTATACCCTCCAATGTTTACCGGATCAGACCCCAAGGAGGACCTGCAGACTTTTATTGACCAGGTTCATCGTACACTTCGGGTTATGCATGTTAGTGATACAAAGGCAGTAGAGTTGGCTTCTTATCGGCTACGGGATTTAGCGGTTCTCTGGTATGATAGTTGGGAGAGAACCAGGGGTTCGAACGCTCCTCCAGCTGTGTGGAAGGAATTTTTTGAGGCCTTTTTTCGTCACTACTTGCTAGTTGAGATACGACGAGCTAGAGCTGATAAGTTCTTGAACCTTAGACAAGGTAATATGAGTGTGCGAGAGTACAGTATGCAGTTTGATTCTTTGGCAAGGTATGCTCCCCATATGGTGGCCGAGATGAGTGATAGGGTGCATATGTTCGTGAATGGGTTGGGACCACATCTGATAAATGAGTGTACGACAGCCTCCTTGGTGGAGGGCATGGATATTTCCCGTATTCAAGCTTATGCCCAGACCCTAGAGGATCGTAAGCGCCAGCAGAGGGCAGTTAGGGAGCAGGATAGGGGCCAGCATAAGAGGGCGAGATTTGCAGGGTATTCTGATGACTTCAGAGGCCGCATCAGGCCACAGTTTTCGAGGAGTTCGGCGCCACCTGTAGCTAGTGCTCCTCCACAGTTTCAGAGGCCTCGATATGATCGATCCTATTCTGGTCCAGGTCAGAGTTCGCGGGCATCTGGCTCGCAACATCACAGGGATACTAGTCAGATGAGACCCCCAACACCACATTGTGATCAGTGCGGCAAGGCCCACTTTGGACTGTGTCGTCGAGGTTCTGATGCATGCTATTCGTGCGGGCAGCCTGGCCATATGATGCGGGATTGTCCTAATAGAGGAGGTGATGGTATGGCTCAGCCGACTGGATCTGTGTCTGGTTCTTCCTCATCAGTTCGACCTCCAGCACGGGGTTTTCAGCAGTCGACAGGTCGTGGTAGGGGTAGAGGTGCAGTGCCGAGTTCGAGTGGTGCTCAAAATCGAACCTATGCTCTAGTAGGTCGACAGGATCTCGAGTCGTCTCCAGATGTTGTTACAGGTATTATATCTGTGTTTTCTTATGATGTATATGCGTTGATTGATCCGGGATCTACATTATCATATGTTACACCCTTTGTGGCTAATAAGTTTGGCATTGAACCTGAATTGATAAGTAAACCCCTCGCGGTATCTACTCCGATAGGAGATTCTGTGATTGCTAGAAGGGTATATAGAGGTTGCACTGTGATGATTTGTAGTCGTCAAACCTCGGCAAATTTATTTGAGTTAGAAATGGTTGATTTTGATGTGATAATGGGAATGGACTGGTTGGCCTCATGCTATGCAAATGTTGACTGTCGTACGAAGATGGTTAGGTTTCAATTTCCTGGTGAACCCATCATTGAATGGAAAGGGAATATTGCTACACCAAAAGGTAGGTTTATTTCCTATCTTAAGGCAAGGAAAATGATCTCAAAAGGTTACATTTATCATTTCGTTCGCGTTAGGGATGCGGAGGCGAAACCGCCTACTTTACAATCAATCCCTGTGGTCAACGAATTCCCAGATGTTTTCCCAGATGAACTCCCAGGCCTTCCTCCTGAAAGGGAGATTGAGTTTAGCATTGATGTGTTGCCTGACACTCAACCGATCTCTATTCCTCCATACAGAATGGCCCCGGCAGAGTTGCGAGAGTTGAAGGTGCAGTTGAAGGACTTGCTGGATAAGGGCTTTATTAGGCCTAGCACTTCACCTTGGGGTGCACCAGTCCTATTCGTGCGGAAGAAAGACGGGTCGTTACGGATGTGTATCGACTATCGACAGTTGAATAAGTCTACTATAAAGAACAAGTATCCACTTCCAAGAATTGATGACCTGTTTGACCAACTCCAGGGTGCCAAGTATTTCTCCAAGATTGATTTACGTTTAGGGTATCATCAGGTGAGGGTTAAGAAGAAGGATATTCCAAAGACGGCCTTCCGGACAAGATACTGGTACTTTGAGTTCTTGGTGATGTCGTTCGGGCTAACAAATGCCCCAACAGCTTTTATGGATCTCATGAATACTATATTTAGGCCCTATCTTGATGTGTTCGTGATTGTATTCATTGATGACATTCTAGTATATTCTCGTTCGGAGGCGGAACATGCGGGCCACTTGCGGATAGTATTACAGACGCTTCAGGATCGTAAGTTATATGCTAAGCTCTCCAAATGTGAATTTTGGCTGAACTCAGTAGCGTTCCTTGGCCATGTGATATCTGACGAGGGTATTAGTGTCGACACTCAGAAGATCGATGCAGTAAAGAATTGGCCGAGACCTACAACACCATCAGAAGTCCGCAGCTTCCTAGGGCTAGCAGGATATTATAGGCGGTTTGTGGAAGGGTTTTCCTCTATATCATCACCATTGACTAAGTTAACACAGAAAGCTACCAAGTTCCAGTGGTCTGACACTTGTGAACGTAGTTTTCAGGAGCTGAAGAATCGATTGACATCCGCACCAGTGCTCACTCTTCCTGAAGGAACAGAAGGTTATGTGGTATATTGTGATGCCTCAGGTATAGGTTTGGGGTGCGTATTGATGCAGCGTGGGAAGGTGATTGCTTATGCATCAAGACAATTGAAGAAGCATGAAAAGAATTATCCAACCCATGATTTGGAATTGGCTGCAGTAATATATGCTTTGAAGATATGGCGGCACTACTTATACGGCGTCCATGTTGACATCTACACAGATCACAAGAGTTTACAATACATCTTCAAGCAGAAAGAGTTGAATTTGAGGCAGCGTAGGTGGCTTGAATTATTGAAAGACTACGACGTCGAGATATTGTATCATCCCGGTAAAGCCAATGTTGTGGCAGACGCTCTCAGCCGTAAATCAATGGGAAGCTTAGTACATATTGAGGCAGGTAGATGGGGGTTGACTAAAGAGCTTCATCAGCTAGCCAATATGAGAATCAGATTGTTAGACTCTGATGACGGAGGTGTTACTGTACAGAATACATCAGAATCATCTTTGGTAGCCGAGGTAAAAGCATGACAATATGAAGATCCTATCTTAGTACGATTAAGAGAGAGCATTCAGCAGTGTAAAAGTATGGCTTTTGAGATCGGAAGAGATGGGGCACTGAGATACCAGGGCCGATTATGTATGCCCTAATGTGGCAGGGTTGCGAGAGAAGATTATGAATGAGATTCATCAATCCCGATATTCCATCCATCCCGGCTCGACAAAGATGTATCATGATGTCAAGGAGCAGTATTGGTGGGATAACATGAAGAAGTCTATTGCAGAATTTGTAGCCCAGTGTCCCAATTGTCAACAAGTAAAGATAGAACATCAGAAACCCGGTGGATTGCTTCAGAATATAGAGATTCCGACCTGGAAATGGGAGGTGATTAATATGGACTTCATTATTGGATTACCTCGCTCTTATCATAAGTTTGACTCCATCTGGGTGATAATTGATCGACTTACAAAATGTGCCCATTTTCTGCCAGTTAAGACAACTTACACGGCTGAAGATTATGCGAAGTTGTATATCAAGGAGATTGTTAGGCTTCATGGTGTGCCGGTATCTATTATATCAGACCGAGGAGCTCAATTTACAGCTAACTTTTGGAGGTCTTTTCAGAAGGGTTTAGGCACACAAGTGAATCTCAGCACTGCATTTCATCCGCAGACTGACGGACAGGCTGAACGTACCATTCAGACACTGGAAGATATGCTACGAGCATGTGTTCTAGATTTTAAGGGAAATTGGGATGACCATCTTTCACTCATAGAATTCGCCTACAATAATAGCTACCATTCCAGTATTAAAATGGCCCCATACGAGGCACTATACGAGAGGAGATGTAGATCACCAGTTGGATGGTTCGAAGTCGGTGAAACAGAATTATATGGGCCAGATTTGATTCACCAAGCTATTGAGAAGGTGAAAGTGATACAGGAGCGATTGAGGACGGCACAAAGCAGGCAAAAATCTTATTCTGATGTCCGACGTCGTGATCTAGAGTTTGAGGTTGGTGATTGGGTTTTCCTGAGGATCTCACCAATGAAGGGTATTATGCGTTTTGGGAAGAAAGGTAAGCTGAGTCCAAGGTATATCGGGCCGTATAAAATTCTTCGACGGATTGGACAGGTTGCTTATGAGTTAGAATTGCCATCCGAATTGGAATTTGTCCACCCGGTATTCCATGTATCTATGTTGAGGAAATGTATTGGAGACCCTTCTCGAGTCGTCCCTATCAAATATGTACAGGTTACAGAGGACCTATCATATGAAGAAGTGCCATTGGCTATATTAGATCGACAAGTCTTCAAGCTGAGAACAAAAGATGTAACTTCCATCAAAGTATTGTGGAAGAACAAGAATATGGAAGAAATAAAATGGGAAACAGAAGAGGAGATGAAGTCTAAATACCCATACCTATTCCAGAATGAAGATAACAAGGATGCTGGTGGAACACATGATACATTGGAAGGTGAAATGGCTCTATGAGGTAATCAATAACTTGAGAATACTCTTCCTTAATACAAAATGGTGATATGCAGATAATGTACATGTCCATAATGCTTTGCATACTCTTGTAAGGCCATACGTTGAGTTAACCTCTTGCAAGTTTGTCCTCTATTTATGGGAGAAACTTGACCGGAATCCACGATGATTTAAACTCCCCATGAACCCTTACATTCGAGGACGAATGTTCCTAAGGGGGAAGGGTGTTACAACCCATATCCACACGCGTTAGTTCATGCCATATATTAGTTAACAAAAATTCAAGAAGTAATTACCTTTGAGATGATAAGAAGTTAATCCTATTGGTCTTAAGTGATACAAGGGTGTATAAGGGTGATTAACAAGTATTAGAAGTTAAACGAATCAAGGATGTAGTAACTCGTATTTTCAGATAAACCTAGAGGTTCTTAATACACTCAAGATCATGTATTAAGGTTTTTGAATATTATATTATCCGTATCATAACTCTTGAAGTCAAACGAGTTATGAAACAAAAGTCGACAAACGTTGTCGCAACTTAGGTTCATAATTTTACTTAAACATTAGGTTAAATGTTTCTAAGCTGTTCTCCTAATTTACAAGGTATTACGGGGTGATCTACCCACAAAATTAAATATCTATGAGTCTAGTTTCCAACGCATTAAACCATTTATCAATAAAATCTCGGAGTATAGAGATATTCATATTTTCGCAAGACTGCGCAGATTGGTAGATGACAAGTAGGTGCATCACCTACTTGCCAAAATGATAGGACAAAATTAAAAGACCTAAGTCGGCCAAGAGAGGACTTTTAAGGGGTTATGAACTCAGTTATTTCATCCATATTTCAGACCCTCAAAACCAAAGTTAACCCCTGCAACTCCTCCCCAAAAATCCCACACAAACCCTAATCGATTTTCCCTCTCTTTCAAGTTCTATTTGAAGGTAAAACCTAGAGTTTGAAGAACCAAGGGAAGGGCTGAGTTATCCAACAAGTAAGGTAAGTTACTGCCATCTTTCATACATTTTTCTCTGCTGTGAATTCATGGTAATTCGTTCTATACATGTAAGAACTCACGGGACGGTGATCGGAAGCCGTGAGTTCGAGTTATTCACTTGTAGCGGACTGTTTTGTGGACTGTTTTGTGTTGCTATTGGGCTGCGTGTTTTACTACTATTTTGTGGAGTTTTGGAGGTGGAAGGGTGTGGAGGAACACCATATATATGTAGGGTTGTGGGATGATAGTGATTCGTAACATTTCCGGGTCGTTTGACACGACTACGGTGGTCGTCATATGTATGCTGTAATAAGGTTGTGCGTGGACTATTTTGGGAGGCTCAATATGTTTATTATTGATGTTGTTTGGGCTGTTTGGTGATTGTTTGGAATGGTGTAAATTCATATATATAGGGGAGGTGCTGTCCGTTTCAACGTAAAATAGGTTGTGGTCGATACATAATAGTTATGACGCTTAAATGATAACGATAGTATCGTTTCTCTTATTGTAGACTAAGGAGTTGTGACAATTGCATAGCTTGTGATTGGGGCAGTATATACAAGGTATGTGAGGCTATCCCTTTTCTTCTTTTGCACGACTCCGATTGTACATAATGTAATGAACGAGCTTCCAAAGATACTCTACTCTTAGAAGCTAGCAGTACTTACATTGCTTTCCCTCTTATGGAACGATTGATGTTAATGTTGCTTCTCTTATTCTTATGTTATCAATGTTGTTGGTACTTCCTGATTCTTATAAGGTTCATAGTGAAGAGTTAGTCCTAATAACGTGTACAGAGGATACCGACCTTACGTCACTCCGAAAGGTTTAGAATGTGATTCCATGAGTCGAGCATGCATTATATATATGTATCTATTTTACTCTACCGAGCCACGCTATAGTTGGCCGGGTACGACACCTATTGTGCAACCACTGATCAGTTGGGTTTTACCGAGCTCCACGTGGCCGGGTACGATTCTACCGAGCCTATTATGGCCGGGTACGATATGATGATAATGATGCCCACAGAGGCGAATGCTTTAAAGGTTTATGTATTTATACATATGTATCATGCATTTCATGTAAGTAGCCCTCAGAGGTACTAAGATGTTACAGGTTGTATATTCTCTATCCTTGCTTACATTACTGATCGTATTTATGGTTCCTTGCCTTACATACTCAGTACTTTATTCGTACTGACGTCCTTTTATTTGTGGACGCTGCATGTCGTGCTGCAGGTCCTGATAGACAGGCAGGTGCAGCTCCCCCACCACAGTAGACTGTCCAGTTCAGCGGTGATTGGCGAGATCCCTTCTCCGGACTTGCCTTGGTCTTGGTATGCAATTTTTATTATAGACATTATGGGTATGTCGGGGCCCTGTTCCGGCTATGTTGCAGCACTTATTTTCATTTAGAGGCTCATAGACAAGTGTCGACTCATGTATAGTTTGGTATGCCTTGTCGGCTGGTTTTTGTTGTATAGTCTTTCATGGTAGCGTGGTAGCTCATACCTTATATGTAGTTTCTTGATTGTCTGGTCATCCCCTGCTATGTATGTTCATGCCGTCATATTTTATTGCTGGTTGTCCATGATCCAGGTCTACCATTTATATTGATCTCGTCAGCCCTAAAAGATAATAAAGAAGGTTAAATGAAATGTACGTTGGTGCTCGGCAAGTATGGTCGGGTGCTAGTCATGGCCCTCCAGTTTGGGTCGTGACACAAAATGCGGGGCTTATTCCCCGAATGTCAGCTAGAGTCCATCCAATTGCCCTTTTTCGCTTTTGAAGCACCGCCAAAGTGGCCTCAACCTGCATATTAGTAAGGCAAGAAGAAAGAATAACTGGTAAAGTAGAGTTTGAGCCCAAGAATTCATACCTGGGGTGTGGAGGAAGTGGTTTCAAATCCAACACCTGTGACTCCTCAATTGATGGTTTTGTTGGTGAAGTTTTCCGGTTTTCAAGATCCAAAGACAATTTTCTAGGCTCATAAGAATAAGAGCCCATCCCATGTAAGGCATTCACACACTCCACTCTACTTGCATCCTCATTGACATCAAGATTTAATAGCACGGCCTCAAGAGGATCCTCCACGTTGATCATAGCACTGGTATCATCCACAATCACAGCTGTGACAAGGTCTACAAAAGAGCATACCTCAGTGCTATTGGGTTGCTTTATAGACTTGCAAACATGGAAAACGACCTTTTCATCACCCACTCGAAAAGTGAGCTCACCCGCTTCAACATCAACCGATGCCTTCCCCGTTGCAAGGAAAGGTCTACCCAAGATAATAGGAACCTCATAGTCCACTTCACAATCCAAAATGACAAAGTCGGCCGGCAATATGAATTTGTCCACCCGGACAAGCACGTCATCAATAATGCCCAAAGGTCGCTTCATCGATCGATCCGCCATTTGAAGTCTCATTGAAGTTGGTCTAGGTTGCCCGATACCCAAAGTTTTGAAAACCGAGTAGGGCAACAAATTGATACTAGCTCCCAAGTCAAATAGAGCCTTGGCAAAATCCGCACTCCCAATGGTGCAAGGAATGGTTAAAGCACCGGGATCTTTAAGCTTCGGGGCCATTGAATGCACTATAACACTAACTTGGTGAGTCATCTTTATAGTTTCACAATCCATAGAATGCTTCTTTGTAACCAAGTCCTTCATGAATTTTGCATAACCTGGCATTTGTTCAAGTGCCACCACCAAAGACACATTAATAGATAAGCTCTTTATCATGTCAATGAACTTTTTAAACTGATTATCATTCTTCTGCTTCGCAAGCCTTTGAGGATAAGGTGGAGGTGGCCTTGGCAAAGGAGCCTTGGCTTTTGGCACAACCGGTTCCGGCATGTCAATTATGTGTTCCCTAGACGGGTTCACATCATTTTGAGTTTCCACCTCGACTTCTTGAATATCAATCCTCACTTTATTGTTCATATTTTCATCAACCACATATTTAACTACCAAAGGGACTTCATCATCTTGCAACTCAACATCATCATCCACGACTTGCTTTTGCTTAGAGGCATTCACATCACCGCCTCTTCCACTTCTTGTTGTGACCGGCATAACATGATTGTTCCTACCCTTTGCGTTCACTACCGTATCACTTGGTAGAGCACCCTTCGGGAAAGTATTCAATGACTGAGAGATTTGGCCTAATTGCACCTCCAAGTTTCGGATAGAGGTGTTGTAAGAAGCTAACTGTACATCAAAATCCGCATTCCTCTTCATCATCTGCTCGAACATCATTTCAATTCTACCCATATCATTACCAGAAGAACTAGGACCTTGATAAGGGAAAGGGGGTGGATTGTTCAGTTGTTGGTACATTGGGGGCCTTTGAAAGCCTTGCCCCTGGTTACCTTGGTTTCCATTGTTGTTCCACCCGCCTTGATTGTTATTATTGCCTCAATTGTTTTTATTTCCATTCCAATTGCCTTATTTGTTGTTTTGATTACCCCAATTGTTGTTTTGGTTGTTGTTGTTCCAATTACCACCACCTTGTTGTTGATTGCCCCAATTTCCTTGGGGGTGCCATTGTTGGTTTGAAGAGTTGCCTCTATTGCCTTGATAGTTGTTGACATATTGTACCTCTTCACTTTGATCATCATAACCATCATTTTGAAACCCATCACATGTATCATCATATTGCTCAGAATTCCCTTAATTTTGTTGCCTCCTTTGCCTTCTCTTGTTGACAAGCATACTAACACCCTCCATGGCATTCACTTGGCGAGGATTCTGAACTTGTTGCAACTGCGCCTTAGCCAATTGGTTCATAGTAGTAGTAATCTCAGCTATCGCTTGCCCGTGATCATATAATTCCTTGTGCAAATAGATAATCATAGGGTCACCTTGAGGCACATTTGCTCTACTCTGTCGTGATGAAGAAGTATCCGCCATTTCATCAAGTACATCACATGCCTCATCATAAGAAAGCTTCATAAAATTGCCCACAGCCAATTGGTTAACAATGCATTGATTTGTAGTATTTATGACCCGGTAGAAGGTTTGTTGGATCATGGCCTCGGTCATATCATTATTTGGGCACTCCTTCACCATTGTCCTATACCGCTCCCAAATCTCATGCAAAGGTTCCGTTGGCTCTTGCTTGAAGGCTAATATTTCATCTTGAAGTGCCGCCATATGACTAGGAGAGAAGAATTTGGCAATAAACTTATCCGCCAACTCATCCCAAGTTGTGATGGAATGGTTGGGGAGTCTCTCGAGCCAGTCTAATGCCTTCCCTTGAAGTGAGAACGGAAAATGTCTCAATCTCAGCGCATCCTCGGACACATTCGTCTGCTTTCTCCCCCAACATGTATCTACGAACCCCTTGAGATATTTGTAGTCATTTTGATTCGCAGCGCCCGTGAAGTACCCAAGCTGCTCAAGTAAGGTCAACATCACATTGGTTATCTAAAAGTTGCCCGCTCGAATTCTGGGTGGGACAATAGCACTTACATAACCCTGGTTCGGAAGTACTCTGGGAGCCACTCTTGGAGGTGGCGGAGGACGGTCTAGAATATTGTCATTTGGATTTGCATTGGCATTGCGACCTCTACGTTGTCCTTGAGGTGCAAAAGGCACCTCATCTTTCTCAAGATCATCTACCTCCTCCCCCGCTATCACATTTCCAAGAGGGTCATTAGCGTTGTTTAAAGCTATGTTGGTACATGTGTAATGACCCAACAAGTAAGTAACAAAGAAGGAAAGAAGAACAATACACAAAACTAACTAAATAGATAGCCAAAACCGTTAGCTCCCCGGCAACTGTGCCAAAAAGTGATCGCAGCCTACCCCACACTACTAAAAAGTAGGAAGAGAGGGTCGCAATAGCTTTTACCCGATTTGTGGGTCGAGATCGATTTCTACAGAGAGCTAGGAATGGAGTCGAGTATCTAGTTAGGTTGGAATTCCGTATTTGTTCCAAATATCACTTCTAATCATTTTTGGGTTTTCTTTATATTCTACTATTATCAAACTACAAATTATAATTGCTACTAGATTAACTACGAGTAAATTGCCACAAGTTGTATCTAATAGTTTAAAAGGAAGTAGGGTAGTGGCATCTTCCTAGGTGGCCAATTGACGGGTAATTGAACCTATGGCACGATTGACATGATTGGGGAATATGCTATAACCGTTGCACAATTTTACCCACTCTCACACCTCTCGGTAGAGAGAGTGATTTTGCCCAATTGACTTTCTCAAGACCAATAGGGTAGGCAAATTTGCTCAAGCAACTGGGGTTCAAGTCGGGTATTACTCTCTCGAGGTTTAACCCTTTAATTGAGACTATCAATTCTCTTGAGTCCATCCCAATTCCTTGTTGGGTCAATTTTTGAGACTTAGGCTCTCTTTCTCAAGAAGAACCCAAGTCAACTTAGCACAAACTAGTGTTTGCAACCACTAATTCATAGATTAAACCATGAAATTGACCCAAATAACAAATACCCATAGTCAATCTAACCTTAAATCACAACACCCATCAATTACCCACACTAGAGTTGAGCCACAACCCTAGCTAATGGGTCGATCTACTCATGTTTGAAGAGAAAAACAGAGAAATAGATGAAGATAAAGACATATTAATTAATTGCTAAGGTAAATACAAAGATTCAATGATAAAAACTAAGTAAAATGCCCAAAATGGCTAAGAAAAGTCTTCTCACGAGCGCAGCTAACGTTTGATAATATCTGATGCCCTAAAAATTGAAAAAGGTTCTATTTATACTAAGCTGGAAAAACTGGACAAAATTGCCCCTGCGGGGTTAGTGCGGACCACACAAAATGGTGTGCGGCCGCACTAGGCTCTTGAACTTGAAATCTTGACTCTCTGAACCCACGCTCCGCGGACCGCACAAAATGGACTACGGCCGCGGAGGCTTATAGCGCGGCCCGCACAAACTCGACCCTGGACTGCACAGGCTTGAACCTCTGAACTTGGCATCTCTCTGAACCTTATCTCTGCGGATCGCACAGAATGTGAGTGGCCGCAGAGGTCCACCGCGGACTGCACAAAGTGTAGTGCGGCCACATTGCTTCGAAGCCTGAAATGCTGAGTCTCTGAACCTTTCTAGTGCGGACTCCACAAAGTGTAGTGCGGCTGCACTAGGCCTGTTTTTCCTGAGTTTGTCTTGTCTTTGGTACTTGTGCAAGTTTTCACTCCTTTTGAGATGATCTTTGATATCTTGTTACTTTATTGATCAAACCTGCAATCAAGCAAAACTTATGAGCCTTTTGGGACTATTTGTAAGAATTTATAATCAAAGCGAAAGCAAGAAGGAACATAAAATGTGTCAAAAGCCCTAGTTATTAGTCTCAATGATAGAATCAGAAAAGGCTAATCGTACATATCCCTTTTTGGATTATGGAGTTTTTGAATGGATTATCACCTTGGTTATTTTAAACCATAAAAGGTGTCTTCCATCCAAGACAATAAGTTGCCACCTAGGATAGTAGACTAAAGAGTCATTCTTTTTGGTAGGGAGGGATGCCACGTGGGGGGGGGGGTGTAAATTATTAAATTTTTATCCGCTTATTAGTTAATCGGGTAATGTCTCGTTACTCGGTAATTAATCAATTACCCGCATAATTTAAAAATAGCCCCAAATTACTTAAAATTCCACTTATTATTAATATACTATGTATATATTCTATACATTATACTACCGTAGTCATATGATACCTTCCGTGGTACTAGTCCATAACTATCAGGTATTATCGCTCAACTCGTATTTTATCCCAAATTTCCACTTTTAACGAAACTTGTTTTCTTTAATTCGTGTACCCCTTTATCCTTCATAACACTTATTTATCGCTTGTTATAAATAGCGTAAGTACGCGAATCTACGTCGGTTAACTGAAAAAAAAAATTTTAACGTACGAAAACGCGAGATGTAACATCCTTCCCCCCTTAGAAACATTCGTCCTCGAATGTTCAACTCCTAATGATCCATATAACTTTGGCAGGGTCGCCTTTGTAACAACACTACTACCAACTCTCCCCATAGAAGCTTAATAACCCAACACCATACCGGACCATAATTATTAATAATGACAATGGCCTCACATGACCAACGACAATAACCAATACAAGAATTTATACACGTACCTTATGATTATGACGTCTCGGTCGGACCCTCCTCTGGAGGAGGAAATAGGTAGGGATATCTAGACTTCATGTTTTCCTCGGCCTCTCAAGTCATTTCTTCCACATTATTGTTCCTCCAAAGTACTTTCATGGATGCTATCTCGTTATTCCGCAGCTTGCGGGTTTGTCATTCTAAGATGGCAATCGGGATTTCCTCGTATGATAAGTCCTCTATAATCTATACATCATCCGTGGGCACAACTCGGGTAGGATCGCCAATATACTTTCGTAACATAGATACGTGAAAAACTAGATGAACAGACTCTAACTCCGAGGGTAATTCCAACTCATAAGCTACTTGGCCCACTCTCCAAATGATCTTATAAGGCCCAATATACTGTGGGCTAAGTTTGCCTTTCTTGCCAAACCTCATCACACCTTTCATAGGTGACACCTTTAAGAATACCCAATCATCAACCCTGAACTCTAAATCTCAACGCCGCACATCAGAATATGACTTCTGACAACTCTGAGCTGTCAATAGTCGATCCCGGATAAGCTTTACTTTTTCTATGGCGTGCTGAACCAGGTCTGGCCCATGTAACCTAGATTCTCCAACATCAAACCACCTTATAGGTGACCTACACTTCCGTCCATAGAGGGCTTTGTATAGAGCCATTTGAATACTGGAATGGTAGCTATTATTATATGCGAACCCAATAAGCGGCAGATGATCGTCCCAACTACCTTTGAAGTCTATCACACAAGCTCGTAACATATCCTCCAGTGTCTGAATAATATGCTCAGCCTGTCCGTCTCTATGGGGATTAAATGCTGTACTAAGACTTACTTGAGTCATCAATCCTTTTTGGAAGGACCTCCAGAAGTTAGCTGTAAATTGAGCTCCTCTATTCAAGTTAATAGATATAGGGACACCATGTAGTCGTATTATCTCCTTAATATAAAGCCTTGCATAATCCTCTGAGGAATATGTAGTTCTAACGGGCAAAAAATGGGCTAACTTTGTAAGCCTATCAATAATCACCCATATCGAATCGAACTTACGCTGGGTACGAGGTAAGCCTACGATGAAATCCATATTGATTACTTCCCATTTCCAAGTCGGAATCTCCATAGCCTGCAATAACCCACCAGGTTTCTGATACTCAATTTTAACATGCTGACAGTTTGGACACTGAGCAACAAAATCTGCTATATCCTTTTTCATTCCGTCCCACCAATACAATTCCCTGATATCATGATACATCTTTGTTGCTCCCTGGATGGATAGAATAACAAGAATAGTGAGTTTCTCCCATAACCTGCCGACACAGCCTAGCAACATTAGGCACACATAATCATCCTTGATATCTGAGGACCCCATCTTCTGTAATTTCAAATGGCGTCTTCTCCTTCTGAAGGGTGGTATCCCTATGATGAACTAACATAGGATCGTTGTACTGTCGTTCCTTTACTTTAGTTACTAAAGAGGATGTTGCCGTATCCTGAAGAGTAATTCCAACGCCACCTAAGTCCAGTAACCGAACTCCAAGACTAGCTAGCTAATGAACCTCATGGCCTATTCCCCTCTTTTCTAGCTGCAAATACGATAGGCTACCCATAGATATACGGCTGAGGGCGTCAGCTACTATGTTCGCCTTCCCCGGATGGTATAAAATATCAACGTCATAGTATTTAAGTAGCTCCAACCATCTCCTTTGACGTAGATTCAATTCCTTTTGCTTGAAGATCTACTGGAGGCTCTTATGATCCGTATAGATATCAACAAGAATGCCATACAAGTAGTGCCTCCACATCTTTAGTACATAAATCACCGCGGTTAACTCTAAATCGTGGGTCAGGTAGTTCTTCTCGTGATTTCGTAGTTGTCTAGAAACATAAGCCACAACCTTACCATGCTGTATCAACACACAACCCAATCCAATGCGTGAAGCATCACAATAGATAACATAACCTTCGGTCCCTTTTGGGAGCATTAGAACCGGTGCTAAAGTTAATCTGTCCTTTAATGCCTAGAAACTCCGTTCACAAGCATCAGTCCACTGAAACTTTGCTCCCTTTTGAGTCAACTTTGTCAAAGGTGCTGAAAGGGAAGAAAATCCTTCCACAAATCTCCTGTAATAACCTGCCAAACCGAGAAAGCTACGAACCTCCGTCGGTGTTGTGGGTCTAGACCAAGTATTTACTGCCTCAATCTATTGTGTATCCACCCGAATGCCTTCACCCGAAATAACATGCCCAAGGAAAGCTACAGAGTTCAACCAGAATTCACATTTAGAAAACTTTGCATACAACTTCCCTTCTTATAGAACTCTAAGCACAGTATGCAGATGATCTACATGCTCAGCCTCTGAACGAGAATATACCAATTTATCATCAATAAATACAATTATGAACAGATCTAAAAAAGCCTAAACACACGGTTCATCAAATCCATGAATACTGCTGGGGCATTGGTCATATCGAATGACATAACTCGAAACTCAAAGTGACCATATCTAGTCCTAAATGCTGTCTTCGGAATATCTTCATCCTTAACCCTTACCTGATGGTACCCAGACCTTAAGTCTATCTTTGAAAAATACGTGGCACCTTACAACTAATCAAATAAATCATCAATTCTCGGGAGTGGCTACTTATTCTTGATCGTCAACTTATCCAGCTACCTATATCAATACACATTCGTAAGGAACCATCTTTCTTTCTCACAAAAAAAATAGGTGCTCCCCATGGTGACGTACTAGGTCTGATAAAATCTTTTTCAAGTAAATCCTTTAATTGTTCTTTCAATTCTTTCAGATATGTAGGGGCCATTCTATAGGGAGGAATAGATATTGGGTGGGTATCTGGTAGTAGGTCAATAAAAAACTCAATTTCTCGCTCTGGAGGGAGAACCGGAAGTTCATCGGGAAAAACATCGGGAAACTCATTAACCACTGGAATGGACTGAATGGTTGGTGACTCTACTTCCATATCCTGAACCCAAACTAAGTGATAAATATAGCCCTTATTGATCATCTTCCTTGCCTTGAGATAGGAAATGAATCTTCCTCTCAGTGATATCGTATTACCTTTCCACTCCAAAACAGGCTCCCCTAGAAATTAAAATTGGACTATCTTTGATCTACAATCAACATTGGCATGACAAAAAGCCAACCAATCCATACCCATTATAACATCAAATTCTACCATGTCTAACTTGATTAAGTCTGCTACGGTAGATCGACCATGAACTACTATTATACAACCCCTATATACTTGCTTAGCTATCATTGAGTCCCCAATAGGTGTAGACACCTCAAAAGGTTTAACCAATTTAGGTTTTATTCCAAACTTACCAGCAACTAATGGAGTAACATATGATAAGGTGGAACCTGGATCAATCAGTGCATATACATCATATGAGGAGACTGATAATATACCTGTAACAATATCAGGCGATGACTCATGGTCCTATCGTCCTATCAATGCATAAATGCGGTTCTGAAGGCTGATCGAGCTAGATGCTCTGCCTTTGCCTCTACCACGACTCATTGGTGCTTGGGGACTTTGCTCAGGGGGCGTACTAATGATAACAAACCAGTTGCAGATCCCGACGGCTGAGCTATGCTTGCATCACCTCTTATCGGACAATCCCTCATAACGTGGCCCAGATAACAATAAGTATAACAAATACCTAACCCCATACGGCACTTCCCGATATTCTGCTTACCACATTGAGTACATCGTGACAAGGGTGGCCTCATCTGATTTGACTCACCCCTATACTGAGAACCTGAGACCCTGAAATTCTGACCAGACCCTAAATATGTAGAATGATCAAATCTCTTATCGCCAAATTGAGGGGGTGCGCTAGCTGAGGGCTGGGATAGATACCTCAAGTACTACTGCCTTTGACCACCTCGAAACTCGCCAGAAGGACCCAAAGACCTCGCTCTCTTATTCTAGGCCCTATCATGCTCACGATCAGCCCTATGTTTCTGTTTATGCTCCTCTACATCCTGAGCGTATGCCTGAATATGAGAAATATCCATGTCTGGCTGAAGTAAGACCGACATACAATCGTTAAGCAAGTGAGGCTCTAATCCCATCACGAATCGGTGAACCCGATCCTCCATCTTAGATACAATAGTGTGAGCATACCTAGCCAACTAATCAAATTGAAGGTTGTACTCCTGAACACTTATGTTGCCCTGCCGAAGGGTCAAGCGCCTATCATCTCTAGCCCGTTTAAGCTCTGGTTGCAGATAATGACAAAGAAAAGCTTCTGTAAACTCCTGTCAAACTGCTGGAGGGGCATCCTCACCTCTGGACAATTCCCAAGACTCGTACCAATTAACTGCAACATCTCGGAGTCTATAGGAAGCTAGCTCAACTGACTCAATTGTAGTGTCCTTCATTACCCATAACGTCCTCTGCACTCTATCAATAAATACGTGAGGGTCCTCATTTAGATCTGCTCCAGTGATTACCGGAGGGTCTAAATTAATAAAATCACGAACCCTCGCACTCACGGACCTATCTGCGTGACCAATACCTACTTCCAGACGCCGAGCCTGTGCGACTACTAATCGGGTCAATAACTGAATAACATCTCTCATCTCCTGACCTGGTGCATCCAGTTGAGGTGCTAAATGTACAGGGGAGGGCGCTGGAGCTAGTGCCCCTCGAAGCTCTTTTGGAAAGGGCAGGATATATGAAGTCTGAGATGGAACCTCACCATGAGACTCTCCCCGAGCCCTAGTAACTCGTGGCGCTCGACTAGTAGTTTCACCAGCCACGAACTTTCCCTTCTGGGCGGCCGTACTCTTTGGAGGCATTGGTGAAAATATAACATATCGTTAGGAACATAAATTCTTGTATCGCACGATCTGAGATAAAAAGAGAGGATAAAATCCTATATGTCCTGTAGCCTCCTATTTATAAGTGTGGTGCACAACATACCTATAAACAAAACTTTACTAGACACGGTCTGTAGACAACCCTAGGACAGAACTGCTCTGATACCACTTTTGTCACGACCCAAACTGATGGGTCGTGACGATTGCCTAAATCCTACCTGTCAAACACCCCTAAGCATGCATATTAGATATGAATCTGAATAACATCTGCTGCATTATGAAAATAACTTACATGAAGGAAACATGCCATCAAGGCACGTGTATGTATACATACAGAATACAGTGGGCGAGCTGGCAAGGCTGCTATATACAACTATACATCCAAAATAGAAAGCCGATAAGGCTACATACAACCCAACTAGACATACTATCTACAGACCTCTAATAGAAATATAACTATACAAAGACAAGACTGAGCCATGTCATACCCATATACATATATATACACAAACGTATCGTACCAAAATCAAAGCAGCTCTGGATCAAGTGGAGCACGCCAACTCTCGCTGATCAGGGATCCTAAAACGGGGGATCGTCAACTTGCCTACCTGTACCTGCAAGCATGAAATGCAGGCCCCGTGAAATAGGGCGTCAGATGAAAAATGTACTGAGTATGTAAGACATGAAAATTAGTACGTAAAAGACATAGATGAAACATGGAATACAGAAACGCATCTTTAAATCTGAATAACTTTGTAAATTCTGAAATGTTTATAATGTCATGCACATGCGTATAAATGTCGTGCCATGCATAGGTATGGGTGTACATAATATCATCAAGCCACTGAGGGCATCCCATCATATCATTTCGGCCACTGTGGGCAACATTATCAACATATACCAGCTGGTCAGGTGGTGGTGCGTATATAACGCCGCAACCTTTTCCCATATCCCATATACATATATTTACATATATACACGTATATAACGCCATCTGGTCATGGGTCAATGCACATGTATAAATGAATGAAATGCATGAAAAATACGTAATAATCTCAATATTCCTTCCGGATAAACTTTTTCAACTGCGTATTATTCTGAGACCCATGAACAGAAGATAATAATATTTCTCATGGGGAATCAAGAATATAGACACCCCTAGTATCTCTATGAATAGAGTAATTTATGGAAACTATGCGTTTGCTCGTTTCTTGTGTATAATTTGGACCATGCCAAAAGAAAGAAGGGATGACCTTAACATACATGTTCCTTGAATTATTTGAATGAAATGAAGCTTTTGCTTCTTTGAATTTGAACGAAATTTCTTGCTTGAATTTTATGAAACTCGGATAAAATTTCTTCTTTGAAATTTCAATCAAAATTTGGCTAAAGATTTGGACGAAATGGTTCCTGCTTCAACATTCTTGGTTTCAAACCAAAGATAGATTTGTTGGATTGAATCTTTTACAAAGAAATGATGTCAAGTCTTAATGACAGAATCAGAAAAGGCTAATCGTTCATATCCCTTTTTGGATTATTGTCACGACCCAAACCAAAGGGCCGCGACAGGCACCCGGTACCTTACTCAACTGAGTACCAACATAACATATATTTCTTATTACATCATTATATACATGTGACATACAGGCCTAATAGGCCAACATGATCTTTTATAAACACGAAACATAGGCCGACAAGGCCACACAAACTTTCACATACACGACATATGTCTACAAGCCTCTAAGAGTACATAAATGTCATAAAGGTCGGGACAGAGTCCCGCCATACCACACAATACACGTCTAAACCATACTAACCAAACACACAACTCCGAAGCAAATGGAGCGCACCAACATCTTCTGCTGAGCTGATAGCCTATTTGGAGGGCTCTCGACCTATCTATCTAGACCTGCGGGCATGAAACGCAGCGTCCTCAGGCAAAAGGGATGTCAGTACGAATAATGTATCGAGTATGTAAGGCATATAAATAAGTACATAAGAGACATGGAAGAAATATAGAGTACATGACTCAACCTGTAAGTCTGAATAACTTTGTAAATCATAAATTACTTTTAGCGTCATGCATATGCGTATGAATGTCATGTCGTGCATAGGTACATATTTCATAACATAATCAGCCTCTTAGAGCATCCCATCATATCATATCGGCCACTATGGGCAAAATCATTATCGTATACCAGCTGATCAGGTGGTGGTGCGTATATAATGCCATAACCTTTCCCATATCCCATATACATATATTTACATATATACGCGTATATAACGCCATCTGGTCATGGGTCAATACATGTATAAATGAGTAAAATGCATGAAAAATACATAATAATCTCGATATTCCTTCCGGATAAACTTTTTCAACTGCGTAATATTTTGAGACCCATGAACAGAAGATAATAATAATAATTCTCATGGGGAATCAAGAATATAGACACCCCTATTATTTCAATGAATGGAGTGATTTATAGAAATTGTGTATTTGCTAGTTTCTTCAGTATAATTGGACCATACCAATAAGAAAGAAGGGATAGCCTTAACATACATGGAGTAGGAACAACTCCGTATAATTATCCCATTGGAAACCTTCGTGGATTGAATTTAGAACCCAAAAATTGGATTTAGGCTTTTGTAGTTTTTGAACTTGCGGAACGAGTTTGTCTTACATTCCAAATTAATGAATTGAGGAGCGAGGTTTGGACGTTGAAAAAGCTTCTGCCTTTCACTTCAACAGAATGTAACAAGTTTAGCTTTTGTCTTTGAAATGAGATCTTTATTTCCTTTTGATTTGATAAATCTTGCAATAAAGTCTTGGAAAGACTTTAATACTTAACTCTTGACACATGAAAGCATGAATCAATGACTCAATTTATACAAAAGGAGGGGCTGCCATGTTCCCTATTGAGATAATTAATTAAATTTTTGTCCGCTTATTAGTTAACTAGGTAATGTTCTGTTACCCGATAATTAACCAATTACTCGCATAATTTAAAAATTGCCCCGAATTACTTAAAATATTACTCACTTTTCACATACCTTATACATCTTTCTATCATGGCCATGTAGTTCCTTGTATGACACTAGTCTATAAATACCGGGTATTTTAGCTCGGGCTATATTTTATCCCAAAATGCCAAACTTTGACAAAATTTGTTTTCTTAGACTTGTTCCCCCTTCATGAATTTACTAATCACTTGTGAAATAGCATAATCCTTATAATCCCTAAATAATCTTTTCCTTGGACTGATGTCAATTACCTTATGACAAATTTAACGTAAAATACTGCAGGGTGCAACTCTGTCGTAACTTATTACTGCGAAGCGTAATATCACAATAATGTACTACTGTTGAGTACAACACTGTCGTAACTTAATACTGCAGGACGTAACATCAATCATAATATATTACTGCAGAGGGTAACACTATCGTAACATATTACTGCAGAGCATAACATCGTCGTAATATAATACTGCAGGACGTAATATTGACGTAATATTGCGGGGCGTAACAATTATGAAGTTTTTGAATGGATTATCACCTTGGTTATTTTAAACCATAAAAGGTGTCTTCCGTCAAAGACATTAAGTTGCCACCTAGGATAGTAGACTAAAGATTCATTATTTTTGGTAGGTAGGGCTACCACTTGGGGGGTGTAAATTATTAAATTTTTATCCACTTATTAGTTAATCGGGTAATATCCCATTACTCGGTAATTAATCAATTATTCGCATAATTTAAAAATAGCCCCAAATTACTTAAAATTACACTTATTATTAATATACTGTTTATATACTATATACATTATACTACCGTGGTCATATGGTACCTTCCATGGTATTAGTCCATAACTATCGAGCATTATCGCTCGACTCGTATTTTATCCCAAATTGGCCACTTTCAGCGAAACTTATATTCTTTAATTCGTGTACCCCTTTGTCCTTCATAAGACTTATTTATCGCTTGTTATAAATAGCGTAAGTATGTTAACGTCAAGATGATCTCATCCCCAAGTCTACATCGGTTAATAGAAAATGAAATTTTAACGTACGAAAACACGAGATGTAACACATATACTTGTGTCCTCTAACTACCATCTATAACTCCCCTCCTTTGACCTTCCTTCCCACATCATTTATGTTTCACCTAATTCTCCTGACTCTGATATACCCCATTTGTCTCATACACATGGTCAAATTTTCTCCACTTCATCTGCCTACCAGCTTTACTTTCTTCACCAACATCATCAACCACCACCTTTCCCTTATTCTTGGATATGGCAAACTCCTACTCTTAGCAAAATCAAACATTTTTATGGCTTTTATTGCTGGTGCCTTATCCACTAGAGCCTTGTTATCCTATCGAAACATCATTCCCCATCCAACCTACACCATCTATGTGCATCTATCAGAAGATATATGTGATAACCCAAAGGGTCATCTTATGTTTTAGAAATCGATTCCGTGTTTTGAGGCCTTAAACACCTCGTTGTATCTCTCCTCGATTTTCATGCGCAATCCGGGCGCGTATCTGGAAAGCTTTTATATGAAAAATTGATGAAATAATAATTTTTGACCTAAAAAGTTAATTTTGTTGACTTCGGTCAACGTTTTGGGTAAACGGATCTGGACCCATAATTTGATGGTCCCGGTAGGTATGTAGTAAAATATGGGACCTGGGCGTATGCCCAGAATTGAATTCCAAGGTCCCAAGCCCGAGAAATAAATTTTTGATGAAAATTATAGAACTGGAATTATAAAGGTTTTAAGAATTTGGTTAATAATTGATCTTGTTGATACCGGGTCCGTATTATGGTTCTGGATCTCGGTACAGATCCTTTATGATATTTATACCTTACCTTTGAAATTTGGTGAGAAACGAGACTGATTTGACATGATTCAGACCTTTGGTTGAGGAAATAGAAGTTTTGAAGCTATCTTGAAAATTTCGTACAATTTGGTGCTAAATTCGTAGTTCTAGGTGTTATTTTGGTGATTTGATCACTCGAGCAAGTTCGTATGATTTTTTAAGACTTGTGTGCATGTTTGATTTGGAGCCCAGAGGGCTCGGGTGAGTTTCGGATAGGCTACAGAGTGATTTAGACTTAAAGAATTTTGCTGGTATGCTTCAGGTTTGCAGACTTCGCATTTGCGATGAAGTTTCGCATTTGCATCAAAAGGGCTGGGAGGGGACCTTTACAACTGTGAAGCTCAGGATCGCAATTGCGATAAGAACAGGTCGCATTTGGGAACAATTGTTCGCATTTGCGATAGTAGCGGGTCCTGGACATTCTTTTGAACCCCTTATCGCAAATGCGATATCTGCAACTGTTCAAAAATGATTTTGAACGGGATTTTTCATTCATTCTCCCATTTTTCAAAACCTAAACCTCAAGAGGCGATTTTACAAAGACAATTTCTTCCCCAAATCATATGTAAGTGAATCTTAACTCATTTATTTCAATCTTTTACTTCTTTCTACAAGATTTCATCCTAGAATCTAGGGTTTTCCAAGGTGGAATTAGGGATTTTTGGATAGAACTTAGGAATTTTGAAATTTGGGGATTTAGACCTCAAATTGAGGTTGGATTCTAAAACCAATTGTATATCCGGACTCGGGGGTGAATGGGTAATCGGGTTTTGGTCCGAATTTCGGATTTTGACCAAGCGGGCCCGGGCTCAATTTTTGACTTTTTAGGGATAATGTTGTAAAACCAATAATTATGTATTGTAATTGATTTCATTAGCAATAATTGATGTTATTAAGTTAATTATGACTAGATACAAGTGGATTGCAGGTGGAAACTAGAGGAAAAGCGATAATTGAGCTTTGAATTGGTCGTTGGATTGAGGTAAGTGTTGTGTCTAACTTCGACTTGAGGGATTAGGGACTCCCGACTTAATTGCTATGTGAAAATCCATGTGTGTGGCGCATACGTGAGCTGACAAGTGTCGCACCTCCTTTTTACCGTGCCCGCGAGAGGGTACAGGGGAGTTTTCTCCAATTAAAGGACAGTCGAAACGGGATTTATTTAATTATTTAAGAGTCACCACCTGGAAATTTTAAGGCGTCCCAAGTCACCAATTTCAATCCCTGAATCGAGGAGAATATGACTCTGTTTATTATTCTGCGAACCAGAAATCCTGAGTAAGGAATTCTGTTAATCCGGAAGAAGGTGTTAGGCATTTCCGAATTCCGTGGTTCTAGCACGGTCGCTTAACTGTTTTTATTATTGGCTTAATTATCTTGATTTTATTAAATATATTGATGTTACATGATTTTACTACCGCTTATACTTATTGTGATTGAGGACCCTTCTTTGAATCGAATTACGCGTACGTATATTCGTGTTATAAATTTAAAAATGCGGAATTGTGTCACGCGTACGTGTACACGATAACTTTTGGTAATATATTTATTAAACAATCATTTTTTCGAAATTGTGTCGACTCAAGAATATTTGTTTTTCTTAAATAGTGAACCGTACATCTCGGGTTTTTATGAAATTGATTTAACGCCTTTGGAAAAATCCTTTTCTTAAATATTCGCTCGAAATTGCGCATACGCATAATCCGAAGTTACTTTTAAAAAAATAATAATCAGGGTGCGCGAACGCATCCCTGATCGCGCAAGATAGTATTATGGACTTTTCCCCCAAATTGTTTATTATATTATGAGAAATCTTCATTTAAGATACCCTTTAATTCTTGAAAAAGAATTCACAATTTATTGAATGTTGCCCGTTGATTATAATTTTCCGCGTATAATTTATGTTCATCCAAGACTATTCAAATTCAAAATAAAGAATAAGAACATGATTAATACTATTCTTCACAAATACAACATATATATCTATATGCCCAATAATGAATTGTATATGAAACTAAAAATGATTTATAAAGGGAAGAATATTTTTTCAAGAACTTTTATTATTTCTATTTAGTGCAAGTTCCTATTTCTAATTGTCATTGATAAAAAGTGTTGCAATTTGTATATCTCATCTTATTCTCATATACTTGCTTTTAATCTAATAGGCCTAATTATTTATTTAGGATGGTAAATAGGCATCAAATTGATAATAAAGGGAATTATTGTACAAATTGATTAACAACATTGCCTTACATGCCACATATTTGTATGTCTTGAAACATTCGTAGCACTTTAACATCATAATGAGCCATGACAACTCAACTTACCATCCACTGATGGTTCTATAGATACCTGCTATCTTATACATGGAAATAATACCAACACCATTTTACCTTATTTAACAATAGATATTACTACTGTAGTTTTCTTGATACTTCTACATTACTTTCTTACTTAGCTAACAACAAAATTAAATAATGACCAACATTCATGCCATATTCCCTACTTTGACAATTCAAATATAACTATACTAATGAGATTTCGAAATGGATAATATTATTACAAACTTTTACACGAATTTCAAAATAAGATGATTAACTTATAGCCATAGTGTTGAATTCACTACTAGTTAACCAACATGAAATAAAACAGAAATTTAAACTAAAGGACTTAGATGAGTAAAAAGCAAAATTATAACTCCAAACTTCATTTATTTGCCGTGTTGAAGCTTTTCACAACCTGAGTTTAAAAGGTATGTACCTGGAAATGGAGGTAGAAGAAGTAAATTTCAGCAGTAGCAGCAGTAACAAAATCAGCAGAATATACCAGTGTTCAACAGACTTGGTCAACAAAACAAGGCCCGAGGAACTCAGAAACACAGTACAAGACTACTTAAAAGTTTCAGATTTTTAAACTGAACAATCTGTCTGATTCTAAAACTTTAGAAAAGGAAAACTGAAAAGCTCTTAATTTCAAAAATCAGCCTTAATACTAGTGTCTGATGTAGAATTCTTTTTACTATTTCTGATTTTCTTTCTTTCCTTCTATCCTATATCTGATTCTGTTCTTCTCAATTTTCAGATTTCTATTTCTGATTTTTCTCAATGTATCTCTCTCAGTCTTTCTCTGAAAAGCTCTTAAATCAGATTTTTTCTCTTTCAAAATCTGAGTCTCTCTAAAACTCTCTTTCTCTGAAAAAACTCTTAAAGTCTCCTAAATTCTGTTTTCTGTCTCACTGATAAATCAGATTTTTTCTTTCAAAATCTCTCCAAACTCCCTTTTTCTGAAACTGATCTCTTCAGTCTGTCCAGCTCCTTGTATTTATACAGGGCTGGTCCTATACAGTTTAGTGCTGGATGGACCCTTTTCTCCTTTAAAAATCAGAAAGTTTTTTCCATTAAAACTACTTTTGAATAATTTAAAACTAAGTGCTATTTATCCTGTTTTTCAGCAGCCCCATTATCCCTTGTTCCCCATTATTACTTAAATTATAGCCACTATCATATTATTGAAAGCACACTATCACATTACCTTACTGTTTCATTCTAAAATAAAACTGAAATCCTTCTGTAATTACAGCCCTCAAGGAAATCAGAATCTGATAAAAAAACAGATTTTAAAAATTGTTCAGAATCGATTATCCTTCTGAATTAAATAGCTATAATCAATCCTATCAAGTTCTGGACTGAATCTTGACTGAGAATGCACTTTTCTAACACAATGGTATCTAACCAACATTTGTGAAATTGAAATTAAACCTAATATCATAACAACATTATACTGAATTCAGCCTAATAATTCAACTGAACTCAGCTTTTGAACTAAGATCAAACAAACAGGAGCATTGTCAATATATTGACAATGTTCTGAACTTAATGTTCAGAAAACAACACACATATAACGTCCATTTGATGGATTTATTAAACAAGAACCAACTGATTAACAATAACTAATTAACTGATTATAGCAAAATAATCCATCCAAAACAGGTTATTTCAGTCAACATTTTCAGAAGCAGGATTTATGATATAACTAATCGACGAACTTAGTCGAGTCGATTACACACATTGTACATAATCACAATCAACAGAAACAATTCACATTTAGAATCAAGTTGACGGGTAGGGGACAGTATAACAAAATTTGACTAGAAAATTATGAAAAATTAAACAAACTAATGAAACGAACATAGAATACACATAGAATGCACATAAGAAACAGAAATTACCTCTGAACCTTTAAATTCAACTGAACTCAACTCGACTTGGATTTGGATTTTGTTTGAAATCAAACAGACCTTAGTCGAAGTATTTTCCACTGAAAATACTTCGACTAAGGTCGATTAAACCTCAATCTTTATTCAATCTGGACAGAATCCAAAAGTCTGGTATTTTTAGGGTTCTTGAAAGTTCGATTTGGGATTTACTCATTTCTGGTTAGATTCGAGGGAAACCAAAGATGTTCTAGGCACGAGGGAGGTCAGGGGGGTAACTGGTGTGAGTTTGAAGTAGGTTGGGATAAGGTCAGGTTGTACTCGAATCTTCAAATGAAGATTCGAGTAGTTCCAGTATGATTCGAACCATGCAACTAACAGATCCGTGATGAGGGTATCTAGGGGAAGTTGTGGTGTTATTTTGGAAGCCATCGGAGAAGATCAGGTTTTCAGGCCAACCTTCGATTTAAGATTCGAAGAGTTGGGGCCTGATTCGAAGGAAACTAAGGTCAGATTCGTGTAGAGGATGTTCAGGGGGTTCTAGGGTGTTATTTTGGTGACCGGCGGCGTTGATGCCGCCGGGTTTCAGGCGGTGGGATCCTAGGGCGGCTAGGGTTAGGAGTAGAGGTTTGGGGGACGATGATGAACAGTGTAGGAGGGGGGGTGTTCAGTTAGGGGCCGGGGTAAGGGCTTGGGACTTATATAGGGGTGGGGTGGATTGATATTGTCCGTCCGATCAAGTAAGATGAAGGGCCAGGATCAATTCATTAAACCAAACGATGTCGTTTGGTTTAATGCCAGGGTCGGCTGAGTCGGGTCACTGGATCGGGTTACGGGTTACGGGTAAAGGGGGTGAGATCTTGACCGTTGGTTGGATTTGATCCAACGGTTTCTGAGAAGCCACGACCAAACGCTGTCGTTTTGGTTCGTCTGGTTTGGACCGGACCTGGGCTAAAGGATTGGGCTGTGGGGGTTAAAATGTTTTGGGCCTGGATTTTAATCCAGGTCCGATTTTGTATATATATATATATTTCATTTTTTTCTAATTTAAATTTTTAATATTAACTATAAAATAATTTTAACTTCACAAAAATATATTAATTACTCTATAACAATTATTTAACACATAGACAAAACATCAATCACACAGTGGAATATTTAAAATAGAACGATTGCATATTTTTTGTGATTTTATTTAAATTATCTTTTAAATGCATAATTAAATCCTATATGCATGCAATATGTATTTTATTTTATTTTTTTCATTTTATTTATGACAAAGTAAACATTTATGGTCATAACACAAATATTTAACACCACGCAAATTCAAAAATTACACAGTAAAAGAAATTTATTTTATTTTTTGATTTTATTTTGGAGTAGTTTTCGTAAGGCAAAAATCACGTGCTCACAGCTGCCCCTCTTTGTGCGGAAACTTCGAAGAGTTTTCGTGCAAAGATAAAGTGAGCGGATACGAGCGATTTTTGCCCGTTCGAATACTCCGTGGGAAGCATTTTTAGAAAGATTTGACCGAACCTCTGCTTCAAAGGTTTCCTACATATCCTTGGCTATAAAGGAATCAGGTCAATGTAGTTCGGGAATTTTGGGTAGCTGGGACTACCATGGGACTGTGATGTTACTGCTGCTTTGTGCTGTTTTTACTGCTTGCTGACCTCCTTATTATACCTTACTTTAAAGGAAATACAAAAAGCTAAACTAGACTATGGTACATGAATTATAAAAATCTTATCTAGATCATGCCCTTGCGTTTCTTGTTGTCTTGATATCTTGGTGACTCCTGGGCATTTGGCTTATTCCGTATTCCTTTTGGAACTCTTGTTGTTTCTTGCTGGGGATTTTGTTGGACTCCTCTGCTTTATTGATTCTAAGTGTGCTCCTTTCTCATATGAGCGGGCTTTTGATTTCAACACTTCAATTGCATTCCCTCGTTCTTCAGGTGGGTGCCTTGACTGCTTCTTTTCTTTCTCATCCTCATTATCCAGGTGGACGCCTGACTTCTTTTTAACTTCTTCATCCTCGTTCTCCAGGTGGACGCCTGACTTCTTTTTAACTTCTTCATCCTCATTCTCCAGGTGGACGCCTGATTTCTTTAATTCTCATCCTCATTCTCCAGGTGGACGCCTGACTTCTTTAATTCTCATCCTCATTCTCCAGGTGGAGGCCTGACTTCTTCAATTCTTCATCCTCATTCTCCAGCTGGACGCCTGACTTCTTCAATTCTTCATCCTCATTCTCCAAGTGGACGCCTGACTTCTTCAATTCTTCATCCTCATTCTCCAGGTGGACGCCTGACTTCTTTAATTCTCATCCTCATTCTCCAGGTGGACGCCTGACTTCTTCAATTTCTTCTTATCCTCATTCTCCAGGTGGACGCCTGACTTCTTCTTTTCTCATCCTCATTCTCCAGGTGGATGCCTGACTTGTTCTTTTCTTCATCCTCATTCTCCAGGTGGATGCCTGACTTCTTCTTTTCTTCATCCTCATTCTCCAGGTGGACGCCTGACTTCTTTTTCTCATCCTCATTCTCCAGGTGGACGCCTGACTTCTTCAATTCTTCATCCTCATTCTCCAGGTGGACGCCTGACTTCTTTAATTCTCATCCTCATTCTCCAGGTGGACGCCTGACTTCTTCAATTCTCATCCTCATTCTCCAGGTGGACGCCTGACTTCTTCAATTTCTTCATCCTCATTCTCCAGGTGGACGCCTGACTTCTTCAATTCTTCTTATCCTCATTCTCCAGGTGGACGCCTGACTTCTTCTTTTCTTCATCCTCATTCTCCAGGTGGACGCCTGACTTCTTCAATTCTTCTTATCCTCATTCTCCAGGTGGACGCCTGACTTCTTTTTCTTCATCCTCATTCTCCAGGTGGACGCCTGACTTCTTCAATTTCTTCATCCTCATTCTCCAGGTGGACGCCTGACTTCTTTAATTCTCATCCTCATTCTCCAGGTGGACGCCTGACTTCTTCAATTCTCATCCTCATTCTCCAGGTGGACGCCTGACTTCTTCAATTTCTTCATCCTCATTCTCCAGGTGGACGCCTGACTTCTTCTTTTCTCATCCTCATTCTCCAGGTGGACGCCTGACTTCTTCTTTTCTTCATCCTCCATTCTCCAGGTGGACGCCTGACTTCTTCTTTTCTTCATCCTCATTCTCCAGGTGGACGCCTGACTTCTTTTTCTCATCCTCATTCTCCAGGTGGACGCCTGACTTCTTCAATTCTTCATCCTCATTCTCCAGGTGGACGCCTGACTTCTTTAATTCTCATCCTCATTCTCCAGGTGGACGCCTGACTTCTTCAATTCTCATCCTCATTCTCCAGGTGGACGCCTGACTTCTTCAATTCTTCATCCTCATTCTCCAGGTGGACGCCTGACTTCTTTAATTCTCATCCTTATTCTCCAGGTGGACGCCTGACTTCTTTAATTCTCATCCTCATTCTCCAGGTGGACGCCTGACTTCTTCAATTCTCATCCTCATTCTCCAGGTGGACGCCTGACTTCTTCAATTTCTTCATCCTCATTCTCCAGGTGGACGCCTGACTTCTTCTTTTCTCATCCTCATTCTCCAGGTGGACGCCTGACTTCTTCTTTTCTTCATCCTCATTCTCCAGGTGGACGCCTGACTTCTTCTTTTCTTCATCCTCATTCTCCAGGTGGACGCCTGACTTCTTTTTCTCATCCTCATTCTCCAGGTGGACGCCTGACTTCTTCTTTACCAGGTATTTTCTGACACAGATATTGTATTTTCCCCTGTTTTAAATCAAAGAAAACTTTGTTAGTTTAAAGCAGGGTGGTTAATTGGGTATTCTTGCCGATGGTGAGGCTTCTCTTCGTCTCTCTTTATTGCTTTGGAATGGTTGAAAAGACTGTTTTGTTCTTGTAATTGATCCTTGACTATAGGATTCCCTTCTGTATGTTTTCCTTCAAACCCTTTTAACTGTAATCATATGTCCCTTTTGACTTTGCTGATCCAATTTCGATTTCACCTTTCTTATACCCATATCTTTTATCTCCCACCTTTCGTGGCTGTATTTTGTAACCTTGAATCTTGGTAGTATACCTTGACATTCCTTCTTATTTGTTTGGAATAAAACTTATCTCAAAACGTTTTTAGAAAAGTAAGATTATTAGTAACGAAATACGCTGATTTCGACAATTTATAGAATGAAAAGAAAAATCCAAGTTTGGATGACTGTTGGAGAAAGAATAAAAACTTATCTTGATTGGAGTTACTGGCACCAATGATCAGGGTATGCATTTCGGATTAATCAACCCAGTCTTTTAATCAATCTCCTTTCAATTGTCTCATTTTTGTTTTTGCCAAAAATTTCCATAACCCAACTTCATTTTTCATTTCACAGACCTGTTGGACTTGTAACGTCTTAAAGAGTTTTCACCGATAAACTTTCCTCATTTGTTCATTTCTCACTTCCTTTTCGCCTTATGGTGCCCACGAAGGTTTTCACCAATAAGACTCTCTCATTTTACTTTTCTCTCAACTTCCGTCGCCTTATGGTGCCCGTGTGGGTTTTCACCTATAAGACTCTCTCATTTTTACTTTCTTTTCTTGTTTGTACCCGAGTGTTATGAGCCATCTTCATTTGCTTGACTCAAGCATTTTTCTAAGATTGATCGAAAGGTCTTTTTGGTATGGGGTTAGAAATGGAAAAGGTATTAAAAGTTAAATAGCTTTGGTATGGGTTAAAAATTACAACTCTTGGAATCTTTCTCTTATTTGCAATACAGTTTCTCTGCCCCAATTTTTGATTGGGGTTGCTTGACATAACTTTTTGTGCACATTATGTATATTGTGCACCCTATGACCCGAGCCGTGAGGCGCCTACGTATCCTTCTTTGAGGAATCAGGTCAAACGTAGTTCACTACAATAATAGTGGTTTGATTTTTTTTTTTCATATTTGATTTTCATTGATTCCAAGAGAGGGTAAGAAAGAAACAAGTATGGCTCAAAGGGGGAAAACAAAGGGTATAGTGTTTGGATAGCAGAATAAATTGCCTTTGTCATTCCAATCTTCGAAATAATGCTAAATACAAACATTCAAGAATTTTATGCATAATATCTCTTTACCGCGTCAGAATTGATCGCCATGTCTATGCATTTGCCCTCAATGTCTGTTAAGCATAGTGCACCATTCGATAATACTCTGGTCACAATGAATGGTCCTTGCCAATTCGGGGCAAATTTGCCCTTTGCCTCGACCTGATGTGGAAGAATACGTTTCAGCACATGCTGACCTACTTCAAACTTCCGGGGTCGCACCTTTTTGTTGTATGCTCTTTCTATTCTTCTTTGATATAATTGACCATGACATACTGCGGCCAATCGTTTTTCATCAATTAAGTTTAACTGTTCCAGACGGGTTTTGACCCATTCATCATCATCAATCTTTGCTTCGGCGATGATCCGAAGGGAAGGAATCTCAACTTCTGCAGGAATTACTGCTTCAGTGCCATATACCAACAAATAAGGAGTTGCTCCTACTGAAGTGCGAACAGTAGTGCGGTATCCCAATAATGCAAATGGTAATTTTTCATGCCATTGTTTTGAACCTTCTATCATTTTCCGAAGTATCTTCTTTATGTTTTTGTTGGCTGCTTCTACTGCTCCATTCGCCTTGGGCCGATATGGGGTAGAGTTACGATGTGTAATCTTAAACTGTTGACATACTTCCTTCATTAAGTTGCTGTTAAGATTAGCACCGTTATCTGTGATGATCACCTTCGGGATTCCGAATCGACATATGATATTTGAATGGACAAATCGACCACAGCTTTCTTGGTCACTGATTTGAATGTCTTGGCCTCAACCCATTTGGTAAAATAATCAATAGCTACCAGAATGAACCTGTGTCCATTGGATGCTGCCGGCTCAATTGGTCCAATCACATCCATGCCCCAGGCAACGAAGGGCCATGGTGCCGACATTGTGTGCAACTCGGATGGTGGAGAATGAATCAAATCTCCGTGTATTTGGCATTGATGACACTTGCGCACAAAACTGATACAATCTCGCTCCATGGTAAGCCAATAGTAACCGGCTCGGAGGATTTTCTTTGCCAATACATATCCACTCATGTGGGGTCCGCAAACTCCTGAATGTACTTCAGACATGACAGCTGCAGCTTGTCTGGCATCTATGCATCTTAATAATCCAAGATCTGGTGTTCTTTTATACAAAACTCCTCCGCTTAAGAAGAATCCATTTGCCAATCGCCTAATGGTCCTCTTTTGATCTCATGTGGCTTGTGCGGGATATATCCCCATCCTGATATACTCCTTGATGTCGTGGAACCATGGTTCACCATCAAATTCTTCTTCGACCATATTGCAATAAGCGTGCTGATCGTGGACTTGAATATGTATTGGATCTACATAAGCTTTGTCCGGATGGTGCAACATCGATGCCAGGGTAGCCAATGCATCGGCAACCTCATTATGGATTCTTGGAATATGTTGGAATTCCACTGATTGAAACCGCTGACAAAGATCATGTAGACATTGTCGGTATGGTATGAGCTTCAAGTCTCGGGTTTCCCATTCTCCTTGAATTTGATGTACCAAAAGATCCGAATCTCCCATGACTAAGATTTCTCGGATACCCATGTCTGCGGCTAGCCTTAACCCCAAAATGCAAGCTTCATATTCAGCCATATTATTGGTGCAATAAAATCGTAATTGAGCCGTTAACAGGATAGTGATACCCTGTTTCAGAAATGATTACAGCTCCTATTCCGACTCCTTTCATGTTGGCGGCTCCATCAAAGAAAAGTTTCCAGCCAGGCTTTTCAATTCGCTCCACCTCGTCGATATGCATTGTTTCTTCGTCAGGAAAATAAGTTTTCAACGGCTCATATTCCTCATCGACCGGGTTTTCGGCTAAATGATCGGCCAGTGCTTGAGCCTTCATTGCAGTTCGAGTCACATAAATGATGTCGAATTCTGTGAGCAATATCTGCCACTTTGCAAGCCTTCCCGTTGGCATAGGCTTTTGAAAAATGTATTTCAATGGATCCAACCGAGAAATGAGGTAAGTAGTGTAGGATGACAAATAGTGTTTCAATTTTTGAGCTACCCATGTTATGGCGCAACATGTCTTTTCCAGATGAGTATACTTAACCTCATAAGCTGTGAACTTCTTGCTAAGGTAGTAGATGGACTGTTCTTTTCTGCCAGTGAGGTCATGTTGCCTCAATACACAACCAAATGAATTTTCCAAAACCGTCAAGTAAAGAATCAATGGTCTTCCTGGCTCTGGCGGGACCAACACGGGTGGGTTCGACAAGTACCCTTTTATCTTATCGAACGCTTCTTGACACTCATCGGTCCATTTGACCGCAACATCCTTTTTCAACAATTTGAAAATTGGCTCACAAGTTGTTGTGAGCTGAGCAATAAACCTGCTGATATAATTCAACCTTCCCAACAAACTCATTACTTCAGTTTTGTTCCTAGGAGGTGGCAGTTCTTGGATGGCTTTGATCTTTGATGGGTCTAGCTCGATGCCTCGTCGACTGACTATGAATCCCAGCAACTTTCCAGATGGAACTCCAAATGCGCACTTGGCAGGGTTAAGCTTGAGGTTGTACCTGCGAAGTCTTAAGAAGAACTTCCTCAAATCCCCAACGTGGTCGGCCTGATGCTTTGATTTTATGATCACATCGTCCACGTATACCTCAATCTCCTTGTGTATCATATCATGAAACACTGTGGTCATTGCTCTCATATAGGTTGCTCCGGCGTTCTTTAAACCGAATGGCATTACCCGGTAGCAATAAGTTCCCCATGGTGTGATGAATGCCGTCTTTTCTGCATCTTCTTCATCCATTAGAATTTGATGATACCCGGCATAACAATCCACGAAAGACCCTATATCATGCTTGGCACAATTGTCGATCAAAATATGGATATTAGGTAATGGGAAATTATCCTTTGGACTTGCTTTGTTGAGATTGCGATAGTCGACGCATACTCTAATTTTGCCGTCTTTCTTTGGTACAGGAACGATATTAGCCAACCAAACAGGATATCGAGTGACTCGAATGACCTTTGCTTCCAATTGTTTGGTGATTTCTTCCTTAATTCTCACACTCATGTCAGGCTTGAATTTTCTCAGCCTCTGCTTGACAGGAGGCACCGTTGGATCGGTGGGCAATTTGTGAACCACTAAATCAGTGCTCAGGCCCGGCATGTTGTCATACGACCATGCAAAAACATCTTTGAATTCTATGAGTGCTTTAATTAACTCCTCTCGGATCTTTGGTTCCAGATGGACACTTATTTTAGTTTCTCGGATATTACTCGTGTCCCCTATATTGATGTCCTCGGTATCACTCAAGTTAGGTTTGATTTTTTCCTCAAAGTGAATTAACTCTTTACTAATCTCTTCAAAAACCTCATCTTCATCATATTCTGATTCATAATCACAATATATTTCTTGAATTAATATTTCGGAACCAGATTGATTTTTAAGACTGGGCTGAGGATTCCTCATGCATGCCATATCACTAGAGCCAGCGTAAAAGGAACTGTACAGGAAAGAAGAAAAAGAAAAGAAAGCTATTAGGAATGATAATAAAAAGGAAACTGCTTTTTATTGGATGATGAAAGATAACAAGGTTTGCACACTTCAAACAAACTGTAAGATAAGCTTTGGGATTACAACCCTGAAGTAACCCAAACAAACTGAAAGAAAATCAAAATAAACTACCAAGACTCCTTTCGAATTGGGAGAGGAGTGGCTTTCCAATTATTGAGCTTTGTTTCTGGCCCAACGAATTGAACTTCTGCGTTGCTACACCCTTCTCCGCTTTCCAACATATTCACATCACTAAACAATTTCTCGAACCTTTCAATTAATTCCTTCTCAGGATTGACCCGGGATTTAGGAATTGTTGTTATCGGGCGATTTTTAGCACCGGTCTTGACAAAAGACTTTGACAGATGTGGGACTGGTTTTGGAAGAACCCATGCTTGGTGTTTCAGCTTCCTAGCCCTTATCACGTCATTGGCAGTGGGTATGAACCCCAAACCGAATGTTCCCCAGTTCTCGGGGAGAGATACTGGTTGTATAATTCCTTGCAAAGATAAACCCAGACCTTTGCCGGGTATAAAGCCATTCTTTAACATTTCATAAGCTACCATGACTGATGCAGAGGATATCTTTGGATTTGGAAGATATTTCCCCTCTGGAATTTTCTCTATCGACACTGTGTCGGTTACTTGGTATACCCATGGTCCCTAGTCATTTTCTGTTCCCTCGACCGGTACAATGGTACTGCTGTGAGCATTTAAACTTTCTTCTCCATACACGACTACTTCTTGATGATCCCATTCAAACTTGACAGCTTGATGTAGTGTTGACGGGACTGCTTTAGTAGCATGGATCCATGGTCGACCCAATAACAAGTTGTAAGAAACAGTTATGTCCAACACTTGGAATTCCATTGTGAATTCAACTGGCCCTATAGTTAGTTCCAACACTATGTCGCCAAATGAATCTCTGCTTCCACCGTCAAACCCCCGTACGCAGATACTATTCTTCTGGATCCTCTCCTCTTTAATTTTTAATTTGTTTAAAGTGGAGAGAGGGCATATGTTTGCACTTGACCCATTGTCAACCAATACCCGGGTTACTACGGAGTTTTCACATTTCACGGTGAGGTAAAGAGCTCTGTTGTGCTCGGTACCTTCCACAGGTAATTCATCATCAGCAAATGTAATTCTGTTTGTCTCAAAGATTCTGTTGGCTATTTTTCCCAAATGATTTACAGAGATCTTTTCAGGAACATGAGCCTCATTCAGGATTTTCATCAAAGCCAGACGGTGCTCCTCTGAATGGATCAGTAATGACAACAATGAAATTTGAGCGGGGGTCTTCTTTAATTGATCCACAACAGAATAATCATGGAGTTTCATTTTTCTTAAAAACTCCTCCGCCTCTTCTTCCGTCACAGCTCTCTTTGTTGGCGTTGGATTGTTTTTAGTTTTTCTCAACTCTTCGGGAGTAAAACATCTTCCCGAACGTGTCAAGCCTTGCACCTCACACACTTCTTCCTTGATTTCTTTGCCCTTGTACATTACAGTCACCCGTTCATAGTTCCATGGGATGGCTTTGTTGTTGATGACCGGCAGCTGGATTACAGGTGCAATAATAACCCGATCTGTACGGGCTCCTTCCACGAATACAATGGGTTTGTTAGCAACCCCTGGTACTATCACTTTCGGCCTTTCTTGTTTTGCGGCAACTTTGCTCGATGATCCCTCATCGACTATCATAGACGGTTCATCACCATTTTTGTTCTGCTTAGACACCGGCTTCTCCTCTATTAACTGCTTATCTGGCTTGGCTTCATGAGACTTGATCATCATGACAGTTTGTGATGGCTTCTTTGTCTCCCCATCAGCTTGTATGATTTCTATCATATTAGCCTCTTGATGGGCTGGCATTGGATTTCTATTGATATTTGGGGCTTCGGGGTTTTGAACCTCGATTTTATTAGTATCAATCAGTTCTTGTATTGCATTTTTCAAATGCCAGCATTTCTCCGTATCATGGCCTGGTGCACCGGAGCAATATTCACAGCTAATGGTGTAATCCAGATTCTTTGGAGGAGGATTGGGTAGCTTGGATTGTATTGGTCTCAGCATGTCTAGCTGTCTCAGCCTGTGGAACAGACTAGTGTAAGACTCTCCCAATGGAGTGTAAGTTTTCTTTTTCTGTTCCCTTTCTCCCCTGAATGCTGGCCTAGGCCTGAAACCTGGTCCGGGATAGGCTCGTGGGTAAGTATTTGGTGTGACAGGAGCACGCCAATTGGTGTGAACAGGTGGCTGATTGTATGCTTGAGCATGGTTAATGGAAAAATGAGGCTCTGAAGGGTGATAGTAGTGTTGGGATGAATCATGGTGGTAAGCTGATTGGCGAGGTCGTTGTTGATTATAGTAAAGCGGTGAACCTCTGGGTCCCGACCAAATTCCTGAATCAACTACTGCTGCTTCCTCCCTCTTCTTTCTTCCGATTCCTCCTACCCCACCTTGAATAGCTTGAGTAGTTGCCTTAATTGCTGAATAGCTCATGATTTTATTTGTCTTGAGGCCTTCTTCCACCATACCTCCCATCTTTACTACTTCGTTGAATGATTTCCCAACCGCTGAAACCAAATGGGCATAGTAAGTCGGTTCCAAGGCTTGGAGGAAGTAGTCTACCATTTCGCTCTCCTTCATAGGAGGATCCACTCTTGCTGCCTGTTCTCTCCACCGAAAACCATACTCTCTGAAACTTTCATTATGTTTCTTCTCAAATTTTGTCAAAGATAATCGATCTGGGATGATTTCCAGATTGTATTGGAAATGGTATGCGAATGCCTGTGCCAGGTCATCCCAGGTGTACCATCTCCCATGGTCCTGGCGTGTATACCACTCCAAAGCTGATCCGCTTAGACTTTGACTGAAGTAAGCCATTAATAATTCATCTTTTCCCCCAGCTCCTCGCATCTTGCTACAGAAACCCCTTAAGTGGGCTACTGGGTCGCCGTGCCCGCTGTATAGGTCAAATTTGGGCATCTTGAAACCAACTGGCAATTGTACATTGGGGAATAAGCATAAGTCTTTGTATGATACACTGACCTGCCCGCCCAATCCTCGCATGTCTCGGAATGATTGTACTAGACTTTTGAACTTCCTGAACATCTCTTCTTGCTCAGCATTTTTGGCTGGCTTGTCAATTTCGGTTGGGAGATCAAAACGAGGAGTGGTTGAATGAATTTCGGAGGCTTTGAGGGTGGGCTCCGGGGGGTAATATTGGTTGTCCTGGGCCTGGAATGTAGGCTCACTAGGAGATTTGTGGAATGTAGCAGGGGGAGGTGCTACGAAAACAGGAGTCATAGGTGGAGGAAAATATGGAACGGGTTTTGGAGGTGGAGACTGCGGTGTCTGAGAGGTGGTGCCTCGGTAGTGCTGGTAAATGGGGAAGTTTGGGGATAATTCAGTGGTGATATTATCCTGAGTTTGGGTCATTGAATGGGGGTAACTGTCCTATAGACCAAGCTTGGTACATCTCAGCCATTTGCTGCTTGAGCTTAAACATCTCTTCTTTCATTTTCCCGACATCCATCTCCTCTATCTCCATACCTGTGTCAACATCTGGGATAGACATACTTTCGGGTATTGGTCCTTTTGATCTTGTGTGATAGTGATAATATGCCAGTATACTCTTTAGAGAAACTAACTGCTTGAATTCTGAAAATGAACAAATTTGTTAGTTTTGAGAGTTTAACACATATATAATCACACGTTGAGATGCAATGCTCCTAGACAAATAATCCCTTTCTATTATGCATTTGCTCGGCTGCTTGTGTCGTCCCAGCTTTCTTGAAATTTTTGTTGTTATTCATTTTTTTTATTATATATATCTTTTATCGTGGTGGTCGAATCTTAGAGATTGCCTACGTATCATGCCTCACATGAATCAGACCTTGCGTAGTTCGGACCAAAGGCAATCACTTTTATTCATTACACAAAGATGGAATTACATTTGAAAACTTTAAGAAAATGGCTTGAAAACACACACTTAAATCAAAATAAAAGATACAATTCTTAACATCTCACAACGTGCCCCACTTTCCACTTTTGTTGTCAAATATTGGATTATCTGCTCAATGTGGGGCTTGACCTGGATGGCCTCCCAGCGTACGATACATCCTTTCCAACTCCATTGCTAGATGACGAGCAAAAGTGGGCGCATGCTCAGTAAATCTTTCATAATCCATTCCTTGGCAGTTTACATAACTTTGAGATGTGAAGACTGCCAGGTCGTGGATTTGTGCCCTGAAACCTTGGAGACGTTGGTCTTGGTCTTGCAATTGCTGCTGACGAGTGGTGGCTATATCTCTGACACGGTTTTCACGATCTAGAGCTGATTCTAACAGAGCTCGGAGTCTGGCCTGCTCTAATCTTGCTTGCGATCTTTCCCTGTCGAGGTCTGCTTGTTGATGTTCTCTGTTGCATCTTCTTGCCTCTTCTAGTTGTGCACGAAGCTGGTCTTCTGATCGCATCCAATAGTCTTTTTCCTTCTTGAATTGTGCCTTGTCTTTTTCGGATTGCCTATCTTGGCGTTCCTTGTTAGATCTGGCTTCTTCGTTTAATTGTTGGATCCTTTCTTTTGCTTTGCTCAATGCCCTTTCGTTTTCCGCAAGAATGGAATCATAATCTTGCATTCTTTCAAAGAGATTGGCGATGGTTTTTTGATCCTTCCAGCTCCTCTTTGGCGTTTCAGAAACTCTTTTCATTTTTTGGAATCGAGCATGAAGATTTTCATTCTCACAAGCTAGACTCTTTTTCTCGCCTTCGGCTTCTTGTGCTTGCAAATCTTTCTCCAAACTGAGGCTTCTCAGATTTTCTTTTAGGGCATGGATAGTTGCTTTGTACCCTTTTTCTTTTTCTCCCCAAATCAACCGTTCTTGGATTTTATCACTGATGTTTTGAACATGGGGTCTTTTTGTTGGCCTTCTTAGCTCAGGCTCTAATACATCATCCACGCGAGATCGTTTTTCAAACCACCTTGCATATCCAGGATTTATCTCACCCCTTGTAGTGTCTGGGACTTGAGTATCACTTTTCAAGTATCGACATCCATTCCACATCTGCTGAAGTAGAGCTTCGGGAATAGTGGCTTCTGGGTGTAATTCGATTACTTGCATACTCAAATCTTCATCATCAGGAACTATTTGATATCTCCCTAGTTGCCTTAAGACTCTTAGTGGTGCATACGGCTGAATGCTTCTTAATCCCAATAGTAGTAGATAACTATTTGAGGTTGACATATGTATTACTTCCCTCATCGGGAGCCATCCCAGAGTCCATTCAATTTGATTTGCCGTTAAAGCCTTTAGATGAGATACCCATGCTTCTATCCCTTCTGGAGCTTGATAATTTTTTGTTCTTTCCTCATAGCTCTCGATGCAATTATCATTTTTTGACCCATATTGTATGATCTTGGGCTGTTGTTGGAGATGCTCCATCACCCACATTTGCAACAAAATTTTGCATCCTTCGAAGACCGTTGCTCCTGATTTACATAAAGTCAGAGCCCGATAAATATCTGATAGAATGATGGGGACAAGGGTGTGATTTTCTTTGGTGGTAAGGATTTGCACAACTTTTGCGGTGCGAATATCAATTGTTCGCTCTTTATTTGGGAAGACCATGACTCCTAGAAAAGCCACCATGAAAGCAAATCGACGGTGAATCTGCCAAGTGTCTTTGTTTTGCTTATTAGTAAGGCCTTTCTCATGAATTTCGAACCCATCTGACTTTCCGAACCTTGAATACAAAAAGTTGAAGGAACAACATCCATTGATGACATTGCTTTTCCTGATTTGACTGCTGATGTTCAGAAGACCGAAGAATCGATGTACCGAAGGAGCCTTTGTGAATATCAAGCTTTGATTTCTTAAACTTCCGTCAAAACCAACATAGCCAGCTATCTCCTCTAATGTAGGAGTAAGCTCGAAGTCAGAGAAACGAAAAACATTGTGAACAGGATCCCCAGAAAGTTACTAACGCCGCAATCAGATCATCACGGGGTTTAACTTTCATAATGTCCGTGAGATTTCCCAAATGCTTGACGACCCATTTTTGACCGTCTTCGCCTAAATCATACCACCACATTTGAAGCTGACATAGAAATTCTTCCGTACTTGTGGATGAGGGGCTTTGTGTGGTGCTCATTTTGTATCTGAAATTTAATTTTGATAAAGTCAAAATTCATTTTGAAAATTTATACTAAAAAATCATTTTCGAATTTTTTTTATTTATTAAATACCTTTATTTCAAAATTTAAAACTATATTTTTTTTTCGAAATTTTTAAAACAACCCATTTTATTCCTTTCTTCTTACCATGATTTTATTTAAGCTGGTCAACAAGCATGTTCGAGGCAAATGAATGCACAAGTAACAAGTAGGATGCATCATGATGGTCTTTTTATTTTGGGTTCACCTGTCCTAGACAGACCCAACCCCTGTGTTGAGTCTCCAAGGCCAAATGTGTATGATGCAAATAGACGTTCCTACTAGGGATCCGGTACATGGCTGAGTTATTCTAAGTGTAAAACCTTAGGTTGATTGTTCTAAACCTGGCTTACCCAAACGGACAGTTTGAGCCGAAGCGGGGGCAACGTACCGGGAGCACGAAAGTCTGCCCGGCCTAGTTACTTGTCCCAACTCCGTCTTATTTGGTATGACTTTAACAGAAAGGTGGGTCACGCGCACGTGTACACCATAAATTCAGAAGACTCAGAAAGAAAGGGGGTTTCGTAGCAGTTGTATATATTCACAATTCAAATAATATTAAAGCGGTAAAAAAAACATTTAGCATATTAGCATGTAAACAGTTGAAAATCATAAAGCCAATTAACACAGATATTTTAAGCTCGAATTCTTTAAACCCTGAACCAATGGTTCTGGGTTACAATAACACTGGCTTTTGTCCCCAGCAGAGTCGCCAGAGCTATCGCACCTCCTTTTTACCGTGCCCGCGAGAGGGTACAGGGAGTTTTCTCCAATTAAAGGACAGTCGAAACGGGATTTATTTAATTATTTAAGAGTCGCCACCTGGGAATTTTAAGGCGTCCCAAGTCACCAATTTCAATCCCTGAATCGAGGAGAATATGACTCTGTTTATTATTCTGCGAACCAGAAATCCTGAGTAAGGAATTCTGTTAATCCGGAAGAAGGTGTTAGGCATTTCCGAATTCCGTGGTTCTAGCACGGTCGCTTAACTGTTTTTATTATTGGCTTAATTATCTTGATTTTATTAAATATATTGATGTTACATGATTTTACTACCGCTTATACTTATTGTGATTGAGGACCCTTCTTTGAATCGAATTACGCGTACGTATATTCGTGTTATAAATTTAAAAATGCGGAATTGTGTCACGCGTACGTGTACACGATAACTTTTGGTAATATATTTATTAAACAATCATTTTTTCGAAATTGTGTCGACTCAAGAATATTTGTTTTTCTTAAATAGTGAACCGTACATCTCGGGTTTTTATGAAATTGATTTAACGCCTTTGGAAAAATCCTTTTCTTAAATATTCGCTCGAAATTGCGCATACGCATAATCCGAAGTTACTTTTAAAAAAAATAATCAGGGTGCGCGAACGCATCCCTGATCGCGCAAGATAGTATTATGGACTTTTCCCCCAAATTGTTTATTATATTATGAGAAATCTTCATTTAAGATACCCTTTAATTCTTGAAAAAGAATTCACAATTTATTGAATGTTGTCCGTTGATTATAATTTCCGCGTATAATTTATGTTCATCCAAGACTATTCAAATTCAAAATAAAGAATAAGAACATGATTAATACTATTCTTCACAAATACAACATATATATCTATATGCCCAATAATGAATTGTATATGAAACTAAAAATGATTTATAAAGGGAAGAATATTTTTTCAAGAACTTTTATTATTTCTATTTAGTGCAAGTCCTATTTCTAATTGTCATTGATAAAAAGTGTTGCAATTTGTATATCTCATCTTATTCTCATATACTTGCTTTTAATCTAATAGGCCTAATTATTTATTTAGGATGGTAAATAGGCATCAAATTGATAATAAAGAGAATTATTGTACAAATTGATTAACAACATTGCCTTACATGCCACATATTTGTATGTCTTGAAACATTCGTAGCACTTTAACATCATAATGAGCCATGACAACTCAACTTACCATCCACTGATGGTTCTATAGATACCTGCTATCTTATACATGGAAATAATACCAACACCATTTTACCTTATTTAACAATAGATATTACTACTGTAGTTTTCTTGATACTTCTACATTACTTTCTTACTTAGCTAACAACAAAATTAAATAATGACCAACATTCATGCCATATTCCCTACTTTGACAATTCAAATATAACTATACTAATGAGATTTCGAAATGGATAATATTATTACAAACTTTTACACGAATTTCAAAATAAGATGATTAACTTATAGCCATAGTGTTGAATTCACTACTAGTTAACCAACATGAAATAAAACAGAAATTTAAACTAAAGGACTTAGATGAGTAAAAAGCAAAATTATAACTCCAAACTTCATTTATTTGCCGTGTTGAAGCTTTTCACAACCTGAGTTTAAAAGGTATGTACCTGGAAATGGAGGTAGAAGAAGTAAATTTCAGCAGTAGCAGCAGTAACAAAATCAGCAAGATATACCAGTGTTCAACAGACTTGGTCAACAAAACAAGGCCTGAGGAACTCAGAAACACAGTACAAGACTTCTTAAAAGTTTCAGATTTTTAAACTGAACAATCTGTCTGATTCTAAAACTTTAGAAAAGGAAAACTGAAAAGCTCTTAATTTCAAAAATCAGCCTTAATACTAGTGTCTGATGTAGAATTCTTTTTACTATTTCTGATTTTCTTTCTTTCCTTCTATCCTATATCTGATTCTGTTCTTCTCAATTTTCAGATTTCTATTTCTGATTTTTCTCAATGTATCTCTCTCAGTCTTTCTCTGAAAAGCTCTTAAATCAGATTTTTTCTCTTTCAAAATCTGAGTCTCTCTAAAAATCTCTTTCTCTGAAAAAACTCTTAAAGTCTCCTAAATTCTGTTTTCTGTCTCACTGATAAATCAGATTTTTTCTTTCAAAATCTCTCCAAACTCCCTTTTTCTGAAACTGATCTCTTCAGTCTGTCCAGCTTCTTGTATTTATACAGGGGTGGTCCTATACAGTTTAGTGCTGGATGGACCCTTTTCTCCTTTAAAAATCAGAACGTTTTTTCCATTAAAACTACTTTTGAATAATTTAAAACTAAGTGCTATTTATCCTGTTTTTCAGCAGCCCCATTATCCCTTGTTCCCCATTATTACTTAAATTATAGCCACTATCATATTATTGAAAGCACACTATCACATTACCCTACTGTTTCATTCTAAAATAAACCTGAAATCCTTCTGTAATTACAGCCCTTAAACTAAAATCAGAATCTGATAAAAAACAGATTTTAAAAATTGTTCAGAATCGATTATCCTTCTGAATTAAACAGCTATAATCAATCCTATCAAGTTCTGGACTGAATCTTGACTGAGAATGCACTTTTCTAACACAATGGTATCTAACCAACATTTGTGAAATTGAAATTAAACCTAATATCATAACAACATTATACTGAATTCAGCCTAATAATTCAACTGAACTCAGCTTTTGAACTAAGATCAAACAAACAGGAGCATTGTCAATATATTGACAATGTTCTGAACTTAATGTTCAGAAAACAACACACATATAACGTCCATTTGATGGATTTATTAAACAAGAACCAACTGATTAACAATAACTAATTAACTGATTATAGCAAAATAATCCATCCAAAACAGGTTATTTCAGTCAACATTTTCAGAAGCAGGATTTATGATATAACTAATCGACGAACTTAGTCGAGTCGATTACACACATTGTACATAATCACAATCAACAGAAACAATTCACATTTAGAATCAAGTTGACGGGTAGGGGACAGTATAACAAAAAATTTGACTAGAAAATTATGAAAAATTAAACAAACTAATGAAACGAACATAGAATACACATAGAATGCACATAAGAAACAGAAATTACCTCTGAACCTTTAAATTCAACTGAACTCAACTCGACTTGGATTTGGATTTTGTTTGAAATCAAACAGACCTTAGTCGAAGTATTTTCCACTGAAAATACTTCGACTAAGGTCGATTAAACCTCAATCTTTATTCAATCTGGACAGAATCCAAAAGTTTGGTATTTTTAGGGTTCTTGAAAGTTCGATTTGGGATTTACTCATTTCTGGTTAGATTCGAGGGAAACCAAAGATGACACAAGGGCGAGGGAGGTCAGGGGGGTAACTGGTGTGAGTTTGAAGTAGGTTGGGATAAGGTCAGGTTGTACTCGAATCTTCAAATGAAGATTCGAGTAGTTCCAGTATGATTCGAACCATGCAACTAACAGATCCGTGATGAGGGTATCTAGGGGAAGTTGTGGTGTTATTTTGGAAGCCATCGGAGAAGGTAAGGTTTTCAGGCCAACCTTCGATTTAAGATTCGAAGAGTTGGGACCTGATTCGAAGGAAACCAATGTTAGATTTGTGTAGAGGATGTTCAGGGGATTCTATGGTGTTATTTTGGTGACCGACGACGTTGATGCCGCTGGGTTTCAGGCGGTGGGATCCTAGGGCGGCTAGGGTTAGGAGTGGGGGTTTGGGGGACGATGATGAACAGTGTAGGAGGGGGGGGTGTTCAGTTAGGGGCCGGGGTAAGGGCTTGGGACTTATATAGGGGTGGGGTGGATTGATATTGTCCGTCCGATCAAGTAAGATGAAGGGCCAGGATCAATTCATTAAACCAAACGATGTCGTTTGGTTTAATGCCAGGGTCGGCTGAGTCGGGTCACTGGATCGGGTTACGGGTTACGGGTAAAGGGGGTGAGATCTTGACCGTTGGTTGGATTTGATCCAACGGTTTCTGAGAAGCCACGACCAAACGCTGTCGTTTTGGTTCGTCTGGTTTGGACCGGACCTGGGCTAAAGGATTGGGCTGTGGGGGGTTAAAATGTTTTGGGCCTGGATTTTAATCCAGGTCCGATTTTGTATATATATATATATATATTTTTCATTTTTTTCTAATTTAAATTTTTAATATTAACTATAAAATAATTTTAACTTCACAAAAATATATTAATTACTCTATAACAATTATTTAACACATAGACAAAACATCAATCACACAGTGGAATATTTAAAATAGAACGATTGCATATTTTTTGTGATTTTATTTAAATTATCTTTTAAATGCATAATTAAATCCTATATGCATGCAATATGTATTTTATTTTATTTTTTTCATTTATTATGACAAAGTAAACATTTATGGTCATAACACAAATATTTAACACCACGCAAATTCAAAAATTACACAGTAAAATAAATTTATTTTATTTTTTGATTTTATTTTGGAGTAGTTTTCGTAAGGCAAAAATCACGTGCTCACAACAAGTACTTATGCACTGCCACATTATCTATTTAGCATGTTCCCTTCCTCATTCCTAATATATTATTTTTCTGTCTTAACTGCTACATGCTTATTGGTGCTTCCATATTTAATTGCTTCTTGTTAGATGTTGTTTTCTTTATTGAAGGTATTAATTGTTCCATAGTTCATTGTGCCACATTATTGGTTTAAGTTGGTTTATCGGTGTTTCATGGTACATTTTGGTTGGTCTCGCTGGGTAGTGTTAACTGATGAAGTTTCATAATTGTATAGATTTTCGTTTGCTTTGGTTTGAGGCATAAATGTTGTGGAGGGTTTTAAGCTAAATTGTGAAATATGTGTTCTTATTATGTGATTGGTACTAATATGGTGGGATAGTGTTGCATGCTGCAACATGAGAAATAAGAGTGATCTATTGAGGAGGAATAATGGTGAAATGTAATTGTCTGGTAGGATCAGGTTGCGCGCCGCAACAGGAGTAATAAGGGTGGACAGGTGTGATCCGGTTGCACGCCTCAACAGGAGGAATAAGGGTGATATATTTAGGAGCAATAAGGGTGGACTGGTGAGATCGGGTTGCACGCCGCAACATGAGTAATAAGTGTGAATGTACACAGTGTTACTAATTATATGGTGGGATCGGGATGCCCGCTGCATCATTTTGTTATTTAATTCTTCTTCTGATGTGATTTTATTCTGTAGCATTGTAACTCTCTTAAGGATTGGTTATAGCTAAGTACTAGCAAGATAATTGGGTTCCGTATTTATTTACTGCTAGTTACTGTTCCATTTCTTTCCGTACTTTCCTTTTGCTTTATCATATATTGTATGCAGGTTAAACGTGAATGCCCTACCGTAGACTTGTCAATACCTCATCGAGGATAGGCTCAGCACTTACCAATACATGGGGTCGGTTGTACTGATACTGCACTCTGCACATTCTTTGCAGATTTTGGAGCTAGTTGTGGCTGATCGAGAGGTCGGTTGAAGGCATTTATCTAGGAGACCCAAGGTAGTCCTGCAGGCATCCGCAGGCGCTGGCATCCCCTCCTATGTTTCTACATTCCTGTTTTATCTTCTTTTGAGATACATGTACTTTTCTTTCAGATTAATACTTGTAGATATTCTTAGTATGTTCGTGAATTGTGACACTAGTTTTTGGGTGATAACAGTTTCAGTATTGTTAATAGTATATGGATAATCGGCTTATTATGCACTTCCGCATTTATTTCAGTGTGATTTAGCCTTGTTAATTTTAATTATAAAATGTAAAGGAAAAAAATTAATAGAACTCTAACATTGGCTTGCCTAGCGAGTGCGATATTAGGCGCCATCACGGTCTCGACACTGGGAAATTTTGGTCGTGACAAGTTGGTATCATAGAACTAGGTTGCCTAGGTCTCAAAATTCACGAACAAGCTTAGTAGAGTCTGAGGGATCGATACGAAGACGTCTATGCTTATCCCAGAGGCTACTGAGTTAGGAACAATTTTACTTCTATTCTTCTCTATCGTGCGATTTGGTCTCTCAATGCTAATTGAACTTTCTACTCTTGTTCCTTCGCATATGGCGAGAACACGTACTGCTTTATCAGTTGATTAGCAGTCTGAGCCCCTAGTGGCAGCTCCTACGAGGGGCAGAGGACGAGGCCAAGGCCATGCTAGAGGCCGAGGCAGGGATAGGGCTCAGCCCAGAGCTCGAGTAGCAGCACCAGCGGCGGAGCCTCGGGTAGAGTTTAACGAGGAGGCTCCAGCCCAGAAAGTTTCAGCAGGGCCAGCTCAGGTTCCAAAGAGGTTCAGTGCTACCCCGGTACTTCAGGATGCTTTGGTCTGTCTAGTAGCCCTTATGGAGAGTGTTACTCAGGCCGGTACATTCCCTGTAGCACTAGCCATCTCTCGGGCTGGGGGAGGAGCACAGACTCCCGCTACTCACACTCCGGAGTAGATGGCTGCCCAGTTTCGAACTTCAATAGCTCTGCCAGTTGGGGTAGTTCTAACGGGTGTTGTAGCACAGACCAACGATGGATCAACCATATCTTCTGAGGCCTTGTGGATATTGGATAGGTTTACCAAGCTTTTCACCACTACCTATGGCGGTACATCTTTAGAGAATCCCCAGGACTATCTAGATGGATTTCACAAGGTATTATAGAACATGGGGATAGTGGAGACCAATGGGGTCGACTTTGCTACCTTTTGTCTGTTAGGTTCCGCCAAGAAATGGTGGAGGATTATTGTTTGGCCAGAAGAGCTAGGTCACCAGTTCTTACTTGGGACCAATTCTCTCAACTATTTTTAGAAAAGTATCTTCCTATCACTCAGAGAGAGGACTATCGGAGGCAGTTCGAGTGCCTTCAGTAGGGTTCTATGACCGTCACTCAGTACGAGACCTAATTTGTTGATTTGGCCTATCATGCTCTTCTTATACTTTCCACCGAAAGAGAGAGGGTGAGGAGGTTTATTGAGGGACTCGCTCAGCCTATCATATTTCAGATGGCTAAGGAGACAGGGAGTGAGATTTCTTTCCAGGATGTAGCCAATGTGGCCTGGCAAATTGAGATGGTTCTATCTCAGCGGAGTGTTCAGGGGTCTTACAAGAGGCCTCGTCACTCCAGTAGATTCAATGGGTCCTCATCTAGAGGCCGGGGAACTTTTGGTAGGGGTCATCCTCCTAGACTATTTCATTCAGCACTTCAGACATCCCATGGAGCTTCAGGGAGTCGTAGTCCTTATGTACCTCCTTTAGGGCAGCCAGCTTATAGTGCACCGCCAGCTTCTATCAGGGCACATCCTCTTTAGACTTATTATCGCGGTCAGCCGACCCGTCAGGGTCGATCTCAGTTTCCTTAGCTGCAGTATCAGGAGGATGTTTTGAGTGTGGTGAGTATGGGCATATCCGGAGGACCTGTCTGAGATTAGTGGGTGTTCAGTCACAACAGTAGGATTCTCATTCCATGATCTCGGCATCGCCCACTCAGCCAGCTAGAGGTAGGGGTTAGGGAGCCAGAGGTAGGGGTTAGCCCGCTAAAGGTGGAGGTTAGGCCGTTACAGGTGGAGGCCAGGCCACTAGAGGTGGAGGCCAGCCAACAAAAGGTTGTCTCGGTGGTGGGGCCCAGCCCCGATGTTATGCTTTCCCAGCCAGGCCTGAGGCTGAGACATCCGATGTCGTTATCACAGGTACTATTTCGGTTTGCAGTAGAGATGTTTCAGTTCTATTTGATCCAGGATCTACATACTTCTATGTGTCTTCTTATTTTGCTTTATATTTTATTGTACCTCGTGACTCTTTGAGTGCTCCCGTGTATGTGTCCACACCGGTGGGACATTCTATTGTTGTAGATCGTGTATATCGTTTGTGTGTTGTTACTATTGGGGGTCTTGAGACTAGCGTAGATCTCCTACTACTCGATATGGTTTATTTCGGTGTCATTTTAGGGATGGATTGGCTGTGACCTTATCATGCTATATTGGATTGTCACGCAAAGACCGTGACCTTAGCATTGCCGGTGTTGCCTCGATTAGAGTGGAGATGGACTCCTGGTCATTCTACTAGCAAAGTTATTTCTTATATGAAGGCTTGGCGTATGGTTGGAAAGGGGTGTTTGGCTTATTTGGCTTATGTTCGTGATTCTAGCCCGGAGGTTCCTTCCATGGATTCTGTACCAGTTGTTCGGGAGTTCCTAGAGGTTTTTCCTATAGACCTGCTGGGGATGCCACCCGACAAGGATATTGACTTTGGCATTGATTTGGCTCCGGGCACTCAACCCATTTCTATTCCGTCGTACCACATGGCCTCGCCAGAGTTGAAAGAATTGAAAGAGCAGTTGCAAGATTTTTTTGATAAAGGCTTATTAGACCTAGTGTCTCACCCTGGGGTGCGCCGGTGTTGTTTGTAAAGAAGAAGGATGGGTCGATGAGGATGTGCATAAACTATCGGCAGTTGAACAAAGTCACCATCAAGAACAAGTATCAATTGCCGAGGATTGATGACTTATTGGATCAGCTTTAGGGTGCCAAGGTGTTTTCAAAGATTGATTTGAGGTCTGGCTACCATCTATTGAGGATTATGGCATCCGATGTCCCTAAGAAAGCTTTTCGGACTCGATATGGGCATTATGAGTTTCTAGTGATGTCATTTGGCTTGACAAATGCCCCAACAACATTTATGGATTTGATGAACCGGGTGTTCAAGCCCTATCTAGATTCCTTCGTGATTGTCTTTATTGATGATATCTTGATCTACTCCAGCAGTCGAGAGGAGCATGAGCAGCATCTGTGGGTCGTACTTTAAACTGTGAGGGACAACCAGTTATATGCTAAGTTTTCGAAGTGTGAGTTTTGGTTGAGCTTAGTCACTTTCTTGGGTCATGTTGTATCAGCAGAGGGTATTCAGGTGGATCCTAAGAAGATTGAGGTAGTCAATGAGTGGCCTAGACCCATATCAGCTACAGAGATCTGGAGTTTCTTTCAATTGGCGGGTTATTACCGTCGTTTTGTTGAAAGGTTTTCATCTATAGCAGCCCTGATGACCAGGTTGAACCAAAAGGGTACCCCGTTCAGGTGGTCGGACGAGTGTGAGGCAAGCTTTCAGAAGCTCCAGGCAGCTTTGACTACGGCGCCGGTGTTGGTGTTGCCCACAGTTTTAGGGCCATATATAGTATATTGTGACGCATCTCGTATTGGACTTGGTGCGGTATTGATGCAGGGTGGAAATGTTATTGCATATGCTTCGCGGCGGTTGAAGATTCACGAGAAGAATTGTCTAGTTCATGACTTGGAGCTATCATCCATTGTTCATGCGCTGAAGATTTGGAGGTACTACCTATATGGCGTGTCGTGTGAGGTATTCACGGATCATAAAAGTTTACAGTATTTGCTCAAACAAAAGGAGCTCAATTTGAGGCATAGAAGGTGGTTGGAGATATTGAAAGATTATGATATCACCAACTGGTATCATCTCGGGAAGGCTAATGTGGTGGCCGATGCTTTGAGTAGGAATCAACTAGTATGGGTAACCTTGCGTATATTCCAGTCGGTAAGAGATCGCTTGCATTAGATGTGTAAGCTTTGGCCAATCAGTTCGTGAGGTTGGATATTACTGAGCCCAGTCGTGTTTTTGCTTACATAGTTGCTCGGTCTTCCTTGTTTGAGCGTATCAGGGAGCGGCAATATGATGACCCTCATTTTATTGTCCTTAGGGACACAGTGCGGCACGGTGATGCCAAGTAGGTTACAGTTGGGAATGATGGAGTTTTGAGGATGCATGGTCGTGTTTGTGTGCCTAATGCAGATGGGCTTCAGGAGTTGATCCTAGAGGAGGCCCACAATTCCCAATATTCTATTCACCCGGGCGCCGTCAAGATGTATCAGGACTTGCGGCAGCATTATTGGTGGAGGAGGATGAAGATGGATATTGTTGCATATGTAGCTCGGTGTTTGAATTGTCGGCAAGTAAAGTACGAGCATTAGTGACCGGGTGGTTGCTTCAGAAGATTGAGATTCCTGAGTGGAAGTGGGAGCGTATCACTATTGATTTCGTTGTTGGACTCCCACGGACTCAGAGGAAGTTCGACGTAGTATGGGTTATTATAGATAGACTGACCAAGTCAGCACATTTCATTTCTGTGGCAGTTTCTTATTCTTCGGAGCGGTTGGCAGAGATCTATATCCGTGAGATAGTTTGTCTTCATGGAGTGCCCATGTCGGATCGAGGTACACAGTTTACCTCGCATTTCTGGAAGGCAGTACAGCGTGAGTTGGGTGCGCGAGTCGAGTTGAGCACATCACTTCTTCCTCAAACGGACGGACAGTCCGAGCATACTATTCAGATCTTGGCGGATATGCTCCGCGCCGGTGTTATTGACTTTGGAGGTTCTTGGGATCAGTTATTGCCATTAGGGGATTTTGCCTACAATAACAGTTATTAGTAGAGCATCCAAATGGCTCCTTATGAGGCATTATATGGTAGACGGCGTCGATCGCCGGTTGGGTGGTTTGAGCCGGGGGAGGCTCGATTATTGGGTACAGATTTAGTGCAGGATGCCTTGGATAAGGTTAAGATCATACATGATAGACTTTGTACAACTCAGTTCAAGCAGAAGAGTTATGTCGACAGTAAGGTTCGTGATGTGGCATTCATGGTCATAGAGAGAGTGCTGCTCCGAGTGTCACCCATGAAGGGTGTGATGCTGTTTGGGAAGAAGGTCAAGTTAAGCTCTAGGTTCATCGGGCCTTTTGAGATTCTTGATCGAGTGGGAGAGGTGGCCTACAGACTTGCGTTGCCCCCAGGCTTATCAGCGGTACATCTAGTCTTCGATGTGTCCATTCTTCGGAAGTATCACAACGATCCATCCCACATATTAGATTTTAGCGTTGTCCAGTTGGACAATGATCTGACCCACGAGGAGGAGCCAGTAGCTATTCTAGACCGGCAGGTACGTCAGTTGAGATCGAAGAGTTATCCTTCGGTTCGTGTGCAGTGGAGAGGTCAGCCTATGGAGACAGCTACCTGGGAGTTTGAGTCCGATACGCGGAGTAGATATCCTCATCTTTTCACCGACTCAGGTACTTTTCAATGTCCGTTTGAGGACAAATGATTGTTTTAGTGGTGGAGAATGTGATGACCCAAAGGGTCATCTTATATTTTAAAACTCGATTCCGTATTCTGATTCCTTAAAAACCTTATTGTATCTCTCCTCGATTTGGTGCGTAGTCCGAGCGCGTATCCAGAAAGGTTTTATATGAAAAATTGATGAAATAATAAATTTTGACCTAAAAGGTTAATTTTTGTTGACTTCGGTCAATATTTTGGGAAAACAAACCTGGACCTATATTTTGACGATCACGATAGGTCCGAAGTAAAATATTGGACCCAGGCGTATGCCCGGAATCGAATTCCAAGGTTCCAAGCCTAAGAAATGAATTTTTGATGAAAATTGTAAAATTGGAATTATAAAGGTTTAAATAATTTGGTTAATAATTGATCTTGTTGATACCGACTCCGTATTGTGGTTCCGGAAACCGATACAGGTCTATTATGATATTTATACCTTACCTATGAAATTTGGTGATAAACGAGACTGATTTGACGTGATTCGGACCTTTGGTTGAGGAAATAGAAGTTTTGAAACTATCTTGAAAATTTCATGCAATTTGGTGCTAAATTCGTAATTCTAGATGTTACTTTGTTGATCTGATCGCGCGAGCAAGTTCGTATGATGTTTTAAGACTTGTGTGTATGTTTGGTTTGGAACCCCGAGGGCTCGGGTGAGTTTCGGATAGGCTACCGAGTGATTTAGATTTAAGGAATTTTGCAAAGTCTGGCTCGCAAGTGCGAGCATCGTATTTGCGAAGAAGTTTTGCATTTGCATCAGAAGGGCTGGGAGGGAACCTTCGCAATTGCGAAGTTCAGGATTGCAATTGCGATAAGAACAGGTCGCATTTGCGAACAATTGTTCGCATTTGCAATAGTAGCAGGTCCTGGACATTCTTCGCATTTGCGAAGGGATGTTCACATTTGTGGGGTTCGCATTTTCGATCCCCTGATCGCACATGCGATATCTGCAACTGTTCAAAAACGATTTTGGATGGGATTTTTCATTCATTCTCCCATTTTTCAAAACCTAAACCTCAAGAGGCGATTTTCCAAAGACCATTTCTTCCCCAAATCATATGAAAGTGAATCTTACCTCATTTCTTTTCAATATTTTACTACTTTTTGTAAGATTTCATCCTAGAATCTAGGGTTTTCCATGGTAGAATTGGAGATTTTTAGGTAGAGCTTAGGAATTTCAAAATTTGGGGATTTAGACCTCAAATTGAGGTGTGATTCCAAAACCAATTGTATATCTGGGCTTGGGGGTGAATGAGTAATCAGGTTTTGGTCCAAATTTCGGGTTTTGACCAAGCAGGCCTGGGGTCCGTTTTTTACTTTTTGGGGAAAATATTGGGAAGCCTATAATTATGCATTGGAATTGATTTCTTTAGTGATAATTGATGTTATTAAGTTAATTATGACTATATACGAGTGGATTGGAGGTGGAAACTAGAGGAAAAGCAATAATTGAGCTTTGATTTGGCTGTTGGATTGAGGTAAGTGTTGTGTCTAACTTCGGCTTGAGGGATTAGGGATCCCCGACTTAATTACTATGTGAAAATTCATGTGTGTGGCGTATAGGTAAGGTGACGAGTACCTATGTGCCGCCAAATTATCTGTTTAGCCTGTTCCCTTCTCCATTCCTAATATATTGTTTTCCTGTCTTAACTGTTACATGCTTATTGGTGCTTCCATGTTTAATTGCTTCTTGTTAGATGTTGTTTTCTTTATTAAAGGTATTAATTATTTCGTAGTTCATTATGCCACATTATTGGTTTAAGTTGGTTTATCGGTGTTTCATGGTACATTTTGGTTGGTCTCGCTGAGTAGTGTTAATTGATGAAGTTTCATAATTGTATAGATTTCCGTTTGCTTTGGTTTGAGGCATAAATGTTGTGGAGGGTTTTGGGCTAATTTGTGAAATACTTGTTCTTATTGTGTGATTGGTACTAATATGATGGGATCGGGTTACACGCCGCAATAGGAGAAATAATGGTGGTATATTGAGGAGGAATAAGGGTAAGATGTGATTGTCTGGTGGGATCGGGTTGTGCGCCGCAACAGGAGTAATAAAGGTGGACGGGTGGGATCGGGTTTCACGCCGCAACAGGAGGAATAAGGGTGATATATTGAGGAGCAATAAGGGTGGACTGGTGGAATCAGGTTACACACCGGAACAGGAGTAATAAGGATAAATGTTCACAGTGTTACTGATTATATGGTGGGATCGGGATACGCGCTGCATCATTTTATTGTTTATGTATTCTTCTTCTGATGTTATTTTATTATGTAGCATTGTAACTCTCTGAAGGATTTGGTTATAGCTAAGTACTGGCAAGATAATTAGGTTCCATATTTATTTACTACAAGTTACTGTTCCATTTCGTTCCGTACTTTCCTTTTGCTTTATTATATACTGTATGCAGGTTATATTGTAAATGCCCCGATGTAGCCTCGTCACTACCTCGTCGAGATTAGGCTCGGTAGTTACCAGTATATGGGGTCGGTTGTGCTAATACTGTACTCTGCACTTTCTGTGTAGATTTTGGAGCTGGTTGTGGCTGATCGAGAGGTTAGTTGCAGGCATTCATCTAGGAGACCCAAGGTAAACCTGCAGGCGTCCACAGGCACTGGCGTCCCCTCCTATGTTTCTATATTCCTATTTTATCTTCTTTCGAGACAGATGTACTTTTCTTTCAGACTAATACTTGTAGATATTCTTAGTATGTTAGTGGATTGTGACACCAGCTTCTGGGTGGTAACAGTTTCAGTATTATTAATAATATATGGATAACCAGCTTATTATGCACTTCCACATTTATTTCAATGTGATTTAGCCTTGTTAATTTTAATTATAAAATGTAAAGGAAAAAGGTGAATAGAACTCTAACGTTGGCTTGCCTTGCGAGTGCAATTTTAGGCGCCATCACGGTCCCCACGGTGGAAAATTCGGGTCGTGACAATATCATCCACATCTTCACTGCTTGCACGCCAACCATACAAATCTGGCATCATTTTAACATCTTATTCCATTTACTAACCATATAAATTGGCTACACCATCTATGTACATCTGTCGAGCTACTACATCTACGTTCCTCTGTTACATCACACGTTAATTCACCTACAACTCAACTTGTGCCTATTATTCTCTGGCACGTTTGGCTCAACCGTAACCATGATCTCTTCAACCACACTAATACAACCGTCCCTATTAATGCCATCTGCCTCTTAGCCGCTGAACTCAAATATCTCATCTCTGCCAACCCCCATCCACGCAAACTCACAACTATTATATTTCCTGGCAGCCACCTAAATCTAGCATCTACAAACTTAATATAGATGGCGCATTTGACCCCAACACACATCGCGGAAGGGTAGGAGGCATCTTTCGAGATTCCATTGATGATTGATTAGGAGGCTATTGTAAACCCCTATACTTTACCAACGTTTTGCAAGCAGAATTGCTTGTTCTTTATTATAACCTACGTTTTGCAATCAATTGATCACTCACCCCACACATAGTGGAGATCGACTCTCAGGTACTTATCGCTCTCTTACCATCAGGTAATCACACACATTTTTAATGCTTGCAGGTTGATGCTATATGAACTGCATATGCCGGCCATCCAACATATTCAGGGAGGGGAATGGAGTAGCGGATGCTCTGGCACGTTTTGGAAGGGATATGCAAATTACCCAACCTCAGGATGTTATGTTTTTTGAGAACCCCCCACCTTTTATGTTATCGCACTTACTTTTGGACTCCACAGGGACTGCACTGCGCGTTCAGTTCCCTCTTTGTAATGTTCTACTTTAAGTTTTCAATAAAATGACAAATGCATGATTTAGCAACAAAAAAACTACTTCTAGTTTTAAACTGATTCCGTAGAGTTTTATGCTTCAAGGCTTGACATAGCTAGTACCTGCCAATTAAATGCCACAGATAAATTGTGCAGATTTCCATTGGATTTGGTTCATTTTTACTTGTTGGATGCGATATATTTGAATTCAGATGGTATATCCATTTTGGGGTGAAAGGGGAAGGTTGTGGTGGAAGAAGAAATAGGGGAGGGGGATAAAGTGGGGTTGGGGTAGTGAGGTGGCATGCCATATGAGGCCACCTCAACAAAATGTCCGGTCACGTGAGACGTAGTGTCTATGGCAGAGGGTCCTAATGACGGAGAAGTATTTTTGCACCAATTTTATAGTATCGGGAGCAATGATAGACCGAAAATATAACAGATGGCATAACAGATCGTTTTCACACAAGCAAAGGGTATTTTGGCCCTTTTCCCTTTATTTTTTTCCCCTTAGGTAGTAGTATCAAAGTATGTGAAAGCCACAATGATTTAAAGGATGACGGAGAAAGGGAGAAAAAGAAAACAAGCTAACAAACGGACGATAGATGATGTGATAAATAATTGAGATGATGAGAAATTTAAGGAATACTTCCATGGAGAAGGAATACATACTGCAAAAATAAAAAAAGTATATACACTTTGAAACACTCTTATTACAATTACACCATATTAGCATATATAAATCTTGTTCACGAGGGGAAGAAAACTTTATTTTTCTACCCCAGTATATGTTTTATACACTTGAGATTAAAACGCTCTCCATCTTGAAACTGAGTAGCCATGAGGTTATCTTCTTCCGCACGAACACTTGTCAGAGAGGTTGGCTATAACAAATCCAGCAAAAACCTTGAAAAAAAGAAGTAAAATGGCAAGTGGCCACTGTAAGTTGGAGACCACTACTTGTAGATTCCAATAGAAGTTTGTGACACAAACCAAAAACTACACGAAAATTGTAACTTGAAGCTATGTAGGGAGTTGGCCAAGAGAAAAACCTGAATGCATCCAAAAATGTAAACTGCAGAGTAATGACGGCCGTGAACTAGCATGTCAGCAATCATAGCAAGAGGTATGGTCAATGACATTCCCAGTGTCGCAACTAGTGGTGTTGTCCATACTACTGAAAGGGCCCTGTTTCATAATTCAAGAACTTACCCCTGTTAATCTAAAAACTTGTAGAGCAAAAGTAGATATCAATGTAGAGAAAAAAGACAGGCAGATTCCGGTGAACCCGAGAATTGGTTTGCTCTCCTTGCAATTTGATTTCATTTTGTCTCCACTGTCATCTGATTTAGCATATTGTGGTCAAGCTAAATGTTTAGAGGGGCGGGGTTAACCCCAGAAAATGTTTTCCCTAGAGTTGATCAATATGAATAGAGATAATAAAGATTATCTACCTTAACCTAAGCAGCAATGTAAAAGTGACCTAACACAACCTGCAATAGCAATTCTATAGATGTGAGAACTGGCAGACTTCCCTTTGCAATTGTTTACCATCCATTCCAACTCCTCCTGCCACCTGAAAGCTTGTCGACTTATTCCTTGCCATCGGAGCATTTTGTTCCAAACGTTAGAAGCAAATTGGCACTCAAAGAAAAGGTGCGACACTGTCTCATTTTCAGTCAAACACAAAGGGCACTTTATATCGACATTCATTCCCCACTTTGCGAGTCTGTCTTTAGTAGCTAGAACTAGGAATCAAGAATAGTAGAGTAATGATGTTGTTTGTTGTTGGACCTGTGATACAGGGTTCCAGCAATTCGTTTCTCTCTGCTTGTAATTCTTACATTGGTTAATAAAATTCTTTTATTTACCAAAAAAAAAAAAAGTGACCTAACACAAGATCCAAATGGGTTTATTTTTTGAGATGGAAGAAATGGGTTTATTCAAAGTCAAGATTTAATGCTCGTATTCTTAGAATATTCTAAGATTCATTCTATGAATTTATTGAAACTCAGAAGCATCAGTTCTGACATAGATATTGATGTCATTTCACAAGGGAGAAGGTCAAGGTTAATGCTATTAGTAGACAATACATTCGCACAAAGGAGTAACTAGCAGATATCTTAATCAAGAGCCATGAAGAGACTCAGCATGAATACCTTCCTGTGCAAGCTGGGTGCGAAAATATCTTCTATACCCTCTGAACTCGAGGACTACTAAGTGATACGGAAAAAAATAGAGTGGAGTGACAGGCTGTGAGAAATGTGACGAGTTAGAGTTGGAGCTTAGTTAAGTTAATTAGTTCGCTAGTAGTTGGTTTAGTTAATTAGCCAGTGAAGTTGCTATAAGTTAATAGTAACTAGAACTAGATGATGGAATGAACATCTTTTTGTTATTTTCCACTCAGTTGCAGCTACTCAAAATCTCCTTTGAGGGAGCTAGCTCAACAAGGTTAAGCGTATAGAAAGCTCTTCCTAATTCCGATATAATAAGGAATCTCCATATTCGGGTAACTTTCCTCATTTCGCATAGTTTAATCTTATTTCTAGCAGTGGTACTCCTACAAAGGAGCCCTCTTGTATCTTGTTTCATAATCAGCTCAAAACAAGTTCTCTGTTTATTTTCTTATTTTTCACGATGATAAGTGTTGGTACGTACCATAAGTAGTCAGAGAAAACACTCCCAATAAAGCCATTCAGCAGCACAACCTCAGCAACAGAAGCCGAGCTTGGGAAATCAAACTTAGGTTCCAATCCAATAGCATTTAATGGCCATGCTGGAAAAAGAATTAGGGATGATAAAAATCAGTAATACACACTCAATTAAGTAAGAGATTCAAACTAAGGACGGTACGGTATAATATAGGACTGGTTGCAATCACACTTGAAATCTGGAAGTTCTTTCCACTGGCTTAGAAAATATTTGACTTCTACCCACTGCGGAAAAGATTATTTGTCCTCTTTCCTTTTCAAAACCAAGAGAGTTTCATTTCCCATGAAAGGGAAGTTTTTCCATTGTTTGCTTTTGCAGTATTATAGTATTTCAAAAGTAGATGGTCCCACTTCTATTCTTATAAAATCTCAAACTTTAAAAGTACACTCTAACTTTGGATCCGCTTCCAATATATTATAATTTCAACCTTCAACTCTTCAATTACATGTGACAATTAAAAATGGTGCTACTACATGGAACAGAATAACATCATGAAGTACAACAATAAAACAACAGAGACCAATTCAAACCTAAAAGCCCCAAAAGAACACATTTACTCCAAACCTAAAAGTTCAAAAGAATATTTTCATTTTTTCTGCGGAGAAAGTTCCAAAAGAACTTAATGAAATCAGTTCCAAAATTTGATCACTACCTAAAGAAAATCACCTTCCTTACAAGAGCAGTTGTGTTATCACTGTTTACTTAGATTTCTGAAGAATTTAACATGTCTATGCACGGTATCCTATATTTGTCCTCTTTCTTTCCCTGTAGTATAGACCTAGGTGCCCTCCCCTTCTAAACAAATAAAGAAGAAAAACCTGATCACCTTATTCAATTCTTGGATTTCTTGATTTATTACTCATAAGAATGTTATTTTCTCTTGATACGCCAAAAACTGAGAATAGTGGGCAGCTTCTTTGAATACAAAGAAATTTTAAAATATTCATGATGTTCTTTCCAGGGGCGCAAATTTCCAAAATGTCCATTACCAATCCACCAAAGGCCGAGCAAAGTGAATACTCCAAGATATCCAAAGAACTTCTCCATATCTGTCTTTTCTCCTGATCCAGCAGATTTCTTGAGGAGCACTGAGCACATCAGAAAACCGTGAAACTAGCATTATTATTATAAAATAAAAGTGGCAATTTCATCCCAACCCTGATTGATATCCTACCTGTAAATAAGCCATAACACACAGCTGAAAGAAGACCAAAAACATCACCAATAATGGAATGCTTAGCAGTCCTGCCAGCAGCAAAGGATCCACAAAAATGATGCACTAGAGTTAGCCACAAAAGTAGCATATGGAAGAAAATTTAAAATTACCCTAATATTTGTAGTCCATATAAAAATATAAAAGCCGATTATATCAAGAACCAGACAGGTTAGCCATGAGCAGAAATAAAATAGATATATTGTGGAGTTATTGGTCAAGGGAGCAGGTTACTCAGCTTAAACATATCATTATAGAACAGTGAAAGAAAAATTACTTTAGACATCCAAATTGCTTCATATAGCATAATGTAGTTCAAAGTCAAGGTCTGAAATTGTTAACTGAAATAAACCGAGCGGTAAAAAGTACATTTAGAATCACACAATTCTCCCACAACCATCTAATAATAAATTTGACGATTAGTGTCCCTTAGTCTTGGATTAAAAATAAGCTCTCCGTTCGAGTGCCATAAAAACAAAAGCAAAAGGATCCAGACTACTTTAAAAAAAGGCATATAAGGCATCAGATCAAGCATGAGCGGCAACACTAGCCCTCATGAACTAGGAAAAGTACGGCACTTGTATGATTGTGATATAAGCATTGGAGAATACTATGACCGCCTAGAGGGAGCTCAAAGAATCGCCCGGGTTTTTTTTTTTTTTTTTGGGGGGGGGGGAGGGGGGAGGGGGGAGGGGGGTGGAATGGTTACTATGACTACCTCATCACTAGTATTCCTTAACTAAGAGGTGCATATATTGATTCACGCCAAATGAGTCTAGTGATGCAGACAATTAAATTAACCTATAGAAGAGCAGTTTAGCCTATTAGAAAAGTTGAAAGATCTGGAGGTATGTTTCCCCCTCCTTTTCCCTTTTGTGACCAGCAGATTAAGGCTTATAATACATTTTCAAATTCTTTTATTATTGTGCCATTATTTTCTATAAGATTTTTTTTTTCTATAATTTCAAGTTCTAGGGGTATTTTGCTCATTATAGAATTCCTGTGATATCCAGAAAAATTTTGCATAAAGAAAGCTATTCTTTGGCAAACTAGTTATAATTTTTAGTAATTTAAACGTTTCGCAAGTAGGTATTACCGTTTGTTTCCTAATTAGTTCAGAAAATCCTACCAGAATAGGTTTAGGTTGTATAGTTTATGTACAATATTGTAATGTTGCTTATGAAAAGAACTGTATAAAGCTTTTACTCAGAATTCTCTGAGATCTTTTGAAGGGTATGCCTCCCTTGAACTTTCTGCTAGGCGCCATTCCTAGAGGACATTCGAGATTTGATGTTTTCCTTCTTCTTGATTATTATTTTCCACTGGTTATGGATTTAACTGTCTAATTTCAGATATGTCCTAGATCATATACTTCAACCATTCTTAGATCTTGCTCTCTATTTCTCTACTGCATCAAGTCTGATAAGCGTCCACTTCAAATTACGGGTACAAAAACCAAGCTTTTAAAGTAGATACGAGCCTTGAACAACTTTATTATCTTTTCCTATAAACCATCAGCACTTTTTAGGTCACTTTCACCAGTAAAAGCTCCATCTTTGCCATAATACATGATGATGCAAGGAAGCTAAAGTCCTTAAGTGAAAATGAAAATTAATAGTGCACCAATTAAATTTATATTAGGAGAGACGACTTCTAAATTTGCATATACATCCTGAGCTTAAACAACACTTATCATTTCAAAGCCACTTATTGAAACTTATTCACTTTTTTTTTTTTTTTAACAATTGCCATTATGGGTAATTTGAAATTTCACCAATTAAAACATGGAAATGACATGAAATAAGTAATATAGAGGCACAACTTGTGCATATCAGCATAGCATGATCATCGTCTAATAAGGGCAGCTCGGTGCACGAAGCATCCCGCAGGGTCCGGGAAAGGGCCGCACCCCAAGGGGTATGATGTAGGCAGCCTACCCTGATACAAGCATTAGTGACTGATTCTACAGCTCAAACCCGTTACCTATAATAACTTTACCGTTGCTCCAAGGCTCCCCTTCTATATGATCATTGTCTCATGGCAGAATAAAATGTTGTGGAACAGAAGAACTTGAGATGCTATGCCTATATGCTAAATACGGATAAAGCATCTTCTGCCCCTATGCATGCATTTTAATCCGTAGATGGATTGTATGGTTCATCTGGAGAATCTGAAGACATATTAACAAGCTTAGACCTCAACATAGATAGACCATGCTTATTAAAAACTTACTCAGATGCACTCAGCATTTCATCAGGAGCCCATGTTTTTCCAACTGTAGTCAGTGCCACACCACTCATACTGATTATAACAGCAATCATCTTCGCAATAGTTATTGAGTCCTGGCCGAGGAGTGCTCCAAAAAGAAGCGTAAAAAGCCCAGATGTTGAGGTCAAAATAGTAGTACTAGCCACACTTGTATTCGCCAGTGCAGAGTTTGAAAAATACTGCAAGCCATTAAGCAATTAAGTTGGGTATTCAATTTGCAATTATATAATTTATCTTGCAAAGAAGGAAAATGACAAATAGCAATCAGCCCCCTACATAAAGACAGAATAGGACAACAAACAGTCAGTCACCTAGATACAATTAACACTCCTTTAATGTAAGCATGTCCATTTTGATCCATAAACAGACCGACTCAAATGATGACGACTTGACTGCATCAAATCTTGCATGAATTCTCTATCTTCTAATTTCTCATCCGTTAAACATTTTCAAGAAGTACAAAAGGAAACATCGATTGTGAAATCCTATATTTGGACAAACAAGTTCTCCGTCTTCGTGATATTTCTGTATTTCTACAATAAGTAAAAAAATCTGTGTTCTTTCTGTTTGGAAATGTTCTTAAATAATATTTGCATATCTTCTAGAGCTCATAATGGGAGATCTCTTAGATGTTCAATGCTTTATAGCCATTTTGAGCAAGCAACAAACATTTGTTTTCTAAAACAAGCAGTAAAAGCTCGGGCATGGTTCAATAAATGACCGTCAATCTTGAAGCAAAATTGATAAGGGTCAGGAAATGAAGCACATCTCATCCGTAATACATTTTATAACATTTGCCAGCTTCCTTTTTCTTTTTTTGCTCACTATAGGAGCCTTTGGCTGCTTTCCTGATTTCCTCTCTTCTTTGTGTTTTTTTTTTTTTTGGCTTTAGGGGAGAGGGTGGAGAAACATTTGGCGCAAGTACTGAAAGTAGTATATCATTCAACATAAAAATTGTTAAAGGTTTTAGATAGAAATAAGTACCTCTGTCGCAAACCATAAAGGAGCAAGATACAAACTACATTTGACAAGGTCCCATGAGTTACGATCATGGCCCTCCTCTTCAAGAAAGTGGAACTCATCTTTATGGTTGATACCAACTAATGCCAGGGCTTCTTCAGGGCTGCTGTAATCCATGTCTGCTGTAAAATAATCCTTCAAAGCTCCTCCGGGATGATTGTGCATGTCATTGAGTTTAAGTGGTACATCTAGGACTGAGGAGTCCAAGATAAGATTTTTATTATACAGTTTCTTCAAGGAACTCTTTTCTAATAAACTGCATAACCAATCTTTACAAACCGCTATAGGCAGGAAGATTGCCATAAGAGAGATCCCCAGATATGTAACTGCAAAAGGTTGTTTATACTCTACAAAAATTTTCTGCAGCACATAAATGGTTTTATCTTAGTATCATCTGTCCAAAAACATCTGCATAATATGATTGCAAAGCTTTGTATGGAAAGAAATTAATGGCAACAGAAATAAGTGAATGGCAAAAGGAAAGTTGTATAGAAATCCTTCACATACTATGAAAAGATCAACAGCTTCAGCATAGGAACTACAACATAACGAAATAAACATTCTAACTTTCCCTTTTGCACAGCTCTAAGCATTTCTTTACCAATAATCCCCAAGTAATTGTTGTTAAGATGCTATAGTGGAAAACTTGCAATATTGACATGTAATTGACACATAATTCATATAGCAAAACATTGGTTTAAAACCGAATCTTACAAAGCTTGTACCCGGAAAAGAAAGTAGCCCTTGTGACAAAAAATTACTAGTTAATACTAGTAGAATAGGCACAAGTTACTGAATACGATATGCATAGACAACGCAACATCCTTAGCCAATGCAAATGAGATAAAGTAAGCATATGATATTAGATGAATGCAATCAGCATATTTAGTGGTAATACTGTGGGTATCATCAATCAATGGGCTTTGCATTCAAAAATATTTTTCTGTGTCAGATTTTGTGCAAAGGCATATGTTTAGAACAAAACAAGATTGGATTATGGTTGAAACTAACTTGCCTCTCTCAATGTACTCTCAGATATGAGTCTAAACATCGGAATAGTGCATGACAATTTCTTGCTTCTCATTTCTTTCCCGGCAACTGACAGCAGATAAATGTAATAAAATAACAACGCCAACAGAAACCAAAATAAGGTACATAACGTCTGAAAGCAGATAAACAATCAAATGATGTCTTTGTAATGTGTAATGGATACTATACAGGCAGTATCATTGATAAAACCTTGTAAGATGATGACGTCAACAACAAAAATAACTAAGACTCTATGCATTTCAACAATGTTGCAGCCTATCTTTTTGACACTTCTTTACCTTAATCATAATCCTAGTCACAATAGTATCTAGTCTCCTACAAGCAATCCGTCAAATTTTTGAACTTTCCAACTTTACACTCTTCCCCTATCGTCTAGCCTCTTGGGCTTAATCTGTATGCATATTTACTTAAGTCCTACGCTTTCTCACCATTTATATTCTGAACCTATTTTTGCAAGTGCTTTCAGTTGCTTGACTATAGAAAAACAAAGCTTTTCCCCATCTCAGCAATATATATGAGGCCACAATTCATTGGAATCCTAATCTCTCTGTTTGATCTTCCTTTGAGCTAACTTCTTAAACATAATTCACAATCCAATATTATCCTTAAGTTATTCCTCACCATTTCTTTTTCAACATAAAATTCTGTCTGGACCGTCTACATATAATAATAACAAAAAGGAGTTACTAGCATTTCTGCATAACGTCATGAACTAGACTACATTTTGCTATAATCTTATTCATCTTTTAGAACTAATTTTATAATATCAGCTTTATATTTTCCAATTCAGAAGTCGGTTGCACTGTTTAGCTAAGTCTATATATTCCCTTACTTCTTATCAATCTTTCCCTATCAAGTTGCTGCATAAGTAAACAATATTAGAATTCAGCTATAAAATAAAAGCATCAGTACACAAAATAAACCAAGACTAAACTCTATAATCCCCCCAAAAAGAAACAGAAAGAGCGCAAATGAAAAGGCTTTAATTACCTGAGTAACCTCAGCAGAAGCAACCCATATCAACACAAAAGCTCCTATTAACACCAATCCAGCGTTGTATTTCCAACCCATATCTCAATAAATAACTTTAAAAACTCAGAAGCAACGAACAAAATAACAATTTAGAGAATCTAATGCTCTAACTGTGAGAAACACAGTAAAATTTATCCAGAAAGTGCATGTTGGGGTGTTTTTCTTTGGTTCAAAAAGGGGAGAAAATGTGTGAAGAGTTGAAGAAATCCCAAAGGCCAAAGAGTTACTCATGGCTGTGAAATTGAAACGCAATAAATATATTGAAGTCGGCAAGAGTTGGCTGGTAATCCCGAAAAGAAGCTTAAACGACAAAATTGGCTTGTTTTTGACATGTAATTCGTATGTTTCACTGTTTCAGTAACGTACGCGAGTGTCACAAAGTCCTTAACTAAAGTTTCCCGTTTCTTGGATTTTAATGGCAGTGGTTTTTGTTTTCTTCCTCGAGTACGATTAATTTGATAAATTTGATCCCTCTACTCTTTAACAATAAGTCAAACCATATTATCCTACATATATACATCCAAAACAAATACTTTTGCTTAATCTACAACAAATATAGGAAATATATTAAAAACACTTCATCTTTTTCGAATTAAAAAAGTAATATTTGAGAATACTTAAGAATAAACTTCTACCTTCCCAGGGTGGGTAATCTTTAACTCCAAAGGACTTCTTTTTTTAAAAGGAGACAGAGTTCTTATATTTTTTATTTAAAAGGTGACAAAAATTCTACAAAAGTCAAAGTAAAAAATATATACTCCCTCTGTTTCATTTTATGTGAACCTATTTCCTTTTTGGTCCGTTCAAAAAAGAATGAACTTTTTCTAAATTTGGTAACAATTTAGCTTAATGTTACAACTCTACCCTTAATGAGAAGCTTTTATAACCACACAAAATACTCTGGGCCCCATTTGGACTTGTTTAGGACCACAAATTCCAAAAGTCTTCATTTTTTTCTTAAACTCCGTGCCCAGTCAAATAGGTTCACATAAATTGGAACGGAGGGAGTACCATAGTATAATTTAAAGTCTTAATTATTTAGTTCATCTAGAGTTTAGAATACTAATATCATTTTGTATATGAACTATAATTAATTTTCATATTAATTTGAACTCCTTTCCTACTCAATCAATATTTTTTTATTTATCAATTTTTTTAAAATTTTGAAAACTATGCTCAGAAATTAGAAAAAATGCTGATATGGTATATATGAAATTTGTATTGGGTAAAATTGGTTTATAATAAATAGTCGAATGATAGCATAACATGTGGAATCGAAGACAGGTAAAAGGCGAGTCAAGTAACAACCAGTACCGAATACCACAACTACAATTGACATCGGGTAAATCCCTAAGGGAGCATGGTCAACAGGAACAAATCAAGTATTTGTGATTGGATAGCATTCAATGAGAGAATATTCTCTATCATTAATGAGCAACTGTTACTGAGAATATTTGCATTCAAGTCCTGCCGTTACATATTCATAAATGATACCTTTATTATCATTTAAGCGAGACTTGATCCTAGGATCTTGTTTCTCTAGCTATACCTATAAATAGCAGGCTCATCAACCATTATAACACAAGAAATTCTTGAAGAAACATATGCTATATTTTACTCTCGCTCTCAATTAAACAACTTTATTTGTTCTTTATCATTGTTTTTATTTTTGTCCTCGGAGAAATTGCGCTCGGATCCAGGCTTATCATCTTCTTCAATTTCTATTGCTAAGTATTTTTTAAAATCTTATTTCTTTATCATTTTTGGATCAAATCAGTTTGCTTGTCTATAAACCACGTAACAAATTTAACTGTACTGTTTTACGGGTAAATAGTTTGGCACCCACCGTGAGGCTTAGACAGTTGCGTAATTGCTTTGATTCTTACATTTGTTACTAACTTGTTTGATTTTTCCTTAGCAAGAAATCAGCAATGGCAACTAATGATGTCAATATCACGCACAACGTTAAGGGACACGAAGAGTTGCCTTAACATGAAAACTCAATCAGCGACACCCGTAACGAAGGGGACGAAGCAACACTAGTTCGTGAAAGGCAGTACCTCCGACATGTGCGGGAGCTAACTCCCAATGATGTAGAGGAAGAACATGTCCTGAAAACAATGAAAATCATAAGAGCACAACAGAAAGCTATCATGAGACACCTCTCAAGGTAGGACCGGATAATGACGGAGTTAAAACAAGCATTGTGAGGTGCTTCTAATAATGCAAACAAAAGGGGTCCGGTTCCTCCTATTGTTCCTATGTATCGAATGGCTCAAAGAGTCGATGGTGCTGGAGGGACCGATAGCGAATATGGGAATGATAACAGGAATTATCCCTTCAAAATCGAGCTCAAGAGGTTTACGAGGGAAATGAACGAACGAATGGATCAAAATACGAAGGAATTTCATGCCCGAATCGTTCAGATTCTGGGCGCACCGCCAATCTTGAAAGGCCCACATTTGAAAAAATACACGCAATTGTACCTTAAACCGAGCGAAGCACCAGAGTCAATTCCGAAGAGGTTCCAAAGGTCGGACATACCAAAATACGATGGGACTTTGGATCTATAGGAGCACATCACAACCTACACCATTGCAAAAGGGAACGATTTTGGCTCAACATGAGATCGAATCGGTTTTACTGAAGAAGTTTGATGAAACCCTCATAAAGGGGGCCCTGACATGGTATTCACTCTTACCCGAATATTCAATTGACTCTTTTGAAATACTTGTAGATTCGTTCATCAAGGCCCATGCCGGGACAAGGAAGGTCCAAGTCAGGAGGGCAGACATATTCAGGATTGTGCAAGGTGAGTCCGAATTGCTGCAAGAATTCATGATAAGGTTCTAGAAAGAGAGAATGTTGGTACCGGTTGTACCAGATGAGAGGGTAGGAGAGGCGTTCACAAAGGTTTTGAATCCACGAAGCTTTGACGCCTCCTGAAAGTTGAAGGAAAACTAGCTCGAATTCCAAGCAACCACATGGATGGATGTCCATAACCATTACGAGTCAAAAAACAGAATAGAAGACGATCAACTCGGGTTCCCAACATCAGCCAAAGGATGGGACCGAGACAAAAATCAAGACAAGTTTAAAAGCGACTTCGATGTAGATCGGCGATCTTTTAAGGGTCATTTACTGCTATATGAAAGAATCGAGGGATGCAACAGAAAAGGGTTTCAGTCCTCGGATAGGTTCGCTCCTGATAAAAGAGCCAAACATGGCCGGAACAACATGTCATTACAAGAAAAAGAGGTACCGAGGGCCCGAGACTCCACATATCCTAGGTTATCGAATTACAACTTCAACAATAGCTTAGTGGAGTTAGTATTAGCGTCGCGCCCTTTTTTCTCGCGAAATCAGGTTTCGACATGTGACAACTCTTTTAAAGGCAGGGTTAAAAGAGAAGAGTCGCCACTTAGCGATTTTTAAGGTGCGTTAGGGCACCTATTTGCAAGTGACTCAGGTTTGACTAGTTTGCATCACCAAATATCGAGTAAGTGCTCGAAATTACATCGAAGAGAAGATGTTAGGCACTCTTCGAGGTCCACAACTGTGGGTCTCGGCCAAACTCAAATTATTTGGATTAGTCAAATAAATAAAGAGAGAGAGAGAGAGCACGAAGTTTGGGAATTTTATTATTATAAAAGACTTTGAGTAAATGAATACAAATACTTGATTCAAAGATAAATAGGAATAAGATGGGGGGAGGGTCCTAAGTTTTTTAGCCTAAAGGATCACCACGTGCAACATAAATAATACTTCGTAACTCCCTCAAGATAGGATGTTACTCATATTATTCAGCGGGCACAGACTATCATCTTCTGCTACCCAATTGCTATCTTCAAGTTGTTACCTAAAGCTCACTAGTTCAATTATAAATCGTACCTTACACGTGCACTACCCATCCCATGCCTATGGTCTAGGAGGCATTGGACCTCTACTTTTGGTGTTTCTAGACTTATCTTAGGCTGCTCAAAAAATGTCAAAACTAGGCGACATACAAAAACACATTAGAGTTCACATATGAATGCAGTTAAATGCTCAAATTAACCTCCACAATTAAACAACAAATGCATGCCCAAATAGATTTTCAGGTTAAGCAATTCAAGATTAAAGAATTTGATTTCCTATAGACATGATTTCTATGTGATAGACATCCAGGCATGCAAGCAGTTTGAGGAACCAGTGTTATTCATAGACATGATTATACGATTGTCGCATACTGATTATTAAAAATTGCAGCTTTCCAGTTATTAATCCTGTAGATATTGTGTCTAAGTAATTTATGCACTAAGTGACAATGAAATCTATTGGAGAAGAGCCCAGAATTATGCATGATTTCTATAGTGGCCTAAATGAACAATAACAGAGTTGAGAGGTGCATCACTAACAGTTATTAAGACGAATAATGGTATCCTATAGACAGGGTCTCTAACGATTAGCACCTGGGACCGATTTTATGATTATACTTTAACCCTATAGGCATGTTTTCTAGGTGAATAGTGTGATATAATAACAAATGAGATGATTGAAATCCTATAGGCATGATCTCTAGCATATATGCTGCAGCAATGCAAATTGAAGGAAAGTTCAACGATATTTACTTCTTATGGACATATTTCTAATAATCATGTAGCAACAAGGATAATTGAAACATTTGAGCTCATGCTTTGCTAGTAGACAAGTAGTGTGAGTGTGTGCTTCTCTTAATGGCATGATTTCTACAGTTTACATAGCGAGTGAACGACACATATAGCAAACACATTATTAAGTCCTATAGGCATGTTATCTACCCATCACATGTAAATATTAAAATCTACCCCACTCTCTTTTACTAACAACCCAGTTGTTTATACAAAGATTATTACAGGCCCCATAATGAGTAAAGTAACAATATTACATTACATTGAAGAGGCCCACAATATTCCCAATAAAGATAAAAACAAATACCCAGCATTGCATGGGCCTTCAACATCTCTTACAACATACCTAGGCCTTCAATAGAGAGTCGCATTCAATACACGACCCAAGGGTCCATAGAAGAGCCCAAACCAATTTACTTAACCACAGTACCAAGTTTTGCACCACTTGAACAACCAAATTCAGACACATAGTCCATAACAGGGGAAAGGGAACAACAGGAACAGTTTTGGAGGTTGAGGGAATGACTAAGGACCAAGCCCTAGCGTTTTAGAGTTCACAAGGGCCTCAATTGGATCCCGAGCAGTGCTTGCACTAGGGAGACCAACAACAGAACCTAGATAGCCTTGGTTTTCAGCCGGCTAAGAATGAGAATTTAGAATAGCATGAGCAACAAGTATGGAGAGTGGATAGTGGATAGTGGTGGAAGGACAGGAAATAAGTGATATACCAAGTTAAGCATACAGAGCAACTAGTCAAGCAGGCCAGTAGGATTTCCACACATAGCAGAGTACCATATAGAAAATTTCATATTGAAAGAATTAGGAGAAGAAACAGGTTTTCAGGTATACATAGATTATCATGTACAAATGCATGATGCTAAACTAGTTGAGACTTAAAGTTTTTCAAATTAAGTCAAATATACATCCTAGTGCCATGTTAATCAGCATTTAGGCATGATGGGGGGAACACATATTGTGACAATCACTGAAGGGGTAAGGTATCAAATGAACTAAAGGCATACTAGGGAAACATATTGGCATAGAATAAAGATCATGGTCTTAATACAAGTTGAAACATATTGTACAAACAGGACAAATATTGCAGAGGTTCAAAGCAGTGACAGACAACAAGCTCATACCAAATAGCACAAGTAGATATTCTTGGATTGACATAATAAACTAATTAACTAAGAAGTTTTAAGTTATGTAATAAAAACAGAAAGGTTCAAAATAGGGCATGGAAAACAAGTTGAAGTAACTGTTAAACTCTCAGTCAATCACCAATGAGTATGAGGGCTCATGTTGAGTGACACAATAGTAGGGGAACATATTTTAGAGGAAAATTTTAAACAACATTCCATATAGTTGGGACTAGTACACAAAGAGAAGTCAAGCAGACACATGACTTAGCACCAAAGGATTCATTCAAAAGTGGGAGTGGTTTCCATAGAGTTGTCGTAGTATCCAAACAAAACATGCAGAAGTTTAACAACATATGGTCACAATAGTCAGATTCATATCAAAATGGACTGGCACTGAAGCTCAAACTGAACATATTCAGATGCTAGAGTTACAGAAATCATAAAAATTAAACAATCAATATAGAAGTGCAAATCGTAGTGAATTATACATATTAGTATAACACAAGCTAAGGACGAAGCAGTAAGCTCTCTCATGTGTTCAATTATCACAGAATAACAAAGGAGTATTAAGCATTATCATAGTTAAATCATGCTCATGTAATTCAAACACATATAGGTATGCGGAAAGAAAGAAAGAAATTTAACATTGAAAGAGTTTAAAAGCTCTAACCAGTAGCAAAATCAAAGAGAAATAAAGAGCATAATAGCAAGAATCCCAGGTCTTCGATGCTTCAGAGTTCACAAGAGCCTCGAGAATGGGCTCCGAGCAGTGCTTGCATCAGAGGAGGTCGTTTAATGGCCTTGGCTTTCAGCTGGCCCAGAATTCAACGATTTTAGAGAGTATTCGAGTGTAACAGTGAGTGAGTGACTAAAAGAGGGGAATAGTGAGAATAATAACAATGATTAGGAGGTTCGAAAAGTCTATTTAAGGGGATTAAGGGGAGATGTTTATATAGTAGTTAAAGATTAATACATGAAATAAGGAAATACATTAAATTAAACACAAAATAAGGAAAATATAGAATGCAAAATCAATTAGAATCAGTTTTAGGACAAATCTAGGAAACCCTAGTTTAGACGAGAAACAAAAATGGCAAAAATCTCACTGAATATGGGCTATTACTACAAAATTGTGCAAATAGCTTAAAAATACTAATGTAATTACATAAAATAAGGTAAAAATATTTGAAACATATATTATAGATGCAAATAATAAGTTTAGGTAACTAAGTCCTCACAAAATAGTTTGAAGGAGTAACTAATAATTATTCAAGTAATTTAAATACATGAAATCAATTTAAAAGCTCTAAAAATTATGAAAAATGCTCGTACATGTTTATAAGCCAAAATAATGATGCAAAAATGATGTTTTGAAAGTATATATACTATTTAAGAAAATATGAGCGCAAAATTGGGTATCAACAGTTGTCCCCCTTTACCCGGGAATGATGAAAGAGTTGTCGGGTAAAGAAAATGATGACCAATTTTGGCCGAGTCGAATGAGGAATGATGTGATTTGGAAATAGAGGTCGAACCCTAGTTCCTGAGTTGCCTACATATCCTTGGTGTTACGGGAATCAGGCCGTGTATAGTTCTGGATCCAATAGTGAACAAAACCGATGGAATTGTTGTAGGAATGGTCGTATGTTTTGGAAAATATTTTTTTGGGAAGGATAGTATCGGATAGATTTATGCGAAGTCATGAATGTGAATTTGAGACGTTACGGATGTATCACATGGCAAATATCTAAATGGGCATGGAGTAAAAGGTGAGGAATTACAGGTGGTCGGTTATGTTTGAAACAATTGCATGATGTGAACGTTATGAACAGAAACTGGAGTGAAGATTTCTCTCGTTTGAAGAACGATTACTTCTTGGGTTACATGCAAAACTTAAAACATGATGCATGCAAATATATATGGATTATTGCGAGAATTTAAACATGATAAAATTCACTTTGGACCATGAAGGTTATCTTTGGACGGTGAGGATGATGTCCTTAGACCATGACGTCCCGGGCCATGAGTCATGCGATAAGGGATTCGCATGCCATGAAATGATGTCCTCGGGCCATGAGAATGGTGTCTCTAAACCATGACGCCTTTGAATAATGATGTGCATTATTGAGAGATCCTCAGGCCATGGAATGATGTCTTCCAGCTATGAGGATGATGCCTTCAGACTATGACGCCTTTGGACAAAATGGCGATGTTTCAGCCTATGAAATGCAAAGATATAATACTTGGTCATATGCAAAATGAAACAAGACAAGACTTAGTCTTGTGTAAGATGAGGGCAGTGCTTAGCCCCAGGTGAATAGAGGATAATGCTCAGTTTCAGATAGCATAGTGGAGATAGTATTTAATCTTAAGGAAAAGACAGTGCTTAGACTTATGCAATTAGGAAGGCAGGACTTAGCCTCATTCAAATGGGAGACAATGCTTAGTCTCATGCAAAGAAAGACAGTTCTTAGCCTTATGCAATTAGGGAGGCAATGCTTAGTCTCATGCAGGAAAAGACAGTGCTTAGCCTTATGCAATTAGGGAGGCAGTGCTTAGCCTCATGCAAGAAGAGGAGACAATTCTTAGTCTCATGCAATTAGGGAGGCATGGCTTAGCCTCATGCAAGAAGAGGAAACAATGCTTAGTCTCATGCAATTAGGGAGGCATGGCTTAGCCTCATGCAAATAGGAGACAATGCTTAGTCTCATATAGGGGAAGGCAGTGCTTAGCCTCATGCAATTAGGGAGGCAATGCTTAGCCTCATGCAAGGAAGAGACAATGCTTAGTCTCGATGCAAGGAAAGGCAGTGCTTTGCCTTATGCAATTAGGGAGGCAGTGCTTAGCCTCATGTGAGAAGAGGAGATTGATAATGTTTAGTTTCATGCAATTAGGGAGGCAGGGCTTAGCCTCCTGCAAATAGGAGATAATGATTAATCTCATATAGGGGAAGGCAGTGCTTAGCCTTATGTAATTAGGGAGACAGTGTTTAGCCTCATGCAGGAAAAGGAGACAATGCTTAGTCTCGATGCAAGAAAAGGTCGTGCTTAGCCTTATGCAATTAAGGAGGCAATGCTTAGCCTTATGCAGGAAAAAGAGACAATTCATAGTCTCGATGTAAGAAAAGGCAGTACTTAGCCTTATGCAATTAGGGAGGCAATGCTTAGCCTCATGCAAGGGATAGAGACAAATGGAAAAGTATTTCTTAGCTGAAGATGTTCATGCTAGATAATTTGTTGTCTTGAAGGCGGTGTCTTGATGTATCCGCTAATATTGTTGTCTTATTATTCCTGCATTCAAAAAAAATTGTGAGTTCTGTGGGGGAAGGTTGGTTCATGCTTTTGTCTTCTTCTTTGCCTGTGCTCCTATCTTGAGATACTGTTTGAGTTACCCTGGGTAACGTCTGACTATCATAGAAATAAAATTTTCGAAAAATATGCATGCATTTGATAAATATAATTGTTTTAAAAATATAGTGGTATGCGATATCAAGTAGGTTAGATGAACCAATGACTGTGGCATATTTTAAAGACATCGCGACCTCCTTGCTTTAGAATTTGAGGGTCCTCCTCAAAATTCTGCCCCATTTTGAAAGCAATTATTTGACCGTTCTTTGTATGACGAAATCAGATGGACTTGCTTCAGAATTTTGAGGGTCCTCCTCAAAATTCTGCCCCAGTTTCTGACTATGGAAAAATGAAGAATTTATTAAAATGTGACCGAACCCACAAGGCTGCCTACGTATCCCCTCTTAAATGGGAATCAGGTCAAGCATAGTTTAGTTACATCAAGTGAAGAAATGTAAACAATCCTAAACATAATATCTCTTGACTGCGTCTGATTTGATAGGTTTTAGCCAAATTTCTCCATCCATTTCTGCAAGTATGAGTGCTCCTGCTATTAGTACTATGTGAACCATGTAGGGATCTTGCTAGTTGGGTGAAAACTTCCCTTTGGCTTCATCCTGATATGGAAAGATTCGCTTCAGCACTAGCTGCCCCGGTGTGAACTGTCTAGGTCTGACCCTTTTGTTCAAAACTCTAGACATTCTGTTCTGATAAAGTTTACCATGGCATAATGCATTCATTCTTTTCCCGTCAATGAGAACCAATTGTTCATAGCGCCTCCGAATCTATTCTGCGTCACTGAGTTCCGCTTCTTGTATAATTCTTAAAGAAAGAATTTTGACTTCGGCGGGAATGACAACTTCAGTACCATAGACCAGCAAGTAGGGGGTTACCCCGGTCGATGTGTGAGCTGTGGTACGATATCCCAATAAGGCAAATGGTAATTTCTCATGCCATTGCTTGTGATTGTCTACCATCTTTCTCAGTATTTTCTTGATGTTCTTGTTGGTGAACTCCACAGCTCTATTCATTTGAGGCTTGTATGCTGTGGAATTCTTATGCTTGATTTTGAAGGTTTCACACATATATTTCATTAATTCACTGTTGAGGTTGGTAGCGTTGTTGGTGATGATGGATTCTGGCACTCCGAATCGGCAAACAATACGATCTCTAACAAAATCTGTGATGATTTTCTTAGTTACAGCTTTGTAAGATGCAACTTCAACCCATTTTGTGAAGTAATCTATGGCCATTAGAATGAACCTATGCCCATTTGAAGTAGAAGGTTCGATCGGACCGATGAGATCCATTCCCCAAGCAGAGAAATGCCAAGGTGCACTTGTTGCATTGAGTTTATTTGGTGGCACTCGTATCATATTTGCATGTACTTGGAATTGATGACACTTTTGAACATATTTGATGCAATCCGTTTCCATTGTCATCCAAAAATATCTTGCTCTTAATATCTTTTTGGCTACAACAAAATCGTTCATGTGTGGTCCGCAAGTTTCGGCATGTATCTCTTCGAGCAGTTTGGATGCTTCCTTGGCATCGACACACCGTAATAATCCTAGATCTGGAGTCTTTCTGTACAGAATTCCTCCACTTTGGAAGAAATGGTTGGCCAATCTTCGGAGTGTGCGTTTCTGATTATGGTTTGCGTGCTCCGGGTATTCTCCTTTTGCCAAATATTCTTTGATATCGTGGAACCATGGATTTCCATCGGTTTGTTCTTCAACATGAGAACAATACGCCGACTGACGTTGGATACCTACCGGGATAGGGTCGATGAAAATCTTGTTTGGTTGTTGTATCATGGAAGATAAAGTAGCCAATGCATTCTATCTTTGTGAATCTCTTCATCAACTCTTGTACATAGTAAAGATACGACAATATCTTGGTATTCTTTTTAGCCCATTCTCCTAAAACCTGATGTACCAAAAGGTCTGAATCACCAATTACCTGTAGTTCCTGAACGTTCATGTCGATGGCTAATATGAGTCCTAAGATGCAGGCCTCGTATTCTGCCATGTTGTTGGTACACGGGAATCTGAGCTTTGCGGATACTGGATAGTGCTGACCTGTTTCTGATACTAAGACAGCTCCAATACACACTCCTTTGAAATTTGCAGCTCCATCGAAAATCATTCTCCAACCGTCATATGTTTCGGTAATATCTTCTCCTATGAACGATACCTCTTCACCGGGAAAATACGTTTTCAGTGGTTCGTATTCTCCACCTACAAGATTTTCTACAAGATCATCCACCAATGCTTGCCATTTGATTGCCTTCTGAGTTACATAGATGATGTCAAATTCACTCAATAGTATTTGCCATTTTGCCAACTTCCTCGTAGGCATGGGTTTCTGAAAAATGTACTTTAGAGGATCCATCCTTGATATGAGATATGTAGTGTAGGCATAGAAGTAATGCCTCAACTTTTGAGCTATCCATGTTAAAGCGTAGCAGGTGTGTTCCAGCAAAGAATACCGTGCTTCGTAGGTGTGAACTTCTCACTCAAATAGTATATGGCCTGCTCTTTTCTTCCTGTCTCGTTGTGTTGTCCCAAGACACAACCAAAAGCCCCATCTAGTACAGACAAATAGAGTAGCAAAGGTCTTCCAGGTTCCGGCGGGACCAGTACTGGTAGTGTAGACAAGTATTCCTTGATTTCGTCAAAAGCTTTGTGACATTCTTCAGTCCAACTTGTTGCAGCATCTTTCTTCAACATTTTGAAAATTGGTTCACAAATCACAGTTGATCGCGCTATGAAACGGCTGATGTAGTTGAGATGCCCTAAGAAACTCATCACATCTTTCTTGCTCTTTGGAGGTGGCAAGTCTTGGATAGCTTTAACCTTTGACAGGTCTAGTTCAATACCTCGGCGACTGACGATGAAACTTAGCAATTTTCTGGCAGGGACTCCAAAAGATTCAGTTTCAGATTGTACCTTCGAAGCGATTAAAGAATTTCTTCAAGTCTGCTATATGATTTGTGCTTCTTTTGGATTTGATGATGATGTCATCCACGTACACCTCTACTTCTTTGTGAATCATGTCATGGGAAATGGTCGTCATAGCTCTCATGTAAGTGGCTCCAGCATTCTTCAGGCCAAACAACATCATCTTATTACAATACATCCCCTACATAGTGATAAAGGCGGTATTTTCGGCATCCTCTTTGTCCATCCAGATCTGATAATACCCCACAAAGCAATCCACAAAAGACTGGAGTTCATGCTTGGCACAATTGTCGATTAGTATATGCATATTAGGCAATGGGAAATCATCTTTGGAACTTGCTCTATTTAAATCCCGATAATCGACAGATACCCTGACCTTCCCCTCTTTCTTTGGAACCGCCACGATGTTGGCTAACCAGGTTGGATATTCGACCACTTTAAGAACCTTGGCTTTGATTTGCTTAGTGACTTCCTCTTTTCTCTTCAAACTCATGTCTGGCTTGAATTTTTTGAGCTTCTGTTTCACTGGCGGGCACATGGGATCGGTGGGTAAATTGTGAGCCACTATGGATGTGCTCAGACCGGTCATATCATCATAAGACCATGCAAAGATGTCTTCATACTCTTTCAGGAAATGAATGTACTCTTCTTTCTCTGATGGTCATAGGTGATACTTATACGGGTTTCCTTGACTGATTCGAAATCTCCTAAGTTAACTGTCTCGGTTTCGTCCAAGTTAGACTTAGGCTTGTTTTAAAAAATTTCCACCTCTCTGACAATTCCTCAGGTATTACATCGTCTTCCAGATCCTCTGAATCACTATCCCTATGTTGCGTTGTCTCATTAAATGTCACAGTCATAGGTTCATCAAGATGAGTAATAATAACGTTGTAGAGAAAACGTAAAGGATAATAATGAATAAAAATAGCTATGCATTAAATAAATTTTGAAAGCATCAAACAAGTACGGCGATGACTCGAGCAATTATTTCTAAACAAAATATTGAAAATGTCTTAAATGCTCAAATTGCTTTTAAAAATAAATTATGCTAATTGCCGGGCTACCCAAGAACTCGGCGGGCCCGGGATGGTGCAGTACCCCAATTCTTGAGGATAGTTCCTTTCTCCATGGTATGAATAGTAATGTCTTCCTCCTTAACTATCACATTGCAGTCCATGTCTTCATTATCCAGAAATAAATTCCTTAGGCCAACTAAAGCTTCATCTTCTTCAGATCCCCATATCACATCAGTTTGTTGAAATGTTTGGTGTAAATGTGGTGTTGGCTGCTCAAGAGGGTAATAAGGACCATGCCATGGCGGCGACCAATCATTATACTCTTGCCAGGTGTACTTATATCCAAGCCCAAAGGTTGTGCCGTAACGCTTTGGCTGCACCTGTTTGGTGATAACTTGGAGATTCTTGTTGGGTTCATACCCTGTCCACAACAATATGCTTTCTATCTTGTTGCTCCACCATTTATCTTTCTCAATTACTTTGACGTGCTCGATGCGATGGTATGTTTCTCCACCCAACTTCCTTCTATTCTCGACGACCGGAACAATCTGATTGGTATAAATAGGATTACTCCCATTTCCATGGATGATCACTTCCTGATAATTCCATTCAAACTTCATAGCCTGGTGCAGAATGGAAGCTACGACATCAACGACATGTATCTAGGGTCATCCCAATAATAGATTGTATGTTGCAGATATATCCAGCACTTGGAACTCGACATCAAACCAGGTTGGGCCCATCTGTAAATAGAGGTTGGTCTCCCCAATTATGGCCCTTTGGGACCATCGAATGCTTTCACGTTCATACTCTCTGCTCGTACCTTTTGCAAACCCTTACCCAACCTCTTTAAAGTGGTTAATGGATAGATGTTGAGACTTGAAGCCCCATCTATCAAGACCCTGGCGATGAATTTGTCTTCAAACTGCACTGTGATATGCAGTGCCCTGTTGTGATCAGTCCTTCGGGCGGCAGTTCGTCTTCGTGAAAAGTGATCTTATGGCTCTCCAATACTTATCCTAACATATTGGCCATCTCCCCACTGGTAATATTATTGGGTACATAGGCTTCATTCAATACCTTCATAAGGGAATTCCTGTGTGCCTCGGAATTTTGCAGTAGTGATAAAATGGATATTTGAGCAGGGGTTTATTCAGATGATCAACCATAGAATATTCTCTTTCTTGCACCTTTCTCCAAAGATTGTTTGGGCCGGTCTCAATGATAGGCGACTTAGAAGCAGCTTCTTTGCTTGTTATTCCTAAATGCTCGGGTGTATAAACCTTATCGGTTCTGGTCATATCCTGCGCTGCACCTGTTTCCTCCATTTTTACCTTTCCTTTCCTTCTTGCTTCCGCAGCATAGTCCCAGGGTATAGCATTGGACTTAAAGGACGGTGTAGGTGGTACCGTCACGGTAAAGGGTATGGTTAAATCCACCTCAAACGGAGTTGGCGTGGCTGAGGGTGTTGTTACTTCGACCTTGAACGGAGTTGGCACGGCTGAGGGCGTTGTTACTTTGACCTCAAATGGAGTAGGTTTTGCTATCTCGACTTCAATCGGTGTTTGAATCTACAGTATAATGGGTGTGAGGGTGATTGGATATGTTTTAGGATCATCCCCCTCCCGAATGAGTCCAATTGACCCTTCCGGATCCATTCTTCGTCCATCTCTATCAGGTTCACTCCCTCACCTCTGTGATCTGGGAGAGGATTGTTATGGACATTAGGTGCAACCTGTTTTGCCTATATAACTTTGGTGTCAATCAACATCTGGATATTATCCTTCAAAGTGCGACATTCATCAATAGTATGACCTTTCATGCCCGAGTGGTAGGCACATGTCTTGTTTGGATTAATCCACTGGGAGGAATTTTCCATAGAAACAGCGGGAATATGATTGACATAACCGGTGGCCTTCAGTCTCTCATACAGTTGATCTATGGGTTCAGCAATTGGGGTGTATTGTCTAGGTGGTCTGCGATTGAAATTTGGTCTAGGTTTTTGGAAGTTTTAGTAGGCTGGTGGTGAGTGGTAGTATGCTGGCTAGGTATTATAAGTGTGGTAAGTGGCGGCCGGTTGTTGGTATCTTGAAGGTGAAGGCTGATATATGGGTGGGGGTGTTTGGTATGTGAGAGGAGACTTGGGACCTTGGGCCACCATCATTGCCCCTGCTTTCTTCTTTTTGGAAATACCCCTAACTGCAAGGCTTTGTTTGTAGCCTGGAGTGCTTCAACATTTGTCACCATTTCGGTCTTAATCCCTTCTTCTATCTTTTTTCCCAATTTGATGATGTCGGAAAATTTATGGTTTTCAATAACCATCAGTCTCTCGTAGTACTGCGGATCTTGGGCTCAGACAAAGAACTTATTCATCTGTTCTTCTTCCAATGCTGGTCTTACTTTCACAGCTTCAGATCTCCATCGAGTAGCATACTCGTGGAAAGTTTCAGTTGGCTTCTTATTAAGATTTTGAATGTAGAAAATGTCCGGTGCATTTTCCATGTTAAACCTGAACTGGTCCTTAAAATCTGACGCCATGCTCTCCCAATTAACCCATTTCTTTGGGTTTTGACTGATGTACCAAGACAGGGCATCTCTAGTGAGACTCCTCATGAACAACTTCATGCGGATTCTCTCATCCTTGACAACCCCTACAAGCTTGTCACAATATGTTCTCAAATGTACCTTTGGATCACCTGTCCCGTCGAACATTTCGAACTTTTGTAGTTTGTAACCCTCTGGCAGCTCTACGTCTGGTTGAATACAAAAATCCTCATAATTTAAACCATCGATGCCTTTACCACCTTCGACACTTTGGACCCGGCCAGTAAGTTTCTTGAGTTCCTCCACCATATTTTTTATGAGCAGGTCCTTCTCGGGTGACTTAGGTATGTATAAGGTTTATTTTGGAGTGTGGGGTAAGGTTTCCACGTATATATGATTGTTTTGATGGACTCCAGAAATCTGTGCATGATGGTGGTCATTGGTTGAGTTTTGGGGATCAGGGGTTGGTTGTGGTGCGTTTTGAGGAGTGTGATAGGTGGTGGTTTATGGATACTGAGTTGGATGTTGATGATGTTGTGGAAGGGTAGATACTGGTGGAGGATTAGGATTTTGAGGAGGTGTGGTGTATTGATGAGGTGCAGGAGGGTTTTGTGAATTTTGGTTTTGTGTGTTTGGATGATGTGCCGGATTTTGGGCATTTGTGTTCTGTTGGTTGATATCAGGGATGTTCAAGGTAAGGGAAAGGTTTGCCAAGTTCTGGACCTACTCAAGCTCCCCTTGTAACTCTAGTATTTTCTATTCCAACCGTAAGACCAAATCTTTCTGTGCCGGAGTACTCCGACTATTCGAAGTCTCAACATTCTCTACATGAGTAGCGTTGTCTTTTCTGATACCGCTCATATCATCCTTTTTTGGTTTTTCCTTTTCTTGGGGATCACTTGGAGGAGGAGGAGGTGGAGGACCTCGGGATATGGTATGATATGCTGATGATGCCAGTATGCACGAACCAACCTTTGGGAATGGGAATAATCAAAAGAAATAAAAATAAAAGGTAACCAAGTCAGTAAGGAGTATTAAAAGGATGTTTGTGGTATTTAAATACTGAAAATAAATCAAATCTTTGCTAAAATGATAATAATAAGAGAGTTACTAATGGCATGTGCTTTATTACAATCAAAATCTAAACTAAACTAGAAAGCAGTAAAATAGCATCCTCCTAATCTATTCTGTCCCAAAAGGACCTTCCCCATGCTTGGCTCTTTTGAATCCATCGATTAGATTCCCCAAGTTGCACATATCCAGCAGTAGATAAGCCTTTTCTAGGAGCCCTCCTTCATTACCATCCATGTTTTGATAGCCTGCAATCCTTTTTCTCATTTTCCCTTCAAGTTCCATAAACCCTTGCTCCAAATATTCCAGTCTTTCTGTTGACTTGGTGGTAATTTCCTTCCACTCGTTGATTGCTTCCATATTCAATTTATGTTTCTCAAGATGCATAGCTTCAGATTCAAAGACTCTCTTGCGTAACTTCTTGTACTTAACTTGTGCTTCAGCATCATCATCTATGATCCTATTTTTCAGATTAGTTCTCGGCTTGACGTCTCTTGCTATATCATCCACTAGCCATGATGGGTAGAAGTAAACATTACCAGCGTGATATCTTTCTGGCTCAATGGTATCCCTTTCCACAACGACTTTCTGATTCCACATATGATGTGCCGCGAACTTGAATGGTATAACATCCCCTTTGAAATCTGCTTTATTGGACCATGTTGGAAACCCGAGGTATAACCTGTTTTCTTCCCGCTTGATGAGGAGTCTCCCTTGACCTGATGATGAACTCATTGCTAGGAAACCATTCAAACATCCAATGTACCTGCTCGTCCGTCAGATTGCTGAAGAAACGCACCCAGCTTACAACATTTCCAGGTTGTGCAAACCTGTCTAGGATAAATGTCATTCTCTTTGGGTGATGGTAAGTTATATGGTCATTCAATGGTCGACGCAGGATCTCCTGGCGGTACTCTCCTCTTTGAAAATGTTCTAGTAACCAAACTTGCAGTAGTAGATTACAACCCTCGAAGTGCCCAGAAACCTGCTTGCACCGATCTAGAGTGCAGTACATTTCAACCAAGATCATGGGGGCGATAGTGTAGGTTTGTCCCTCAATGCCTTCCATTAAGGTTCTGGCGACCATGGTTAGACTAGTATGGATCTTCCTCCTTTCATTGGAAATATCAGCAACCCCAAGAAGCATACAATGAACACGTAGACTCGACGGTGCGTCCAACCCAAGCAAGTAATGGCGAGTTCATCGTGATAAAGGCGGTATGACTTGTTATGCTGAAATCGTTCATAAAGAAATTCAAATGGAATGTACGACTTCTTCAAACAAAGCAGCTCATCATTTTTTTTTGAAACCTAACATTTTCAGGAAACCGCGAAGGGTGCAATTCTATGGGACCAGTAATCCGGGACTATCCCATGGCAGATTAGCGAAACCTCCTATTTCCTCCAATAAAGGAGTCATATCTATGTCACCGAAGCAGAAGACAACCCTTTTCTCATCCCAAAACATACTAGCAGCCTCAATCAATGATTTGTTTGGTTAGATGTCTAACAGAGATGACAAATTACCTAAAACCCTTCTTACGTGATTCTTGTCACAAGGTGCGAGATTTTTCCACAGCAGCAAAGGTGGGATGGTTTGGACCATGCCAAACCTGGGGATTTCGTTCTTTATTTTCTGCAAACAAATAGAGTTATCCTTTTCTCCTCCAGATTCGACTATTTACACACTAATGATCAACATATTGGCATATTTTCTAAAAGTAATGCACATAACGTGATAACGTCCATTGGGATTGTTGAAATCCCGTCGGACTTTGGACAAGGCTTGCCTTAGCGGATTATCACGCGAACAACATTTTAACCCATACTAGGTTTGACATGATGCATGCATAGTTGATATTAGAGTGGGGTTTCTAGAAGACTCTAGACTGGTACCCTCAAGTGGATAACTTGAGAGGAAAAGCCACAGAATTGTCTGCTGCATCACTGATGAACTACTTTTACCGCAAATAAGCCTTTCCAAATTTAAGGGGTGATTTTGGAAGAGCGCGGACACTCATCAAGCGCCGCTATGATATTAATTAGGCACGAGTGGAATATGATGTGGAGCATGCAGTTATGCGAAATAAATAACACATTGTCAAGTATTTGCATAATAAATAGAATGCGATAAATACAATATTAAGGTAAAACATAAAGAATATAAAAGAAAGAAAAAGGAAAAAAGTTAGTTTGCGGGATATATGAGAAGGTAATAAAGGAAGCAAGGGAGTAGGGATGTGAGAGACATGATGTAACAATCTTTAAATGAGTGAAGAGCAGTTATAGCAAATACGGATGAATAGGGGAGGGATATGCATGTTATAACCAATTTAAGCAAGAAAGGGTGGAAAAGGGAAGGGATTAGCATATTACCACAAATTCAAATGAAGGGAGAATAGGGGAGGGATGTGCATGCAAAAATGAATTATACAAATAAGGGGAAAAACGAGAGCGGGATGTGCTTGTAGCAGTAAATAAAGAAATATGTTTATCAGAGAAGACTAATTCATATAAGCCAAATTTGCTATAGTAAGAGCCTAAATATATCCCCAGCAGAGTCGCCATGCTGTCGCACCCCTTTTTCTCGCGAAATCGGATTTCGATGTGTGACAACTCTTTTAAAGGAAGGGTTAAAAGAGAAGAGTCACCACCTAACGTTTTTTAAGGTACGTTAGGGAAACTATTTGCAACTGACTCAGGTTTGACTAGTTTGAATCACTAAAGATCGGGTAAGGGCTCGAAATTACCTCAAAAAGAAGGTTTTAGGCACTCTTCGAGGTCCACAACTATGGGTCTCGACCGAACTCGAATTATATGGATTAGTCAAATAAATAAAGAGAGAGAGAGATCACGAAGTTTGGGAATTTTATTATTATAAAAGACTTTGAGTAACTGAATACAAACAGTTGATTCAAAGATAAATAGGAATAAGATGGGGGATCCTATGTTTTTTAGACTAAAGGATCACCCTGTGCAACATAAATAATACTTCGTAACTCCCTAAAGATGGGGTGTTACTCATATGATTTAGCGGGCACAGACTATCATCTTCTGCTACCCGATTACTATCTTCAAGTTGTTACCTAAAGCACACTAGTTCAATTATAAATCGTACCTTATATGTGCACTACCCGTCCCATGCCTATGGTATATGAGGCATTGGACCTCTACTTTTGGTGGTTCTAGACTTAACTTAAGTTGTTCAAAAAATGTCAAAACTAGACGACGTACAAAAACACATTGGACTTTGTATATGGAGAATCCGGGGGCCTAATTCCCCCACTATAGAACCATCTCGCGGTCATGCCCCTCGAAGCTCGAAGCAAAGGTCGAGACTCATCCTCGAGGTTTGATACATGTCGGTCGGAAAGATATCGTATTCTGACAAGTACAACAAGCTACGATAGGCGAGAAGGGAGTTCCCAAGGCACGCAGCTTAACCTTACATGGTTGGTCTATCCGGGGCCTATTCTCAAGATGTCATTTCTAGCCGTCCTATCTCCATAACTTAACGGCTAATACGTTCTGTACCATAACGGGTTCCCCTCATATATAAAGGGGATCCCCATTACTTTGTAGGCTCGGTTGATGTTGCTCTATTTTTCTCCACAAGTGCAATAATATCTCTCTCTCTCTCTTCTCTTTCTAACTTGCTTGTTCTTACTGGCCCGAGGCCATACTATATCCATCATTCTCTTATTTACTCTTCATTATATAGCTTAATATTGGCCGTAAAGAGACTTGTTCAATTATATCCTCAACTGTTAATCCATTCCCGACTATACCCAATAGCCCTAGCTCAACCCCGACGTCGACCCCGAGGTCCCCCATCGACCAGACTTATACCCGGGCAGCAGGCCCTTCGGTTCGATTACTATCTCGTTTTAGCTTGCATTTCCTCATTAAACTTCACATTATTAGCATCAACTGCTCTAACAACTGGCTCAGGAATAGATCACGTATTATTAGAATCCCATTTACAAATTTAATTGTTGTTACCATTTTCACGGTAAACAGTTTGGCGCCCACCGTGGGGCTAAAAATAATAGTGATTATTTTCTTGTTGGTTTCATTGCACAAACGCACGTTATCTTTCACACTTTTCTCGTCCAAATATCTCTTCTTTCAAGACGAAGCGCCTGGCTGGACTAGTGAATTGGGAAGCCGGAACCTCAAAGGCGATAGAGAAAAGGGTGTGGCCGACCTAGAGGCCGGTGTCCACATGATTACTGGGGGAGCCAACGTTCCCCGAGGACCTGTGTCCAAACGAGTGAGAACATTCACTACAAAGGAGGGGCCGACCCGAGAACGTTTACCTGGAGAAACCTTCGTATTCAGCAAAGAGGATCTCGAAGCTATGATGGAACCGCACAACGACGCGCTAGTAATCTTGTTTCTCTCAAACAACACCAGAATAAAGCACGTGCTTATGGATCCAGGCAGCTCGCTCAACATAATTAGGTCAGAAGTAGTAGAACAACTAGGGCTACTCAATCAAGTTGTTCCCACCGCTTGGGTCCTTCACGGTTTCAACATGATCGGAGAAGAAACGAAGGGAGAAATCACCCTCCCGATCGACACGTCTGGCAAAACCCAGAACACCGAGTTTCAGGTCATCAACGACGACATGAGATACAATGCCCTATTTGGCAGGCCTTGGATACACAACATAAGGGCGGTGCCGTCGACCTTGCACCAGGTGATAAGGTTTCCCACCAGGGATGGCATCACAACCATACACGGAGAACAGCGGGCAGCGAGGGAAATGTTCGCGGTCCACCACGAGACGCTAACCCCCATATGCCCGGCCTCGGACGAGGGGGGAAGCGTGCGGACCCTTGAAGACGACGAGAAAGTCTTCTTTGCACCTCGAACCTTCATCGCCCCCGAGGAATTCGACGTGACCAAATCAATAGTCGAAGAGCTAGAGCAGACCGTCTTGATCAAACACCTCCCGGATCACAAGGTATACCTGGGGACGGGGCTGACCCCCGAACTCAGGGCAGGGTTTATTTAATTCCTTAGTAATAATATCGACTGTTTTTGCTTGATCCCATTTAAATATGACATGTATCCCACCAGAATTAACCTCCCACAAACTAAGCGTTGACCCCAAATTCAAACCCGTGAAAAATAAGAGAAGACCGCAGTACGAGATAAAGCATGCCTTCATCAAAGAGGAAGTGTAGAAACTCCTTAAAATCGGATCCATTAGGGAGGTAAAGTATCCCGAATGGCTAGCTAACGTAGTGGTAGTGGCAAAAAAGGGGAATAAGCTAAGGATGTGCGTAGACTATAAAGATTTGAACAAAGCGTGCCCAAAAGATTCCTTCCCATTGCCTAATATCGATTGCCTGATCGATGCTACGGCCGGCCATAAGACCCTTACTTTCCTCGATGCCTACTCGGGGTATAATCAAATCCAGATAAACCCCGAGGATAGGGAAAAGACCTCATTTATCACGAAATACGATACGTATTATTATAACGTAATGTCCTTAGGGCTAAAAAATACAGGAGCAATATACCAACGGATAGTTAATAAAATGTTCGAGCACCAAGTAGGAAAATCGATGGAGGTATATATCGATGATATGCTATTCAAGTCCCTGCGCGCAGAGGACCATCTGACCCATTTGCAGGAAACCTCGACATCCTCAAAAGCTACAACATGAAGCTCAATCTTGAGAAGTACGCCTTCAGAGTAGGCTCAGGCAAATTCTTGGGCTTCATGGTCTCAAATAGGGGGATCGAAATCAATTCTGACAAAATAAAGGCCATCAAAGAGATAACAGTGGTGAACAACGTAAAAGCTGTTCAATGGCTGACAGGGCAGATCGCGGCCCTAGGCAGATTCATATCGAGATTGTCGGACAAAAGCCACCATTTCTTTTCCCTACTCAAAAGAAAGAACAACTTCGAATGGACTCTAGAATGCCAATACGCCCTGGAAGAACTGAAACGATACCTGTCCAGCCCGCCTTTGCTGCACACACCCAAGGAGGATAAAATGCTATACCTATACCTGGCCGTATCTGTAATAGAAGTTAGCGGCGTACTGGTCCGAGAAGGGCAAGGTATGCAATTTCTTGTTTATTACGTAAGCCAAACCTTGGGGGACGCCGAAACCCGGTACCCCCATCTGGAAAAATTGGCTCTCGCACTAATAAGCACCTCGCGCAAACTAAAGCCTTACTTTCAGTGCCACTGTATCTGCGTGCTGTCAACTTATCCCCTCCGGAGTGTACTGCATAAACCTGAGTTATCGGGTCGATTGGCCAAGTGGTCTATCGAACTCGGAGGGTATGACATCGAGTATCACCCTCAGACGGCCATCAAGTCCCAAATCCTGGCAGATTTCGTGGCCGACTTCTCGCCAACCCTCGTGCTCGAGGTAGAGAAGTAGATTTTATTAAAATCAGGCACATCCTCTGGGGTATGGACCCTATTTACAGATGGTGCCACAAACGTAAGAGGATCCGGACTCGGTATAGTCCTAAAGCCGCCCATCGGTGGAATAATTAGGCAATCCATAAAAAACACAAAGCTGACTAACAATGAAGCCGAGTATGAGGTTATGATTGCAGGTTTGGAGTTGGCCAAAAGTTTGGGAGCCGAGACTGTCAAGGCTAAATGCGACTCGATCCTCGTGGTAAGCCAAGTTAACGGAAGTTATGAAGCCCGAGACGATAAGATGCAAAGGTATTTGGAAAAAATCCAAATCGCATTATGTTGCTTCAAAGAATGGACCTTAGTCTATGTACCTCGAGAGCAAAATTGCGAGGCCGGTGCCCTCGCAAACCTAGAATCTTCCGCTAAAGAAGAAAACCTGCTCCTCGGAACCGTCATCCAACTGTTCAAATCTGTGGTCGAGGAAGGTCACGTGGAAATTAACTCCACCAACCTGACATGGGATTGGAGAAACAAATACATCATTTATCTGAAGGACGGAAAGCTACCCACGGATCCAACGAATCGAGGGCCCTGCGAAACCAAAGCGGCCCGGTTCTTACTGGACGAAAATGGGTCTCTCTACAGGAGAACTTTAGATGGTCCCGTGGCGATATGCCATGGACCGGGCGACAAGGATTACATGCTCTGGGAGATCCACGAGGGCTCCTGCAAAAATCACTCTGGGACAGATTCCTTAGTCCGAAAAATGACCAGAGCGGGCTACTATTGGGACAGCATGGAAAAAGACGCCAGGGAATTCATCCGAAAATCAACAAGTGTCAGAGGTTCTCTCCCATGATCCACCAGCCCGGGGAGCAACTGCATTTCATTTTATCACCATGGCCATTTATGAAGTGGGGGATGGACATTGTCGGTCGTTTGCCGACGGCGCAAGGTAAGGCCAGATTCATTTTATTTATAACTGACTATTTCTCAAAATGGGTGGAAGCGCAGGCCTTCGAGAAAATAAGAGAGAAGGAAGTCATCAATTTTATATGGGATCACATCATATGCTGGTTCGGGATCCCGTCCAAAATAACATGTGACAACGAGAGGCAATTCGCCGGGAGCAAGGTAACACAGTTCCTTGAAGACAACAAAATCAAGAGAATCCTGTCAACGCCATACCACCCGTGTGTGAATGGCCAAGCTGAATCTACAAATAAAACCATCATTCAAAACTTGAAAAAGAAGTTGGAAAGCGCCAAGGGAAAATGGAGAGAAACATTGCCCGAGGTGCTGGGGGCATATCGGACAACTCCAAAATCGAGCATCGGGGAGACACCTTTCTCCCTAGTGTATGGCGCCAAGGCACTGATACTGGTGGAGACCGGGGAACCAAGCGCCAGATTCCGACACACTAGCGAGGGATGAAACAATGAAGCTATGGCAACGACCCTCGAGCTGCTCGACGAAAGACGGGAAGCCTCGCTGGTTCGGATGGCTGCCCAGAAGCAGAAAATCAAAAGATACTACAATAGAAGAAAAAATCTCCGATACTTCAGAATCGGAGACTTGGTCCTAAGGAAGGTTAACCTCAACACCAGAAACCCTAATGAAGGGAAGCTGGGCCAAAATTGGGAAGGACCGTACCGTATCTTTGGTATAGTTGACAAAGGATCCTATAAGCTTGGTACCATGGAGGGCGAGCAGCTTCCGAGTAACTGTATCGATGGTTAAGCAGTATTACTGCTAGGGTGGCCGGATGAGGAACCCCACACATATCCTCGAGCAAACATCGTACTCTTTTCCTTCGACTGGGTTTTTTATCCCGAAATGAGTTTTTGCCAACAAGGTTTTTAACGAGATGACGTCTATACATCTCCCAAGAAGGATTCAAAGAGCCTCCAAGATTTCTTTCGCAATCAGCCCCGCCTAGGAAAAAGACGAACAAGGCTCCGATAGGGAACAATGTATCGGGTCGAACGACCCAAGGAGCTGCACCCGCACTGACCGAACTCGCAAAAACAAAACAACATGTATTTACACCAAACAATAAAGAATATCTTTCGACATCTCGTACTCTAGAAAAGGGGATTTCAACATGACCACAGCGAAGGCCTCTCCACCAAACACGTCCCGAGATACTCGGAGACTTAGCGTCAGCAATTTAGCACCCGCATGACCCCAGGGTTGGAACTCTGGGCTTATAAAACCCCTACAAGGCAATTTTGATCTCACAAAAACTGGTCTTCAAGCTTAAACAAACTTGATGACTCGGAGACTGTCATTAATCGCCATGCGCTGGAAAACCCGTAACTGTAAGACCCCTAGCGGGAAGACTCTGCATAACCAGATTTATTCTACATTACAACAAAAATTGTAAGACCTCAACAGGCATGACAAATTGTAATACCTCAACAGGCATGAAAATCCCGAATTTCAGGCTATACGTTGCATTTGTAAGAGTCCCGAAAGGGCATATCCTCGGTGTAGACGCCTGAACTGTCACTCGAGATCAAAATGGCTTTGGCCAAACACATATAACTACAGTCAAAACGGTTGATACAGCCATACTAACGCGACTCGGGGATGCCCGACCATCGCTAAACAAAAATCGCAGGCCACTACTTCGAATATACTTCAGAAAGAACCTGTTTGATGAAAAGGGCTTTATTGTGCTCACGATGACTCACCTCGTCCTGCTACTAGGTGAGGGCCTTGTTATAAAGCACCTCAACCAGATCGGGGGGAACTCCATCCACCTATCAATTCAAGGTCAGTGCTCGATACCCCATCCGCTGCCTCACCACCACAAATCTGAGTCGTGCCAGCATTAGATTCCTGTCCGTAAGCATCTATTCCCACTGCCTGAGGATCAGTCAACCCCAAAAGCTCTTCGAAGGGTGCCGAGAAGCTGCTTTCTCCCTCACCTTCAGCATGAGGATTTCCTGTCGCCCTGGATACTAGAGCCAATGGGTCAACCTTGGAATCCTCCACTCTGATCCTCTTGCCTCTTCCTCTCCTCATCATGCATCAGAATGTCCCCTCCAACGGACGACACCTCCATCATCAGTAGGATCCCTCCCAGACCTGGATAGATGTAGATGTTAAAATGTATGGTACAGAGAAAGCTACTAACAGAAAGATACATCAAAATGCACGGATGCATCAAGACTCAAGGCTTACCAGGGCCTCTGGCCTCCCACCAAGCTCTAGATAAATCCCGCCACGCTTGGTCGGTATACAGGCAGATTGAGTGCAAATGACCACCCTAACCATGAAGGTCCAGCACCGCGCCGAGGTAGATCGCTGCGGCTAAAAATATAAAAATGGCAGAGTCAAATGTATGAAGAAAAATTTATTAAGAAAGGGCAAGGGCACCACGTCTACTTACGCCCAACGTTCCACTTCTTAGGGAATGACATCTTTTTCGCTGGAATCAGATCAGACGTCCTCACTCGAACGAATCATCTTAACCACCCATCATCCTCAAACTCCTCGGTAGGGGCAAAAGGGACCTCGAGTCTCAACAACGAAGATTGACCAAGCCCCGCGAAGTAGACGGGGGTTATACATCCAGATCAAAAGGTTTAGGGTGAAGGGCATTCCCTCTATCATGCTCGAATAATGCCTGATCATATAAACCACGCGCCAGAACGAAGGGTGGACTTGACCTAGAGTTACCTGGTAACTCCGGCAGAAGTCGAGAATCATGGGGTCGATCAGGGGCGAGGATGGCCCCACCGTCCCCAAAGAGAATGAGTAGGTGTACACACTCAGAAAGCCAGATTTATGAGCCGTAATATCCTCATCTTGAGCGAGAATCTCCACGAGCACGGTATCTCCCCAGTAGCAGTTTGCCTTCACTATTTTGATGTCCATTATAGAGCTAATATATTGAGTTACAGGCTCACGGTGCCCTAACTTCGAGGAGGGTCTCTCAACTCTAAAATCGGAGGTCATCACAAAGGATCCCGGAATGCACTCCTCGGCAAGGGGGGGAGTGGCCACTTCGCCTCGAGAGAAAAGCGAAGAAGATGAGCCCGCAGCTTCCTAGGAAGCAGAAGTGGAAATATTCGTCATCCTAGGAGAAATCTGAGGAAAGAAGAAAAAGGGGGTTGCGTCCCTAGGAAAGAGTGAGAACGAAGGGAAACAGACCTCACTAAGGGTTTTGAACACAAGATGGAATCTAAAAAGGAAGAGACGAGTATTAATAAAAGCATCATGGGTATATTGAAGGAAGACAACCACCGCAGTCAATGCTAAAATCTGCAGGAATGGTGCGCTTAATGAGCCTTAATACCTTGTATCTGTTCGCAAGGGCACCAGAGGAAGCATGGGTTCAAAACTATTTCTAATCGTTTCTTGTCGTCTTCACTCTAAGAAATGTAGAGACTATCTGTATACGGCGAATCCAGGGGCCTGATTCCCCCGCCATAGAAACATCTTGCGGTCATGCCCCTCGAAGCTCGAAGCCAAGGTCGAGACTCATCCTCGAGGTTTGATATATGCCGGTCGGAAGGATATCGTATTCTGATAAGTATAGCTATCTACGACAGGCAAGAAAGGAGTTCCCAAGGCACGCGGCTTAACCTAACATGGCTAGTCTATCCGGGGCCTATTTTCAAGATGTCATGTCTAGCCATCCTATCTCCATAACTTTACAGCTAATACGTTCTGTACCATAACGGGTTCCCCTCATATATAAAGGGGATCCCCATTACTTTGTAGGCTCGGCTGATGTTGCTCTATTTTTCTCCACAATTACAATAATCTCTCTCTCTCTCTCTCTTTTCTTTCTAACTTGCTTGTTCTCGCTGGCCCGAGGCCATCCTTATATCCATCGTTCTCTTATTTGCTCTTCATTATATAGCTTAACATTGGCCATAAAGAGCCTTGTTTAATTATATCCTCAACTGTTAATACGTTCCCGACTATCCCCAATAGCCCAAGTTTGACCCCGACGTCAACCCCGAGGTCCCCTATCGACCAGACTTACACCCGGGCAGCAGGCCCTTTGGTTCGATTACTCTCTCGTTTTATCTTGCATTTCCTCATTAAACTTCGCATTATTAGCATCAACTGCTCTAACAACTGGCTCGGGAATAGATCATGTATTTTTAGAATCCCATTTACAAATTTTATTGTTGTTACCATTTTCACGGTAAACAGACTTCATATACGAATGCAGTTAAAGGCTCAAATTAACCTCCACAATTAAACAACAAATGCATGCACAAACAGATTTTCAGGTTAGGCAATTCAAGATTAAGGAATTTAATTTCCTATAGACATTATTTCTACGTGATAGGCATCTAGGCATGCAAGCAGTTTGAGGAACCAACGTTATTCATAGACAAGATTATACGATTGTCGCATACGATTATTAAAAATTGCAAATTTCCAGTTATTAATCTTGTAGGTGTTGTGTGTAAGTGATTTATGCACTAAGTGATAATGAAATCTATTGGAGAAGAGCCCAGAATTATGTATACTTTCGATATTGGACACCAGGCGGTGCTCATACTAGGGAGGCCAACAACAGAACCTAGATAGCCTTGGCTTTCAGCCTGCTAAGAATGGGAATTTAGAATAGCATGAGCAACAAGTATAGAGAATGGATAGTGGTGGAAGGACAGGAAATAAGTGATACACCAAGTTGAGCATACAGAGCAACTAGCCAAGCAGGCCAGCATGATTTCCACACATAGCAGAGTACCATATAGAAAACTTCATATTGAAAGAATTAGGAGAAGAAACAGGTTTACAAGTATACATAGATTATCATGTACAAATGAATGATGCTAAGCTAGTTGAGACCTAACGGTTCAAATTAAGTCAAATATACATCCTAGTGCCATGTTAATCAGTATTTAGGCATGATGGGAGAACACATATTGTGACAATCACAGAAGGGGTAGGTATCAAATGAACTAAATGCATACTAGGGATATATATTTACATAGAAACAAGATCATGGTCTTAATACAAGTTGAAACATATTGTACAGACAAGACAAATATTGCAGAGGTTCAAAGTAGTGACAGACCACAAGCTCATACCAAATAGCACATGTAGATATTTTGGGATTGACACAATAAACTAATTAACTAAGAAGGTCCGAGTTATGCAATAAAAATAGAATGGTTCAAAACAAAGAATGTAAAACAAGTTGAAGTAACTGTTAAAATCTCAGTCAATCACCAATGAGTATGGGGGCTCATGTTGAGTGACACAATTGTAGGAGAACATGTTTTAGAGCAAAAGTTTAAACTGTATTCCATATAGTTGGTACTAGTACACAAAGAGCAGTCAAGAAGATACAAGACTTAGCATCAAAGGATTAATTCAAAGTAGGAGTGGTTTTCATAGAGTAGTGGTAGTATCCAAAAAAAATATGCAGAAGTTTAACAACATATGGTCACAGTAGTTAGATTCATATCAAAATGGACTGGCACTGAAGCTCAAACTGAACATATTCAGATGCTAGAGGTACATAAATCATAAAAAACAAATAATCAACATAGAAGTGCAAACCATAGTGAATTATACATATTAGCCTAACACAAGCTAAGGACGAAGCAGTAAGTTATCTCATGCGTTCAATTATCATAGAATTAGAGTATAAATATTATCATAGTTAAATCATGCTCATGTAATTCAAACAGATATAGGTATGCAGAAAGAAAGAAAGAAATTTAACATTGCAAGGGTTTAAAAGCACTAACCAGTAGCAAAATCAAAGAGAAATAAAGAGCGTAATAGCAAGAACCCCATGTCTCCGATGCTTCAGAGTTCACAAAAGCCTCGAGAATGGGCTCCGAGCAGTGCTTGCACCGGAGGAGGTCGTTTAATGGCCTTGGCTTTCAGATGGCCCAGAATTTAACGATTTTAGAGAGTATTCGAGTGTAACAGTGAGTGAGTGTGTAAACGAGGTGAATAGTGAGAACAATAGCAATGATTAGGAGGTTCGAAAAGTCTATTTAAGCGGATTAAGGGGAGGGGTTTATATAGTAGTTAAATATTAACACATGAAATAAGGAAATACAGTAAATTAAATACAAAATAAGGAAAATATATCATGCAAAATCAATTAGAATCAGTTTTAGAGCAAATCCATGAAACCCTAATTTAGACGAGAAAACAAAATGGCAAAAATCTCACTGAATCGAAGCCATAGGGGTCTGATAGTCAGTGTATCAGGTTGGAAACATGAAGATGATACAGAATCGGAATAAAAAAGATGCCAATGACTCAATTTCCATAAATAATCAAGTCCCAGTACTTGTAGCATTCAAAAGATTGTAAGTAACTCCGCGTATGCAAGAAAGGAAAGGAATCATGGATGATTTCCATGTAAGATCAGACTGGGCTGGGATTTAAGTGAGGACGACTAGGGTTTAGGTTTGAGAGATGAGAATGTGTGAGTATACAAAGGCGATGGGTTGGTAGAAAATGGGCTAGGGTTTTGGGTATATAAAGAACAGGTAGGTTAATTATGGGTCGTTGATCATTTAAGATCAACGCCCAAAATCAAATTGGAAGCGAGACAGGTTATTAAGCGGGTCGCGACTGGGTTATAATTAAAGGGGTCATTTGGTCTTGGGCCAGGGGATTGGGCTAAGGATATTGGGCCAATTTGGTCCGAATATTAGTTTAAAGCTAGGCGATTATTTAAATACACAAAAATAATTTATAAAACTACTTGGTAAATAAGTAAAAATATTATTTATACGCTGAAATGCTTAAAAATATTATTTTGACACAAATAATATAAATAAAGAGCATTTCTGTATGATTATGGGCTGTTACTGCAAATTGTGCAAATAGCATAAAAAATACTAATGTAATTATATAAAATGAGGTAAAAATATTTGAAATATTATAGATGCAAATAACAATTTTAGTTAACTAAGTCATCTCAAAATAATTTAAGGGAGTAATTAATAATTATCAAGAATTTAAATACATGAAAATCAATTTAAAAGCTCTAAAAATTATTCAAAATTATATGGAAAATGCTCGTACAAGTTTGTAAGCCAAAGTAATGATGCAAAAATGATGTTTTGAAAGTATATATATTATTCGAGAAAATATGAGGGCAAAATTGGGTATCAACATCGGCGATGCAAAATATCAAAGAGGCACGATACCCGAAGCCAATCAGATCTGATCCCAGGACAAGCTGGATTCAACTTAGCTGGATTCAACTTGACAAGTGTACAACCTGAGGAAAAATCTTGCTGCCCATGAACGCTGAAGGGGTAACCAAGACTACTGTATTCGAAGCAGTAGATGGTGACATGAGCTACAATGTAATCCTCGGGAGGCCGTGGATACACAAGATGAAGGATGTGCCCTCAATGTATCATCAATTGTTGAAATTCCCGATCCTAGAAGGAATCAAGCATATAAGAAGAGATCAACTAGTTGCAAGGGAGATGAACTCGGTAACTGTTTCCAATAGAAAGGGAAAGGAGCCCACTAAATAACATTCATAGGAACCAATGCCTTCTCCCTTTTCGAACGAAGACGAAAGCAAGAAGGCATCTGAATCTTATAAAGTTCCAAGATATTTTAAGGTACCAAAGGAGACGGATGCGACCAAGTCGATCGTAGAGGAACTCGAGCAAGTGGCCTTATTCAAAGATTTCTTGGAGAGGAAGTTCCATCCGGGGACATGACTAAACCCGAGCTCAAGTTAGGGTTTGTTAGTTTTCTTAAAGCTAACAATGAGCATTTTGCATGGTCGCATATGGACATGACATGTATTATTTTAGAGGTGGCCATGCACAAGCTAAGACCGGATCCAAACATCCTACCGGTAAGGCAAAAAAACCCGATAGCGGGGTCAGGAACATGTTTGTTAAAGAAGAGGTTACTGATTACTCAATATTGGTTCCATACGCCAGGTAAAATATACAAAATGGTTAGCCAATGTAGTTGTAGTTCCAAAGAAGAATGACAATTTTAGAATGTGCGTAGATTATAAAGTTTAAATAAGGCGTGCCCTAAGGAATCATTTTCATTGCCAAACATTGATCAAATGATTGATGCTATGGTCGGACATGAGTTGATGAATTCCTTGATGCTTACTCCGGGTGTAATCAAATCAAGATGAACCTGGAGGATCAAGAAAAAACTTCTTTTATAACAAACTTTGTCACATACTGCTACAATGTGATGTCATTTGAGCTTAAGAACGCCGGAGCCACCTATTAAAGGCTCGTTAACAAAATATTTGAAAATCAGATAGGCAAAACAATGGAGGTATATATTGATGACATGTTATAAAGTCTTTGAATGCAGGAGATCATTTGAAACACCTCCAAGAAACTTTCGATATCTTGAGGAAGCATGACATGAAACTCAACCTAGAAAAATATGCAATCGGGGTTGGTTCCGGAAAATTCTTAGGGTTTCTGGTGTTGCAAAGAGGGATCGAGGTAAATCTCGACAATATTAAAGTTATCGAAGACATTCCGGAACAATTGACAAATTTTAAAGAGGTGTAACAACCCGGCCAGTCATTTTAAGAATTAACGCCTCGATCCCCTATTAACTGCTTTCCCCGTATTTTTTTCTGCTATTGTGAGTTGCCGGGAAGATTCATTTTGAGTTACAAAGTGTTTTGGGACACTTAGTCCCTAAATGAGAGCTTAAGCTTTAAAATTTGGATTGTAGTTGGAGCAATGTGAAGATGGCCTCTGAATGGAATTTCGTCGATTTCGTTAGCTCCGTTGAGTGATTTCAGGCTTGGGGGCATGTGTGGATTGTGTTTTGGAGGTTCGTAGCTTATTTAGGCTTGAAATGCCGAAAGTTGAATTTTTGAAGTTTCCGGATCAATAGTAAGATTTTGATATCAGGGTTGGAATCCGATTTCGAAAGTTGGAATGGCTCTGTAGTGTTGAATGTGACTTGTGTGCAAAATTTGGGGTCAATCGGACATGGTTTGATTGGTTTCGGCATCGGTTGAAGAATTCTTGAGATTTCAAGTTCATTAGGCTTGGATTGGAGGATGATTCGTGGTTTTAGCATTATTTGATGTGATTCGAGGGTTGGACAAAGTTCGTATGATGTTTTAGAGTTGGTTGGTATGTTTGGTTGAGGTCTTGAGGGCCTCTGGTGAGTTTCGGATGCGTAACGGAGGTTGAATTTGGAATTAGGCTATTCTGAAGTTTGTTGCTTCTGGTATTTTTGCACCTGCAGTGAGGAGCCTGCAGGTGCGGTCCGCAAAAGCGAGGCAATAGGTTGCAGGTGTAGCTGGAGCTCAAGGTCCAGTGACCGTAGATGTAGCTCAAGGACCGTAGAAGCGGACCGTATCCGTGGAGAGGGGAGCGTAGGTGCGGTGAGCGCGGAGTTAATGAAATTCCACAAATGCGGAACCCAAGACGCAGGTGCGGCCCCAGGAACCGCAGATGTGGTAATCACTGGGCAGATATAGAAAAATAGAGGGTTTGAGTTCATAACTTAGAAAATCAAATTGGAGCTCGGGGGAAGGCGATTCTGTGGGGATTTTGAAGAGAAGACCATTGGGTAATGATTCCTAATCCCTTTTTGATTGTATCCCATTAATCTAAGCTTAAATTCATGAATTAATTTTGGATTTGGAGTGAAAAAATAGAAGAATTGGGGAAAAGTTCTGAGGCCAATTTTTGGGAATTTGATTGAGATTTTGGCATCGTATTTGAGTGATTTTAGTATGGTTAGACTCGTGAGTGAATGATTTTTCATAATTTGTGACTTTTACCTGATTCCGAGACGTGGGTCCGGGGAGGATGTTTGGGCATTTTTCTATTTTCTTACCTTAGCTTCGATTCTTTTAGCTAAACTCGTTGTTTGTAGTTATATTTACATTATGATATTAATTTGATTAGATTTTGGCCAATCGGAGTTGGATACTCGTGGCAAGAGCGTGATTTCGGATTAATTTTGAGCTGGTTCGAGGTAAGTGGCTGGCCTAACCTTGTGTTGGGGAACTCCCCTTAGGATTTGGTATTATTGTTATATGAATGCTATGTATGTGAGGTGACGAGTGCGTACACGTGCTAATTATTGGAAAACCCCGTTTTCATAAGCAAATATCTGTGTTTGTCTTGTAATTAAGCAATATTTATACTTGAAGCCTCTTGTTTAGCTTAGGAAAAGCATACTTATGTGATTTAATTGTCTTACATGCTTTAACTGCTTACTTGTATTCTGTGCAGCATGTTTAGAGTAGAAATTCCTGTTTATTCTTACATAGAACAATATATTGTTTCTTGAGACTATTGTGTGTTTTATTTGGGACTACGGGACTATATCCTGGGAGATCCCTATGCATGTTTACTTTGGGACTACGAATCGGTATTCCGAGAGATCCCCCTACACGTTTATATTGGGACTATGGGACGACATCCCGGGAGAATCCCCTGTACTGGGTATTTAATTTGGGACTACGAATTGGTATTCCGGGAGATTCCCCTGCATATTTATGTTTCGAACTACGGGACGATATCCCGAGAGATCCTCTGCACATTTACTTTTGGGACTACGGGACGATATCCTGGGGGATTACCTATTTCTATCTCTGTGTACTGAGTATATTCTGTCCATGATTTTACTCTTTATCGACTGTTAGTATTTTCAATTATATTGTCGCACTTCATACTGTTTTACCCATATATATATATATATATATATATATTTATATATATATAACTAACCAGTAGGGCCCTGACCTTCCTCGTCACTACTCGACCGAGGTTAGGTTTGGCACTTACTGGGTACCACTGTGGTGTACTCATGCCCTTTCCTGTACATATTTTTCGTGTGCAGATCCAGGTTCTTCTGCTGAGCCGTTCTACTAGTGAGGTGGGCGATATCAGAGACTTTGAGGTTTATCTGCTGCGTCCGCATATCCAAAAGTTCCTCTCTATTCTCCCCTCTAGCTTTAGACATCCAGTATTTACTTTTTATTAGACACTCTGGAGTTAGAACACTATATAGTTTTTCTACAGCTTGTGATTTCATGAGATTTCGCGTTTTGGGAGTATGATTCAGTATTGAGAGTATGTATTGTATATGCCAAGCGGCATTTTTAGACTCTTTTATTATGCTTTATCCATAACTTGCCAGATTCGTATTTCATTTCCTTTTTCCGCAATGGGTCGTGACAAGTTTGTATCAGAGCTCTAGGTTCATAGGAGTCATGAATCACAAGCCAGTTTATTAGAGTCTCACGGATCAGTACGGAGACGTTTGTACTTATCTACGAGAGGCTATGTAACTGTTAGGAAAAATTCCACTTCATTTGATTTCCTTGTCGTGCGAGATTTTTCATATCGAAATTCTAAACCTCTGTCTTCTATTCTCTCTCATATGGTGAGGACACGTGCTACCGGAGATGACCAGGCACTCGTGCCCCCTACTAGAGTTGCCAAAGGTCAGGGCCGAGGTAGAGGCCGAGGTAGAGGCCGAGGATAAGCACGTGGTGCAGTCAGAGCACCCGCGCGAGCTACCACAGAGGAACCTCCAGCAGCTCCAGCCGGAGCCCAGGCTCCTGATATGCCCACTGCTACTACTATCCCAGCTCTTCAGGAGACCCTTGCACAATTCGTGAACATGTACACCACTCTAGCTCATGCAGGGTTGATTCCCCTTGCTGCAACCACATCTTATTCCGGGGGAGGAGCACTGACTCCCGCCGACCGCACTCCTGAGCAGTGATTCTAGGTTGATCAGATCCTGGAGGTTATATCGGTACCGCCTGTAGCCCTAGTTCATCCCGAGGACAGGGCAGAAACTTCAGAGGATGAGCAGCGGAGGCTTGAGAGGTTCAAGAAGTACAAGCCTCCTATATTCAGTGGTCTAGCATCAGATGATGCTCTAGGATTTCTGGAGGAGTGTTACCGTATCTTCTGCACTATGGGTATATCAGGATCGAGTGGGGTTTCTTTCACTACCTTCCAGCTTCGAGGAGCAGCCTATCAATGGTGGCATACTTATGAGTTGGATAGCCCAGCTGAGGCAGCTTCCCTTACATGGACCCAGTTTTCAGATATGTTTTTGAGGGAGTATGTTCCTCAGAGCCTCAGGGACACATGGCGCGCAGAGTTTGAGCATTTGCGCCAGGTACTATAACTGTTTCAGAGTATGCTATCCATTTCACTGACTTGGCTAGGCATGCACTAGCCTTGGTTTCTACAGTTCGTGAGAGAGTTCACCGGTTTATTGAGGGGATCATTCCTAACATTAGGTCTAGCATGGCTCGGGAGTTGGAGATGGATATTTCTTATCAGCAGGTGGTGAGCATTGCTAGGAGAGTAGAGGGTATGCATGCTCGAGATAGGGAGAAGAGGGAGGCCAAGAGTCCTCAAGAGTTGAGCCATTATTCTGGTGCCCATGCCCTAGGTGCAGTTCATCATGGTAGGGGTTATATGAGTCGCCCCGTTCATTCAGCTCTTCCAGTAGCCAGTGGTGTTCTAGCTCCTCCTAGACCTCAAGAGCTGTATTATACACCTCCAGTATCTAGTGCACCTCCTGCACGGGGTGCTTTCTGTGGTCAATCCAGCAGGCCTGGCCTGAGCCAGTCACAGCCGCCACGTCCTCCTAGAGCTTGTTTTTAGTGTGGCGACACATGTCATATGGTGAGGGATTTCCCCAGACTTAGGAAGGGTGCACCTCCATAGACTTCTCAACCACAACATGATCCACCAGGTCCTCAGGCTATGATTACAGCACCCGTTGCCACCCCACCTGCCCAGCTAGCTAGAAGTGGAGGTCGGGGAGGTAGATGTCGTCCTAGAGGGGAGGCCTGGCCAGATATTATGCCCTTCCTGCATATAATGAGGCCGTCGCCTTCGATTCTGTTATCACATGTATTGTCCTGGTTTTCCATAGAGATGCATCAGTTCTATTCGATCTAGGCTCCAATTATTCTTATGTGTCCTCTTATTTTTCCCCGTATTTGGGCATATCTTGGGATTCTTTGAGTTCCCTTGTTTATGTTTCAACTCATGTGGGAGATTCTCTTGTTGTAGACTACGTTTATCAGTCGTGTTTGATTTCTCTTAGTGGTTTTGAGACCAAAGCCGATTTATTATTGCTCAGTATGGTAGATTTTGATGTTATCTTGGGCATGGATTTGTTTCCACCCTATTATGCTATTCTTGATTGTCATGCCAAAACCGTGACGCTAGCTATGCCAGGTGTACCATGAGTAGAGTGGAGGGGTACCTTAGATCACACTCCCAGTAGAGTTATTTCATTCCATAAGGCTCAGCGAATGGTTGAGAAGGGGTGTGACGCGTATCTGGCTAATGTGAGAGATGTTAGTATTGATACCCCTACAGTTGATTCAGTCCCAGTAGTGAGGATTTTCCTGATGTGTTTCTAGCTGATCTTCCGAGTATGCCACCCGACAGAGATATTGATTTCGGCATTGACTTGTTTCCGAGCACTCAGCCCATTTCTATTCCTCCTTATCGTATGACTCCTCCTGAGTTGAAGGAGTTGTAGGAGCGGTTGCAGGTATTTCTTGACAAAGGTTTTATTCGGCCCAGTGTATCACCTTGGGGTGCTCCTGTCTTGTTTGTGAAGAAAAAGATGGTTCTATGCGTATGTGCATTGATTATCGCCAGTTGAACAAAGTTACAGTGAAGAACCGGTATCCTTTACCTCGTATTTTTGATCTATTTGACTAGTTACATGGTGCACGAGTGTTTTATAAGATTGACTTGCATTCAGGTTATTATCAATGGAAGATTCGGGAGCCAGATATCCCGAAGACTGCTCTCAGGACTCGGTATAGTCATTACAAGTTCCTTGTTATGTCATTTGGGCTGACCAATGCCCTAGCAACATTTATGCATTTGATGCACAATGTGTTTCGGTCATATCTTGACTCGTTCATCATTGTCTTTATTTATGATATTCTGGTATACTCTTGGAGTCGGGAAGATCATGAGCAGCACCTGAGGATAATGCTTCATATCTTGAGAGAAAAGATATTATATGCGAAGTTCTCAAAATGTGAGTTTTGGTTGGATTCCGTGGCATTCTTGGGTCACGTGGAATCGAATGAAGGGATCAAGGTGGATTCGAAGAAGGTGGAAGTGGTGCAGAGTTGGCCCAGACTATCCTCGGCTATAGAGATCCGTAGTTTTCTTAGCTCGGTGGGTTATTACTGTTGATTTGTTGAGGGATTTTCATCTATTGCAGCACCTATGACCAGGCTGACTCAGAAGGGTGCTCCGTTCCTGTGGACGGAAGAGTGTGAGGAGAGCTTCCAGAAGCTGAAGATAGCTTTGACTACAACCCCAATTTTGACATTGCCTACAGGTTTGGGGTCTTATACTATCTATTGTGATGCCTCGAGGATTGGCCTTGGAGCTGTATTGATGCAGGACGGTAGGGTGATTTCCTACGCATCCAGATAGCTGAAGGTGGATGAGAAGAGTTATCCTGTCCATGATCTTGAGTTAGATACTATTGTTCACGCCTTGAAGATCTGGCATCATTATTTTTACGATGTGCCTTGTGAGATCTATATTGATCACTGGAGCTTGTATCATCTATTCAAGCAGAAGGACCTTAATTTGCACCAGAGGAGGTGGTTAGAGCTGCTGAAGGACTATGATATCACTATTTTTTATCACCGGGGCAAGGCCAATGTGGTGGCTGATGATTTGAGTCGCTGGATGGGGAGTTTGGGGAGTTTGGCTTATCTACCTGCAGCGGAGAGGCCCATGGCGATGGATGTTTAGGCCTTAGCCAACCAGCTTGTGAGATTGGATCTTTCGGAGCCTAGTCGGGTTCTAGCTTGTGTGATTTCTCTTCCTTGTTTGGCTGTATCTGAGAGCATTAGTTTGATGACCCTTATTTGCTTGTCCTCAAGGACAAGGTTCTGCATGGTGATGCCAGATATGTGACCATTGGTGATAACGGGGTATTGAGGATGCAGGGTCAGATATGAGTACCCAATATTGATGGGCTTCAAGAGATGATTCTAGAGGAGGCCCACAGTTCGCGGTATTCCATCCATCTGGGTGCCGCGAAGATGTACCAAGATTTGAGATAGCACTATTAGTGGAGGCAGATAAAGAAAGATATAGTTGGGTTTGTAGCTCGATGCCTCAATTGTCAGCAGGTAAAGTATGAGCACCAAATACCGGGTGGTTTGCTTCAACAGATAGAGATTCCAAAGTGGAAGTGGGAGCGGATCACCATGGACTTCGTAGTTGGACTCCTACGGACTTTGAGGAAGTTCGATGCCATTTGGGTGATTGTGGATCAACTGACCAAGTCCGCGCATTTTATTCATATGTGTACTACCTATTCTTCGGAGTGGTTGGCGGAGATTTATATCTGAGAGATTATTCGTCTGCATGGTATTCCAGTTTCCATCATTTCAGATAGAGGTACTCAGTTCACATCATGGTTCTGGAGGGCCGTACAACATGAGTTGGGTACTCGAATGGAGTTGAGCACAGTATTTCACCCCAAGACAGATGAACAGTCTGAGCGCACTATTCAAATTCTTGAGGATATGCTTTATGCGTGTGTGATGGAGTTTGGATGTTCTTACGATCAGTTCTTGCCATTAGCGGAGTTTGCCTACAACAACAGTTATCACTCTAGCATTCAGATGGAACCGTATGAGGTTTTGTATGGTAGGCGGTGTAGATCCCCGGTGGGTTGGTTTGAGCCAGGTGAGGCTAGATTATTGGGCACAGACTTTGTTCAGGACGCCTTGGAGAAGGTTAAGGTGATTCAGGATAAACTTCGCACAACCCAGTCTAGACAGAAGAGTTATGCAGATCAGAAGGTTCGTGATGTTTCCTATATGGTTGGAGAGCGGGTCTTGCTTTGGGTTTCACCTATGAAGGGCGTTATGAGATTTGGGAAGAAGGGGAAATTGAGTCCGAGGTTTATTGGTCCTTTTGAGGTATTGTGACGTGTTGGGGAGGTTGCTTATGAGCTTGCCTTACCTCCTAGCTTGGCATGAGTTCATCCGGTATTTCATGTTTCGATGCTCCAGAAGTATCATGGTGATCCGTCACACGTGTTGGATTTCAATTCAGTCCAGTTGGACAAGGATCTATCTTATGTTGAGGAGCCATTGGCGATATTGGACAGGCAGGTTCGAAAGCTAAGGTCAAAGAACATTGCATCAGTGAAGGTTCAGTTGCGGGTCAGCCAGCCGAGGAGGTGATTTGGGAGACCAAGCAAGATATGCGCATCCGTTACCCTCATCTTTTCACCACTTCAGGTTTGTTTCTATGCTCGTTCGAGGATAAACGAATGTTTTAAGAGAGGGAGGATGTAACGACCCAGTCGGTCATTTTAAGAATTAACACCCGAACCCCTATTAACTGCTTTTCTCGTGTTTGTTTCTGCTATTGTGAGTTGTCGGTAAGATTCTTTTTGAGTTACGGAGTGTTTTGGGACACTTAGTCCCTAAATGGGAGCTTAAGCTTTAGAATTTGGACTGTAGTCGGAGCAATGTGAAGATGGCCTCAGAATGGAATTTCATCAATTTTGTTAGCTCCGTTGAGTGATTTCAGGCTTGGGGGCATGTGCGGATTGTGTTTTGGAGGTCCGTAGCTTATTTAGGCTTGAAATACCGAAAGTTGAATTTTTGAAGTTTCTGGATCAATAGTAAGATTTTGATATCAGGGTTGGAATCCGATTCCGAAAATTGGAATAGCTCCATAGTGTTAAATGTGACTTGTGTGCAAAATTTGGGTTCAATCAGACATGGTTTGGTTGGTTTCGACATCGGTTGATGAATTCTTGAGATTTCAAGTTCATTAGGCTTGGATTAGAGAATGATTCGTGGTTTTAGCATTGTTTGATGTGATTCGAGGGTTGGACTAAGTTCGTATGATGTTTTAGGGTTGGTTGGTATGTTTGGTTGAGGTCCCGGAGGCCTTGGGTGAGTTTCAGATGCTTAACGAAGGTTGAATTTGGACTTAGGCTATTCTGAAGTTTGCTGCTTCTAGTAGTTTCGCACCTGTGATGAGGAGCAAGCAGGTGCGGCCCACAGAAGCGAGGCAAAAGGTCACAGGTGCGGTCTGGAGCTCAAGGGCCAGTGACCACAGATGCGGCTCAAGGACTGCAGAAGCGAACCACATCTGCGGAGAAGGGAGCACAGGTGTGGTGAGCATGGAGTTAATGAAATTCCGCAAATGCGGAACCCAAGACGCAGGTGCGGGACCGCAGGTGTGTCCCCATGAAACATAGATATGGTAATCGCTAGGAAGATATAGAAAAATCGAGGGTTTGAGTTCATAACTGGGAAAATCAAATTGAAGCTCGGGGGAAGGCAATTTTGTGTGGATTTTGAAGAGAAGACCATTGGGTAATGATTCTTAATCCCTTTTTGATTGTATCCCATTAATCTAAGCTGAAATACATCAATTAATTTCGGATTTGGGGTGAAAGATTGAAAGAAATAGGGAAAAGTTCTTAGGCCGAATTTTGGAAATTTGATTGAGATTTTGGCATCGGATTTGAGTAATTTTGGTATGGTTAGACTCGTGAGTGAATGGGTGTTCATAATTTGTGACTTTTACCCGATTCCGAGATGTGGGTCCCCGGAGAATTTTTGGGCCTTTTTCTATATTCTTACCTTAGCTTCGATTTTTTAGCTAAACTTGTTGTTTATAGTTATATTTACATTATGATTTTGATTTGGTTAGATTTGGGCCACTCGGAGTTGGATACTCGTGGCAAGAGCGTGATTTCGGATTGATTTTGAGCTGGTTCGAGGTAAGTGGCTGGCCTAACCTTGTGTGGGGGAACTCCCTTTAGGATTTAGTATTGTTGTTGTATGAATGTTGTGTACGTGAGGTAACGAGAGATTACACGTGCTAATTGTTGGAAAAACCCGTCTTCATTAAGTAAATATCTTTGTTTTTCTTGTAATTGAGCAATAATTGTACTTGAAGCCTCTTGTTTAGCTTCGAAAAAGCATGCTTATGTGATTTAATTGTCTTACCTGCTTTAACTGCTTACTTATATTCTGTGCAGCATGTTTAGAGTAGAAATTCCTGGTTATTCTTGAATAGAACTATAGATTCTTTCTTGAGACTATTGTGTGTTTGTTGTGGGATTACGGGACGATATCCCGGGAGATCCCCTTGCATGTTTACTTTGGGACTACGGATCGGTATTTCGGGAGATCCCCCTACACGTTTATATTAGGACTACGGGACGTCATCTCGGGAGATTCCCCTATATTGGGTATTTACTTTGGGACTAGTGATTGGTATTCCGGGAGATTCCCCTGCATATTAATGATTCAGACTACCGGATGATATCCTGGGAGATCCTCTGCATATTTACTTTTGTGACTATGGGACGATATCTTGGTAGATCCCCTGTTTCTATCTCTATGTACTGAGTATATTTTGTCTGTGATTTTACTTTTTATCGACTGTTAGTATTTTCAATTATACTGTCGCACTTCATACTGTTTTACCTTGTTATATATATATATATATATATATATATATATATAATCGGTAGGGCCCTAATCTTCCTCGTCACTACTCGACTAAGGTTAGGCTTGGCACTTACTGGGTACCGTTATGGTGTACTCATGCCCTTTCCTGTACATGTTATTCGTGGGCAAATCCAGGTTCTTCTGCTCAGCCGTTTTACTAGTGAGGCAGGTGATATCAGAGACTTCGAGGTATATCTACCACGTCCGCAGATGTAGAAATCCATCTCTATTCTCCCCTCTAGCTTTAGACTTCCTGTATTTACTTTTGATTAGACAATCTGGAGTCAGAGCACTATATAGTTTTTCTACAGCTTGTGATTTCATGAGATTCTGAGTTTTGGGAGTTTGATTCAGTATTGAGAGTATGTATTGTATATGCCGAGCGACATTTTTAGACTCTTTTATTATGTTTTATCCGTAACTTGCCAGTTTTGTATTTCATTTCTTTTTTTCACAATTTATTAGTCTTAGTTTTGTATTTCATTTCTTTTTTTCACAATTTATTAGTCTTACCTAGTCATAGAGACTAGGTGCCGTCACGACAGTTCACGGAGGGAGAACTTGGGTTGTGACAAGAGTATAGAGGCTGACAAAAAGATTGGCGGCCCTAAGTAGATTCATTTTGAGATCCTCTGAAAAGTGTCATCACTTCTTCTCACTCCTCAAAAAGAAAAACAATTTCGAATGGACTCTAGAATGCAAGCAAGCCTTGAAAGACCTAAAACGATACCTATCAAGCCCCCCGTTATTGTCAAAATCGGTGGAAGGTGAGTAGCTGCTAATATATCTAGTGGTAGCGAAAGTAGGCGTAAGTACCGTTTTAGTCCGAGAGGAAGAAGGTATGTAATTTCCTATTTATTGCGTTTGTAAAATATTATCGGGAGCGGAGAATATCCGCATCTCGTAAAGTTGGCCTTAGCTCTCGTAGTCGCCTCTCGAAAGCTTAGGCCTTATTTTCAGTGCTACATGATAGCCATTGTGACTACCTTTCCCTTAAGGAATGTCCTTCACAAGCATGAGTTGCTAGACCGGTTGGCTAAGTGGGCAGTCGAAATTAGTTAGTTCGACATCGAGTACAGCCCATGACTGTGATCAAGTCACAAGTTTTGGCTGACTTTGTGGCCAATTATAGTCCCAGATTAATTCCCTTGACTGCTAAGAAAGCAGTGATGGTGTCGAATGACATAAAGAGTTTTGACCTTGTTTATGGATGGGGCCTCCTATGTAAAAAGGTCCGATCTCGGGGTAGTCATAATCACACCCTCGGGAGAAACCCTAAGGCAGGCCATTAAGACTATTCCATTAACTAACAATGAAGCCGAGTATGAGGCTTTATTTGTAAGACTTAAACTGGAACTGGGGACTTGGCTCTGAGGTCATCCAGATAAAATGTGATTCCCATCTGGTAGTAAAAAAGTGTACGAGATTTTTGACACAAAGGAAGAACGCATGAAATAATATGTGAACAAGGTTCATGAAACAATATGTGAACAAGGTTCAGGCATTGCTTGCACAGTTCAGGAAATGGTGGATCATTGACATTCCAAGGGAAGAAAATGTGGAAGCAGATGTATTGGCCAATTTAGGGTCATCTACAAAGATAAAAGGATCAGACTTCGGTACTGTCGTTCAACTTCTACAATCGATATTAGACGGGGATGGTTACTGCTAGGTCAATTCAACCAACCTACTCTGGTACTAGAGAAATGCGTTTATTGAATATATTTGGCATGGCAAATTACCCGAAGACTCGAAGGCATCCCCGACACTACGAACCAAATCAACTCATTACTGCCTCGTGGATGGGCAATTGTATAGAAGATCATACTAAGGACCATTGGCCTAGTGGTTGGAAGCCTCGAAGGCGGACTACGTGATGAGAGAAGTCCACGAAGGGATTTGAAGGAACCATTCTGGCATGGATTCGTTAGTTTTAAAGCTGGTTAGGGCAGGTTACTATTGGCCCCAGATGGAGCAGGACGCAAAGGCATTCTTTTAGAAGTGCGGAAAATATCAACGCCATGCGATATTAGTGCACCAACCCACAGTGCTCTTGCATTCAATATTGTCCTCATGGCCATTCATAAAATGTGGAATGGACATAGTCGGTCCTCTACCACCGGGCCCTGGAAAGGTAAGATTTCTGTTAGTTCTAACTGACTACTTCACTAAATGGGTTGAAGCAGGTCCTTACCAAATGATTGGTAAATGCAAAGTGATGGATTTCATATGGGACCACATAATCTACCGATTTGGAGTATCGAAGGAAATTGCTTGTGAAAACGGCCGCAGTTCATAAGCTCAAATGTTACAAATTTTTTGGAAGATTTGAAATCAAGAGGATAACATCTTCACTGTACCATCCAAGTGCTAACGGATAGGAGAAATCAACAAATAAGGTGATAATCAGAACCTTAAAATGAAGCTAGAAGCTGCAAAAGTTAAATTACCTGAAGAGCTACCAGGTGTACTATGAGCGTATCGAACAACGGGGAAGTCGAGCACAGGAGAAACACCTTTCTCTCTCGTATATGGTGCAAAAGATCTGATACCGATGGAAGTAGGGGAACCAACATTAAGGTTTTCCCGATCAGACGAAGAAGCCAAAAATGAAGCGTTGTTGGTGATGCTAGACTTGCTAGACAAACACAGGGACTTGGCGTACATGAGGATGGTGGCCCAAAAGCAAAGGATGGAAAGATATTATAATCGGAGGGCCAACCTCCGCTACTTCAAAGTAGGAGACTTGGTTTTGAGAAAGATGACTTAGAGTACTCAAGAAGCCAACGCCGAGAAGTTAGGTCCAACATGGGAAGGTCCTTACTGGGTTTCAGCTATTACCGGTAAAGGATCATACAAATTAGAGAATCAAGATGGAGTCAATTTGCTTTGTAATTGGAACGTGACTCACCTCAAAAGGTACTATTTCTAATGGATCATATCAATACTGAAAGTATGTGTTGCATCCATTTTTCCTTGGACCAGTTTTTGTCCTAATCGGATTTTTTCTGGCAAGGTTTTTAACAAGGTATCAAGGGAAAGCATATTACAAAAGGAGCACATCGGTAAGGGTAAGGCCTTTAAATGATAAGGAATTGAAATCTTCACATCAATGATAAACCTCTATGGGGATGATTAAATAATCTTTGGCTCGATGTCAAACTGCTGATAGAAAGCAAAGCTTGCCATCAAACTAAAGACTATTTAACCATTCACAAGTTGTTTCCACTAATGAAGCAAGACTTCCAGTATTCCAATTCACATATTTCGTATTCGAACACTATGGCAGGGAATAGTATAATATATGGAAATAAAAATGGCACGAAAATCGAGGACTGCTAGGACCAGTAACAATAATATCTCATCACGATCAGGGACTGCATGACCAGCCTCGTAGAAATAAGTTATATAAGTTATCCACATGTATTGGCAGTTTTTCACTTTAGAAAATGAATGCTCGTGTACTTTTAAAGATAGAAGGAATAAAATAAAGTCCGTCTATTTTTATCTTATTTCTTGTCTAAATGATGAGTTGATTTTAACATTTGAAAGTTAACCAAAACATCAAATGCTTGTGCTGGAATTAATAGGAAATGTCCTCTTCAAGAGCACCGCAAACATAAAAGACCCCTCTCATATGAAACCCCATATTAAAGGGTTGGTTCCGGAAGAATTTGTGTCACGACCCCAAACCGATGGGTCACGATGGGCACTCAGTGCCTTACTCAACTGGTACCTATGTAACATATTTGTCTTATCATACTATCATAGGTAAATGAACCGGAAAGGCCATCCTAATATAACCAGGAGAAAATATAAGGGAATACTTGACGTAGGACTACCCAACATGGAATACAAACTTATATATGTGACATATAGGCCTATAGGACAGTAATGATCATTTATACACTCAAAACATAGGCCAACAATGCCATAAAATCATCCATACACATGACATATATCTACAACCCTCTAAGAGTACATAAACATCATAAAGGTCAAGATAGAGCCCTGCCATACCAATAAATACATGTCCAAAGCATACTGACTAAATAGGGAACTCCAAAGCAAGTGGAGTGCACTAACACCTTCCACTGAGCTAATAGCCCACTAGGAGGACTGCCAACCTATCTATCGGGACCTACATGCATGAAATTCAACGTCCCCAGGAAAAAGGTACGTTAGTACAAATAAAGTACCGAGTATGTAAGGCATGAAAAATAACATCATCAAGCCTCTGAGGGCATCCCATCATATCATCTCAGCCACTGTGGGCGAAATCATAAATGTATACCAGCTGATTAGGTGGTGGTGCTTATATAATGACATAACCTTTTTCCATACTCCATATACATATAATATATACGTATATAATGCTATCTGGTCGTGGGTCAATGTATATGTATAAATGAATGCAATGCATAAAAAGTAAGTCAATAAAATCTCGGGGGATGTTGTAAGATCAATATGCCTTCGGTTAATATCATGAAATAAACTTTATCAAATTATGTATTTTTTGGAACCCATGAACATACAATATAATAATAGGACACATGGAGAATCAAGAACAAAGGCACCCCTAGTATTTCTAATAATAGTGTCATTTATGAAAGTTGCACGTTTATTCATTTGTTTTATCATATGGATCATGCCAAAAGGAAAGAAAGGATAGACTTAATACACCTTAACTCTATTGAGTACTTAATACCTTCCAAGCAATTCTTCAAATAACTCAACTCAATCTACCATAGCATAAGGAGATTCCAAAAATGCTGAGTATAGGCTAAGTCCGCAACTTAAACTAGTAGCTCATTTATGTAAATTTGTGAAGCATCTCCTATATAACTAGGGCCTCCTCCAATACCATATACCAACAACAACAACAACTAGATCAATAAAATAAGAACAACATCAACAATAGGGTACAAAAAATTTCATTAACAAGTAATCAACATATCACGACGAGCGGCAAGATCGGATTGAATCCCTTTAGCACCCTTCAACCCTATTCTCATTCATTCTTGGACTTATTAATATATCTAGTATAATAACCAATACATTTTAAAGAATTTTCAACCTTGTACTCAATTTCAAAGTTACCCGAAATAGCCTAAAACAAGATAATATCACCGTGGACAACTTCCAACTGCTTTATAGCCATTTCTTTTCTAGTTACCAATTTCCTTAATAAGATTGACATGTAAACCAAAATAATAATACTAACAATATCATATCCAACTTAACTTCCATAATTTCTAGCCACTTAAAGTCCATAAGAGCAATTTTTGAATCAATGAACAACAACATCTCAAGCTAATCCAAGTATTATCTTGTAGTTTATCATCCTAACAACTTAACCAACATACAAGAAAGCTTAAGAACAAATAGTAAGATGTTTTAATCATCTTATATAGTAGCAACAACTTGAAATTTCAGCCAAACACAACCCACAATTATCCTCAATGACAACACAACCTCAGAGAGGTTTTGTTCTTCAGTAGAACTAACTTTTGATGTTGAAATATGATGTAATCACTTTGGAATCACTTAAAACCCTTATGGTGTCTATTTAGGAGGGTTAAGAGGAGTGTAGGGACGAGGTTGGGTCTAAAAATGAGAAATGAAGATCGTCCAAATCGTTTTGAAAGTGAAGGAGGTCGACCACCGCCTAAGTGGGTCCCATTGGGAGCTGCTTTTGCAGTCTCGCGAAAATGCGAATATCTCTCTACTCCAATGTCGCATCGATGAATGGTTTAAAGCGTTAGAAACCAGACTTGTAGACCTTCAATTTGATATGTGGATCATCCTGTAATTCCAAGTATATTAGGAGGAAATCTCTAGTACATTTGACCTAATTTTCAGACATTATGAATGTAACTTGTGATGACCTTTACCAACTTTTGTTCCACAACTCACTTGACTTCAAAATGTAACTCATGACTATCATATGACTAAAATAACTCATAACATAACCTCCTTATCATGATAAGCACCCTATTCGTATCCCAAAAGTACATGTTATAATATTCCCAACTTGTCAACTTTCGACAAAACTTATTTTCTTCAATTTGCTTAGATTCTAAGCCTTTCAAACCTCTTGGCACTTGTTGTCCATGATCTTAAAGATTTGTAACATCTAAGGTAACATGCTTAACATACCTTTGGTACTTTCAAAGACGATCTCATTTTTGAGCTTACATCAATTGACTTATGATGTACTTGTCGCACCCCCTTTTTCCTCGCGAAGTCTGGGTTTCGACATTCATTGGGAAAAAATAATTTCCTTTTTGGAATTGGGTATGGAATTTGAAGAGTTGCCACCTAATGGATTTAAGGTGCGTTAGGGCACCTAAAGCAAGTAACTCATAAAACCGGTTTGCATTACCAGAGATTAGGTAAGGGCTCGAAATAACTTTGGGAGATGGTGTGAGGCACCCCTCGAGGTCCACAACGGTGGGTCCCAGCTGAACTCAAATTAGGTGAAATTGTCTTAAGCAAATAAAGTAATTTAGACAAACAGACATTTTGTTTAAAACAAGGGGCGAAGGGGGGTCCTAGGTTATTTAGCCTATAGGATCACTTCTGTGCAATACTTAGTAGTCGTCCCCTAAGTTGGGATGCTACACATAGCATTAGCGCATAGGTCATCATATCCTTTACTACACGATTACCCTCCCCTTAATGGTTATATAAGTGATTCTAATTTAGACGTGCTCTATGCGTGCATTACCCGTCCCTTACTTATAGTCCTGGAGGTGTTTAGGACTTCTAGTTAAGGTGGATATAGACCTTCCTATAGCGCTTAAAAGGAGAAAATCTAAGCGACAAGCAAAAAAAAATTAAATAATACTGTCAGATAAAGGATTAGCTAAAGGCTCATATTTACCTCCACAAATAAACAAGCAATTGCACGTCTCAAACATCAGTATTTCAGACACTTTAAAAGTCCTACAGCAGGATATCTAGGTGAGCATAAAGTAGAACATATGCTGTGTTTTATTAAAAGTGAAGCAGAAGGTACTTAATCAGTTGCCTATTGATTTTAGGACTATCTAAATCTGGGCACTAAACAAAGCACAATTTTATAATTTCAAGGTTTTAGTTTCCCTACAGGCTTGCCTAGGCGTGGATCAGCGATGTCCTACAAACATGGTATCTAGTCACTAATCAGAAACCGCGATAAACCAATAAATAATTTTAAACAGGTAGTTTGGTTCATTAAATCCTATGGGCATGTTGTCTAGGTGTAGAAACTGATTTAAACTTGTAGACATAGTGTCTAAATGCAGAAATGGATTTGAACCTTATTTGCATACAAAAACTGATTTTAAACCTCATTTGCATGATATCTAGAATGCAGGATTGATTTTAAACTTATAGACTGGGTATATAAGTGCACATAAGTAAACAAACATCGCAGCAACCTATAGACATGGTTTCTAAATGCAGGAGCTGATTTTAAACTTACAGGCAGGGTATATATATGCACATAAGTAGACAAACATCGCAGTAACCTATAGACATGGTTTCTAAATGCAAGAGCTGATTTAAAACTTATAGGCAGGGTATCTATATGCACATAAGTACACAAACATCGCAGCAACCTATAGACATGTTTTCTAAATGCAGGAGCTGATTTTAAACTTATAGGTAGGGTATCTATATGCACATAAGTAGACAAATATCGCAGCAACCTATAGACATGGTATCTAGAATGCATGACTGATTTTAAACCCTATAGGCATGGTATCTACCATTTTCAAACAGAATATATGTAAGAACCCCTCCCATTTTTACTAATATCCCCAATATCTATTTACAAAAAATTTATTATTACAAACCAAACATAAATAATGAATTACAGAAGTAAAACTGCTAAAGCTATAGGGAGCTTGAACAGTCCCAAACAATAAACCTGGAAAATTAGGCCTTCAACCAAATATGCAGTACCCCAACAACTCATAGTATCCAAGAGAGTAATCTGGTACGTCAAAATTCACAAGGGCCTCAGGGACCCCGAGCAATGCTCACACCCAGACTCTCCTTAAAGAGAAATAGTCCTTGTGTAGTGTGGAAGGGGTAGCCCCAATGTATCAGAGTTCAGAGGAGTCTCATAAACTCCTAAGAAGTGCTCACACTGGAGGGGCAAGATCCTAGATATTCTAAAAGAGTAGGAGTGGAAGATAGTGCTTGAAAGTTTAGAAATAGTTTTAAGAAAACAGTTCAAAAGTAAAATAGTCCAGAAGTAAAACAGTTCAGGAGTAAAAACAGTTCAGGAGTGAAACAGTCAGAAGAATTTTGAAACAAAGGGGTCTTAGCAGGAACATAGTCACAAAGCAAAGGCCCATATTGCCCAGATTTAACAAAAGGAGCTTAGTTCTGAACTCCATGAGTTAACAACAGATAGGATCAATTAGTTTAACAAGGTTTCTCATGGTCTTGATCCCTTACCTATTACTAGGTTATCATACATGCATGTATTAGTCATAGGACAACATGCTAGGATCAGACAATCACATAGAAAAGCAAGCAAAGTTGAGGGCATAGAGACCATGACTCAATTAAGAGTTTGTTAAGGATGAGCACTTAGGACAGGGCAAGTAGACATAGATCTAATGGCATAGAGGCAGACATGTAGATATGTTGAAAGCATGAAAACACATAGGTCTAGTTAATAGAAGTAGGCATGCTGATTAAGAGTATTAGCATGAATCACATAGGTCTAGTTAAGAATAGGCAGGCTGATAAAAAAGATCATACTGATTTAGTAACATGAAAGTAGACATGCTGAGAACAAGAAGTACACAAGTTAAATCATACAGAAGTTTGAATGATAGTAAAGTGGAGGCATACCAGTTACAGATGATAAACAGAAGATGAGAGGTGTACAGAAATCAGTGGTCTAGCCTTGGCTTTCAGCCGGCTAAGCAATGCAATGAACACAACTAGCAGAGAGGTTTTGAGAGCAAAGATTTTGTGTGTGTCTGTGTGTTTTTAAACTATGTTCGTGTATGTGTTAAAGAAAAGGGGTGAAGCTTATATAGCATTGAGCAGAGTAAACAAATAAGGCAAGGAAAATTAACGGCACATAAATGAAAAGGAAAATTAAGGGCACATAAATGAAGTATGCAAATCAATTAACCAGTCAGTTAGGGCTAAACCTAATCAATTAATAAGACAGAATCCGAAAAATATTACTTACACTAGGGAGAATCTCATACGAAATCAGTCAGCAGGCATGATTGAAGTTAAATAAGCAAGCAATAAGTCTAAAGACCAATAGATTAGATTAATTAATCTAAATAAGGTAGTAATACCAATTAAAAGTTATAAATGAGGAAAATAGGTAAAATCACGAGAAAGTACTGATTTTAACAGGAAAAATATATTTCGAACCCTAAGTGAAATTAGTCGATCTATTTTGATTGACAGAGATAAACAATAATGGGAAAAATTAAAGCGGACAGTAAGACAAATGAAATAATAAAGGCATAGAACATAGGCATGAAAGAGTCGATATAACTAGTAAAGATAATCAGATTCAAACACTTAAAAACTTTAGAAAAGTTTTGCAGAAACAAAAAGAAGTGAAACCCTGGTTTTAGAGAAACATTAAGATCTATTAACAGTAAGGAGAGCAAAAAACCTTTAGAGAAAAATGCTATAGAAACTCGAAATCACTTCAAATCTACAACAAATAACAAAGAATCAAAACCCTAACTTGGAGGAACATTAAAAATCAGCCGATGATAAGAAGAACAGGAAAATCTTAAAGAAAACTTCCATATGAACTTGAAAACGTTTCAGATCTACAAGGATCTGAACAGGTTCAAAGTGTAAGAGATGAGGGTTTTGAGAAAGTGACAGAGATAAAAGAAAATCTGGTTTGGAACCAGAGATTCGAGTCATAAACACAAGATAATAGTACTCACAAACGAAGATGGCCATACGTGGATTCATAAAAGGTTTCGAACAAAATTTGGGTTGGATCTCTTTGAGATCCATTCATAATACCACAAAATCGAACAACCAGAAGAGGTAAGAGGCCAGTAGGGGCCTTAAATCACTAGAGAATCCCATGGAACGAGTAATAACCGAAGGGTTTGGGGTAGAATTTAGGTGACAGTGCTAGGGTTAGGGTTGGTTCCAGAGAGAACCAGAGAAGAAGGGGATCTAAGGGCGGCTGGTTGTAACAAATGAATAGGGTTAGGGGGTCGTTTGAGTTAAAAATGGAAAGAATGAATGTGGACCGTTAATCTCAGAGATCAACGACCACAATTAGAAAGGATTTGGGTCGGGTAGGATTTAATTGGGTTAGGTTTAATTTGAATTGGGCTTGGGTTAATTAAATCGGATTGGGGGGGTGCGATTTTAGGTATAAATTAGGGGCTATTTGTTAAATACCCAATTAATTAATAAAATAGTTTATAAAAATAGCTAATTAACTGATAAAAATAATTTTTATACATGAAAATGATTTAAAATAATTACTTAACATTATAAAAATATAAAAAGTCATTTTTTGTATAAATAATGTAGTTATGCATATGTAGGGTCTATTTTTGCAAAACATGCAATTAAACTCTCAAAAATGCAAATATAATTGTAAAAATGCAATTAAGAATATCTGAACACCCATATGAGCATAAATGATGAATTTAGATAACTAAATCATTGTAAAGTAATATGATGGGTAATTATTGAATACTTATATAATTAAAAATGCAGAAATAAATTGATTAAGGGCCTTTACAAATTATAGAAAAATTGTAAAAACACTTGTGCATGTTTGTAAATGCATGTACAATACTTTGAAAGTATTTTGTGTGTATTTAAAAATGTATGAGGGAAAAATTGGGTATCAACAGCTGTCCCTCTTTACTCGGGGATGATAAAAGAGTTTTCGGGTAAAGAAATGATGACCGATTTTGACCGAATGGGTGTTTTGAAAGACAGAGGCCGAACCCTGGTCTTTGAGTTGCCTACATATCCTTGTTTGTATAGGAATCAGGCCATGTGTAGTTCTGGATCCAACTGTGAATGAAGTCGATGGAAAAAGGTTCTTTTGTGAAGTGTAATGTCGGATGGGGTTATGATTTGTGAGTTTGGGAGTGTAACGGATGTATTATCGGGTAGACATCTGAGTGGTCACAGAATAAGGTGGGTAATTTATGGAATAGGTTATAATGGCAAGGTGAAAATGGTATGAGCGGAAATCGGAGCGAAGATTGCTCCTGTTTGAAGAACGGTTACCTCCTGGATTACCTGCAAAACTTACAATACGATGCATGCAAGTACATAGGTGACTCTGAGGATTTAAACGTGATGCAGATTCCCTTTGGACCATGAAATATTATCTTTGGATAATGCAAATGATGTCCTTAGGCTATGACGTTTTGGGCCATGAATAGTGAGATAAGGGATTCGTAGGCCATGGAATGATGTTCTCGGGCCATGAAAATGGTGCTTCTAAACCATGATGCCTTTGAATAATGATGTGAAATTTTGAAAGATCCTCAGGACAGGGCATGGTGTCTTCAGGATATAAGGATGATGCCTTTGGACAAATTTGCTATATATCAGCCCATGAGATGGAGTGACATGATGTCGAAAGTGACAACAAAATAGATCTTAGTCTTGCGCGGAGTTTTGGGGGCAAAGCTTAGCCCGAGGGAAGAAGATGGTGCCAAATTTAGAATAGAGCAAAATTTATGTAGGGAGGGACAATGCTTAGTCTCATGAGAAGGCAGTGCTTTGCCTTATGTAAAATGGAGGCAGGACTTAGCCTCATACAAGATTTGAGACAGAGCTTAGTCTCATGCAAAGAGAAGGCAATTCTTAGCCTTATGCAAATGTGGGAGGCAGGGCTTAGCCTCATGCAAGATTTGAGACAAGGCTTAGTCTCATGCAAAGAGAAGGCAATGCTTAGCCTTATGCAAATACGGATGCAGGGCTTAGCCTCATGCAAGATTTGAGACAGGGCTTAGTCTCATACAAAGAGAAGGCAATGCTTAGCCTTATGCAAATATAGAGGAAAGGCTTAGCCTCATGCAAGATTTGAGACAGGGCTTAGTCTCATGCAAAGAGAAGGCAGTGCTTAGCCTTATGCAAATGTGGAGGCAGGGCATAGCCTTATGCAAGATTTGAGACAAGGCTTAGTCTCATGCAAAGAGAAGGCAATGCTTAGCCTTATGCAAATATGGAGGCAGGGCTTAGCCTCATGCAAGATTTGAGACAAGGCTTAGTCTCGTGCAAAGAGAAGGCAATGCTTAGCCTTATGTAGTAAACGGGTAGCAAATAGGAGTGGAATGTTTCTTAGCTAGAGATATATTTGTGTCTGGTGGCTTGATTGATAGTGACTTTGATATGTGTATGTTTGCGAATACTTCTGTCATGTTCACCATGTCTACATCCAAAGAAAAATTGTAAGTTTTGTAAGGGGAAGTTGATTCATGCCTTCGTCTGCTGGCTTTGCTCCGCTCCATTCTGGAGGCCTTGTTTGAGTTGCCCTGGGTAACACCTAGCTGTCACGGAAAAAGAGTTTTCGAAAATATGCACTTATTGATGAAAGTAGAGTTATTTTAGAAAATATAGTGAAACATTAAGTAATTTTAGATAAACTAATAAATGTAACACGTTTCCGGGACATTGAAGCTTTCTTGTATTAGAATTTTGAGGGTCCTCCTCAAAATTCTGCCCCAGTTTGGTAAATGATCTTTTGCCGTTTGCATGTGATGAAACTTGCTGAACCTTCTCCAAAATTTTGAGAATCCTTCTCAAAATTCTGCCCCAGTTTCTTAACCGATTTCTGACTATCTGGCATGTGATGGTGTTGTCTAGACTTGCTCCGGAATTTTGAGGGTCCTCCTCAAAATTTTGCCCCAGTTTCTGATGCTGACGGAAAATGAAGATTTTATTAAGATATGTCCGAACCCACAGGGATGCCTACGTATCCCCTCTTAAATGGGAATCAGGTCTAGCGTAGTTCAGCTACATCATATGAAGGAATGTAAACAATCTAAACATAGTATCTCTTGACTGTGTCTGAATTGATTGTTTCGGCCAAAATTCTCCGCCCATTTCTGCAAGTATAAGTGATCCTCCTGTTAGCACCCGGTGAACTATGTAAGGACCTTTCTAGTTGGGAGAGAATTTCCCTTTGGCTTCATCTTGATGCGGGAAGATCTTTTTCAGCACCAACTGTCTTGGTGCGAATTGGCTTGGTTTGACCTTTTTGTTGAAGCTCTGGACATTCTGTTCTGATAATGCTGACATGACATACTGCGTTCATTCTCTTTCCGTCTATAAGGGTCAGTTGCTCATAACGACTCCTTATCCATTCTGCATCACTAAGTTCGACTTCCTGTATGATTCTTAAAGAAGGAATCTCTACCTCGGCTTGAATGACAGCTTCGACACCATAAACCAGTAAATAGGGAGTTTCCCCAATTGATGTGCAGACCGTAGTGCAGTATCCCAATAGGGCAAAGGGTAGCTTCTCGTGCCATTGTTTGTGATTTTCTACCATCTTTCTTAGAATCTTCTTGATGTTCTTGTTAGCAGCTTCCACAGCTCCATTCATCTGAGGCTTGTATGTTATAGAGTTTTTGTACTTGATTTTGAAGGTTTCACACATGGCTTTCATCAGGTCACTATTGAGATTGGCGGCATTATCAGTGATAATGGACTCGAACTCTGAATCGGGAAACAATATGGTCCTTGACAAAGTCCGCGACAACTTTCTTGGTTACAACTTTGTAAGATGCGGGCTTTACCCATTTTGTGAAATAGTCGATGGCTACCAAAATGAGTCGGTGTCCGTTTGAAGCAGTGGGCTCGATCGGACTGACGACATCCATTCCCCAGGCAGCAAAAGGCCAAGGTGCACTTGTTGCATTGAGCTCGCTTGGTAGTACCTTTATCATGTTTGCATGTACCTGGCACCGGTGGCATTTCTGTACGTACCGGATGCAATCCGTTTCCATGGTAATCCAAAAGTATCCAGCCTTGAGTATTTTCTTGGCTAAGACAAAGCCATTCATATGTGGTCCACAAGTTCCGGCATGTACCTCCTCGAGCAGTCTAGAAGCCTCATTTGCATCAACACACCTTAACAACCCTAGATCGAGAGTTCTTCTATACAGGGTCCCTCCGCTTTGGAAGAAGTGATTGGATAGCCTCCACATAGTGCGTTTTTTAGTATGGTTTGCCTGCTCTAGATATTTTCCTCTCGCCAAATATTCTTTGATGTCATGGAACCAAGGATTTCCATATGTTTCTTCTTCAACATGAGCACAGTAAGCTGGCTGGTTATGGATTTTTACCGTGATAGGATCGATAAAATTCTTGTCTGGGTGTTGTATTATTGATGATAAAGTGGCCAGTGCATCTGCGAACTCATTTTGAATTCTAGGCACATGTTTGAATTCTATCTTTGTGAATCTCTTCATTAACTCCTGCACATGATACAAGTGTGGCAGTATCTTAGTGTTTTTCGTAGCCCATTCTCCTTGAACCTGATGTACAAAAAGATCCAAATCATTGATTACCAGCAGTTCTTGTATATTCATATCAATGGCCAGATTGAGCCCCATAATGCAAGCCTCATATTCTACCATGTTGTTGGTGCATGGAAACTTAAGCTTCACGGATACATGGTAGTGTTGACCTATTTTTGATACCAAAACTGCTCCAATGCCCACTCCTTTGAAGTTTACAACTCCATCGAAGAACATTCTCCAACCGTCGTAGGCTTCAGTAATGTCTTCTCCTACGAATGATACTTCTTCATCGGAAAAATACATTTTTAAAGGTTCGTATTCTCCTCCCATAGAATTTTCAGCAAGGTGGTCTGCCAACACTTGTCCTTTGACCGCCTTCTGAGTTACATAGACGATATCGAACTTGCTTAACAGTATCTCCCACTTGGCTAACTTCCTGGTTGGAATGGGCTTCTGAAAGATGTACTTCAGAGGATCTATCCTGGATATGAGGTACGTGGTATAGGCACAGAAGTAATGCCTCAATTTTTGAGCCGTCCAAGTCAAAGCACAACAGGTGCGTTCCAGCAGAGAGTATCATGCTTCATAAGGCGTGAACTTCTTACTCAAGTAGTATATGGCTTACTCCTTTCTTCCTATCTCATCATGTTGTCCCAAAACACATCCGAAGGCTCCATCTAATACAGGCAGATAGAGTAGCAAAGGTCTCCTAGGTTCTGGCGGGACTAGGACTGGTGGTGTGGACAAGTATTCCTTGATTTTGTCAAAAGCCTTCTGACAATCGTCGGTCCAACTTGTTTCAGCATCTTTCCTCAACATTTTGAAGATGGGTTCACATATAACTATGGACTATTCGCGAAGGATAGCTGGTGGCAGGTGAGGATTTGTGCTTCGCGTTCGCAAAGAGGGAGACACATTCGCGAAGGTTTGGGCAGTGGTGCATCGTAAACGCGTGAAGGGTATCACGTTCCTATCACGACCCTAAAATCGACCCGGTCGTGATCGCGCCTATCATGAAACTAGGCCAGCCAACACAATTCCCAAATCAACCAGTTTTCTATAAAAGTCATTTTAAACAATTTAATTTAACAGGAAATCCAATAATAAAGGTCTAAATAACTAGTGCGGAAACATACCACAATCCCGACATCGGGGTGTCACTAGTCACGAGCATCTACTAAGGTCTGAATACAACGAAGAGTCTAAAAATATACTATAACATGATAAGGAAGATAAGAGGGAGAGAGAGCAGGGCTGCGAACGCCGGGAAACTACCTTGCTATCTCCGATGAATCTGCCACAGAGTGATCAATACCCGCTACCGAGTTCAGAAATACCTGAATCTGCACACAAGGTGCAGGGAGTAATGTGAGTACGCCAACTCAGTAAGTAATAAAAGTAAATGAAAGCTGAGTAGTAAGAAAATACGTAAACCACGTCATAACGCTATAGCAAATACAACACATTTCCAAAATAGTACAAAAATCATTTATTTCGGGAATCAAACTCAGTTTCAGTAAAAAAACCTTTCCTTTTTAAAACATCTTCCAATAGTTTCAAACGAGTGATAAAACAGTAAGCAAAAATAATAGAAACGTAAATAGCCTCTCGGGCAAAAACATGTCCATAAATCGCCCCTCGGGCATAATATCAATAGAACCAGCCCATTGGGCACCTCACAATCACTCGTAATCTACCCCTTGGGCATAACATGAATCAAGAACCGCCCCTCGGGCAAAACATGGATCGAGAATAGCCCCTCAGGCAACAATATGAAACAACAACAGCCCCTCGAGCTACATCACATCACTCACACTGGGTACCCGCGCTCACTGGGGGTGTTCAGACTCCAGAGGAGCTCCTACAACCCAAGCGCTATAACAATCCATCTCGTGGCATAATAAAACTAGCCCTCGGCCTCATAACAAGCCACCTCGTGGCATAACAATCAGGCCCTCGGCCTCATAATCATGAATCAATAACAACATGCTGCGACGTGCAACCCGATACCATAATATCCTCAAAACTCAGGCCCTCGGCTTCACTCAGTTAGAAATCTCTCAAGCCACTCGAGCAACAGTAAAACATGATGCTCAGCCCAAAATATCATTTAAAATATCAAAACAGAGTAAATACAGCTGAGATGTAAAAAACAGTAAAGTACAGTATGACTGAGTACAGATATTAAGTCAAAACAGTGAGGAACAGTAGTAAAAAGCCCCTAAGGGTCGAAAATAGTTGGCACGAGGCCAAAATATGGCATGCAACCCAAAACATAGTAATATTTTCCATAATGCAATGATATCAAATAGTTTTCAATCAAATATGCGACTTAAGAGTTGTACGGGACGGACCAAGTCGCAATCCCCAATGGTGCACGACCACACGATTATCATCTAGCGTATACGTCACCTCAAAGTAGCACAACGATGTGAAATCCGGGGTTTCATACCCTCAGGACAACATTTACAATCATTACTTACCTCAATCCGGTCTAAACTCTAGCCCGCAATGCCTTTGCCGCTCGAATCGGTCTCCAAATGCTCCGAATCTAACCAAAATTAGTTCTGCATCATTAATAAACGCTAAAGGAACAAATCCCAAGCAAAAATAATCAAATTAACTCAAAACTCCTGAAATTGGCCAAACCTGTCTCCCGGGCCCACGTCTCAGAACCCGATAAAAATCACATCAATATAATCCTCATCCTCCCACGAGTCTGTACATACCAAGAACATCAAAACGGACCTCAAATGACCCCTCAAATCCCCAATTCAACTCTCCAATTTTTCTTCCAAATTTTCATCCAAAATTCCCAAATTAAATGATAAAAATTGAGACAAAATCATGGTATTAACCAAATTTGGGTGAAGAACACTTACCCCAATCAATGCTCTAAACATCCCCTCCAAAATTGTCTTCTCCCGAGCTTCATAGCTCCAAAAATGCGAAAATGGCTGAAATCCTTGAAATAGAGTACTTTATAAAGCTCCCCAGGCTTCCTCTTTTGCGAACGCGGGAAAACCATCGCGTCCGCATCGAAGAAAATATCGGCTCCCAAAAATGCTCTACGCGTTTGCGGCATAAGCCTCGCGAACATGATACCTATGGAGACATAACTACGTGAATGCGACCACCAAAGCGCGAACGCGAAGAACACAACATTAACACATCGCGAATGCGACACCCTGTCACGACCCGGATTTCCCACCCTCGGGAGTCGTGATGGCGCCTACTAGTGGAAGTTAGGCAAGCCAACAATTTTGATTAATTTACCCTTTTCATTTTTTAATCCCTTAACAATTTCAAGTTAACAAATTATAAACAGCGGAAATAATAATGCGGAACAACGAAATTTAACAATTTAGCTAATATCAATATGAATCCATAACATAAACCACCCAGAATTGGTGTCACAATCTCACGGAATATCTAAGAATACTACAAATAGGGTCTGAACAAAATAAATACATATCTGTCTCTGAAATAGAAAAGAACAGAATGAACAAGATAGGAAGGGGACACCAAGGCCTGTGGACGCCTGCAGACTACCTCGGGCCTCCAATGGACTGAAGGCAGTAACCCCTAGCTAAGGTTCGTATGCTCTAGTACTGGGATCTGCACAAAAGAGTGCAGAGTGTAGTATCAGCACAACCGAACCCAAGTGTTACGCCCCACAGTATTACGTCGATGTTACCTTCTGCAGTAATATATTACGATGATGTTACGGTTCACAGTATTAAGTTACAACAGTATTGCACCCAGCAGTATTACATTACAGTGATGTTACGCTTCACAATATTAAGTTACGACAGTGTTGCACCCATCAGTATTACATTACGGTGATGTCACGCGTCGCAGTATTAAGTTACGACGATGTTGCACCATGAAGTATTGTACGTTGAATTTGTCGTAAGGTAATTGACATCAGTCAAAGTAAAAGATTATTTGAAGATTATAAGAATTATGCTATTTCACAAGTAATTAGTAAATTCATGAAGTTGAAAGGGGAGCTAGTCAAAGAAAATGAATTTTGTCCAAGTTTGGCCTTTTGGGATAAAATACGGCCCGAACTAAAATACCCGGTATTTATGCACTAGTACCATACAAGGTACCACATGACCATAATAGTAAGGTGTATAAGGTATGTGAAAAGTGAGTAATATTTTAAGTAAGTGGGAATAATTCTCAATTTTGTAGGTAATTGATTAATTACCGGGTAACGGGACATTACCTAATTAATTAGGGATATATTTGGATAAGATTAATCCTTCCCCACAAAAATGTGGCAGCCATTAAGCTAGCCAAATAGATGACTAAGAGTCATATTAGCCTAGGTGGCTAACTAACGACAATTGAAACTTAATAGTGTAAACACATCCAAGATTTTGCTGATTCTTTAATACTGTTGGGGGTGTGTTTTACCGCAAAAAAAAAATGAAAGCAATTACAAGTTCTTGTTATCATTATATAGCTGCATAATTGAGCTTGAGTACAAAATTTGTACTGATAATGGAAAAGTATCATAAATTATAGTATTAGTGAAATATAGATGCACTGTAAGTGTGGCAATGGGATCAGTAAATGAGTTGTATTTAAGGGAAGAGTTTAATGTGGAAAGAAAGTGGTTGATTGATCCAAAACTTCTTTTAGTTGGTCCAAAGATTGGTGAAGGTGCTCATGCCAAAGTGTATGACGGAAATCTGGAATACGTTAGGAACAGAAGATAAATTAAGTTCATGAAGGCTTCCAACGTAAAGATTTTTACAGTGCTAAAGGAGTACGGTGTAATCATTTCTAAGAAATATTATACGAATTTTTCCCTACTTCAGGTATGTTAAGTCTATCCCTTATTTCTTTTGGCATGATCCATATGATACAATGAAACGAGCAAAATATACAACTTTCATAAATGACTCTGTTCATAGAAATACTAGGGGTGCTTATATTCTTGATTCCTCATGTGTCATATTATTCTATAATCTATTCATGAGTAAGAGTTTACTTATGATATTACTCAAAGACAAAATGGTCTTATGACATTCTGAAAGATTTTATTAATGTACTTTTCATGCATTGCATTCATGTACATTGACCCATGACCAGAGACGTTATATACGCTTATATATGTATGTATATATGTATGTATATATATATGTATATGGGATATGTGAAAGGTTATGGCGTTATATATGCACCACCACCTGATCAGCTGGTATACGTTGATGATTTTTCCCACAGTGGCCGAGATGATATGATGGGATGCCCTCATAGGATGATGATGTTATGAAACATGTACCTATGCATGACATGATATTCATACGCATGTGCATGACGCTAAAAGTAATTTATGATTTACAGAGTTATCCATACTTACAAGTTGAGTCAATTACTCTATATTTCTTCCATGTCTGTTATGTACTTATTTATGTGCCTTACATACTCGGTAAAGTTTTTCGTACTAACGTCCTTTTTGCCTGGGGACGCTGCATTTCATGACCGCAGGTCCCGATAGACAGGTCGAGAGCCCTCCAAGTAGGCTATCAGCTCAGCGGAAAATGTTGGTGCGCTCCATTTGCTTTGGAGTTGCTTGTTTGGTTAGTACGATTTAGACGTGTATTATTTGGTATGGCGGGACTCTGTCCCGACCTTTATGACATTTATATACTCTTAGAGGCTTGTAGACATATGTTTTGAGTTTATAAATGATTATGTTGGCCTATTAGGCCCGTATATCACATGTATATGATGATGTAATAAAAAAGATACGTTACGTTGGTACTCGGTTGAGTAAGGTACCAGGTTCCCGTTGCGGCCCATCAGTTTGGGTCGTGACACCATGTGCTGGTAAGTGTCGAGCCTAACCTTGACAAAGTAGTGACGAGGCTAGGACACAACAATTAACATAACTTGCAGTTAAACAGTACCTAGCAGAGTAACAGTAATAGAAGTAATTCAAAAAGTACCAGGGAAGGGTAACATGCTTTGGGGGAATACCAGCATAAAGAATCATAGAAATAATAGAATGAAATAATTAAGGCACTTGAACAGATAACAACAAGAAATCATGACAAACTGGCAATAAGTGCACGGCATCACCCTTCGTGCTTTTACTCTCAATCCTCACCAATGCAATCAAATAATGAAAATATGCACGGCATCACCCTTCGTGCTTTATCTCTCCTCCTCAGCATATAAATATTAGAAATATGTACGGCATCACCCTTCGTGCTTTATCACTCTTCCTCACCATATGCATCATTATCAATGTACACGCCATCACCATTCGTGCTTTATCACTCTTTCCTCACCATATGGATGAGTATGAATGTGCATGGCATCACCCTTCATGCTTTATCACTCTTCCCTCACCCAAACATTAGCAACAACAATATCCTGGTAAGGGAATCAACAATAAGTATAAATACATCTCGGCAAGGGAATCAATAATAAGAATTAAATACGTTTCGGCAAGGAAATCAGCTATAACCAAACTTATACCAATAAATAACTTCACAATTGAACCTCAACTAGAGCCAATGCTCAATAATAACCAGATACCAAGAAGAAAATCATAAATCTTGCTCAACATGGACAATCAACAATTTAAGCCTTCGTAGTACTTATTAAGAAATACAACAATCACAATTTAAGACCCATGGGCATGCTTGATACCAACGTATAGATACTCGTCACCATATCTATGCATCGTACACTACACTAGCACATAGCAAATAAGGCACAACACATATTCCCTCAAGCTAAGGTTAGACCAAACACTTACATCGAACTTCCACGGCCAACTCAAGCCTCAAACACCGCTTTTCCTTTAGAATTTGCCTCCAATTTACTTGTATCTAACCTAAATTAATTTAACAACGTCAATAAATGCTAAAGAATTCAACCCTAATGCTAAATTATAGGTTTATATCATTTTCTCCAAAAAGTCAAAAATCGACCCCGTGCCCGCTTGGTCAAAACTCGAGGTTCGGACCAAAACCCGATCATCCATTCATCCACGAGCCCGAATATGCAATTAGTTTCGAAATCCGACCCCAAAACGAGGTCTAAATTTTAATTATTCAAAAAGCCCTAACTCTAACCAAATTTCCAATTTCTACCATGAAAATTCTTGATTTTTAATTAAAAAGTGATGAAAAACGTTGGGTAATTGAAAGATTAGAGTTTAGAATTGATTACCAACACTTTGGGGATGAATTTGTGTGAAGAAAATCGATTCTAAGTCTTGGTAGTTCGAAAATATGAAGAAAATGGGTTCTGCCCGCTTTAAATCTATTTTAAAAAGGCTGGGCCAGCCTTCATCGCGTTCACGATGGGCCTGCCGCGTTCGCAATGGGACATGCCTAGATGACCTTCGCGTTCGCGTTGGATGGACCGCGTTCACGTTCGTGGTCAAAGGGCCGCATTCGCATAGAACAAATCGAGCTCCCTCCCCCAGGCCCATTAACTCCACGCGTTCGCGTGGGCCAGAACGCGTTCGCGAAGGGTAACCCACCAGAGCTTCACATTCGCGTCCTAAGCTCCGCGTTCGCGAAGAACAAAAAGATCCCTGAGAGAATTTGCATGCGAAAAATAAAATCATTGTGCACCTCCAACAGCTATGACAGTAGAAATTCTAAGTCCAAAACATCCCGAACCCCATCTGAAACTCACCCGAGCCCTCGAGGCTCCAAACCAAACATGCACACTAACCTAGAAACATCATACGGTCTTACTCGCGCGATCAAATTGCCAAAATAACACCTAGAACTACAAGTTTAGCATCAAAATCAAAGAAAAATCTCAAGAACTCTTAAGTTTAAAATTTCACAACTGAGGGTCCGATTCACGTCATATGAATTCCGTTTCTTACCAAATTTTACAGGCAGAACTTTAATACCATATAAGACCAGTACCGGTCTCTGGAACCAAAATATGGGCCCGATACCATCAAATTTCAAACACATTTAAATTTCCAAAAACTCTTATAATTTCGGTAAAATAATTTTCTTCAAAAATTTATTTCTCGGGCTTGGGACCTCGGAATTCAATTTCGGGCATACGCCTAAGTCCCATATTTTTCTATGGACCCTCCGGGATCGTCAACTCACGGGTCCGGATCCGTTTACCCAAAATTTTAACCGAAGTCCACTTAAATTCAATTTTTTTAAAGGCAAAATTGGCATTTTAATCAAATTTTCAGATAAAAGCGTTTTGGATATACGCCCGGATCGTGCACGCAGATCGAGGTGAGATAAAAAGAGATTTCTAAGGCCTCGAAATACAGAATTGACTTGTAAATCAAGTGATGACCTTTTGGGTCATCACACACCCAAAGCGCGAACGCGAAGAACAGAATTCACCACTTCAGAGAACAGTCTTCGCGAACGCGAGTCCCTGACCGCGAACACAAAGAACAAACCGTCTGCTACAAAATACCAGCAAATTTTGCCAGCCTTTCAACTCCAAAGATGACCCATTGAGCATCTGAAATACGCTCGAGGCCCTCGGGACCTTAACCAAATATGCCAACGCATCCCATAACATCATTCAAACTTGTTCCTACCTTCGAAGCGCTCAAAACACATCAAAACATCAAATTACCCTCAGATTCAAGCCTAAGAATTCCAAAACTTTCAAATTCTCTAAAAGGGGAATTGTAATTGCACGATTTATGGTAATGCAAATTAAATTTTGCTTTTTTACTTTTTATAGGTAAATTCCTTAAAAATGAAAAACTGACATGATGGTTTGCTTTCCAAATCACGCTGGATAATCTATATTATATTAAAAGTACGAAAATACTTAGCAAAATGTCGTTCATTTTTTTTTTATCCTTTTCAAATAGAATTTATACTAGACAAAATAGGCATTTAGTTATTTCAGTAATATTTAAGACTTTGAAATTAACTAAAACTTTTACTTATTAAATCTTAAGACTTTGAAATTAACTAACACTTTTACTTATTAAATCTTTCCTTGTTTGAACCATATAGAAAATTCTAATATTTATAAATAAAGACGTCTATGTTTGGTACACTTAATAACACATGCACACTTAATAAGTAACAATATTTTAACTAGAAGTCATATTGGACTAACTTTATTTTATTATCATTGTTGCATATTGTTCCAATTAATTATCAAGTAAAATAACACCATCAATCATAACATATTCTAAATTCAAATGTCTAGCTACAACTTTAATTTTATATTATAACTTCAAATAAAATTTTCAAAATATGTATACATTTAGTTTATTATTTTCTTAGGTGTCGTTGGCTGAAGTGCCAATATATTTCTAGTTTGATTTGCTTTTTCATATTTTCATTAATATGTACAATCCATAAACATTGGATAATTCTCTAAGACATGATTCCTTCCTTCAGTGAGTTAGGTAAATAGGATCAACAATTTAACATTTATCATTTTCATAAATTTATGATTTACTTTCTTAGTTTCTATTTTATAATGCAAATATATATTTTTCAATATTATTTATGTGAGTTTTAAAAGTTTGGGCACACTAGTACAAGGTATATGCGCTTCGCGCATACACTAAAAATAGTCTAATACTAAAAGCACAAAGGTCCTTAGCGAAATGTCGTTCGTCTTTTTTACCCTTCAAATATAGAATTCACACTAGATAAAATAATCATTTTAACTAATTTCCTAATATTTAGGAATAGTCATTTAATCAATTTCTTAATATTTAGGACTTTGAAATCTAACTAAATCTTTTTACTGGAAATTTTTCCTTATTTAAAATATATAAGAACTCCTAAAATTTTAAATCCTTTTGATTTGATACGACGATAACTTTCAATTTATAGGATTCTTGCAGTATCCCTCCGTAATTTTATAGTTATTGCCCAAAACCTTTTTCCTCCTAAAATTTGGGTAGATGTTAGGAGTATTAATCCTTTTTCTCCCAAAATAAATTTAGATTAGAAGTATTAATCATTTGTCTCCCAACAATATATATGTTATAAAAGCACGAATGTTAAAACGCTAAATGTTGAAGGACAAAAATATCCCCGAAATATTGATAGACTTTATACCCTTTGAAGAGCTAAATTAATTTTAAAAGCTATTATCCTAAAGGACGAAATTGTAATATTAGTAATGATGTCATACTAATTTTGCTTGGACAATAACATCGGACGAAGAATTTGCATGTCCTTCTAACTCTATCTAATTAAAAGAAAACGCACGAGAGATATAAACCTAATCAATCACAAAATCTATATGACATTCTATAACTGTTTCATTATGTTTATTAGTATTCCAATGTTATTTATAATTTATTACATCTACTCCTAAAAAGTAATTAAAAATTGATGGGATATGCAGATTCTAGAAATCAATTTTGTTGTTCACAAAGAGCATAAGAAGTAAATCCACAAAGAATAACGAATTGTTTTTAAAGAAATATAACCAAAATCATCAAATCCGTTACTATTACAAATCTTGGGTTTTGAAGTTATTATTAAAATCTGAATTAAATAAATAAAAGAAAATTTGAAAGAGTATCAAGCAAAGTAATCCAACCCTCCGTAATTTAAGAAAACTTGATTTATGTAATCTTTACCTCCGTAATTACTATCTTTAAGGCATTTAATATGCACACTCAAATTTTTCATGCACCTTTTTAATTATATAACCCTTGAGAAGGTGAACAATATTATTTGAGATTATTGTTAAATCATGTCACATGACCTTTTTTTTTAATTATAAAATTAGTGATAAATCATTGAACTTTATTTACTATTTATAGAAAAAAGTTGGGAAACATTTTTAAAAAGCTGCAAATAACTTGATAAACGGACGGGTAAAGTAACATCCTTTTTCAAAAATTGTCGTTTAATTGACATAATTTGAGATATGATGGGAAATATATTTATTATTTAAAGTTGGATAGAAAATTCTATTTTTAATATAAAGTATGAGCAATAAATACATTTTCCCTTATCTTTTAACCGTTAGCGAAAAACATATGTGCAACGCATGTACATAGAAACTAGTATATATATATAAAACACGAAAATTTTTGCTAAATATCGTTCATCTTTTTTACCCTTTAGAATATAAAGTTCATGTTGCGCAATATAGTAATTTACGTATTTCATTAATATTTAGAAATATTCATTTAATTAATTTAGTTATCCCGTGTTATTAACAATCTAGGAAGGTTCACGTGATTATTTCGTAAATTTTGCCAGAATTATTTGTTATTAAAAGCTTGCCTTAATTATTCGGTAAAAATTTTCTTGGCGTTTCTTACACTAGGAAAGTGAACAAATTTTTTTCCTAAACTTTCGCTACTTCGTTCTCTCTCATTAAATTACTTTATCTCTATTTGACTTCATTAAATTCTCTTTACTCTTTGGAGTAGTAAATGACTTTTTTTGTTATTGAAATTTTGCCGGTGTATTTTTCTTAAAGGGAAAATGCATAAGTACCCCTTGACCTATACCCGGATTCTCAACTACACACTTTATCTTTGCGGGAATTCTATTACCTTCCTAAACCTTTTTTAAATGGAACTAGTATTAGTACCCGTGCAGTGCGCAGACAAATCATTTCAAATTGCAATGTATGTTGTTTGAATCATGTATAAATAACCTTAAAACATATATCTCTCGGATAAAAATTATATAACATGAGAATCTAATTATGAAGCAGGATATAAAATTATTTATCAAATCTCGTAGTAGACAACCAATCTTTTTAACATATATTTGTATCAACCTAATCCCTTGATTTTATTACTTGCATTTCGTTCCGTTGTCGATATTACATAATACTAAACATGTCATATTGTGATTTGTCTTGTTCGAGCACATTAGATCATATTATTTTAATAAAATTCTTACAATCACTTTATTTTTATCAGGAAGTCAAATATGTCTTATTCATCACATCATTTTTACGTAAATTTTTTTTATTCTTTTCTTATAGTTATTGTATTATTTAATATTTCATATTTATACCATCATATAACTTTTTGTTAGCTTATAATTAAATTAATGTCTTGCTTATTATCCGTTTAATAGTATGTGATAAAAATAAATATTTTATTCTTGAAATTTGATATATTTTTATGCTTTTATCCTCTTATTCATAATATTTTAATCATTTAAATTTGTCAGTAATATTTTTAAATATAATTAATTATTTTATTTTATATATATTAAAATTAATTTAAAGTATAAGCATCCTCACACTACCTCGATTTTCTTTTTAATATACATTCTCTTTCCTACTATAAATGTTACTTAGTTTTATATTAATATTTTACCTATAACCAAAATAATGTCATATTTTGTTTTAAATTGTAACTTTTAATTAGTCTTAAATATTAATACTTAAGTTATTTGATTATCATGTTCCAAATGTATTGAGTTCTCTTATAATTAATTTTGTATTAGATGCAGTTAAATTTTCTTTCTTTTTTAGCTATAAGATAAAATTTAATTTTAATTTTAATTTTCATTATTAAGATTACCAATATTAGAAATTTATTTTGTATTTTTAAAAATTTATTTAATCATAGAAAAAAATTCTTAATTTTATGAACACATTATTTCTAATATTGTAATAATATTTTTACTATCATTTTAATTCGGTACGTAATATTTTTTTAAAATAAATTTCATCTCAAACTCAAATAATTCTTATCATTTTATTTTCTAAACTGGACCATATTTTCAAAAAATCATTCTATGCATTCAAACTCAAACTAACTACACTCGATTCAGATATTAATCATAAGTCTAAAATATTAACACATAAGTGATTTAATTATCATGTTCCAAATGTATTGGGTTCTCTTATAATTAATTTTGTATTAGATGCAGTTAAATTTTTGTTCTTTTTTAGCTATAAGATAAAATTTAATTTTTAATTTTCATTATTAAGATTATCAATATTAGAAATTTATTTTGTATTTTTAAAAATTTATTTAATCATAGGAAAAGAAAATTCTTAATTTTTTGATCACATTATTTCTAAATATTGTAATAATATATTTACTATCATTTTAATTCTTTACGTAATATTTTCAAAAAAAAAATCATCTCAAACTCAAATAATTCTTTTCATTTTATTTCTAAACTGGACCGCATTTTCAAATAATTATGCTATGCATTCAAACTCAAACTAACTGCACTCGATTCAGATATTAATTACAGAAAAATATTTTCTTAATTGTTGAACATATTATATCTAAATGTTGTAGTAATAATTTCACTGTCATTTTACTTCTTTACATAATTTTTTTTTCTTTTTAGTTTGAAGATACAAGTTTAATTTTTGTAAAATTACCTATATTAGAAATTTATTTTAGAATTTAGAATTTTATTTTTTATTATTATTATTTTTTCATAAATAAGACTTTAATTTCGTGGTATTATTCATAATTTGAGCATTCACATCGTAGTTTTAAGAACATTCTAATCTTAAATTCAAATAGTCTTTTCTTTTCATTTCTAATAGTAAATTTCTAATAAGTTAACATAATTTTCCTATTTTTTTTAATCTAATATATAGTCTTATTATATTTTATGTGGCTTTTCATTAACTCGTAACTTTAGTAACTTTATTTATTATCATTCTCAACTATTTTTCTTTTATAATATCAGATAAATATATAATTTTTTAATTATAAAATAAATATTTATTTTGTTTCAAATATTACTCGAAAAGTTTAAATTATTTAAAATTTAATAATATTTTGAAGTATTGTATATTTACTTTGTATTATTTTCTAAACTTATGGTTTATAAATGTCCTTACATTATTTCTAATTTATTTTTATTGTTCAATATTTTTATTTTTTTATTTTACTATTAGACTTGAGTTATGTGGACTTATATTATAACTTTTCTTATCATAATATAAAAAAATTTCTCATCTCAAATTTAAATAAGTTTTACACTTTTTCCTATGATAAAAAATCTTAGTTTTTTTTCTATTTAAACCTTATTATTAATTTTATATTATTCAATACCTAATATTATTACATTGTCATGTGAATTTTTATTAGCCTGTTTGAATTTAATATCTATTTTTACCACACTCATTCTAATATAATATAGATAAAAATTAAAATATTTTCTCATCTCAAATTCAAATAATTTTATCATTATATTTTTTTAAATGGACCATATTTTCAAAAAATTACGGTATGCTTTCAAACTTAAACTAACTAAACTCAATTCAAATATTAATCATAGAAAAATATTTTCTTAATTGTTTGAACACATAATATCTAAATGTTGTAGTAATATTTACGTATAAAATATTCGTTTGCACGATTTATCAATATTAATATGAATTTATTTTTCCTGTTATTAAAATATCTTTTGCTGATTATTTAATTTTTCTCTTACCTTATAATTAATTTGTATATTTTATGTAAGATCTTATTTTGCTGTTTGAATTTATTTAATTTTTAAACTCAATAAATCTTTAATATCTTAAGAAATTTTTAGTTTTATTTTATATTTTAACTTACTCCAAAGTATAAATAGTCATAGGTTATCTCAATTTACGTCTTTATATATTTTTTTCTATTATAGTTTTTAATTAATTTTTCACCTCCATATTTCTAGCTAACATAGAAGAAAATCTATGAGTGGATCAATATATAGATATAGATATAGATATAGATATAGATACAAATATACATAAATATATATATATATATATATATATATATATATATATATATATATATATATATATATATATATATATAGAGAGAGAGAGAGAGAGAGAGAGAGAGAGAGAGAGAGATTAGATTTGTCTAGATCTATTTAGATTATGTATAAGATTCATTAAACTACCTCCATTAATTATGTTTCTATATATAGTTTCTAATTATTAATATTGTCCTAAAATTGCCAAGTGGCTTCATTTTAGCTTGTCATTTGCCTTAACCACAATGCATACTACTCTCCTTTTAATATAATATAGATTAGTACCCGTGCAATGCGCGGATAAAAATTATGTCAAATTGTGATGTAGGTTATTTGAATCATGTGCGAATAACCTTAAATATAAACCTCTGAGATAAAAATTATATAACATTAGATATTAATTATGAAGCAGGATACAAAATTATTGTTCAAATCTCGTAGCGGACAATCTATTTTTTATATATATATTTGTAGTAGCATAACCCTTAATTTTAGTAATTGTATTTCGTTTCGCTGTCAATATTAAAGAATACTAAACATGTCATATTGTGATCTGTCTTGTTTGAGCACATTAGATAATATTATTTTAACAAAATTTTTACTATCACTTTCTTTTTATTTTAAAGTCAAATATGTCTTATTTATCACATCATTTTTGTGCATTTTTTTTGTTCTTTTCTTATAGTTATTGTATTATTGTAATATTTAATTTTATTATACTATCATATAATTTTTTATTAGCTTAATAATTAAAATGTCTTGCTTATTATCCTTTAATAGTCTTTAATAAATATAAATGTTTTATTCTTGAAATCTAGTATATTTTTATGCTTGTAACCTCTTATTCGAAATTTTTTAATCATTTAAATTTATAAGTAATATTTAAAATATATCTTAATAATTAATTTTTTTATTTTTAAATTAATTTAAAGTATAAATATCCTCACACTACCTTTATTTTTTCTACATTCTCTTCCCTAGTACAATATTTTAGTTAGTTTTTATATTAATGTTTCGCCTATAACCAAAATAATATCATATTTTATTTTAAATTGTAACTTTGAGTTAAGTTATTTGATTATTATGTTCCAAATGTATTGAGTTCTCTTATAATTATTTTTGTATTAGATGTAGTTAAATTTTCTTTCTTTTTTAGCTTCAAGATACAAATTTAATTTAATTTTTATTAGTAAAATTACCTATATTAGAATTTTATTTTGTATTTTTAAAATTTTATTTTAATCATAAACAAATATTTTTTAATTATTTTAAACACATTATATCTGAATATTGTAGCAATATTTTCATTGTCATATTATTTATTTATGTAAATTTTCTTTCTTTTTTATTTTAATACACAAATTAATTTTTAATTTTTAATTTTTATTAGTAAAATTACCTATATAGAAATTTATTTTTATTTCTAATTTTTTTATATTTTTTTATTTTATTTTTCGTAAATAAGACTTCAATTTTGTGGTATTATCCATAGTTTGAGTATTCTCGTCATAGTTTTAAGAACTTTCTAATCTCAAATTCAAATAGTCTTTCCCTTTCATTTTGAATAGTAAATTTTTAATAATTTAACATAATTTTGCTATTTTTTAATCTGATATACAATCTTATTATGTTTTATGTGGCTTTTCATTAATTTGTAACTTTTTTTAGTATCATTATCAACTACTATTCTTTAATATAATATAGATAAACATATAATTTCTTAATCATAAAATAAATATTCATTTTGATTTAAAATATTGCTTGAAAATTTTAAATTTTTATAATATTTTTAAGTATTGTATATTTACTTTATTTTATTTTCTAAAATTATAATTTATAAATATCCTCGCATTATCTCTAATTGATTTTTATTATTCAATATTTTAAGTTTTTGATTTTGTATATTAGACTTGAGTTACATGGACTTACCCATATTATGACTTTTCTTATCACAATATAAAAGACTTTTTTATCTCAAATTTAAATTAGTTTTACCCTTTTTCTCTATGATAAAAATCTGAATTTTTATTTTTTCTCTAGGGGTCAATGCTTGCTTGATGAGGAAGAGGAGGTTCTTCAGAAGCTGGTCTACCCTAGCATTGGCATGTTAAGCTAAGAGACCAAGCCTCGAAATCGCTGGCAGTGTAGCATAAGGCTGAGCAATGGTGGACTGAGAGGTGGGATGTGCAGTGGAAGTGGATGCAACTGGAGCCTAAGGAGACATCAGAGTCTGGGAATCTGAGGGCTCTACATCAGCAGGAACCTGAGTTTGAACCTCTGGGGGAGCAATATCTATTGCATCATTAATGCGCGTGATATCAATATCCTTCAGCGCCTTCCCTGTCTTGTCAGTGTGTGGCATGGTAGGGACTTTCACAGCCTTACAGAAGGCTGTGATCAAGCAAGGGAATGGAAGTGACGTGGCTGTCTATTTTTCCTGGATCCCTATCTCTCGGAAGATAAAATCACTCACATCAATATTGATTCCCGCCATAATGCATGCAATAAGAAGAGCTTTCTCAATGCTTATGTCAGTCTCGTTTCTGGACGGTATCAATCGAGAGGTGACAAAGCTAAGCCAAAATTTGCCCTCTCATGTGAGATCCTCCTTGAATATTTTGTGCAGCGGGTTGATCCAAGCAGGGGTCCCCTTGGCTATCACACAAGCTATCCAGCTACACTCATTATCCCGGTTTGCCTATTTGGTGGCATACTCAACTGTGCCCGGGCTACAGTCAGGGAAGTAAAACTAATTGATGGTCTCACTGTTGCAGAACATGCTCTTCCCCCAAACCAATACAGTGTCACGTAAAACCCTGTTGCGCTTGTGGTGAGCAGTCCTGGAGGCTCCATACGAGGCATAAAACTCACGGACACGTGTCTCATTATAGTCATCAGGAAGCTCAGTGAAGCACTCCCATTTTCTTGCTTTGATGTTCTCCCATATGTGGGGGTAATACTCTTGTAACCCGTTCAAACTCAATTGTTTTTTCATTTTGTTAGCCCTTCTCTATATAGCTCCCTGGACCCTTCGACCCCAAACCTGAGATAGAAGTCATCTCCTCTTTTCCTTCTTGCCTCATCTTGGAGGTCAACTGAGGGCAAGGTCTCCTCCTCATCAGACTGGGAGGGAAGTGTAATAGTAGGGCCCGGTCGTGGACGTTTTGCTTGTTGTGTTTGACGACTGGAGGAGGCCCTTTTTTGGGCAGAGGCTGTATGTTTCTTGGGAGCCATCTCTGCATAGAAATGAAATGTGATCAACATGGTAGGCAACACTAGAAAGAAATACCATAAATTGCAAGTATGCGACAGGTTATGTGGTCGCATAACCAATATGTGAACCGCAAACCTGTCGCAAACTCTCTGCCTACTAAAATGATCTAAGTATGCGATGGATTATGCGATCACATATCCATTATGCGGTTCGCATAACCATCGCATACTCTAATGCTTAGAAAACATAATCACAAAATGCGATCACAAAATCCACCGCAAAGTTGGATATGCGATATTGGCTACAAACAACATGTTACAAAACTAGTGAAATTGTCTCAGCATGCAGTGACTTTGCGGTCCGCATATTAAATATGCAATCGCAAAGGCGCCGCATTTTGTCATCTTCTTCAGCCATCTAAGGTTCATTTTTGTGGCAACAATGCGAACCGCAGATCGATTATGCGGTCCATAGAAGTCATCGTTCTTAACTTTTTGACTTCAACCTTCAACAATGGCGAACCTAGTTTCACTACCCATCATCTCGAACATACTACCTAACAAAGAACCCCCCCCCCCACACATTATGAACAAATATGCATCTACAAAAAGGGAAAAGAAAGCAGGAAACAAAAAAAAAATTTGAAACTAACATTTACAAGGATGAAATTGGGAAAGGAAAGACATACCGGTGATGGATTAATGAGCACACTTGGGAGATTAGTTCACAAGTGTTGCCTTACGTTATTGATTCACTGTCCTTTTTGCCTTCTCTCGTTTCCCCCTTTTTTTTCTTTGTTTTGTTTCTGATAAAAAAATTTCTTTTGTTTTGAACGTGTATGAAATGCTGAAGAGATGTGAGGGACTTACCTGGGAGGTATGCGATGGGTAAGTCATCGCATAACACATTATGCGACCGTATAAGTGTTACGCGGTAGATTCAATTTTGAGTTGGTTGAGGGCCAAAATGCGGTGCACTATGAGATCACATAATGGAAATGCGGTCCGCAAAGTGCACCTCTTTGCCGCATTCTGACCACCAATTTTTGCCAAACACACTGTCTGGGTTTGCGACCACAATACGGTCCGCATAGTTGAAATACGACCGCATATGTGTAGCAAACTTCCCATGGTGACTATTTTTCCCTTGCACATGCAATCCTACCCAGTGTTATGATCTTTTGAATCCCTTGCACTCTAACACATACTTTAAATTGCTCGATTAAATCTATCTAACAAAAATTAAAATTTTCAAGGACAAAAAGGGTGTTACCACACATGGGTTGCCTCCCATGAAGCGCTTGATTTAACGTCGCGGCACGACGAAGTTGGAGTTTCTTTGGATTCACACGTTGGTCAGGCGTAGACCATCTTTAAGAGACAACTGCTCCACCAAGTGTTTTTCTCCATCTGTGCCCAAGTAATGCTTAACTCGCTGGCCATTTACTTTGAAGGTTCGGAGCCCATCCTCCGAGTCTAGTTCCACATCTCCAAAAGGAGAGGCATTGACCACCTTGAATGGACCAGACCATTTTGATTTGAGCTTGTCCGGAAACAATTTGATCCTTGAGTTAAAGAGCAAGAACAAGTCACCCAACTTGAACTCCCGTTTCAAGATCTTTTTGTCGTGGACGAACTTTATCCTTTCTTTATACACAACTGAACTTTCATATGCATAGAAACAGAATTCCTCCATTTCATTGAGTTGTGTTAGCCTCAAATTCGCAGCTTCAGCCCAGTCCAAGTTCAACCTTTTTAATGCCCACATGGCTTTGTGCTCCAGTTCTACCGGTAGATGACAAGCCTTGCCGAAGACTAACCGATAAGGGGAGGTGCCAATAGGAGTTTTGTATGCCGTGCGGTATGCCCACAATGCATCATCTAGCTTCCTTGACCAATCGGTCCTGTTAGCATTAACGGTCTTTGCTAGAATGCTCTTTATCTCCCGGTTGGAAACTTCAACTTGACCACTTGATTAGGGATGATAAGGTGTGGCCACCTTATGCTTGACGCCATATTTCTCTAGTAGCCCCGTGAAAACCTTGTTACAGAAATGAGACCCACCATCACTAAGAATGGCTCTAGGAGTTCCAAACCGAGTGAATATGTTTTTCTTTAAAAATGTGGTCACACTGATTGCCTCGTTGTTTGGTAAGGCAATTGCTTCAACCCATTTGGACACATAGTCCACAGCTAACAAAATATATTTCATCCAACAAGAGCTTACAAAGGGACCCATAAAATCAATTCCCCATACGTCGAAGATTTCTATCTCCTTCACAAAGTGCATTGGCATATCATGCCTCTTGGAGATTGATCCTTGCCTTTGGAATTGGTCACAAGCCTTGACCATTTGATTGACATCATGATAAATCAATGGCCAATAATAACCACATTCAAGCACCTTAGCTACCATTCTATTTCCCCCATGGTGACCCCCAACCGGTGAGTCGTCGCATGCCTTTAGAATTGGCATAATCTGCTCTTCTGGCACACACCTTCTGATGATGTTGTTAGCGCACACCCGGAATAAGAATGGTTCTTCCCAATAGCATTGCCGACAATCTCTCAAAAACTTCTTCTTTTGATAGGATTCCAATCCATCCGAAATAACGTCACTAACCAAGTAGTTAGCAATATCAGCATACCAAGGAGTAAAAGTGCTAGATGGTGCCAATATGTGCTCATCCGGGAATGCATCGTTGATTTCAAGATCTCCCTTTGGTCTCCCTGCATCTTCAAGCCTTGATAAATGATCCACTACTTGATTTTGCGTTCCTTTTCGATCCTTGACCTCAAAGTCAAATTCTTGCAACAACAAGACCCACCAAATCAACCTAGGCTTTGCATCCTTCTTTTCTATGAGATAGTGAAGAGCAGCATGATCTGTGTACACTATCAACTTGGATCCCAATAAATAAGCCCAGAATTTCTCAAAGGCATAGACAATGGCAAGAAGTTCTTGCTCGGTCATCGTGTAATTCATTTGCGCTCCATTAAGTGTCTTGCTTGCATAATAGACCGGGTGAAGAACCTTGTTATGACGTTGGCCAAGCATTGCTCCAATAGCTATACCACTGGCATCACACATGAGCTCGAAAGAAAGATACCAATCGGGTATGACAATAATAGGTGTCGTGGTGAGCTTTTGCTTTAATTCCTTAAAGGCTTTGAGGCATTTCTTGTCAAAAACAAATTTTGCATCTTTCTCAAGGAGTTTGCACATAGGATTTGCAATCTTGGAAAAATCCTTGATGAACCGCCTATAGAACCCGATATGCCCCAAGAAACTTCGGACACCTTTAACGGAAGTAGGTGGAGGAAGCTTGGAAATGATCTCGATCTTTGCCCGGTCAACCTCTATGCCATGTTTTGAAATTTTATGCCCCAATACAATGCCTTCATCCACCATGAAATGACATTTCTCCTAGTTGAGCACAAGGTTGGTCTCCTCACATCTCTTAAGAACTTGTCTAAAATTATTGAGACAATGCTCAAAAGAGTCACCTACTGTCACGACCCAAACTGGAGGGCCATGACTAGCACCCGACCATACTTGCCGAGCACCAACGTACATTTTATCTAACCTTTTTTTATTATCTTTTAGGGTTGACGAGATCAATATAAATGGTAGACATGGATCATGGACAACCAACAATAAAATATGATGGCATGAACATACATAGCAGGGGATGACCAGACAATCAAGAAACTACATATAAGGTACGAGCTACCACGCTACCATGAAAGACTATACAACAAAAACCAGCCGACAAGGCATACCAAACTATACATGAGTCGACACTTGTCTATGAGCCTCTAAATGAACATAAGTGCTGCAACATAGCCGGAACAGGGCCCCGACATACCCATAATGTCTATAACAAAAATGCATACCAAGACCATGGCAAGTCCGGATAAGGGATCTCGCCAATCACTGCTGAACTGGACAACCTACTATGGTGGGGGAGCTGCACCTGCCTATCTATTAGGGCCTGCAGCACGACATGCAGCGTCCACAAACAAAAGGACGTCAGTACGAATAAAGTACTGAGTATGTAAGACAGGGAACCATAAATACGAACATTAATGTAAGCAGGGATAGAGAATATACAACCTGGAACATCTGAGTACCTCTGAGGGCTACTGACATGAAATGCATGATACATATGTATGTATACATAAACTTTTAAAACATACTCCTCTGTGGGCATCATCATCATCATATCGTACCCAACTATAATAGGCTCGGTAAAAACGTACCCGACCGTCATAAGGCTCGGTAGAATCGTACCCGGCCACGTGGAGCTCGGTAAAACCCAACTGATCAGTGGTTGCACAATATGTGCCGTACCCGGCCGACTATAGTGCGGTTCGGTAGAGTAAAATAGATACATATACATAATGCATGCTCGACTCATGGAATCACACTAAACCTTTTGGAGTGACGTAAGGTCGGTATCCTCTGTACATGTTATTAGGACCAACTCTTCATTACGAACCTTATAAGAATCAGGAAGTACCAACAACATTGATAACATAAGAATAAGAGAAGCAACATTAACATCAATCGTTCCATAAGAGGGAAAGCAATGTAAGTACTGCTAGCTTCTAAGAGTAGAGTATCTTTGGAAGCTCGTTCATTACATTATGTACAATCGGAGTCGTGCAAAAGAAGAAAAGGGATAGCCTCACATACCTTGTATATACTTCCCCAATCACAAGCTATGCAATTGTCACAACTCCTTAGTCTACAATAAGAGAAACGATACTATCGTTATCATTTAAGCGTCATAACTATTATGTATCGACCACAACCTATTTTACGTTGAAACGGACAGCACCTCCCCTATATATATGACTTCACACCATTCAAAACAATCACCAAACAGCCCAAACAACATCAATAATAAACATATTGAGCCTCCCAAAACAGTCCACGCACAACCTAATTACATCATACATACGACGGCCACCGTAGTCGTGTCAAACGACCCGGAAATGTTACGAATAACTATCAGCCCACAACCCTACATATATATGGTATTTCTACACACCCTTCCACCTCCAAAACTCCACAAAATAGTAGTAAAACACGCAGCCCAATAGCAACACAAAACAGTCCACAAAACAGTCCGCTACAAGTGAATAACTCGAACTCACGGCTTCCGATCACCATCCCGTGAGTTCTTACATGTATAGAACGAATTACCATGAATTAACAGTAGAGAAAAATGTATGAAAGATGTCATTCACTTACCTTACTTGTTGGATAACTCAGCCCTTCCCTTGGTTCTTCAAACTCTAGGTTTTACCTTCAAATTGAACTTGAAAGAGAGGGAAAATCGATTAGGGTTTGTGTGGGATTTTTGGGAAGGAGTTGCAGGGGTTAACTTTGGTTTTGAGGGTCTGAAATATGGATGAAATAACTGAGTTTATAACCCCTTAAAAGTCCCCTCTTGTCCGACTTAGGTCTTTTAATTTTGTCCTATCATTTTGGCAAGTAGGTGATGCACCTACTTGTCATCTACCAATCTGCGCAGACTTGCGAAAATATGAATATCTCTATACTCCAAGATCGTATTGATAAACAGTTTAATGAGTTGGAAACTAGACTCATAGATCTTTAATTTGGTGGGTGGATCACCCGGTAATTCCTTGTAAATTAGGAGAAAATCTTAGAAATATTTAACCTAATGTTTAAGTAAAATTATGAACCTAAGTTGCGACAACGTTTGTCGACTTTTGTTTCATAACTCGTTTGACTTCAAGACTTATGATACAGATATTATATGATTCAAATACCTTAATACATGACCTATTGAGTGTATTAAGAACCTCTTGGTTTACCTGAAAATACGAGTTACAACATCCTTGATTCATTTAACTTCTAATACTTGTTAATCACCCTTATACACCCTTGCATCACTTTAGACCAATAGGATTAACTTTTTATCATCTCAAAGGTAATTCCTTCTTGGATTTATGTTAACTAATATATGGCATGAACTAATGCGTGTGGATATGGGTTGTAACACCTACCATCGAAAAGTCATCCATGAAAACCTCTAGAAAATCCTCCACCATGTCTTAGAAGATGGATATCATGCATCTTTGAAAAGTAGCCGGAGCGTTGCACAAACCAAACAACATCCGACTAAAGGCAAAAGTTCCATAAGGGCAAGTGAATGTTGTCTTCTCTTGATCCTCCAATGCTATGTTGATTTGGTTGTAACCGGAATATCCATCAAGAAAGCAATAGAATGACTTTCCCGCCAGCCGATCAAGCATTTGATCAATAAAAGGCATAGGGAAATGGTCTTTGCATGTGTCACTGTTGAGCATTCGATAATCCATACACACCCGCCATCTAGTCACCGTTCTTATTGGTATGAGCTCATTTTTATCATTTTCAGTCACGATCATGCCTCCCTTTTTCGGCACACATTGCACCGGGCTCACCAAAGAACTATCGGCAATGGGGTAGACTACCCCGACATCCAACCACTTGATGATTTCTTTCTTTACCACCTCTTGCATGGATGGGTTAAACCATCTTTGGTGCTCCACACTTGGTTTAGTCTCATTCTCCAATTAGATCTTGTGTTCACAAATTCTGGCGGGAATCCCTCGGATGTCCGCAATTGTCCATCCAATAGCTTGCCTATGCTCCTTCAAGACTTCCAACAATTGTTCTACCTGCACATCATTCAACAAAGAAGAAATTATTACTGGTAAAGTATCATTTGAGCCAAGAAATTTATACCTCAAGTGTGGTGGAAGTGGTTTGAGCTCTAGTTGTGGTGGCTCAATAATAGAAGGCTTTGCGGGAGGAGTGACTCTATTCTCCAAATCAAGAGAGAGCTTCGTCAGAGCATATGTGTAGTACCCAAGCCCCTACAATGCATTGACTGATTCCATATAGCCTTGCATATCTTCACCATCAAAGTTCACCAAAATAGCCGCCAACGCCTCACCAAGGCATTGTTCATCCATCTTCATTTCAACCGCATATTCCACCTCACCAACAACATCAATCACCCAGATGCTTTCATATTCATATGATAGTTTCATACCCTTGATTTCTTGGAATGTGACCTCTTCATCATTCACCCGGAATTTGATCTCATTCTGTTCTGAATCGATTAGTGCTCTTCCGGTGGCTAGGAATGGTCTCCCCAAAATTATAGGGATCTTTTTGTCAACCGCACAATCAAGTATTATGAAATCGGCGGGTAAATGAAACTTTCCCACTTTTACAAGCACATCATCAACAATTCACCGGTCTCTTTATGGAACGATCGGCCATTGCAATCTCATACTTGAAGGTCTTGCCATACCTAACCCTGCTTGCTTGTAAATGGAAAGAGGCATTAGGTTGATGCTAGCCTCGTTATCACAAAGGGCTATTGCAAAATCATGTGCCCCAATAATACAAGGAATGACGAAAGCTCCCGGGTCTTCTTTCTGTTGAACGGTGGATGTTGCAATGATGGAACTAACCCGGTGAGTCACATTCACCACTTCATTTTTGGTGGTTCTCTTCTTGGTAACCAAGTCTTTCAAATATTTAGCAAAACCCGGCATCTCTTGAAATGCTTCCACAAATGGAGTATTCGCCGATAATTTCTTGAGAATGTCATAGAACTTTTAGAGTTTGCTATCATCAACCTTCTTGGCAAGTCTTTGAGGGAATAGAGGAGGAGGTCTAGGAATAGGTGGTAGAGTTTTTGGTGTCTCTTTTACCTTTTCCTTTACCTCTTCCCGGTTTTCTTCTTGTACTTTCAATTCTTCCGGAACCTTTTCAACTTCAACAATACTTGGCTCTTCAACCTCAACCTCTTGTTCGGACTCGTCAACTTCAACCACTTGTTCACTCTCTCCTTGTAGTACCTTCCCACTCCGAGTAGTAATTGCCATGGCATGAGAAGTTGGACCACCCCCACTACCCTTTGGGTTCGCAATTGTGTCACTTAGAAGTGTCCCTCTTTGCTTCGGATTTTGCTCCCTAGAGAGGTCTCTCATTTGCATCTCTAATTTTTGAATGGATGCGGTATGAGAGCCAACAAACTCGGTCATATTCCTCATAGAAGTGTCAGACTTCTCTTGATTTTGCAATACCCGTTCAAGTATACTTTCCAACTTGGAATCACTTGAGGAACCTTGATTTGAATATTGACCCTTTGGAGGAACATACGAGTTTGAACTCCGATTTGAGAAGTTGTTGTTGTTATTCCAATTCCATGATTTGAGCCACCTTGGTCATTTCGCCACTGTTGGTTGCCTTGCCCTTGTGGGTGAGGCCTCCATTGATTTTGTTGTCCTTGACCTTGGTATTGTTGCCTTTGATAACCTCCTTGAGAGTTGTTGACATAGTTTGACTCCTCAAAGTCTTCATTTTATATAGGTTGCACATCCTCAATCACATTTACCTTCTTCGTTTGGCTTTCGGTGAACATCTTTGTCAATACATTGACATTTGTGGCAATCCCTGCAATCACTTGATCTCTCTCTTGATTTTCCTTGATCATGGTGGTCAAGGAAGGATAACCATATGCAATTCCACCTGTGGTGTCTTCTGAGTGCCTTGCTTGGTTATGCTTTGCCATTTTGTCAAGTATTTGTGTGACTCTTGCGAATGATTTGTCCATGAATGATCAATCAACTGCATTTTTGGCTATAGATTGGTTCATAAGATCCAAACCCATGTAGAATTTTTTCAACAAGATAGAATCTAGTAAACCATGGTTGGGAGACCTCACCAAATATAACTTGAATCGATCCTATGCCTCATGTAGATGCTCTCCCGGTACTTGCTTGAAAAAGAAGATTTTATACGGAGTTCAGACTTCTTACTTTACGGGAACTATTTAGCTAAGAATGCTCGGACAAGTTCGGGCCAAGAATGAATGGAGTTTGGTGGAATATTTTGAAGTCACTTCCTTGCATCCCCTGCTAGTGAGTACTTGAACACCCTCAACCTTAGGGCATCATCAGAGATATTTGTTTACCGTGAAAATAGTGACAGTAATTAAATTTGTAAATGGGATTCTAAAAATACGTGATCTATTCCCGAGCTAGTTGTTAGAGCAGTTGATGCTAGTAATAAGGAGTTTAATGACGACATGCAAGCTAAAACAAGATAGTGATCGAACCGAGGGGCCTGCAACCTGGGAATAGGTTTGGTCGATGGGGGACCTCAGAGTCAAGCTCGAGCTATCGGGGATAGTCGGGGATGGGATAACAGTTGAGGATATAATTAAACAAGGCTCTTCCCGACCAATACTAAGCAATACAATAAAGAACTAGTAAGAGAGCAATGAATATTAAGGTGACTTTGGGCTAGTGAGAACGAACAAGTTAGAAAGAAAAGAGAGAGAGAGAGAGAGAGAGAGATATTATTGCATTTGTGGAGAATGGTTGGAGATCTTCCTTTATAGGGTGTTAGCGACTCCCCTCTTATAGAAAGGGGGAAGTCCCAACTTCGTACAAGATACGTTGCGTGACAAAAGAAATAGGATGGGACAATCGACTAACTTTGCGATGTACGCGTGGGCTGATGTCGAGCCGCTAGAATAGACCTGATCGACTCTAGGTGTATTCCTTGGGAGATCCCTGCGTTCATCGGGGATTTAGTTGACATTATCCTTGGCAGGATACTGGACGATCTTGAGGGGCGTGACTGGCTCGAGATCCCAAGCTTCTGGGATCACCCTTCGAGGTATTCAATCGAGGAGAAATTGGCCTCCCAGATTTCACCGTGCACAGATAGTCTCCGTATTTTTTAGAGGGAAGTGATAAGAAATGACGGTGACACCCCACTTCTCGATCTCCCATAACGATGTCGCACTGATGGTGAAGTCCCCCTTTTACAAGTGTCGAGGTGCCTTACCTTTCTACTTCTATGGGATTACCCAAAACGTCGCGATTCTTCGATCTTTGTGCTATCAATTTAGCTTCTATGAACGCATTGATTGCGCCTGCTGTTACGCCTTTTGAGGGCGGAGATGGCGCCGTCGGTTACGTTGCACTCATTATAAATGAGACTTTTCGTGGTTGGCTTTTTATCCAAATTTCCTTTGACACCCATTTTTTTATCCTTTACTGCTATCTTGAATTTCTACCATCTCGCCATGTTTAAAGCTTGTATCCTCTAAATATTGCGCCATATGTACCGCGGCCCAATCCTCGATCCTCTTTTGATTGTGCAAAGTTGTGCCGCTGTGATGCTATTGTTGTTGCTGTTGTTGTCATTGGATCGGGGTGATGAGGTAGAGGACCGACATCCTCCAACCCCGGGGATGCTTTGGATTATGCACCGCTGCTCAAGAGGGAGCTTAGATTATACACCGCTGCTCACCCTACTCCCTTGGCTCGACGTGTTACACACCTTTTGGATTCCAGGAGGGTGCGTCGGCGGTCTCTGCCGGCTGTTGCCTTCTAGGCCGAGGACATGTCTCAAGAAGTGGCTTCAAAACGGAAGTACTGGCGGAGTTCATACTAGCCAAATTTTTCACCCAGCCACTTCTCGTGTTCTTCCGGCTTCTCCTTTGTCATTTTTCTCTTCTCCCTTACCTTCCTTTTCCATACCCTCCCTTTTGAAGATGCCATTCTGGGAGGATTGGGATGTGGTCCCCAATGGGATCGGACTTGGAAGATATTGTCTTTGAGGTCATATGCCTGAGAGGATAATGACGGAGACACAGCATGAATAGGCTATATCCTTATGCTCCTGCTGTATGCATATCACTTGTACTTCTTCACTTTTTCGTAAGGATCCTCTGTGGGATTTTGTAATCATATGTAACGTAACTATATGTAAGGACCCCTCGAGGATCGTTGTAAGAGAACACTTGCATAAATACAAAGATATTTTCTTGATTTCTTCCTATGACACTTGCTGTATTTGTTTATATTTTTGGAAGCTTCGAGTGCATGATGCTGTTTCGTCGCCTATGATATTGGCTTTGAGTATTTTCGCCAGCCTTTGGTTGATAAAACGGCCTCGTGTGGGGTCTTTTGTGATTTCTTGAACTGGACCCGAATTAGGCCAATAACCTTGGGCCGCTGGGACCCTTTCCCTGCTTGAAAGCGAGGATAACATCTTTGGGCCTCATAATGGCCTATGAGAAGAGGCTTTCCTGAGGACTCGCGGTCTCGGGATGCCGGTGACTTCCTGGAAGAAATCTCTGAATGGAGGCCTGGATGTGCTTCGGGCCGCCCTAGTCATTACCCAGAATCTGTTTTGCACGGGCGTTTGTTAGGGATGTCCATTTCTTCATAAATTAGCCTTCTTTGGCGGAGGCCTCTTGAGGCTGTACACCAATTTGGTGAAGGCATTATTAGTCTACTAGGGCACTGTCTTGCTATGGCGGAGGTATTCAGGGTTGAGCATTACCTCGAGACTGGAGGCAGTGCTGATGGTTGGTGCCTTTGATTGGTGTTGACTCGTTCCGACCTTTTTCGTATGCAGTCGTAAGGTTGCTTTCGCTTCCCAGGGGTCCTCGGGGTTCGTTGATTTTATGGTGTTGGTGGGTCATGCCCTTAGCAGCTACTTATTTGGGGCACGACAAAGACCTGGCATGACAATAGATGAGATGTGTGATTCATAATCATGAAGGAGCTTTTATCGGGGCAAGATGGGCCCGTGCTTTTAAGGAGAGTGCATCATTCGATCCTGGTGTTTCCGGAGTCCTTAGTTCCGGAGCGGCGGTTCCTTTGGGCCAACAAGGGTTGGTCCACCAGGAGGGTGTTCGGTCAACGAGTAGGTTTGCTGGCTTCACTTCGTGGTAGGTTTCAGCATGATTCCTCCGTATCTCGGGTCTTTGAGCTGTTCCGTCAAAGGGCTATACTTCAGGGGGATATGGACGAGGGCAGGCCCCTTAGGCTTTTTGGCGAGGGGAAAAAGGGTCGAGTTGGTGCACTGGCAATTCGGGACATATCGGAGCTCGCTTTAGAGAAACCTTTTGGTGAGGCAAGAGTCTTCTTGTGATAAGTGTTTTGCCTTTTCGACCTTAGGGGCGGAGCTGATCGAGTTAGAAGTACCTGAAGTACTAAAATGCACGCTTCGAGCTTCGATCTGAGTGGATATATTTGTAAAGTTGTAGCTTGATTTCTCAAAAGTCCAAATTGGGAACAATCGATGCCTAGACTGGCATAGTACTAAGCTGGACCGAGGATGATGAAAGAGTGGCAACTTGTCGCCGATGATCGAGCCGGGTCGGAGCGAGCCTTCAAGGGATGCGTTTGTCGTAGATCTTCAGGACAGGTGCTTGAAGAGACCCATGCTAGGGGTTTCGTCCTTCTAGAAGGATTTGTTTGAGCAAATGTAGTCGCACGTGATGCCCGGTTTGTTTATTGCCGATGCCACGAAGAACGAGGCTGGGGCCGATAGGCCATAACATTTTACGGGTGGAGCGTAGATTTTGCCACTTTGTATTTTGCTGTTTATAGAGCACACTTGTAGATGGAGAGCGCACCTTTCGCGCATATATATATAAAATGAGAGAAATCTTGAAGTTTTACCTCGTCTTTATCTCTTTCCGTATTTCCTTTGATCCGACGGGCTGGTTTTTGTGTTTTGGCGGGATCCTCATGGGTATGGAACTGATCGGGTAGGCCCGGGAGCTTTCAAGCGCGATCCTTAATGCGAGCAGGTGTTAGGGCCTCTATGTTTTGCCAGTTGTTTTAGGCTCAGTCTCTGAGTCAGGCCTTTATTTGAGCTTGCTTGTGCTTCGGTCTTCTGTGCCCGTGTGGGCGGATGGTGATTGTTCTCCTTTCTTTCCCTTAAGTATTTCGCTGCTTAAGCCATTCTGGGTCCAGTCTCCGAGTCGCGTTGCGATTTGAGTTTTAACTGACCATAAGTTCTTTCCTGCCTGCGTGGGCGGTCGACGATGGCTATTTGTGTTCTGGGTTGAAGTGACCTCACAGACGATTCTTCCGGGTCGAAGTGAACTTCGATGAAGACAGTGGATTTTTTATGTCGTGCCTTTAGGCATGTTGGAATTTGCTTATTTTGGGTCCAGTCTCCGAGTCACGTTGCGACTCGAGTTCCAATTGACCCTTAAGCTCTTTCTTACCTGCATGGGCGGATGATGGTGACCACTTGTTTTTCGGGTCGAAGTGACCTCATAGGCGCGTGGCTCGAAGGCTCACTTGGCTGGTGACAGTGGTTTTATTTATGCCGTGCGTTCAGGCATGTTGCAGTTTACTTACTTCGGGTCTAGTCTCTGAGCCGCGTTGCGACTCGAGCTTCAATTGACCCTTAAGCTCTTTCCTGCCTGCATGGGCGGATGATGGTGGCCTTCATTTCTCGCCCTCGGGCGTCCGTTGTTTCAACTTTTTTTCGGGTCCAGTCTCCGAGTCACGTTGCGATTCGAGCTTTCATTGACCCTTAAGTATTTTCGATTTTCAGATTAGTGATAGTGCCTCTTACGCTATTTTGATCGTGGAGACCTTTTAATATGTGGCCCGTAGGCTTGCATAGTTAACTATTTTGGATTCGGTATCTGAATCGGGTTACGATTCGAGCTCATTTTAATCCTCAAGTGGTCAATTTTCAAGCTGGCGACAATGGTTCTTATGCTGTTTTGGTTGTAGAGACCTTTTAATATGTGGCCCGGAGGCTTGCTTAGCTGGAGACAATGGCTCTTACACTGTTTTTGCCCGTGGGCGTTTTGTAGGCTTTGTTTTTTGCTTGTTAAGGTTTTTTTGAGAGATTTTTGCTTGAACCGTCATCGGTTCTGGAAGAACCTCGATTTCAAGTCGTTATTGGCGATGTTTCAAGCACCTCGGAATGTTCATAGCTTGTAGGCTGAGTAGGTCGAAGCCTTGTGATTTGGAGCTGACATGGTCGAAGCTCGTTTTTGCCTATTGAGGGAAGCCTGTTTTAACCGATTCTTTCCGAAGTATATTCGAAGTAGTGGCCTGCGATTTTTGTTTAGCGACAGTCAGGCATCCCTGAGTCGCATTAGTTTTGCTTTATCAGCCATTTTGACCGTAGTCATATGTATTTGGCCGGAGCCATTTTTGATCTCGAGTGATAGTTCAGGCATCTACACCGAGGGTATGCCCTTTCGGGACTCTTACAAATGCGACGTATAGCCTAACATTGTGGATTTTAATACCTGTTGAGGTCTTACAGTTTGTCATGCCTGTTGAGGTCTTACAGTTTGTCATGCTTGTTGAGGTCTTATAGTTTTTATAATGTATAATAGATCTTGTTACGCCGAGTCTGCCCGCTAGGGGTTTTACAGTTTCTGGTTTTCCAGTGCATGGCGATTGGCGATGAATGACAGTCTCCGAGTCATCGAATTTGTTTAAGCATGAAGACCGCTTTTCGTGAGCTCAGAGTTGCTTTGTAGGGGCTTTATGAGCTCGGAGTTCCGACCCTGGGGTTGTGCGAGTGCTGAATTGCTGATGCTAAGTCTCCGAGCGTTTCAGTATGCGTTTGGCAAAGGGGTCCTTGCCGAGAACATACTGTGATTTCCCTATTCGGAGAATGGGGTGCTGGAAGACATCCTTCGATCCACTGTCGTAATATATCTTGTTGTATTTTGTTGACTTATATCGGGTCAAAGCCGATCGCTTGGTAGTTTGTCCTGCATGATTTTTTTTTTGTGATTTCAAAGCCTCGATCCAGAGGCCGTTGGAGTGTTTGAACTGCTGGCACCCGTTCCCGAGTTTTTTGGGGCGTTTCCGATGAAAGGATTTGTTACCTTACACTGAGAAGGAGTTCCCTCCCCCCTTTTTTTTCACAAAAGATATTTTTTGATTGATCGATACAATAGTACATGTTTTTGCTGATGGGGCCTGACTATATCAGCCATTTGCTCCGATACATCATTTTCCTACAGGAAACCTCAGTTGGCATTTTTCAAAACTCCTACGAGCGGGCAGCTTTCCGGGGGAAATGCCCCTCGCCTATTCAAAAGTCAGCCGTAGGGATAGTCTTGAATATTTTTTGCGGAGTTCCCCCTCAAGCGGCTTGCAGACATTGCCTCGTTAAAAACCTTACCGGTAAAAACCCTTCTTCTAGGATAAAAACTCGGTCGAAGGAAAATAGTGAAACGGGTGCGCCTTTAGGGCCTCGAGGTCTTGCAATAGCACTAACGTCCCGGCAGCTCTGATTGGATTCGTGCCCGAAGCCTAATTCTGAATTTGAAATAATAAAATAAAAATAATTGTCGTACCTTGAAACGAGATATGCCGGTGATGCCTTGGGATTGGTCTATTATTACTGCCCGGGGGCGGAGATGCAGCGTGGATCTTTACTCTGTTTTGTCAAGTTCGATCAAGGGCGAGACTTGGTTTGCTCGTTGTTTCATTCGGGGGTGGAGGCGTGAGCGTTGTGTCATGCCGTGTATAGCGAACATTTCACTTGCCGCATGTTGATATCCGTAGACGGTTTTGATCCCGTCCTTTATCGGGAATTTTATCACCTGGTAGAGGGTGGATGGTACTACTCTCATGCAGTGTATCCAAGGCCGCCCAAATAAGGCTTTATACCTCATATCTCCCTCAATGACATGGAATTTGGTGTCTTGGGTTATGCCGGCCACGGTAACCGGAAGGAAAATTTGTCCTTTCGTTGTTTCACTTGCCATGTTAAATCCATTGAGGACCCGAGTGGCGGGCACGATTTGCCCGAGCAGCCCGAGCTGTTCTATCACCTTCGACCTGATGATATTGGCCGAGCTACCTAGATCCACGAGTACATGTTTTATCTAAAGAGAATTTACAAGAAAGGAGATTACCAGGGCGTCGTTGTGGGGTTGAGATAGGGCCTCAGTTTCCTCTTCGCTGAACGTGAGGTTGTCTTCGAGGATATATCCCCGAGTCCATTTTTCCCTGGTAATGGATATTTTGGTTCTTCTCATTACGAGTTCCTGCGGGGCATCGACGCCCCCCATGATCATATGGATGACGTGTTGTGGATCGTTTGCCTCGTTTTTCTTGGTTTCCTCCCTCACTCGAAATTGATTTTTGGCCCGATCCCTGAGAAATTCTGGAAGGTGCCCTTTGTTGAGCAGTCGAGCCACTTCCTCCCGTAGCTGATGGCAATCCTTGGTCCTATGACCGTGCATGTTGTGGAACTCACACACTAAGTTGTAATTTCTCTGCGAAGGGTCTGACTGTATTGGTTTGGGCCACTTGGCGTCTCTAATCTTGCTAATAGCGAATACGATTTCTGAAACATCGATGCAGAAGTTGTATTCCGATAAGTGGGGCGCATTCGTTGGTGCTATGTTTCGATCGAACCTGGTTCTGTTGATGAGCCCTCAAGGGTTCTGTCCTCGATCTATCCTTCGATCGTTGCGAGGTAGGTTGTGCCTTGAGGCGTTCTTTCTGTCTTCGATGTACGGATGGTACCTTTCTTTGTTTGTTTCGACTCTTTTAATAGGAGTCTATTTGGGTACACTAAACCCGAAGGGGCTCCCAGTTGGTTTTCCTCGGCGCTGATCTTTGACTGATACCGGTTTTGGACGTCCGACCAGGTCACGGCCAGATATTCAATCAAGTTCTACTTCAGCTGTTTTGAGGCCACCGAGCTTCGTTTATTCCGGCCTTGGGTGAAGGCCTGTACTGCCCAGTCGTCGGAGATAGGTAGCAGCTCCATCTGTTCCATCTGGAAGCGGGACTTGAATTCCCGCAACATCTCATTCTCTCTTTACTTGAATTTGAAAATGTTAGACTTCCTCATTGCTACCTTGATGGCTCCCACGTGTGCTTTTACGAAGGAGTCTGCTAACATAGCGAATGAATCTATGGAGTTGGGAGCCAAGTTGTGATACCACATCATGGCCCCCTTCGAAAGCGTCTCTCCGAATTTTTTTATCAATACGGGCTCGATCTCGTCATTCTTTATATCGTTGCCTTTTACTGTGCAGGTATAGGTAGTAATGTGTTCATTGGGGTCGGTGGTACCGTTGTACTTAGGAAGTTTCGGCATTCTGAATTTTTTAGGAATGTGCTTTGGGGTCGCTACCTCAGGGAATGGCCTCTGTATGAACTTCTTCTAATCCAAACCTTTTAGGATCGGGGGTGCTCCCGGGATCTGATCCACCCTAGAGTTGTAGGTCTCGACCTTTTTATCGTTGGCTGCAATCATTTTCTCACCTGATTAGATCCTTTTGGTGAGGTCCTTGAGCATCTTCACTATGGCGGGGTCAGCCACTGACCCGTTATTGCTTGACCTTTCGGGTACTTGCTCGGTGGGGGAGCTGTCTCTGGTGCTGCTGCGCTGGGAGTTCTCAGATGACTTTGCAACTGAGCAATGGTCAGTTGTTGTTCCTGCAACATTTCAAAGATAAACATGAAGACTCACTTCCTATTCTTCTTGGGCCGGGGTTTTTTGAGCTTCCTGTAGGTCGTTGTGCCATACGCTCCTGTCGGTGTGAGAAGTTTCGTTGACTTGTTGTGCGTCCTATGAGTCCGCATCCGCCAGAATCTGTTCGGGCGCGTTATCGGGATTTTGTAGTAGTGCTCCGGCGACCGGGATAGCTACACCATTTTCCCCGTGATTTTTGAGGTTGTCGTTCTCGAGTCCGTTTACCGAGCTGGACATTTTGACCTGAAATCAAAGGATCTTGGACAATAAAAGGTGTGAAATATAATGTGCGTTTGTGCAATGAAACTAGTAAGAAAATAATCACTATTATTTTTAGCCCCACAGTGGGCGCCAAACAATTTACCATGAAAATGGTAACAACAATTAAATTTGTAAATGGGATTCTAAAAATACGTGATCTATTCCCGAGCTAGTTGTTAGAGCAGTTGATGCTAGTAATAAGGAGTTTAATGATGAAATGCAAGCTAAAACGAGATAATGATCGAACCGAGGGGCCTGCTGCTCGGGTATAGGTCTGGTCGATGGGGGACCTCGGGGTCAATGTCAGGGTCGAGCTCGAGCTATCGAGGATAGTCAGGGATGAGATAACAGTTGAGGATATAATTTAACAAGGCTATTCACGGCCAATACTAAGCAATACGATGAAGAACTAGTAAGAGAGCAATGAAGATTAAGAGAGCAATGAATATTAAGGTAAGAGAGCGATGGAGAACTAGTAAGAGAGCAATGAATATTAAGGTGACTTCGGGCCAGTGAGAACGAACAAGTTAGAAAGAAAAGAGAGAGAGAGAGAGAGAGATATTATTGCATTTGTGGAGAATGGTTGGATCTTTGCCTTTATAGGGTGTTAACGACTCCCCTTTTATAGAAAGAGGGAAGTCCCAACTCCGTACAAGATACGTTGCGTGATAAAATAAATAGGATGGGACAACCGACTAACTTTGCAATGTACGTGTGGGCTGATGTCGAGCCGCTTGAATAGACCTGATCGACCCCGGGTGTATTCCTTGAGAGATCCCTGTGTTCATCGGGGCTTTAGTCGACATTATCCTTGGCAGGATACCGGACGATCTTGAGGGGCGTGATTGGCTCGAGATCCCGGGCTTCTGGGATCACCGTTCGAGGTATTCAATCGAGGAGAAATCGGCCTCCCAGATTTCACCGTGCACAACATTGTTCTGCTTGTGCATTGCACACACACCCAAGAAGTTTCTAAGATATTGTGTCGGATCATCATCAGTGGAATTTCTGAAAATTCCCTCCGCTTTGAGCATAAGGATTAAACCATGTTCCACCTTGAAAGTTGCAACACCAACAACCGGAGGTACAATAGCATTTGTATCCTTGATGTACTCATCTATGTCCACAAAAGGATTTTCTTCCATTTCTTCCTCCATTTCTTCCTCCATTTCTTCTTCATATTCGGCCATGTTTTCCTATCAACACCAAGCAAAACAAGCAAAGTGTGATGGAATAGAATAAGACGTAAAGTAAAGCACACACTAATTAGTAATTTCAAAATCATATTCCCCGACAACGGCGCCAAAATTTGATATGCTCAAATTACACTTTAATTAAATAGTGTAAGGCAGTCGGTGTCAAATATAATAACCCAACAAGGTTGGGGTCGAATCCCACAGGGAATAGGCGTGAAAATGTTACTCAAGTTGTGTGTTACTTGACTTAAGTCGTAATTCTATTCGGTTAATTATAACAAGAGTATGATATGATTTTGGTTTGAGGAAATAACTAATTGTAATGTTGAGAATGTAAATAATTTGATTAAGGAAACCAAGGTTGTGTCCCCTTCAATGAGGTGTAATGCTATCGGTGTTAATATTATATATTTCTAATGGAAGGTTCTTTAGATATGCAAATAATTTCTAAATGACTACCCAATATTTTTCAATAGTTGGGTAGTATTTCCTCTTTATGAGTTTTCCAAATATAAAAGAGTTGCAATTAAGAACAATCAATATATGCCAAATAAAACTCACTTATTCCTAAGCGATTCTATTAAACAAGGTTTAAAGCCTTGAGTCTTTGATATTTACTTCTACCAAATTCTAACTCACTTTTCTAAGTAAAGAAAGAATTTAATGGCACTTGTTAATGTTTGCAACCACCAACAATAAATGAAGAATGAGTAATAAATATATATCAACCAACAATTATAAATATATTCAATATTAAACACCCATTACATAACACCCATTTAGGGTCCACAACCTTAGTATTTAAAGTTAGCTATACATACTAAAATACAGAAGGATGAGATTATTTAATGCCATAAAACTTACAAAGTACAAGATTCTTCCTTCAAAAGCTTCCAAAAGAGAGGAATATTAAAGACTTGGAATGTAGATCAAAAACAAGAAAAGATGACCCCACAAAACCCCATTAAATCTATTTATAGTGGGTCAAAACTCGGGAAAAAAATACCCTTTTCGGTCAATTATGCGACCGCATATCTGTCGCATACAGACATGCGGTCCGCATTCTCGTCATGGCCATCGCATCTTCAAACCCTAGTTCCCAGGCCTTCATCGCATTCATGTTCTGCGGTCCGCATTGTTGATATGTGATCGCATTTCTCATCGCATTTTTCACCTTCAGCACTTTTCACAACAAGTTAGCGATCCATTATGCGACCCGCAAACCTGTTGTGCGATTGCATATTGGACCGCATTTCTTGCACTGGACTTTGGCCAACAAACTGTTAGGGCTTGCGATTCCGTTGAGCATTATGCGACCAACATGTTGGATTTGCGGTCTACATTTCCACATTTGCGATACATTTTGCTCTTTTCTTGTCTTGTTGTGGCTTTTTGATTTCATTTCCATGATCTTAGGTCCTTAAACCTAATGCATTGCAAAAAAACTAAAATTACATAAGTATAAAATATTATTGCATTTAAAACAAGCTAAAATCTAAGCAATTTGTATTAAATGTGCCAAAATTCTCCGGCACATCACCCACTTTGTTCCGATTACAGAAACATTTTCAGGTTTGGGTATCAGATTCCATACTTGATTCTTACTGAACTGATCTAACTCTTCCTGCATAGCTTGAACCCAGCTTGAATCTTTTAGTGCTTCCTCTATCTTCTTTGGTTTAACCTGAGAGATTAATGCAATATTTGCTTTCTTTTTGAGAGCTCCCTTGGTTTTCATTCCTTCATTTGGATTCCCTATAATGAATTTTTGAGGATATTCAGGCTCGCTTTTCCATTCATTTGGACGCACTACATTTGTAGTTGACTCGATTGGTTGATCTGGTACATTGCTGCCGATTTCACCAATTGACTTTGTCGCAACAGATATATTAGTCGAATTTTGAGATTTGCTTGTCTCCTGAGTTTCTTGAGCTTGATCTTCATCACCTGCACTAATTCCTTTCTCGACTAAGGGATTATTTTCATCGAATATAACATGTACTGATTCTTCCACACATAATATGCATTTATTATAGACTCTAAAAGATCTACTATTTAATTAGTAGCCCAGAAAAATACCTTCATCACTTCTTGGATAGAATTTTCCAAGATTATCCTTACCGTTATTATGGATAAAACATTTACTTCCGAAGGGATGGAAGTAACTGATATTAGGACGTTTACCTTTCCATAATTCATATGGAGTCTTCTTCAGAATAGGCCTCATAAGGCAACAATTGAGAATGTGACATGCTGTACTTACACCTTCTGCCCATAAGTGATTTGGCAGTGAATGATCTAGTAACATGGTTCTTACCATATCTTGGAGGGTTCTGTTCTTTCTTTCTACAACCCCATTCTGTTGTGGTGAGCGTGTTGCAGAGAAATTATGTGTGTATCCCTGATCATTACAGAAATCTTCAAATGCTCTACTTTCAAATTCTCCTCCATGGTCACTCTGAATTGTTGAAATTAGATATCCCTTTTCTCTTTCAATCTTTTTGCAGAAAACCTCAAAATTTCTTAATGCTTCATTCTTATGAGATAAGAAAATTACCCAAGTGAAACGTGAATAATCATCAACAATAACAAAAGCATACCTCTTTCCTCCTATACTATCAGTTCTAGTAGGCCCAAATAAATACATATAAAGTAATTGAAAAGGTTTTGAAGTAGATACTATATCTTTGTTTTTGAAAGAGTTTCTGGTCTGCTTACCCATTTGACATGCATTACAAATATGAGTTCTAGAAAAATTCAGTTTGGGTAGACCAACAACTAACTCATGTTTGGACAATTTTTCTATCAAACGCATGCTAGCATGACCAAGTTTCCTATGCCACAACCATGGATCATCAGACATAGAAGTTAAGCAAATATGACCATCTATCTTTTCAAAACTATCAAGGATATAAACATTTCCATACTTTTTTCTAGGAAGGACTATTTTACCTGATTCGTCTTCAATAGCACATCCTATTTTCTTAAAATTTACCTCATATCCTGAGTCACAAAGTTGACTTATGCTCAAGAGATTGTAGTTGAGGCCATCAACCAGATAAACTTCAGTGATGTCACAGTTGTTATTGAAGGGAATTGTTCCAGTACCAATTATTTTACCTTTTGAGTCATCCCCAATCTTAACACTTCCTCCATCAATTTTTGTAACTTCTTTGAACAAGTTTTTGTCACCTGTCATATGACTGGAATACGCACTGTCTAGATACCATTTTCCTTTGCGGCTTATTCTATGGTGTTCGTGCAAAATAAGGTGATTACTTTCTTTTAGGTACCCAAGCTTGCCTGAGTCCTGGAGGGTTAGTGTTACCAGATTTAGAATTGTTTTTTGGTTTTCAAACCCATCCTGAAGCATTTGCTTTATGAAAACAGCAAAAGGAATATTTATGCCCAATTTTGTTACAGTAATAACACGTAACTTCTGACCCACTTTTAGGTCTTTCATTAGTGTTAGTACTAGTCGACTTAGTTCTGGCTGGTCCTTTTCCAGTTGACTTATAAGTCATCTGGTTTGACCTAACGGAACTGTGACTGGTGGACTTGTGCATGCCATTGAGTTGCATTTACAATTCCTCAAACTCTTCTTGAAGTACTTCTTTTTCGATTTCACATCCTTCATGTTTGAGTTTCTAGTCTTTAACTTCTTTAGTGAGGCTCTTAAGCTCTTTCATTATCTTTTGAGACTCTTTCAAAGTTAAATCAAGAATATCCTGCAATTCATTGCATCTTTCACAGTTATAAGATCTTACCTCACTAGTTTCACCTCGTGCCATGAAACAATTTTCATTTTCTTCATTTGAAGTGTCCTCATCTGTCCAACATCCAGAGGATTTGTTCATTTTGTTTTCCAAAATTGTCATGAAGCAGAGATTTGCTATCTCTTCCTGGTCTGAATTGTCCTCATCACTCTAGCTTTCGAAGGATTTGTTCTTGTTAAAGCCTCTAGAGATCTTCCTCTTCAGTTCTAGGAATTCACCTTGAATGTGCCCAAATCATCCACATTCATAGCACTTTCCATTATTCTTGTCCTGTTCACTGTATTGCCTGGATTGTCTTGGTGGAATTCTTCCTTTCTTTGTATTACGGAATTTTCTCATTAATCCATCCATGTTTCTTTATAGCATAGAAATCTCTTCTTGTAAAGCTTCAGGATCATCATCAATTTTGTTTTCAGCTATTTCAGTTGAGGTTTCGAATGTGACTATTTTCTTTTTTTTTCTTCTTGACTAGTCTTCTTGATATGCGTCTTTTCAAAAGCTATGAGTTCTCCTTTTAGATCTTCATAAGATAATTTGTTTAGATCTTGAGATTCCAGTGTGATTACTTTGGTCTGCCAAGTGGTTGGCAAACTCCTGAGAATTTTTCTAACTTGATCACCACTGGTGTAAGGCTTGCCAAAAGCCTTTAGATCGCTAATTATTTTGCTAAACTTGGCAAACATCTCTTCAATAGATTCTCCTTCTTTCATTGAGAAGAGTTCGTAATCATGAACCAGCATGTTGATATATGTTTCCTTTACTTTGCTGGTTCCTTCATGTGTGACCTCAAGCTTGTCCCACATTTCTTTGGCTATGTGACAGCTTGAGATTTTCTCATATTCTTCACCACTTATAGCATTATGAAGTAAATTTCTCGCTTTATTGTTAACTTGTACCACTTCCATTTGCTCTTTTGTATATGAATCTATATCTTCAGGATCAGCAAGTGGTGGAGTAACAACTGGTAAGGGATAGCTTCCCTTTTTGATGACTATCTAAACTTTGACGTCATAGGCCTTGGCACAGATCTCCATTCGCACTTTCCAATGGGAGAAATGTTGTCCATTGAAGTATGGTGGTCTAACTTGTGAAGCTCCTTCCTGAAAGAGAGCTCCTATGATAACTTGATTTGCCATAATCTTTTCTCACAAGCTGTTAAGCAAAAGTAAAATATGAGCCTTGCTCTGATACCAATTGAAAGTACAAGAGGGGGGAGGGGTGAATTGTATATTTTTAAACTTAATCGTTTATCAGTTGACTAGTTTATCAAGTAGTCAACTAGATGTAATGACCTAACAGTTATAAAGATAGAAATTAAGATGCAGAAAGTAAGTGCAGGAATTAAAGACACCAGAATTTTATACTGGTTCAGATTCAATGTGAATCATAGTCCAGTCTCCCTGGGTTGCAAGGGAGTTCTCTTTAGTAAATGCGTTTCTCCGAGTACACTGGAAATGACTTGATAACACAATTCCTCTAACACTCGTTTCTTTTTGATACAATGCCTAACCAGTATTATACTCTCCTTTTTCTCTGACTTGTTACACAACAGATCTTAGTGAACTACAATATTTGTTTGCAATAGAACAAAGAGAGGGTTTTTGGTTCGATCAAAGTGTGCCTGTCTAAGGTTTAAGGCTGGGTATAAATACTTTGGTGAAGGTAGAGGCTTGACAACCCAAGAGATTTGATCCTTGGAAAAAGATTGATTCTTTCCAAGAATAAGATAGCTAGCCGTTGCTCTTCCTTGATATCCTTCCTTTATCAGTTGTATGTAATGAAGGCTTGTTCCTTGATTGTTGGTCCTTCCGAAATTAGCCGCTTATCAATCTTTATAGGATCTTCGATCTTCCTGATATGCTGGCCTTGATTCATGCCTTAAGATTAGGCTTGCTTGATTCTTTCCATCGCAGCTGTCCATTAATCTTTGCTGATTGATTTGCTAATTGAGTTCTTTCCTTAGGCATCCAGATTTGCTAATTGGTTTATAGATTTCTTTCCTTAAGCATCAATATTGACTCCAGCGATTTTGTAGCATCTTCTTGATTCCTTGTTCTTCTGTAATTGATTTCCTGCATAAGTATATTATTTGCATCATTAAAACTGGATCTAACACTACTATATCTAGAAAACTTATAGCCGGGACCAAGTCGCAGATATGATGTGTGATGGAATTGGATTTACTCTAAGTTGAGTAGGGTAATAAAGTAAAACACAATTTGACACCTTAGACACTTTAATTCTATCTTGTCTGTGCCACTGGATCGCATTTTCTTTGTGTGCTTTTTTAAATGTAAATTTCACTCTTTTAAAAATGGATTACGCTGATGTTTCGATTAAAATGCCTATATCTCAAGTGTTTAATTACTACAGTTTTATCATAATTTGCATTTCTTTTATCCTAAAAGATGGGATTAGCTAAGAGAAATTATTTGTTGATATACGGAAATTATATCCAGCTAGCAATATGTTACTATATATGAAGCATCTAACCAGGTTTGTTTTTGTACTTCACAGTACGTCTCAATATCATGAGATTGATCTCATTTTATATGTTCTAAGATACATAATGACTAAGAGCAGAGGTGTATTTGTTGCAATGGTTCATATGTTCTAAGATTCATCTCATATTATATATTCTACGATATACAATGACTAAGAGCAAAAAATGGTGCGCTGAAATGAGAGTCAAGTAGATCGAGGTTGGGGTTCTTTGTTCGCGGTTCCATGGTTCCGGTCTCAGTTGGTTCTTCAGCCAAAATTTTATTGCCAGCTTATTTTTTCATTTTTCACTTAAATTCATCCGTTGATTACTCTATTCAAACTCTAATCTCTGAGTTTGATTTGAGTCAAATCAAACAGGGAGATCTAGAAATCAACAACACAAGTATTCTCCATGTATACATGCATGTAGATTATATTGTATATCATAATATATATTGTCGATGTGTGATATACAACGATATATATATATTATTGGAATGGACGATTTTGGGTCTTAGAATTTCAAAACCAGGCATGTATAAATGTGTTATACACTAAGATAAACAAAGAAGGAAAATTACGTTTTAGTATATATTTGATATACACAAAGGAAAATAATGTTGTGAATATAATAATGAGAGGTTTTCAAATACTAATTGAAAGGAAATGAAAGCTTATTTTTAGGATGATGACTGCCTTAAAAAGAGAGAGGGTGCCAAATATCTTTTTGCTATTTTAAAGAAAAACTATCTGATTATAGGTTGCCAATTCTTTTTTGATAAATATTCAATTTGGGCAATTATGTGCCAAAACCAAAAAATATTGACTCATTGGTCGACCCATTCAAAATGAATTACCCAAAAGAGAACCCATTCAGCAACCCATACTTTCATTAATATCAGGCTATTAAAAATATAATATAAAAGATTTGTATTAATTACTGATTAACAAGTATGGCAGTAAAATATTTATATATATAGCTGATTTAATTCAATTCAAATCGGCAAGTATCAAGCTGTTTAAAAAGGCAGTCCTAGTATTTAATGTCTTTTTCCTATTTTTTTCTCTCCATTCCATAACATGATTTATGTTTTCCTATTTTTTCGTAGGAATCAATCACTTCCATAACAAATTTTTTCTTTTCCATAATAGACCTTTTTATACAACATAATGTAGCAAAATTATTGTAACGACCCGACCGATCATTTCATGAGTTGTAGCCCCGTTTTCTTTATTTCTACTTCTTTATGTGTTCTTCAGCGGTATTTTATCGTATCGTGTTGGTTGGTTTGAGTTCAGAGTGGCTCTAGAGTCAATTGAGACACTTAGTCTCTTTTGAGTAGGCTTAAGTTGGAAAAGTCAACCGGATATTGATTTATGTGTAGATAATCTCGGATGTAAATTATGATGGTTCGGTTAGCTTCATTAGGTAATTTTGGATTTGGGAGCACGTCCGTAATGTGATTTGGAGGTCCGTAGTAGATTTTGGCTTGAATTGACAAAATTGAAAATTTGGCGTTTCTCGGTCGGCAGTGAAAATTTTGATATCAGGGTCGGAATGAAATTCTGGAAATTGAAGCAGGTCTGTAGTGTCATTTGTGACATGTGTGCAAAATTTCAGGTCATTCGGAGGTGATTTGGTAGGTTTCGGCATCGTTTGCAGAATTCGGAAATTGGAGGTTCTTAGGCTTTAATCCGAGGGTGATTTGGTGTTTTGATGTTATTTTTAGTATTCCGAAGGTTTGAATAAGTTTGAATGGTGATATGCGACTTGTTGTTATTTTTGGTTGAGGTCCCGAGGGCCTTGAGATGAATTTGGATGGTTGACGGAAGAGTTGGAATTGAGTTGATGCAACTGAGATTTGCTGCTTCTGTCATTTCCTCACCTACGGATTGGGGACCGCAGGTGCGAGGTCGCAGATGCGAAAGGGAGGCTACAGATGGGGTTTTGGCCAGTTGAAGCTTGATCGCAGGTGCAGAGGTTTTATCGCACCTGCGAGGCTGCAGGTGCGAGGGTATAGCCGCAGATGCAGAATTTTCCGGATCAGTGGAATCCGCAGGTGCGCTTGATGGACCGTAGATGCGGTAGCGCATGTGTGCTTATATGGACCGCAGGTGCGAGACTTCTGGGCAGAAAGTATAAAAGCCATATTTAGCGAATTTTTTCCCATTCTTCACCATTTTTGGACGAGTTTGGAGCTTTGGGCAGTGATTTTCAAGAGGGATCGAGGGATATCAGTTGGGTAAGTTACTTGGGCTTTATTACTTGTGTTTATGATGATTTTTTCATTATTTAATCATGAAATTAGTGGGAATTTAGGGTGAAGTTGAAGGGGTTAGGGCTTGCATTTTGGAGAGTTTTGATTGAGGATTTGAGGGATCATTTGAGGGCGGATTTTGATGATTTTGGTATGTATATACTCGGGAGTGAAAGGAGTTGCTAGTTTTGTAATTTTTTTTGGATTCCGAGACATGGGCCCAGGGGACAGGTTTGGGTGAATTTTGAGATTTTGGGTATAATTTGATAATTATTTGTATGGAATTGGTTCATTGGCCTATATTGATTACTTTGTAATGCTTTTGGTCAGACTCAGGACGTTTGGAAGACGATTCCAGAGGCAAAGTAATCGTGGAGTAGGGATTTGGCTAGTTCGATGTAAGTAATGATTGTAAATCTTGTCCTGAGGTTATAAAGTCCCGGATTACACATCGTTTCACTATTTTGAGGTGACGCACATGGTAGATGACGAGCGTGGGGGTGTGCACCGTTGGGGATTGTGACTTGGTCCGTCCCGTAGCAACTATTATGTAGTGTATTTGATTGAAAACTATTTGATACTTGTGTTTTTTAGATAGAATTTCTATGATTTGGGCCTCATGCCAAGCTGTTTGGACCCTTAGGTGCCTTTTACTATTATTTTGTCACTGTTTCGACTTAAGATCTGTACTCAGTCATGCTATGTTTTACTGATTTCATAACTCAGTCTTTATTACTCCGTTTTGATGCATAAAATGATATTTTGGGCAAAGCAGTCTGTTTTTACTGATAGCCCGAGTGGCTTGAGAGGTTCATGACTGAGTAAGGTCGAGGGCCTGTAATTGTGAGGATATTGAGAGTATAGCATGTGAGTTGTCCGTGCAACAGGTAAGTTGTCTATGCGTATTCTGATATTGATACTATAGCACGTGAGTTGTCCGTGCGTGTTATAGCGCTTGAGCGTAGGAGCCCCTCCGGAGTTTGCACACCCCCAGTGAGCGTGGGTACCCTGAGTGAGTGGTACGAGATACTCCCGAGGGGCTGTTATGAGTGATGTTGTTATCGAGGGGCTGTTTATGATTTGTATCACTTTTACTATCAATTGCATTGAGCCTCTGTTGAAAGCTGTCGGAAGATATCTTCAATGATTTTTACCGAAAACAGGATTTAAAACGAGATGATTTTACTCACATACTGAATTGAAAACATGTTGTACCTACTGAGATTTCATGATGTGGTTTTTTGCATGTTTCTTACTGATCAGTCTTTATTTACCTTTATTACTTACTGAGTTAGCGTACTCACATTACTCCATGCACCTTGTGTGCAGATCTAGGGGTTGTTGGACATGCTAGCGAGCGTTGATCTTTATCCGACGTGGATACTTGGAGTTGGCAAGGTAGCTGCATGGCGATCGCAGCCTTGCCCTTCTCCCTCCTATCTTCCTATAGATATGAGTAGTTGATTTCCAAACTATTTCTTTTATCTTATTATGTTTCAGAACAATTGTAGTAGTGCTCATGACTTGGTGACACCCGAGGTCGAGCTTTATTTTCTGCATTTTGGTTTTTGACTTTATACTTTTATGAGGATTTTAGTATGAAAAAGGCTATCATTTATATTTTTATAAAATGTTGAACTATTTTGGGAAATGCGTTGGCTGGCCTAGTTCCATGATAGGTGCCATTACGACCGGGTTGATTTTGGGATAATGACAAGTTGGTATCATATTCTAGGTTACATAGGTCTCACTAGTCATGAGCGGGTTTAGTAGAGTCTTGCGGATCGGTACAGAGATGTCTGTACTTATCTTTGAGAGGCTGCAGAACCTTTTAAGAAACACTTCGCATTCTTGAACTCTTGTCATGTGAATCTGTTGATTCTGGTAACTAAACTTCCGTTATTCTATTCTCTCACAGATGGTGAGGACATGTGCTATCTGTAAGGACGGACGACCACCAGTACCACAAGTTGGGGCCACTAGAGGCTGTAAGCACGTGATTTTTGCCCTATATGAGAATTACTCCCAAAAATTCAAAAAAATAAAGTAATTTTTCTTGGTGTGCAATTTTGTGATGTTTTGTGATATTTTGAATAATTATTTGTATTTGTCTGTGCGTGTTTATTTGATAAATTAATAAAAAATACAAAAATATGTCGCATTTTGCATGTAGGATTTAATTCTATAGTTGTTAGTAATTAAATTTGTTTTACAAAAATTTAAAAATTACAAAAATAAGCATCGTTTGCATTTTTAGCATTTAATGTCCAAATATACAATTTTATGCTTAATTAATACTTAATTGTGCGTTAATTGTTATTGGGAGTTAATTTGCGCTTTTATAACTTAATTTAATTCTTAATAATAGTTTAAGTATTTTTATAATTTAGTTTTAGAGAAATAAAAGAAGAAAAGAAAGCAAAAATATAAAGAAAGTCGGAATTAGGCCTCTTCTTCAATTTCAAGCCACAAGCCCAAAAAATGGCCCAATCTTCCCTACGACCCAGTCCATTTCGAACTGGGTCGACCCAGTCCATAACCCAAAAGACTCAAACCCCATTTGTCTTTCATTTTTACAAAACAAAAACAAAACAAAAAAAAAGAAAGAAAAAACCCTAAAAGACCTAAGTCATCCGCCCCCCCCCACCTTTGCTTCTTCTTCTCCAAGTTTCTCCCTAGCATCAATGGCTTCCCTTCCATCCTCCTCACTGCACACACACACATGTCGTCTCCAAGCTGCCCTCCCATGAACAACCTCAGAAACCATGAACGACCTCAAAAACCACCAACGCGACTTCATCCTTCTCGCCGTGTCGCGTCGTTTTTTTACTGTTGCTGCACCCTTTTCTCGACACATCTGCTGCTTCAGTGATTGCCATGGCCGTGCTTCAGTTCCTGGACAACTACGCAGTCGATGCCTTGTCGCCGCTACAGCTCCGCTCGTTGCCATGGCTGCTGTCGCGACTGCGTCTTCTCTTCGTCGCCGGTTGTCGCAGCTACTCCCTCCATCGTGCTGCTGCCGATGCTGCTGCTTCTGTTTCAATCAAATGACCAAACGAACACAGCCATGGACGAGCTTCGACGTCGACCATGTCGTCGTCCATGGCTGTCCGCGACGTGTTGCTGCCTTCGCTGCCGGATCGCTGCTGCCTATCGCCGTGACCGCTGTCTTGACGTCGCGTTGTTGCTGCTCGTCGCAGCAGGTGTTGGACGGACTGCTGCTGCTGCTCGTCGCGGCAGTAGCTACGGGCTGCTTCATCTTCTCTTCGTCTTCATCGTCATTTGTTCGAGCTTTGGGTCGAGGCTCGGACAGATTTGTTTACAATCAAAGTTCTTCGTTGATTCATCTCCGGTTAGTTGTTTTGAGTTTTATTTTGTCCAATATTTCGTTTTTATATTTCTAAAAGTTAAAATCGTTAAATATTTGAGTCTTGTTTTGTTCGTTGTTGATCGTTGAAATCATTTTTTTTCTAGTTTGTTCATGTTCATGTGCTTTGTTAAAATTAATTTTCAGATTTCAAAATAGAAGTTTAATTAGTTGTTTTCATGTTTATTTCATGTTTGTATTATTGTTTAAGTAAGTATTTGTTAGTTTGATGTTTGTTAGATTCAAATTGAAATTTAATCAACTATTTCTTCAATTTGTTTCATGTGTTTATGTATTGTTAGAAATTGTTAATATTGTTAAGTTCAAGTTTAAGTCCATAATTGTTTCTTCGTCGATCTTGTTATTTGTTTAAAGAATTTAGTTGTATTAAAGGAATATATTGTTTTAATCGTTTAATCCGTCATGTTTGTTGTCTTAAAATAGATTCATTCATGTTCATACTTTGTTTGGATGATCTTGAATCCGAATTTTGTATAGTTTGATTTCTTGTTTACCATTTATGATTATTGCTTGAATTGTTCTCATAATCTTGTTTAAAGTTTAATATAAGAATTGTTTGTTGTAATGTTGTTAGAGTTGATTTTAAGTTCAATATGATTGAATTTAGAAATCTTCATACTTTGTTTGTTGTTGTTGTTGAATCCGAAAATAGGATTGTTTGTTGCTAAACTATTGTTCAATCAAATTTTAGTTATTCTTGGTTGTTCAATTTATGTTCATATGATTTGTTGTTGAAATGTTGTTAAAATCATGTTCATGTGATATTGTTGTTATGATGTTCATCCATGTTCATATTGTTGTTTGAACATTGTTAGAAATTGATCATATTGACTATATTTTGGTTATGTTTGATTAAATGATGTGTTATAGCTGATGGGTAGTTTGGTAAATTTGTAATACGATCAGGGGTAGTTTGGTAATTTCAGTAAGGTCGGAAGGGGTAGTTTAGGAATTGTACATTTTGAAATTGTTTATTTGAAGCATGGGGGACAAAATGAAATGGGGTGGGTTGTGATATGATTATTTAATATAAAGGGGGGACAAGATTTAAATTAAAGGGGAATCTTGCATTATTTTAAATAAAGCATGGGGGACAAAATATAATGGGGTGGTGTGATATATTTATTTAATGTAATGGGGATGAGTGGGAAGATAATGGGTTTGGTAGAGAAAGGGATTGATTTTAATTGATTTATGGGATGGGATATATATATGTGAAGTCTTGAACACAAAAGGGAGAAAAAATACAGACAGAAAAAAAGAGATTGAAAAAAAAAGCTGAACATTTATTCCGAAAAAAAAACATTGAAACTCTCAAGAAAAGAAAAAAACATACAAAGAAAAAAAAATTTGAAAATTAGAAGAGAAAGTAGTACACACCTGAGAAATATTCTGGTATACAGGTGTAGAAATTAAGGGTTGAAGATTAACTAGCCTTTCAAAAATCTGAAAATTTCCTTTGGTTTCTGTCCATTATTTTCGGCATTCCTGGATTTTATTTTGAATTTTTCAAAGCTGTCACTGGGATTTTCGTTGACTGGTTATTGCTGGTTATTGTTGCTGTTGCTGTGTTACGTATTACGTTGCTGACTTTCTTCTTCTTATATTGACAATATCAGGTACACAACTGTAATTTTGGCATTTTGTAAGCTGAAATGAAGAATGGAGTGTTAAATTTTTAATTTAGTTTAATTTAATTTTTGTATTGTATTTAGGTTATTCATGTATTATTATTCTGTAAATCACTGTCATCGGCATAACTAGGCATATTATAGCGACATATTAAATAACGCCTTTACCAGATTATTAGGAAATATATTTAAGCCTGATTATTAATTAAAACTGTTTAATAAAAAAAAAATAGAAGAAATAACGTAAAAATGGCGTTATTGAATCAGTTTGGCAAAAATTAACTAAGTTCCTTATTCAGAAGGTTTTTCGTCAACGATAAGTTAATCCGAATCATGTAGTCAATTTCAGTTATAACATGAATTAGTTTGCAAACAAGTATTAGGACATGATGAATTAAAACAAAGTTAGTTAATGTTAAATTGTTTAAATTTTTGGAAATATGATTTAGTACTCAAGTTTTTATTTTTATTTCTTTCAATTTTCAGTATTTGTAAATAATTAGTTTCAATAAGCTTAAGTCTTACTAATAATTTGAATTTTAATCCAACTATGGGATAATTAGTTTTTTTTATTTTTTTACTTTTCGATAATTCCATGTTGTATTTATGATTATAATTTTATTACTTTCTGTTAATATTTGTTTTTCTCTTCTATTTAATATGTCATTTTCAAGAATGTAGATATTGATTTTATATGTATAAAAAACTTAGTAATAATAAAAATGTAGTCATTAAAGGATATTATTAAAGGATATCGCTAAAAATAAATAGATGTAAATAATACAAAATTTATAGGATTCTCCAATCTCATTTATTTATTTAATTATTAAAAAAAAATTACTTAGAATTTGGGATGGATTGTTTAGTGAATTTCACTTCCTTCCCCAAAGATAATGACGCGTTAGACTCTTTAGGCGCGATTTAATTAATTTTACCTTCTTAAACTCGGATGCGCATTTCATGCGACCCAAATCTAAATCCTAAAACATCAAATAAAATATGTTTCGTATTGTGGGTGCATTTCATGTGACACAATCCAAAGATATGTTTTAAGCGATGTTCACATTCCTAAAAAAATAATAATTATAATAATAAAGCGGTAAAAGATAAAATTTGCACATGGTTCATAATTGTATTAAAAATCAGATAAATAAGCCGAATATAACAGTTGAGCGACCGTGCTAGAACCACGGAACTCGGGAATGCCTAACACCTTCTCCCGGGTTAACAGAATTCCTTATCCAGATTTCTGGTACGCAGACTGTAATATAGAGTCATTCTTTTCCTCGATTCGGGATTAAAATTGGTGACTTGGGACACCCTAAATCTCCCAAGTGGCGACTCTGAAATAATTAAACCAATCCCGTTTCGACTGTCCTTTAATTGGAAAAAAACTCCCTACGCACCTCGCGGTGCCGGAAAAAGGAGGTGTGACAGCTCTGGCGACTCTGCTGGGGACTTAACCCAGAACCAGTGGTTCAGGGTTAGAAATTCGAGCTCATATAAATTGTTATATTTGGTTTTATCTGATTTTTACATGATTGAGCCTAATGTGCTAAATGCTGCTTTTACCGCTTTGATATTACGTGAACTGTGTATAAACTGTGCCGAAACCCATCTCCTCTCTGAGTCTTCTAAATCATGAAGAAGGGTGTACTTCGTACGACTTCTTTTCTGTATAGTGTCAAATCCCAATTTAGAACGAGGTTCGGACAAGTTGCTAAGCCGGTGAAGCTTCTGTATTCCCGGTACGCTACCCCCCCTCGGCTCGAGCTGTCCGCTCGGGTAAGCCAGGTCTAGAACAAACACCCAGGTTCTGAACCTAGTATAACAAAACCACATGTCGGATCCCTAGTAGGAACGTTTGTTTGCATCACGTGCATCTGACTTTGGAGGCTCAACACAGGGGTTGGGTCTGTCTAGGACAGGTGCACCAAAAATGAAAATGACCATCCTGATGCATCTTATTTGTTTTATGTGCATTTATTTGCTCGGTCTTGCATGTTGACCGGCTTCTGAGTCTCGGGAGTGTAAAAAATAAAATAAAATAAAAATAGCAAGTGAAAAGTTATTTGATTAATTTAGAAAAAATCAGTGTCCAAGTACTGTCGAAGTACTGCCGAATTTTTTTTTAAAAAAAAAACATATATATATTTTTACTTTTAGAATTGTTGGTTTGCCTAGAAAGCAGAAAGTGTGTAGGAATAAGTCTTTTATTTTAATTTGCTTTATTTAAAAAAAAATGAAAAATGAAAATAGTTTTTTTTTATATAAAAGGAAGTGGAAAAATTTGTTTGTTTTCAAAAAAAAAAAATTAGTTAGTTTATAGCCTGAACTACGCGGGTATGATTCTCACCGGATGTGAGATCAGAGGCAAACCTCTTTGGTTTCGGCTCACCATATTCAAAAAAAAAATCCAAAAATATTTAACATTACTCACTTCTTTAGAAAGTTTTTCTTTTAGACCTCAAATTTTTTTTTTAAAAAAAATATATATTTCCTTTTAATCTCAAAATCCCAATTATTTGTTTAAAAGATATTCAAAATAAAATTCAAAAATATTTTTTTCTGTAGTATTTCTTTCATAAATTCAGAATATTGGTTCAAAAATATTTCCTTTCTCCTTAAAAGTTTTTTTTTCAAGAAATTTTTTTTTAAAATCCAAAAAAATATTTCTTTAGAATATAGATAGTTTTTAAGTCAAATAAAAGTTTTTCCTTCTTTAATCACTATAATAAATGTGCAGGATGAGCACAAGTCAAAATGAACCATTCTCAGTGTGTAGCGAGGTCCCTTCGCAACTCTACATGTGGTGGAATGATATGGGAAAGGATAGTATAAAGATAGTGGAAAGAGTTTTGGGAGGTTTTGTCGATCTGTTGAATATCAAGCCAAGGACAGATATCATCGAGGCTCTAATACCGTTCTGGGATCCAACACGCAACGTGTTTCGTTTTGCTGACTTTGAACTTTCACCTACACTAGAGGAAGTCGCCGGATATGCGGGGTTGAATGGGAAACTAAGAGGGCAGTATTTACTTTCACCAAGACCAGTATCTCCGCACGCGTTCTTGGATTTGCTAAGCATTAGTCGGAAGGTACAGAATGATGATTTGTCGAAGGGATGTTGTACTCTCCAATTCTTGTATCAACGGTACGGAATTCCTCAGGGTTTGGAAGAACCAAACCTCGGATTAATTCACACTGGGAACAGAATCAGGTGGGAAGCAAGACGTACTTTGGCATTTATCACAGCATTTCTGGGAATTGTGGTCTGTCCCCGCAAAGATAAAAAAATAGAGATAGGCCTTGTAGGGATGGCCGATGTTGCAATCAAAAGAACCGACAGTACTGTGGTTCCTTTGATTTTGTCTGAAATCTACCGAGCTTTAACTATATGCCGAGAAGGAGGCAAGTTCTTTCAGGGATGCAATCTGTTACTCCAGTTGTGGATGCAAGAACACCTCCATCACCGAGTGGGATACATGAACCACGGGTTGACTGAGAAAAACTGCATTAGCGGCTTTGAGAAACGAATGACAGGCGTCATATTTCCCGAAGGCGTCGAAGCATGGCTTGCACAATTGAGGTCAACAACAGCCGACCAAGTTGAATGGGCATTTGGGTGGTTGAATGATACTGAGGTAATATACATGGCGGCCGAGGAATGTCATGTTCTTTTGATGGGACTTCGTAGCATCCAACCATATGCTCCTCATCGGGTACTGCGCCAACTAGGAAGATTTCAGGTAATTCCCACTGATGAGGATCTAAGCAAGCACGCCATTGAGTTGAGTCCAGGAGTCGTGTTCCCCGAAGGAAAAATTAGAAAGTTGTGGCACGAATGTAGATTCCTTGAACCCAAGACTATGGTTCGAGAGCTGGCTAAGGGTGAGGTAGACCCAAAATACGATGTTTGGTTCGGGAAAAGGTTCCAGATTCGTCAGAGGCCTGCCAAAAGAGCTCACGTCCAACAATTTACGGATGATTCGCAGGAACAGTGGGGCTGGTTAGTGAGAGAGGAAGGCTACCGGGTTGAAATCGGGCAGCTGAAGCGACAAATTGAAAGGCTTATGTTTGAAAACAACGTTCAAGTAGCCTCAGAGCAGGGTGAGAAGAACAAATTAGCCAAAGAAAACCAGGCACTGAAAGCCCGAATTCGCCGAGTCAGTAAGAGTGATAGCGACCGACAGAAACGTCTATCTGATGAAAGGTTGATAGCGGAATTGAGAAATCAAGTCAGCCAAAGCCGAGAAGACTTGGAGAGATCCCAGGCTTGTATAACAAGAATGCGGGTCAGATGGGCTACAGTTACAACATCACGGAGAGAGCACCTATGGCAAGTAAAAAGGGACTACGAAATGAGTGTTGCGACATTGAGAGAGATAAACACCATTCTCAATAATCGGGTCCTCAAACAAGCCCAGGATGCTAGAACATATAGAGAACACTACCATGAGTCGATAGCCCGGATGGAAGAACAAATGGAGAGGTTCCAAGAGCAGCTCATTGACAATACTCGAATATTGGGACTAAAGAATCAACGGATAGAACAACTGTGCATAGAGAGGGATAGAATCAGGGGTAGGATCAATGATATAGGGCGCTATATCACCACAAAGTGCCTAACATGTGAAGAGATGCCTCGTGATGTCCTATTTGCCTCAATCATGGGCTATGTCCATCAGATCATGGAGGAACTAAAAAGCTTGCAAAGAAGCCTGGCCCCCAAGCCCGCGGAAAGGCCGAATGATGCCTCGCGGGCACCAAAATTCAAAGCTTTAATGTATCCCTAGTTCAATCTTGCACTTGTTTGTTTTTCGAGTCTGTTGTCTACCCATATGTTTTTTCCTTTTCTTCAAACATTCTCAAAAAAAAAAAAAAAAAATATATATATATATATATATATATATATAAAGTCTGTATTTTTTGTTTTTTCTGTGATGGCTTGTAATAGCATTATTTTTGAGTAATATAAAAAAAAAATATTTGGTCTTATGGCACGAACTACGCTTGGTCTGATTCGTGCGGGGTCACGATACGTAGGCAATCTCTATAGGATTCGACCGTAATTAAAAAGAAAAAAAAAAGAAAAAAAAAGAGGAAGAATATATATTTGTCAGAGCAAAAATAAGCCGGGATGATGCATGCGGTCGGAGCAAAAGCATGTTAGAAATGATTAACTGCCTAGGAGCATTGCATCCCCCTAACGTGCAATTACAATATCTGTTAAGACTCTACCACTGACAAGTTTGTTGTTTTTCCAATCAATATCAGTTAGTTGTTAGAGCATACTGGCAGCGTACCATTATCAGACAAGATCAAAAGGTCCTATACCAGAAAGCATGACTGGGTCAGACAACAGCGTTGAGTCAGAAAAAACGGCCAATCAGATGCTGAAGGAAGCCCTGGAGAAAATGGAAAAAATGAGGCTAGAAATGAATGAAATGCAGATAGCCTTAGCTAGAGCCCAGAAGGGGCAAGAACTACCCGTTACTCCTACCCTCCAACCAACACACACGCCGGAATACCCTTCTCCCGGTCCTTCAACAAGTTTCCCAAGCCATCACTATTATCAGGGAAGAGAGGCTTATGATTCCCAAGCTCCACCACCCACTCAAAACCCTCCTCCACCAAATGTTCCCGTCTTTGTGGCACCTCCCCCAGCCCCATTGCACAGATCATCTAGTGAGCCACTGTTTCAGGCTCACGATACACAATACTACCCCCCTGAACTCACATTCAAAGCACCCGAGCCACATACCTATAATCCCCACTTTGAGGTCCCGGCGGAGATTGAAAAGCCGGCTAAGAGCCCAGAGCAGGACGAGGTGATGCGGAAATTTAAAAGCCTGGAGCAATCCTTCAGGAACATACACGGGTTAGGTAACCAAGTCAGCGTGGCATACAAGGATCTATGCCCTTTCCCTGACGTTCAATTACCAGCAGGGTTCAAAATGCCCAAGTTCGATTTATACGAAGGGCATGGTGATCCTATGGCACATCTACGAGGTTTTTGTAGCAAAATGAGGGGAGCAGGGGGCAAAGATGAGCTATTAATAGCTTACTTTGGCCAGAGTTTGAGCGGGTCGGCGTTAGAGTGGTATACAAGACAAGATCCGAGCAGGTGGTACACCTGGGATGACTTAGCACAGGCTTTCGCAGGACATTTCCAATACAACCTTGAGATAGTCCCAGACCGTCTCACATTGCTAAAGCTCGAGAAGAAACCCGGAGAGAGCTTCCGGGAATTTGGGTTCCGATGGAGAGAACAGGCAGCCAGAGTTGATCCCCCAATGAGAGAAGGAGAAATGGTGGATTACTTCTTACAAACTCTCGAGCCAACTTACTTTGGTCACTTGGTGACGTCAGTTGGCAAATCATTTAATGAAGTTGTGAAAATGGGAGGTATGATAGAAGAGGGACTTAAGTCCAATAAGATCCTGAGTTATTCAGCAATTAAGGCAACAACTCAGGCCATTCAGAGCGGCACGGGAGGTGCGCTAGGGAAGAAAAGGAGAGAGGAGGTCACGACATTAGAGGCCGACAATTGGTCCAGATCTAGAGGTCCTTCCCCTCATTACCAACCCAGACCCCATCGTCTAAACTACCCACACATTCCAAATTACCCTCCACAACCCTACTACCAACCACAAGAACAACATTTCACCGTCCATCAAGCCCAGACATACACCCAACCTCCGGTTCGCCCACAATGGCGCACGCCGGTTCCCCACAATACATACCCACCTCCACATAACACATACCCACCACCACAAAACACCTATCCACCACCAAGAGCCTACAGGAACCCTCCAGGGATGGGTTTCAGGGGAAATCCGGCCGCCAGAAATGAAAGATTGCAGAGGCAAAGAACTTTTACTGAGTTGGGGGAAACTTATATTGCCTTGTTCCACAAATTGAGGCAGTTGGGTTTATTAAATCCTGTTGAGCCTAGATTACCAAATCCCTTACCCCAAAATATGGATCACTCGGTAAGATGTGAATATTGTTCGGGAGCTCCCGGACATGATACCGAGAAATGTTGGAGGCTGAAACATGCGATACAAGATCTTATTGATACCAACAAGATCGAGGTACAGGCACCGGAGGCACCTAACATTAACCAGAACCCATTGCCAAAGCACCCTGAAGCCCACATGATCGAGCTTGTGCACGAAGTAGGGGAGCCGAAGAAACCCCCACAGACAGTGATGATGATCCGTGCCACTCCAAAAGAAAAATCGATCAATGAGGAAGCAGGGGTACAGTTGAAGGGGGAAGATGTCAAGCCAGTGGTGATATTGGGGAAGAATCCATCTGCCGCTACAAGGAAACCAGAACCAGCCAAGTTGGTAATAACGGGAGCATCATCTACACCCGTGGTTGTTGTGAAAGGGGTCTGCAGGGAACTGGTCATCATAAAACCAGTAGTCCAAACACCAATGATTGATAGCAAGGCTGTGCCTTGGAAGTATGAGAAGGCAGTGGTGATGTACAAGGGACAACAAGTGGAGGAGAATAGTTGTGAGGCGCAGGGACTGACTCGATCAGGACGGTGTTTTGCTCCGGCGGAGTTGAGAAGACCCAATCCAGCTGCAATAAAGAAACCTGTGTCAGAAGAAGAAGCTGAGGATTTCTTAAAGAAGATGAAAGTGCAGGATTACTCCGTGGTCGAACAGTTGAAGAAAACACCGGCCCAGATCTCACTGCTATCATTATTAATCCATTCGGATGAACATCGTCGGGCCCTGATGAAGATACTGAATGAAGCTCATGTGCCCAATGAAATTTCTGTAAATCACCTGGAAACGATTGCCAACAAAATTTTCGAGGTGAACAGGGTAACATTTTCAGATGATGATCTGCCAGTGGAGGGCACGGAGCATAATAAAGCTCTCTACCTAACTGTCAAATGTGAAGATTCGGCAGTTACTCGGGCATTAGTGGATAACGGCTCAAGTGCCAATATTTGTCCATTATCCACCCTGAACCAATTGAAGATCGACCACGGAAGAATCCAAAAGAATAGCATTTGCGTCCGAGGATTTGACGGAAATGGAACAGCCACCGTGGGGGATATTATACTTGAGTTGACCATCGGTCCAGTCCAGTTTACCATGGAATTCCAGGTATTAGATGCTACGGTATCTTATAACTTTCTGTTGGGACGTCCGTGGATCCATGCAGCCAAAGCAGTGCCATCCACCTTGCATCAGATGGTCAAGTTCGAGTGGGATAGACAAGAGGTCGTATTGCACGGCGAGGACACTGCGTGCACCGTAGGAGGCGCCATTGTACCCTTCATAGAGACTAATGATGACAAAGGTCCCTGGGTCTACCAGATTTTTGATGCAGTGTCGGCAAACAAGATCCCCGAGGGTGAAATCATTCAGCATCCTAGGATAGCTTCCGCAACGGTTATGATGGTTTCAGAAATGCTAGGTAATGGGTTTATGCCAGGAAAAGGCTTGGGAGCTGAACTTCAGGGAATTGTTCAACCTGTTTCCTTGCCCAAGAATTTGGAGACCTTTGGGTTGGGGTTCAAACCGACTGCGGCAGATGTAAAACGAGCTCGGAAAATGAAGAAGAAAGTTTGGTTTCTTCCCAAACCTGTGCCACGTCTCTCAAGATCTTTTGTTAGAGCAAGCGCCAAGGGGTCACCAGTCCCGAAAGTTCTCGGGCGATTGATTGGGATTGACGGGGATCTGAATCAGAGTTTCGAAAGATTGTTCACTAATGTCAATATGGTAGAAGTCGGAGAGGGTTCCAGTGGAACAGACATACAGTTTATGGGGCCTGAAGCCAAAACCAACAATTGGACGGTTACTCCTCTTCCTACTCGGGGAGAGTCCTGGTAGTAGGCTTTGATTTTTGCTTTTTTATTTTTCGGATTATTCAGGGTGTAATCCAAATCTCATTTTATCTTGTAAAAGTGTGAACCCTGTTATCCCGCATTTTAATAAAACTCTTTTCTTGTCTCATTTTAATTTTGTTTTATTCTTTTCTCTTTCTGAACAGTTCTCTTTTTACTGGTTCTAATGACATGGCATGCACGACGGATCTTCGACCTAGTCTAATAAATCAATCTGACTCTGATTTAATGATACAAGAGATCGATTATGAGTCTGAATATGATGAGGATAAAGCCTTCGAGGAAATAAACCGAGAACTATGCCAATTTGAAGAGAAACCCAAGCCTAATCTGAATGACACCGAGGCTGTAAATCTAGGGGATGCGGATAATGTCCGAGAAACCAAAATCAGCATCCACATTGAGCCTGGCATCAGGGAAGAATTAATCAAAGCACTCATTGAGTTTAAAGATATTTTTGCATGGTCATATGACGACATGCCGGGTTTAAGCACCAAGCTAGTGGTTCACAAATTGCCCATTGACCCGGCCTGTCTTCCTGTCAAGCAGAAACTGAGGAAGTTCAAGACAGATATGAGTGTGAAGATTAAAGAAGAAGTAACCAAGCAACTGCAAGCAAAGGTTATTCGGGTCTCTCGATATCCTGATTGGTTGGCTAATGTAGTGCCAGTACCAAAGAAAGATGGGAAGATCAGGGTATGCGTCGACTACCGTAATCTGAACAGGGCAAGCCCAAAGGATAACTTTCCATTGCCCAATATCCATATCTTGATCGACAATTGCGCCGGGCGAGAAATCGGCTCCTTTGTGGATTGCTACGCTGGGTATCATCAGATTTTGATGGATGAAGAAGATGCAGAGAAAACAGCTTTCATTACGCCATGGGGGACTTATTGTTATCGGGTAATGCCATTCGGTTTGAAGAACGCTGGGGCAACATACATGAGAGCAATGACTACTGTGTTCCATGATATGATACACAAAGAGATCGAAGTGTACGTAGATGATGTGATCATCAAATCCAAGCATCAGGAAGACCACGTAGCAGACCTTAGGAAGTTTTTCCAAAGACTTCGAAGGTACGACATTAAGCTCAACCCAGCCAAATGTGCATTTGGTGTTCCATCTGGAAAGCTGTTAGGATTTATCGTCAGTCGGCGAGGCATTGAGTTGGATCCGTCAAAGATCAAATCCATCCAGGAATTGCCGCCACCGAGGAACAAAACAGAAGTAATGAGTCTGTTGGGAAGGTTGAACTATATCAGCAGATTCATCGCTCAGCTCACAACAACTTGTGAACCCATCTTTCGTACTTTGGCATTTATCACAGCATTTCTGGGAGTTGTGGTCTGTCCCCGCAAAGATAAAAAAATAGAGATAGGCCTTGTAGGGATGGCCGATGTTGCAATCAAAAGAACCGACAGTACTGTGGTTCCTTTGATTTTGTCTGAAATCTACCGAGCTTTAACTATATGCCGAGAAGGAGGCAAGTTCTTTCAGGGATGCAATCTGTTACTCCAGTTGTGGATGCAAGAACACCTCCATCACCGAGTGGGATACATGAACCACGGGTTGACTGAGAAAAACTGCATTAGCGGCTTTGAGAAACGAATGACAGGCGTCATATTTCCCGAAGGCGTCGAAGCATGGCTTGCACAATTGAGGTCAACAACAGCCGACCAAGTTGAATGGGCATTTGGGTGGTTGAATGATACTGAGGTAATATACATGGCGGCCGAGGAATGTCATGTTCTTTTGATGGGACTTCGTAGCATCCAACCATATGCTCCTCATCGGGTACTGCGCCAACTAGGAAGATTTCAGGTAATTCCCACTGATGAGGATCTAAGCAAGCACGCCATTGAGTTGAGTCCAGGAGTCGTGTTCCCCGAAGGAAAAATTAGAAAGTTGTGGCACGAATGTAGATTCCTTGAACCCAAGACTATGGTTCGAGAGCTGGCTAAGGGTGAGGTAGACCCAAAATACGATGTTTGGTTCGGGAAAAGGTTCCAGATTCGTCAGAGGCCTGCCAAAAGAGCTCACGTCCAACAATTTACGGATGATTCGCAGGAACAGTGGGGCTGGTTAGTGAGAGAGGAAGGCTACCGGGTTGAAATCGGGCAGCTGAAGCGACAAATTGAAAGGCTTATGTTTGAAAACAACGTTCAAGTAGCCTCAGAGCAGGGTGAGAAGAACAAATTAGCCAAAGAAAACCAGGCACTGAAAGCCCGAATTCGCCGAGTCAGTAAGAGTGATAGCGACCGACAGAAACGTCTATCTGATGAAAGGTTGATAGCGGAATTGAGAAATCAAGTCAGCCAAAGCCGAGAAGACTTGGAGAGATCCCAGGCTTGTATAACAAGAATGCGGGTCAGATGGGCTACAGTTACAACATCACGGAGAGAGCACCTATGGCAAGTAAAAAGGGACTACGAAATGAGTGTTGCGACATTGAGAGAGATAAACACCATTCTCAATAATCGGGTCCTCAAACAAGCCCAGGATGCTAGAACATATAGAGAACACTACCATGAGTCGATAGCCCGGATGGAAGAACAAATGGAGAGGTTCCAAGAGCAGCTCATTGACAATACTCGAATATTGGGACTAAAGAATCAACGGATAGAACAACTGTGCATAGAGAGGGATAGAATCAGGGGTAGGATCAATGATATAGGGCGCTATATCACCACAAAGTGCCTAACATGTGAAGAGATGCCTCGTGATGTCCTATTTGCCTCAATCATGGGCTATGTCCATCAGATCATGGAGGAACTAAAAAGCTTGCAAAGAAGCCTGGCCCCCAAGCCCGCGGAAAGGCCGAATGATGCCTCGCGGGCACCAAAATTCAAAGCTTTAATGTATCCCTAGTTCAATCTTGCACTTGTTTGTTTTTCGAGTCTGTTGTCTACCCATATGTTTTTTCCTTTTCTTCAAACATTCTCAAAAAAAAAAAAAAAAAAAAAAAAAAATATATATATATATATATATATATATATATAAAGTCTGTATTTTTTGTTTTTTCTGTGATGGCTTGTAATAGCATTATTTTTGAGTAATATAAAAAAAAAATATTTGGTCTTATGGCACGAACTACGCTTGGTCTGATTCGTGCGGGGTCACGATACGTAGGCAATCTCTATAGGATTCGACCGTAATTAAAAAGAAAAAAAAAAGAAAAAAAAAGAGGAAGAATATATATTTGTCAGAGCAAAAATAAGCCGGGATGATGCATGCGGTCGGAGCAAAAGCATGTTAGAAATGATTAACTGCCTAGGAGCATTGCATCCCCCTAACGTGCAATTACAATATCTGTTAAGACTCTACCACTGACAAGTTTGTTGTTTTTCCAATCAATATCAGTTAGTTGTTAGAGCATACTGGCAGCGTACCATTATCAGACAAGATCAAAAGGTCCTATACCAGAAAGCATGACTGGGTCAGACAACAGCGTTGAGTCAGAAAAAACGGCCAATCAGATGCTGAAGGAAGCCCTGGAGAAAATGGAAAAAATGAGGCTAGAAATGAATGAAATGCAGATAGCCTTAGCTAGAGCCCAGAAGGGGCAAGAACTACCCGTTACTCCTACCCTCCAACCAACACACACGCCGGAATACCCTTCTCCCGGTCCTTCAACAAGTTTCCCAAGCCATCACTATTATCAGGGAAGAGAGGCTTATGATTCCCAAGCTCCACCACCCACTCAAAACCCTCCTCCACCAAATGTTCCCGTCTTTGTGGCACCTCCCCCAGCCCCATTGCACAGATCATCTAGTGAGCCACTGTTTCAGGCTCACGATACACAATACTACCCCCCTGAACTCACATTCAAAGCACCCGAGCCACATACCTATAATCCCCACTTTGAGGTCCCGGCGGAGATTGAAAAGCCGGCTAAGAGCCCAGAGCAGGACGAGGTGATGCGGAAATTTAAAAGCCTGGAGCAATCCTTCAGGAACATACACGGGTTAGGTAACCAAGTCAGCGTGGCATACAAGGATCTATGCCCTTTCCCTGACGTTCAATTACCAGCAGGGTTCAAAATGCCCAAGTTCGATTTATACGAAGGGCATGGTGATCCTATGGCACATCTACGAGGTTTTTGTAGCAAAATGAGGGGAGCAGGGGGCAAAGATGAGCTATTAATAGCTTACTTTGGCCAGAGTTTGAGCGGGTCGGCGTTAGAGTGGTATACAAGACAAGATCCGAGCAGGTGGTACACCTGGGATGACTTAGCACAGGCTTTCGCAGGACATTTCCAATACAACCTTGAGATAGTCCCAGACCGTCTCACATTGCTAAAGCTCGAGAAGAAACCCGGAGAGAGCTTCCGGGAATTTGGGTTCCGATGGAGAGAACAGGCAGCCAGAGTTGATCCCCCAATGAGAGAAGGAGAAATGGTGGATTACTTCTTACAAACTCTCGAGCCAACTTACTTTGGTCACTTGGTGACGTCAGTTGGCAAATCATTTAATGAAGTTGTGAAAATGGGAGGTATGATAGAAGAGGGACTTAAGTCCAATAAGATCCTGAGTTATTCAGCAATTAAGGCAACAACTCAGGCCATTCAGAGCGGCACGGGAGGTGCGCTAGGGAAGAAAAGGAGAGAGGAGGTCACGACATTAGAGGCCGACAATTGGTCCAGATCTAGAGGTCCTTCCCCTCATTACCAACCCAGACCCCATCGTCTAAACTACCCACACATTCCAAATTACCCTCCACAACCCTACTACCAACCACAAGAACAACATTTCACCGTCCATCAAGCCCAGACATACACCCAACCTCCGGTTCGCCCACAATGGCGCACGCCGGTTCCCCACAATACATACCCACCTCCACATAACACATACCCACCACCACAAAACACCTATCCACCACCAAGAGCCTACAGGAACCCTCCAGGGATGGGTTTCAGGGGAAATCCGGCCGCCAGAAATGAAAGATTGCAGAGGCAAAGAACTTTTACTGAGTTGGGGGAAACTTATATTGCCTTGTTCCACAAATTGAGGCAGTTGGGTTTATTAAATCCTGTTGAGCCTAGATTACCAAATCCCTTACCCCAAAATATGGATCACTCGGTAAGATGTGAATATTGTTCGGGAGCTCCCGGACATGATACCGAGAAATGTTGGAGGCTGAAACATGCGATACAAGATCTTATTGATACCAACAAGATCGAGGTACAGGCACCGGAGGCACCTAACATTAACCAGAACCCATTGCCAAAGCACCCTGAAGCCCACATGATCGAGCTTGTGCACGAAGTAGGGGAGCCGAAGAAACCCCCACAGACAGTGATGATGATCCGTGCCACTCCAAAAGAAAAATCGATCAATGAGGAAGCAGGGGTACAGTTGAAGGGGGAAGATGTCAAGCCAGTGGTGATATTGGGGAAGAATCCATCTGCCGCTACAAGGAAACCAGAACCAGCCAAGTTGGTAATAACGGGAGCATCATCTACACCCGTGGTTGTTGTGAAAGGGGTCTGCAGGGAACTGGTCATCATAAAACCAGTAGTCCAAACACCAATGATTGATAGCAAGGCTGTGCCTTGGAAGTATGAGAAGGCAGTGGTGATGTACAAGGGACAACAAGTGGAGGAGAATAGTTGTGAGGCGCAGGGACTGACTCGATCAGGACGGTGTTTTGCTCCGGCGGAGTTGAGAAGACCCAATCCAGCTGCAATAAAGAAACCTGTGTCAGAAGAAGAAGCTGAGGATTTCTTAAAGAAGATGAAAGTGCAGGATTACTCCGTGGTCGAACAGTTGAAGAAAACACCGGCCCAGATCTCACTGCTATCATTATTAATCCATTCGGATGAACATCGTCGGGCCCTGATGAAGATACTGAATGAAGCTCATGTGCCCAATGAAATTTCTGTAAATCACCTGGAAACGATTGCCAACAAAATTTTCGAGGTGAACAGGGTAACATTTTCAGATGATGATCTGCCAGTGGAGGGCACGGAGCATAATAAAGCTCTCTACCTAACTGTCAAATGTGAAGATTCGGCAGTTACTCGGGCATTAGTGGATAACGGCTCAAGTGCCAATATTTGTCCATTATCCACCCTGAACCAATTGAAGATCGACCACGGAAGAATCCAAAAGAATAGCATTTGCGTCCGAGGATTTGACGGAAATGGAACAGCCACCGTGGGGGATATTATACTTGAGTTGACCATCGGTCCAGTCCAGTTTACCATGGAATTCCAGGTATTAGATGCTACGGTATCTTATAACTTTCTGTTGGGACGTCCGTGGATCCATGCAGCCAAAGCAGTGCCATCCACCTTGCATCAGATGGTCAAGTTCGAGTGGGATAGACAAGAGGTCGTATTGCACGGCGAGGACACTGCGTGCACCGTAGGAGGCGCCATTGTACCCTTCATAGAGACTAATGATGACAAAGGTCCCTGGGTCTACCAGATTTTTGATGCAGTGTCGGCAAACAAGATCCCCGAGGGTGAAATCATTCAGCATCCTAGGATAGCTTCCGCAACGGTTATGATGGTTTCAGAAATGCTAGGTAATGGGTTTATGCCAGGAAAAGGCTTGGGAGCTGAACTTCAGGGAATTGTTCAACCTGTTTCCTTGCCCAAGAATTTGGAGACCTTTGGGTTGGGGTTCAAACCGACTGCGGCAGATGTAAAACGAGCTCGGAAAATGAAGAAGAAAGTTTGGTTTCTTCCCAAACCTGTGCCACGTCTCTCAAGATCTTTTGTTAGAGCAAGCGCCAAGGGGTCACCAGTCCCGAAAGTTCTCGGGCGATTGATTGGGATTGACGGGGATCTGAATCAGAGTTTCGAAAGATTGTTCACTAATGTCAATATGGTAGAAGTCGGAGAGGGTTCCAGTGGAACAGACATACAGTTTATGGGGCCTGAAGCCAAAACCAACAATTGGACGGTTACTCCTCTTCCTACTCGGGGAGAGTCCTGGTAGTAGGCTTTGATTTTTGCTTTTTTATTTTTCGGATTATTCAGGGTGTAATCCAAATCTCATTTTATCTTGTAAAAGTGTGAACCCTGTTATCCCGCATTTTAATAAAACTCTTTTCTTGTCTCATTTTAATTTTGTTTTATTCTTTTCTCTTTCTGAACAGTTCTCTTTTTACTGGTTCTAATGACATGGCATGCACGACGGATCTTCGACCTAGTCTAATAAATCAATCTGACTCTGATTTAATGATACAAGAGATCGATTATGAGTCTGAATATGATGAGGATAAAGCCTTCGAGGAAATAAACCGAGAACTATGCCAATTTGAAGAGAAACCCAAGCCTAATCTGAATGACACCGAGGCTGTAAATCTAGGGGATGCGGATAATGTCCGAGAAACCAAAATCAGCATCCACATTGAGCCTGGCATCAGGGAAGAATTAATCAAAGCACTCATTGAGTTTAAAGATATTTTTGCATGGTCATATGACGACATGCCGGGTTTAAGCACCAAGCTAGTGGTTCACAAATTGCCCATTGACCCGGCCTGTCTTCCTGTCAAGCAGAAACTGAGGAAGTTCAAGACAGATATGAGTGTGAAGATTAAAGAAGAAGTAACCAAGCAACTGCAAGCAAAGGTTATTCGGGTCTCTCGATATCCTGATTGGTTGGCTAATGTAGTGCCAGTACCAAAGAAAGATGGGAAGATCAGGGTATGCGTCGACTACCGTAATCTGAACAGGGCAAGCCCAAAGGATAACTTTCCATTGCCCAATATCCATATCTTGATCGACAATTGCGCCGGGCGAGAAATCGGCTCCTTTGTGGATTGCTACGCTGGGTATCATCAGATTTTGATGGATGAAGAAGATGCAGAGAAAACAGCTTTCATTACGCCATGGGGGACTTATTGTTATCGGGTAATGCCATTCGGTTTGAAGAACGCTGGGGCAACATACATGAGAGCAATGACTACTGTGTTCCATGATATGATACACAAAGAGATCGAAGTGTACGTAGATGATGTGATCATCAAATCCAAGCATCAGGAAGACCACGTAGCAGACCTTAGGAAGTTTTTCCAAAGACTTCGAAGGTACGACATTAAGCTCAACCCAGCCAAATGTGCATTTGGTGTTCCATCTGGAAAGCTGTTAGGATTTATCGTCAGTCGGCGAGGCATTGAGTTGGATCCGTCAAAGATCAAATCCATCCAGGAATTGCCGCCACCAAGGAATAAAACAGAAGTAATGAGTCTGTTGGGAAGATTGAACTATATCAGCAGATTCATCGCTCAGCTCACAACAACTTGTGAACCCATCTTTCGATTGTTGAGGAAAGATGCCGCGATAGAATGGACGGCAGAATGTCAGGAGGCATTTGACCAGATCAAAGGTTATTTATCTAATCCACCTGTATTGGTTCCACCTGAGTCGGGGAGGCCATTAATCCTTTATCTAACGGTCCTGGATCATTCGTTTGGTTGCGTGTTGGGTCAACACGACATCACAGGAAGAAAAGAGCAAGCCATCTATTATCTCAGCAAGAAGTTTACAGTCTATGAGAATAAGTACACTCAACTTGAGAAAACATGTTGTGCTCTAACTTGGGTAGCACAGAAGTTTAAGCATTATCTGTCGTCACATACTACTTACCTTATTTCACGTCTGGATCCATTAAAGTATATTTTCCAGAAGCCTATGCCCACAGGAAGATTGGCAAAATGGCAGATATTACTCACAGAGTTCGACATTGTCTATGTGACGAGGACGGCCATGAAAGCTCAAGCATTGGCCGATCACTTGGCTGAGAATCCTATTGATGAAGAATACGAGCCTTTGAGGACGTATTTTCCAGATGAAGAAGTGATACATATAGAGGAGTTAGAACTGAATGAGAAACCAGGGTGGAAGCTTTTCTTTGACGGGGCTGCTAATGCAAAAGGAGTTGGAGTAGGAGCAGTACTTATTTCAGAAACAGGACATCACTATCCTGTTACAGCTCAGCTACGTTTCTATTGTACCAACAACATGGCTGAATATGAGGCATGTATTTTGGGCCTACGATTGGCTGCAGACATGGATGTTCAGGACGTCTTGGTCTTGGGAGACTCGGACCTCCTAGTACATCAGATCCAGGGTGAATGGGAAACACGGGATTTGAAGCTTATACCATACCGACAATGTTTGCACGATTTGAGCAAGCGATTTCGATCAGTGGAGTTCAGACACATCCCGAGAGTTCACAATGAGGTTGCCGATGCTTTGGCCACTTTAGCATCGATGTTGCACCATCCAGACAAAATCCATGTTGACCCATTGTATATTCAGGTTCGTGATCAGCATGCCTACTGCAACATAATAGAAGAAGAAATGGATGGCGAGCCATGGTTTTATGATATCAAGGAATACCTCAGGATGGGGATATACCCGGAGCAGGCAACCGGAGATCAAAAGAGGGCCATTCGACGACTGGCAAATGGATTTTTCCTCAGTGGAGGAATGTTGTACAAAAGAACCCCAGATCTGGGATTGCTGAGATGTATTGATGCAGGTCAAGCCACGATAGTGATGACAGAGGTACATGCTGGAGTCTGTGGGCCCCATATGAGCGGATATGTGTTGGCAAAGAAGATTCTGCGAGCGGGATATTATTGGCTCACTATGGAGCATGATTGTATCAGTTTCGTACGAAAATGCCATCAGTGTCAGATACACGGAGATCTGATTCATTCTCCACCAATGGAATTGCACACAATGTCCGCACCATGGCCATTTGTAGCATGGGGCATGGATGTCATTGGGCCTATCGAGCCGGCAGCTTCGAACGGTCACAGGTTCATTCTGGTAGCCATCGATTATTTCACTAAGTGGGTTGAAGCCAAAACTTTTAAGTCTGTAACCAAGAAGGCAGTGGTGGATTTCGTCCATTCCCATATCATTTGTAGATTTGGGATCCCAAATATAATAATCACGGACAATGGTGCTAATCTTAACAGCAACTTGATGAGAGAAGTATGTGAACAGTTTAAGATTACACACCGTAATTCCACTCCGTATCGGCCCAAGGCGAATGGAGCAGTTGAGGCAGCCAACAAAAATATAAAGAAGATATTGAGGAAAATGATTGAAGGATCCAGACAATGGCATGAAAAGCTACCATTTGCGTTGTTAGGATACCGCACTACTGTTCGTACTTCAATAGGTGCGACTCCTTATTTGTTGGTATACGGAACCGAAGCAGTAATACCAGCAGAAGTTGAAATTCCTTCCCTTCGAATTATCGCTGAGGCCGGGATTGACGATGATGAATGGGTCAAAACCCGACTAGAGCAGCTGAGTTTAATGGATGAAAAAAGATTGGCAGCAGTATGTCATGGCCAGTTGTATCAAAAGAGAATGGCAAGAGCATACAATAAGAAGGTGCGCCCCAGAAAATTTGAAGTAGGGCAACAAGTATTGAAACGGATCCTCCCACATCAGATTGAGGCAAAAGGCAAGTTCGCCCCGAATTGGCAAGGGCCGTATATTGTGACCAGAGTATTATCCAATGGCGCTTTACGTCTGACGGATGTTGAAGGAAGATGCGTCGACATGGCTATCAATTCTGATGCAGTCAAAAGATATTATGTGTAATTTCTTTTGTTGTTTATTTGTTTGTTTGTACTTAGTGCTTATCGGATAATGAAATGACGGAGGCAATTCTTTCTTCTATCCAAACACTTTTAACCTTTGCTTTACCCCTTTGAGCCATACTTATCTTTTTATACCCCTCTCTTGGAATCATTAATGAAAAAATGTATGAAAAAAAAACTTTGTGAAGGTCGCAAGAAAACAAAGGAGTCAGTGAACTACGTTCGACCTGATTCCTCAAAGAGGATACGTAGGCGCCTCACGGCTCGGTCATAAGGTAATAAAATAAAAAAAAAAAAGAAAAAAAAATCAAAAGAAAAATCCCCAAGTAAGAAAACTGGGGCAGAAATTATGTTTCTAAATTTTGAAAAAAAAAGAAAAAAAAAGAGTTTGATTCCAAGAGTTGTAATACTTTACCCATCAAAGTTATTTTGAATTTTATATCCTTTTCTTCTAAAACCTATATTAATATCCAAAAAAGACCTCCCGATCAGTATCCGAGAGGTGTTAAGATAGGCAAATGAAAACCAAGAATAAAACATCGGTCCCTGACTGAATGAGGATCATGAATTGAAAGAATTTTTAGCCAAAAGAATTCCCGGCAGAGATAAATCTTATCGGCAACACTCCAATCCCAAGCTGAGAAAATAAGATGAGAGAGTCTTATCGGCGAAAACCTTCACAGGCGCCATAAGGCGACGTAAGCTGAGAAATACAAAATGAGAGAGTCTTATCGGTGAAAACCTTCACAGGCACCATAAGGCGACGGGAGTTGTGAGAAATGAGAGAGCCTTGTTAGTGAAAACCCCGCGAAGGGCACTATAAGGCGACAAGATAGATTGACGGAAAAGATCCGTATTTTGCGAAGAATTGGGCACCTATTTATCCCCAGCAAGTGAAGACATCAGAAAGTTTGATCGACACAAATAGACTGGGTTGATTAATCCGGAATGCACAACATGATCATTGGAATCGGTTGTATCACCCAGATAAGTTCATTTTTTTTGTTCAGAAAGATTTTCTCATTTTTCTATCTTTTCATTTTGTTGTTTAAAAGAATTTTTCTAGAAATTTATGTTTTAAGGAAGGTCTTTCAGAGCTTACTACCAGTTGCCAAAATGGTACAACATAAAAAGTGAAAAGGGCAGGCAAGAGACAAGGCAATAAGGCAAAAGACGTTGGTTGCTAGGCCGAATAATATTGTCCTAAAATGGCAAGGAAAGTACGGGGAAGAGCCGAAAAAAAAAATATGTTGAGGAAATTGTAAGCCAAGTTCCAAGACGATCCCCAGAGTACTCCGACCGAATATCGACCAAGCTACGAGGTGGTCGGACAACACAGAAGGGGAAGGGAAGAAAGGAAAATTCATCTTCGGCAAAATAACCTCCAGAAATTTTTGAGATACAAAATGGTGAAGGGATAAATGGAAAAACCGTCCCCAGCAGAATGTTATCCCCAGCAAATAACATCATCCCCAACAAGTTTTGAGAACGCCGAACAAGAATAAGGGAAAGGGAACAATCATCCCCATCAGGAGTGACATGACCATTCGCCATATTTCAAAAAAAAAAAAAAAAACTAACTAAATTTTCTTTGATTTGAACAGGAAAATAAAGTGTTGATGATGGCCTAAAGATACGCCATAAGAAAGATCGCCAGAATTGGGGCATAAAATTTTCTACCACAAGTGGAAATTTTCTCGGAGAATCGAGGAAACAAATTCAAATTATTCTTTGCCAATTAGGCGCCCACCAGTATAATGCGGGAATACATTTCTGTCTTTTCATTTCATGTTCTAGGTCACCCACCAGTATAATGCGGGTATGCATTTATGTTTTCATTTCATGTTCTAGGTCGCCCACCAGTATAATGCGGGAATACATTTCAGTTCTAGGTCACCCACCAGTATAATGCGGGTATGCATTTATGTTTTCATTTCATGTTCTAGGTCGCCCACCAGTAAAATGCGGGAATACATTTAAGTTCTAGGTCGCCCACCAGTAAAATGCGGGAATACATTTAAGTTCTAGGTCGCCCACCAGTATAATGCGGGAATACATTTCAGTTCTAGGTCGCCCACCAGTATAATGCGGGAATACATTTCAGTTCTAGGTTGCCCACCAGTAAAATGCGGGAATACATTTAAGTTCTAGGTCGCCCACCAGTATAATGCGGGAATACATTTAAGTTCTAGGTCGCCCACTAGTATAATGAGGGAATACATTTTGTCTGTTCATTCCATATTCTAGGTCGCCCACCAGTATAATGCGGGCATACATTTCAGTTTTCCATTTCTAGGTCACCCACCAGTATAATGCGGGTATACGTTTATGTTTTCATTTCATGTTCTAGGTCGCCCACAAGTATAATGCGGGAATGCATTTCATTTCTAGGTCACCCACCAGTATAATGCGGGTATACGTTTATGTTTTCATTTCATGTTCTAGGTTGCCCACCAGTATAATGCGGGAATACATTTAAGTTCTAGGTCGCCCACCAGTATAATGCGGGAATACATTTAAGTTCTAGGTCGCCCACTAGTATAATGCGGGAATACTTTTAAGTTCTAGGTCACCCACCAGTATAATGCGGGAATACTTTTCTGTTCTAGGTCGCCCACCAGTAAAATGCGGGAATACATTTCAGTTCTAGGTCGTCCACCAGTATAATGCGGGCATACATTTCATAATTTTGCATTGAAGCAACTTTTTAGTCTTGTATTACAGAGTTTGGAATCAGTAACCCCACCAGAAGGCGGAAGGTTACAACAGGAATCCCCAGCAATAAACAATAAAATCCCCCAGCACCGGGAAGCAGAAGGTTGCAACAAGAGGTCCCAGCATAAACTCAAGTCCATGTGTCAAAAGGAAGAAAAGCATCGGAAGAAAAGCACCGAAAGAAATGCAAGCAGACAAGGAAGCAAGGCAACAAAAATAAATTGTACTCTAGCCTAGCTTCTTGTTTTTTTAAGCACGGTGTAACAAGGAGATCGGTAAGCAATAATAATAGCATGCAACAACAGTAACATTGCAGTCCAACGGTAGTCCCAGCTACCAAAATTTCCCGAACTACATTGACCTGATTCCTGTTTAGCCCAGGATATGTAGGAAACCTTTGAAGCAAAGGTTCGGTCAAATCTTTTTCAAAAAAATGCTTCAACGGAGTACGCGAATGGGCAAAAATCGCTCGCTTTATCTTTGCACGAAAACCCTTCATGTCTTCGGGCAAAGAGGGGCAGCTGTAAGCACGTGATTTTTGCCCTATATGAGAATTACTCCCAAAAATTCAAAAAAATAAAGTAATTTTTCTTGGTGTGCAATTTTGTGATGTTTTGTGATATTTTGAATAATTATTTGTATTTGTCTGTGCGTGTTTATTTGATAAATTAATAAAAAATACAAAAATATGTCGCATTTTGCATGTAGGATTTAATTCTATAGTTGTTAGTAATTAAATTTGTTTTACAAAAATTTAAAAATTACAAAAATAAGCATCGTTTGCATTTTTAGCATTTAATGTCCAAATATACAATTTTATGCTTAATTAATACTTAATTGTGCGTTAATTGTTATTGGGAGTTAATTTGCGCTTTTATAACTTAATTTAATTCTTAATAATAGTTTAAGTATTTTTATAATTTAGTTTTAGAGAAATAAAAGAAGAAAAGAAAGCAAAAATATAAAGAAAGTCGGAATTAGGCCTCTTCTTCAATTTCAAGCCACAAGCCCAAAAAATGGCCCAATCTTCCCTACGACCCAGTCCATTTCGAACTGGGTCGACCCAGTCCATAACCCAAAAGACTCAAACCCCATTTGTCTTTCATTTTTACAAAACAAAAACAAAACAAAAAAAAAATAAGAGAAGAAAACCCTAAAAGACCTAAGTCATCCGCCCCCCCCCCACCTTTGCTTCTTCTTCTCCAAGTTTCTCCCTAGCATCAATGGCTTCCCTTCCATCCTCCTCACTGCACACACACACATGTCGTCTCCAAGCTGCCCTCCCATGAACAACCTCAGAAACCATGAACGACCTCAAAAACCACCAACGCGACTTCATCCTTCTCGCCGTGTCGCGTCGTTTTTTTACTGTTGCTGCACCCTTTTCTCGACACATCTGCTGCTTCAGTGATTGCCATGGCCGTGCTTCAGTTCCTGGACAACTACGCAGTCGATGCCTTGTCGCCGCTACAGCTCCGCTCGTTGCCATGGCTGCTGTCGCGACTGCGTCTTCTCTTCGTCGCCGGTTGTCGCAGCTACTCCCTCCATCGTGCTGCTGCCGATGCTGCTGCTTCTGTTTCAATCAAATGACCAAACGAACACAGCCATGGACGAGCTTCGACGTCGACCATGTCGTCGTCCATGGCTGTCCGCGACGTGTTGCTGCCTTCGCTGCCGGATCGCTGCTGCCTATCGCCGTGACCGCTGTCTTGACGTCGCGTTGTTGCTGCTCGTCGCAGCAGGTGTTGGACGGACTGCTGCTGCTGCTCGTCGCGGCAGTAGCTACGGGCTGCTTCATCTTCTCTTCGTCTTCATCGTCATTTGTTCGAGCTTTGGGTCGAGGCTCGGACAGATTTGTTTACAATCAAAGTTCTTCGTTGATTCATCTCCGGTTAGTTGTTTTGAGTTTTATTTTGTCCAATATTTCGTTTTTATATTTCTAAAAGTTAAAATCGTTAAATATTTGAGTCTTGTTTTGTTCGTTGTTGATCGTTGAAATCATTTTTTTTTCTAGTTTGTTCATGTTCATGTGCTTTGTTAAAATTAATTTTCAGATTTCAAAATAGAAGTTTAATTAGTTGTTTTCATGTTTATTTCATGTTTGTATTATTGTTTAAGTAAGTATTTGTTAGTTTGATGTTTGTTAGATTCAAATTGAAATTTAATCAACTATTTCTTCAATTTGTTTCATGTGTTTATGTATTGTTAGAAATTGTTAATATTGTTAAGTTCAAGTTTAAGTCCATAATTGTTTCTTCGTCGATCTTGTTATTTGTTTAAAGAATTTAGTTGTATTAAAGGAATATATTGTTTTAATCGTTTAATCCGTCATGTTTGTTGTCTTAAAATAGATTCATTCATGTTCATACTTTGTTTGGATGATCTTGAATCCGAATTTTGTATAGTTTGATTTCTTGTTTACCATTTATGATTATTGCTTGAATTGTTCTCATAATCTTGTTTAAAGTTTAATATAAGAATTGTTTGTTGTAATGTTGTTAGAGTTGATTTTAAGTTCAATATGATTGAATTTAGAAATCTTCATACTTTGTTTGTTGTTGTTGTTGAATCCGAAAATAGGATTGTTTGTTGCTAAACTATTGTTCAATCAAATTTTAGTTATTCTTGGTTGTTCAATTTATGTTCATATGATTTGTTGTTGAAATGTTGTTAAAATCATGTTCATGTGATATTGTTGTTATGATGTTCATCCATGTTCATATTGTTGTTTGAACATTGTTAGAAATTGATCATATTGACTATATTTTGGTTATGTTTGATTAAATGATGTGTTATAGCTGATGGGTAGTTTGGTAAATTTGTAATACGATCAGGGGTAGTTTGGTAATTTCAGTAAGGTCGGAAGGGGTAGTTTAGGAATTGTACATTTTGAAATTGTTTATTTGAAGCATGGGGGACAAAATGAAATGGGGTGGGTTGTGATATGATTATTTAATATAAAGGGGGGACAAGATTTAAATTAAAGGGGAATCTTGCATTATTTTAAATAAAGCATGGGGGACAAAATATAATGGGGTGGTGTGATATATTTATTTAATGTAATGGGGATGAGTGGGAAGATAATGGGTTTGGTAGAGAAAGGGATTGATTTTAATTGATTTATGGGATGGGATATATATATGTGAAGTCTTGAACACAAAAGGGAGAAAAAATACAGACAGAAAAAAAGAGATTGAAAAAAAAAAAAGCTGAACATTTATTCCGAAAAAAAAACATTGAAACTCTCAAGAAAAGAAAAAACATACAAAGAAAAAAAAAATTTGAAAATTAGAAGAGAAAGTAGTACACACCTGAGAAATATTCTGGTATACAGGTGTAGAAATTAAGGGTTGAAGATTAACTAGCCTTTCAAAAATCTGAAAATTTCCTTTGGTTTCTGTCCATTATTTTCGGCATTCCTGGATTTTATTTTGAATTTTTCAAAGCTGTCACTGGGATTTTCGTTGACTGGTTATTGCTGGTTATTGTTGCTGTTGCTGTGTTACGTATTACGTTGCTGACTTTCTTCTTCTTATATTGACAATATCAGGTACACAACTGTAATTTTGGCATTTTGTAAGCTGAAATGAAGAATGGAGTGTTAAATTTTTAATTTAGTTTAATTTAATTTTTGTATTGTATTTAGGTTATTCATGTATTATTATTCTGTAAATCACTGTCATCGGCATAACTAGGCATATTATAGCGACATATTAAATAACGCCTTTACCAGATTATTAGGAAATATATTTAAGCCTGATTATTAATTAAAACTGTTTAATAAAAAAAAAATAGAAGAAATAACGTAAAAATGGCGTTATTGAATCAGTTTGGCAAAAATTAACTAAGTTCCTTATTCAGAAGGTTTTTCGTCAACGATAAGTTAATCCGAATCATGTAGTCAATTTCAGTTATAACATGAATTAGTTTGCAAACAAGTATTAGGACATGATGAATTAAAACAAAGTTAGTTAATGTTAAATTGTTTAAATTTTTGGAAATATGATTTAGTACTCAAGTTTTTATTTTTATTTCTTTCAATTTTCAGTATTTGTAAATAATTAGTTTCAATAAGCTTAAGTCTTACTAATAATTTGAATTTTAATCCAACTATGGGATAATTAGTTTTTTTTTATTTTTTACTTTTCGATAATTCCATGTTGTATTTATGATTATAATTTTATTACTTTCTGTTAATATTTGTTTTTCTCTTCTATTTAATATGTCATTTTCAAGAATGTAGATATTGATTTTATATGTATAAAAAACTTAGTAATAATAAAAATGTAGTCATTAAAGGATATTATTAAAGGATATCGCTAAAAATAAATAGATGTAAATAATACAAAATTTATAGGATTCTCCAATCTCATTTATTTATTTAATTATTAAAAAAAAATTACTTAGAATTTGGGATGGATTGTTTAGTGAATTTCACTTCCTTCCCCAAAGATAATGACGCGTTAGACTCTTTAGGCGCGATTTAATTAATTTTACCTTCTTAAACTCGGATGCGCATTTCATGCGACCCAAATCTAAATCCTAAAACATCAAATAAAATATGTTTCGTATTGTGGGTGCATTTCATGTGACACAATCCAAAGATATGTTTTAAGCGATGTTCACATTCCTAAAAAAATAATAATTATAATAATAAAGCGGTAAAAGATAAAATTTGCACATGGTTCATAATTGTATTAAAAATCAGATAAATAAGCCGAATATAACAGTTGAGCGACCGTGCTAGAACCACGGAACTCGGGAATGCCTAACACCTTCTCCCGGGTTAACAGAATTCCTTATCCAGATTTCTGGTACGCAGACTGTAATATAGAGTCATTCTTTTCCTCGATTCGGGATTAAAATTGGTGACTTGGGACACCCTAAATCTCCCAAGTGGCGACTCTGAAATAATTAAACCAATCCCGTTTCGACTGTCCTTTAATTGGAAAAAAACTCCCTACGCACCTCGCGGTGCCGGAAAAAGGAGGTGTGACAGAGGCCGAGGTCACAGTCAAGGCCGTGGTAGGGGCAGGGGTGTATCCCGCACATCAGCTAGGGAAGCACCTGCAGATCCACTAGCCACCCAAGTTCATGATCAGGTCCCAGTTGTGGAAACTCCAGTAGGACCTGCTCAAGCACCAACCGTGCCTATTGTTATTCCAGGTCTTCAGGAGACCTTGGCTCAGATCTTGACCATGTGCACCAGTCTTGCTCAGGCAGTTGCGGTTTCTACTACAACAGCTATATCTCAGGCCATAGGAGGCACTCAAACTTCCGCCGCCCGTACACCCAAGCAGGTTGTTCAGGGACTGCAGACACCAGAGGCACCACTAGCCCAGCCGGTTGCACCTGCTCAAGATTATATGGTACAAGTTATGCCTGATGACGAGCAGCGCAGATTGGAGAGGTTTGGTAGACTTCAGCCTCCGACTTTTAGTTGTACAGAGGGCGAGGATGCCTAGGGTTTCTTGGACAAGTGTTAGAGGATTCTTCGTACGACGGGTATTCTGGAGACCTGTAGGGTCTCATCCAATACTTTTTAGTTTTCTAGAGATGCCTTTACTTGGTGGGAGGATTATGAGAGGCGTAGGACTATTGGTGCAGCGCCCTTACCTGGCAGCAGTTCTTCGTTCTCTTTCTGAAGAAGTATGTGCCGCAGTCTCGCAAAAAGGATCTGTCTAGACAGTTCGAGTAGTTGCATCAAGATGATATGATTGTGATGCAGTATGAGATTAGGTTTTCTGAGTTAGCCCGTTATGTTATCTGGTTGGTTCGCACAGACAGGGAGAGGATCAAGAGGTTCATTGATGGTCGCTCATATCAGTTACAGATTCTTATGACTAGAAAAGGGTGTCCGTTGCTTCTTTTGAGGAGGTGGTTGATATTGCTCGAGAGATTGAGTCAGTTTGCCTCCAGGAGCAAGTTGAGAGGGAGGCCAAGAGGCCTCAGTGATCTGGTAGTTTTGGTGGTGTTCCTCCTGGAGGTCTATTTCACCATGACAGAGGCCGTCCATTGAGACATGCCCAATCAGCTCGCCCAGTGCACCGTGGGGTATCATCAGGTAATGGTTTGCACAATTCACATCAAGGCCACTCATCCCTCAGTGCCCTTCGAGCATAGAGCTCTCATCATGCCTCGTCTGCTCAGGTTTCTACGGGTAGTTCCATGGGGTATTAGGAGCAACAGTTCCGTTAGAGGATGGGTTGTTTCGAGTGTGGGGATCTTGGTCATATCAAGAGAGACTGCCCTAGGTTATTGAGTAGGACTCCACAGTAGAGTTCTAGGCCATCGACTTCAACACCAGTCACTTTACCACCCACCCAGTCAGCTAGGGGTGGAGGACAATCAGCTAGGGGTCACCTCAGAGGGGGAGGTCGATCAGCTGGTGGTCAGGCCCGTTTCTATGCACTTCCAGCCAGACCAGATGCTATTGCTTTAGATGTTATGATCACATGTATTGTCTCAGTTTTTCACATAGATGCCTCTGTATTATTTGATCCTGGTTCCACTTTTTCTTATGTGTCATCATATTTTGCTCATTATTTGGATACGCCCCGCAAGTCTCTTATTTCATCTGTTCATATATCTACTCTGGTGGGCGATACTATTATTGTAGACTGCATATATCGGTCGTGTGTGGTGACTATTAGGGGTCTGGAGACCTGAATGGACTTTTTGTTGCTTAGTATGGTTGATTTTGATATGATATCAGGCATGGATTGGTTATCTCTGTGTCGTGCTATTTTGGACAGTCATGCTAAGACAATGATGTTGGATATGCCGGGTGTGCCACGGATTGAGTGGCGAGGTTCATCAGATTATGTTCCCAGTAGGGTGATTTCATTCTTGAAAGCCCAGCGGATGGTGGGGAAAGGTCGTCTTTCATATGTTGCTTGTGTTAGGGATGTTGGTGCAGAGACCCCTCCCATTGATTCAGTTCCGGTAGTGAGGGATTTTCGGGATATATTTCCTGCAGACCTTCCGGTCATGCTGCCGGACAGGGATATTGACTTTGGTATTGATTTGGTGCTGGGAACTTAGCCCATTTCTATTCCACCATATTGTATGGCACCGGCGGAGTTAAAAGAATTGAAGGAGCAACTTCAGGAACTCTTTGATAAGGGGTTTATTCGGCCTAGTGTGTCACCTTAGGGTGTGCCTGTTCTATTTGTGAAGAAGAAGGATGACACGATGCGGATGTGCATTGATTACAGGCAGTTGAACAAAGTCACAATCAAGAACAAACATCCTCTGCCTCGTATTAATGATTTATTTGACCAGCTTCTGGGAGCGAGAGTGTTATTCAAGATTGATCTCAGGTCAGGGTATCACCAGTTAAATATCAGGGACTCGAACATCCTTAAGACAGCTTTCAGGACCCGATATGGTCATTACGAGTTCGTTGTGATGTCTTTTGGGCAGACCAATGCCCCAGCGACGTTCATGCATTTGATGAGCAGCGTGTTTCGGCCTTATATCGACTCGTTTGTGATTGTCTTCATTGATGATATTCTGGTGTACTCGCGTAGTTAGGAGGAGCACGCTGAGCATTTGAGAGTAGTGTTGCAGCGGTTGAGGGAGGAGAAACTTTATGCAAAGTTCTCCAAGTGTGAGTTTTGGCTTAGTTTAGTGACATTCTTGGGACACGTGGTGTACAGTGAGGGTATTCAGGTTGATCCGAAGAAGATGGATCCCAAACTGGAGGGCCATGACTAGCACCCGACCATACTTGCCGAGCACCAACGTACATTTTATCTAACCTTCTTTATTATCTTTTAGGGTTGACGAGATCAATATAAATGGTAGACATGGATCATGGATAACCAACAATAAAATGTGATTGCATGAACATACATAACATGGGATGATCAGACAATCAAGAAACTATATATAAGGTACGAGCTACCACGCTACCATGAAAGACTATACAACAAAAACCAGCCGACAAGGCATACAAAATTATACATGAGTCGACACATGTCTATGAGCCTCTAAAGGAACATAAGTGCTGCAACATAGTCGAAACTGGGCCCGAGACATACCCATAATGTCTATAACAAAAATACATACAAAGACCACGGCAAGTCCGGAGAAGGATCTCGCTAATCACCACTAAACTGGACAGCCTACTATTGTGGGGGAGCTGTACCTGCCTGTCTATCAGGACCTGCAACGTCCACAAATAAAAGAATGTCAATAGGAATAAATTACTGAGTATGTAAGGCAGGGAACCATAAGTACGAACAGTAATGTAAGCAGGGATAGAGAATATACAACTTGTAACATCTGGTATCTCTGAGGGCTACTGACATGAAATGCATAATACATATGTATATATACATAAGTTTTAAAACATACGCCTATGTGGGCATCATCATCATCATATAATACCCGCCAGTAATAGGCTCGGTAATAAAATGTACTCGGCCATCATAAGGCTAGGTAGTATTGTACCCGGCCACGTGGAGCTCGATAAATCCCAACTAATCAGTGGTTGCACAATAGGTGCTGTACCCGACCGACAATAGCGCGGCCTGGTAGAGTAAAATAGATACATATATATAATTCATGCTCGACTCATAGAATCACGTTCTAAACCTTTCGGAGTGACGTAAGGTCGGTATGCTCTGTACACGTTATTAGGACTAACTCTTCACTATGAACCTTATAAGAATCAGGAAGTGCCAACAACATTGATAACATAAGAGTAAGAGAAGCAATATCAACATCAATCGTTCCATAAGAGGGGAAACAATGTAAGTACTGCTAGCTTCTAAGAGTAGAGTATCTTTGGAAGCTAGTTCATTACATTATGTACGATATGAGTCGTGCAAAAGAAGGAAAGTGATAGCCTCACATACCTTGTATATACTTCCCCAATCTCAAGCTATGCAATTGTCACGATTCCTTAGTCTACAATAAGAGAAACGATACTATCGTTATCATTTAAGCGTCATAACTATTATGTATCGACCACAACCTATTTTACGATGAAACAGACAGCACCTCCCCTATATATATGACTTCACACAATTCAAAAAAATTACCAAACATCTCAAACAACATCAATAATAATCATATTGAGCCTCCCAAAACAATCCATGCACAACCTAATCACTTCATACATACGACGGCCACCGTAGTCATGTCAAACGACCCGAAAATGTTACGAAGAACTACCAGACCACAACCCTACATCTATATGGTGTTTATCCACATACTTCTTCCTCCAAAACTCCACAAAACACTAGTAAAACACCCATCCCAATAGCAACACAAAACAATCGACAATACAATCCGCTACAAGTGAATAACTCGAACTCACAGCTTCCGATCATTGTCCCGTGAGTTCTTACATGTATAGAACGACTTTCCATGAATTCACAAAAGAAAATTGTATGAAAGAGATCAGTAAACTTACCTTACTTGTTGTATAACTCAGCCCTTCCCTTGGTTCTTCAAACTCTAAGTTTTACCCCCAATTAGAACTTGAAAGAGAGGGAAAATCGATTAGGGTTTGTGTGGGATTTTTGGGGAGGACTTGCAGGGGTTTAATTTGGTTTTGAAGGTATGAAATATGGGAGAAATAATACAGTTTATAATCCCTTAAAAGTCCCCTCTTGGCCTACTTTGGGGCTTTTAATCTTGTCCTCTCATTTTGGCAAGTAGGTGATGCACCTACTTGTCACCTACCAATCTGTGCAGGCTCGCGAAAATATGAATATCTCTATACTCCGAGATAGTATTTACAAATGGTTTAATGTGTTGGAAACTAGACTCATGTAGATCACCCCGTAATTCCTTGTAAATTGGGATAAAAGATTAGTAACATTTGACCTAATGTTTAAGTAAAATTATGAACCTAAGTTGCGACAACTTTTGTCGACTTTTATTTCATAACTCGTTTGACTTCAAGACTTATGATACGGATATTATATGATTCAAATACCTTAAAACACTACCTCTTGAGTGTATTAAGCACCTCTAGGTTTACCCAAAAATACGGCTGACAACATCCTTGATTCGTTTAACTTCTAATACTTGTTAACCATCCTTATACACCTTTGTATCATTTAAGACCAATATGATTAACTTCTTATAATCATAAAGATAATATTTTCATGGATTTATATCGACTACCTTATGGCATGAACTAACATACATGAATATGGGTTATAACAATAAAGGCGGTTCAGAGTTGGCCCAAACCATCCTCAGCCATAAAGATTCGTAGTTTTCTAGGTTTGGCAGGTTATTACCATCGGTTTGTTCATGGATATTCATCTATTGCATCACCCTTGACCAAATTGACCCAAAAAGTTGCTCCTTTCAGGTGGTCGGATGAGTGTGAGGCGAGCTTTCATAAGCTCAAGACTGTCTTGATCACAGCTTAAGTGTTAGTTTTGCCATCAACTTCAGGTTCTTATACAGTATATTGTGATGCTTCTCGGATCGACATCGGGAGTGTGTTGATGTAGGAGGGGGGAGTGATTGTTTATGCTTCTCGTCAGTTGAAGCCCCATGGGAAGAACTACCCTGTTCACTATTTGGAGTTGGCTGCCATTGTTCAGGCATTGAAGATTTTGAGGCATTATCTCTATGGTGTGTCTTTGTAAGGTGTTTACTGATCATCGTAGCCTCCAACACTTGTTCAAATAGATGGATCTCAATTTGAGGCAGCGGAGGTGGTTGGAGCTGCTAAAGGACTATGATATTACTATCTTGTACCATCAAGGGAAGGCCAATATAGTGGCCAATGCCTTGAGTAGGAAGGTTGTGAGCATGGGCAGTTTGTCGTATATTCTTGTTGGGAGAGACCTCTTGCAGTTGATGTTCAGGCCTTGGCCAATTGGTTTGTGAGGTTGGATATTTTGGAGCCCAGTCGGATCTTAGCTTGTGTGGTTTCTCGGTCTTCCTTGTTTGATCGTATTAGAGAGCGCCAATATGATGATCCTCATTTGCTTGTCCTCAAGGACAGAGTTCAGCACGGCAATGCCAGAGATGTGACTATTGGTGATGACGGGTTATTGAGATGCAGGGACAGATATGTGTGCCCAATGTAGATGGGCTTCGGGAGTTGATTGTAGAGAAGTCCCATAGCTCGCAGTTTTCCATCCATCCGGGTGCCGCAAAGATGTACTAGGATTTGAGACAACACTATTGGTGGAGGAGAATGAAGAAGGATATAGTTGGGTTTGTAGCTCGGTGTCTCAATTCTCAGTAGGTGAAATATGAGCATCAGAGACTGGGTGGTTTGCTTTAGTAGATGGATATTCCAGAGTGGAAGTGGGAGCGAATCACCATGGATTTGATAGTTGGACTCCCACGGACCTTGAGGAAGTTCGATGCTATTTGGGTGGTTGTGGATCAGCTGACCAAGTCCGCACACTTCATTCCTATGTGTACTACCTATTCTTCAAAGCGGTTAGGTGAGATTTATATTCGGGAGATTGTTCGCCTATATGGCATCCCGGTTTCCATCATTTTTGATAGAGGTACTCAGTTTACATCGCAGTTTTGGAGGGCCGTGTAGTGATTGTTAGGTACTGAGGTTGAGTTGAGCCCAACTTTTCACCCTCAGACGGACGGGCAATCCTAGCAAACTATTTAGATATTAGAGGACATGTTGCATGCTTGTGTCATTGATTTTGGGGGGTTCATGGGACCAGTTTCTACCGCTCGTATAGTTTGCTTATAACAACAGTTATTAGTCGAGTATTCAGATGGCTCCATATGAGGCTTTATATGGGAGAAAATGTAGATATCCAATAGGTTGGTCTGAGCCGGGCGAGGCTAGGCTTTTTGGTACAGACTTGGTGTAGGATACTTTGGACAAGGTGAAAGTAATTCAGGAGCGGTTCCGTACAGCGCAGTCAAGACAAAAGAGTTATGCTGGCAGAAATGTTCGGGATGTATTGTTGATACCCAATTTTTTCTTATACATTTTTAATACATATATATACTTTAAAAATAGCATATATGCAGTTATAAGCATGTATACGCATTTTTATAATTTTTCTATAATTTTTTAAAGACTCCAAATTGATTTATTTATTCCTTTTTTATTTATAAAATTTCCAATAATTATCCTTCAAATTATTTTTGTGGTAATTTAGTCATCTAAATTCTTTATTTTATGCCAAAATATTGTTTAAATATTTTCAATGCATTTTTTATAATTGCATTTACTTTTTTAAGCTAAATTGCATCTCTTTGCAATAATAGCCCTACTAATGTATAATTACATTATTGATGCATAAAATAGTCTTTTATATTTTTAAAATGTTAAAGAACTATTTTAAATAATTTTAGTACACAAAATTATTTTTTTGAAAACATTTATTATTTCTTATAAATTATATAGTATTAAAAATGGCTATTTAAAATATGGCCTAATTTTATTTCAATTTCATCCCCAATCCAACCCCAATACCAGCCCAATTTTTAAATCTAAACCTACCCAGGCCTAATACCCATCTACCTAATCCAAATACCCGGCCAAATCCTGGCCGTTGATCATTTTGATCAACGGTCTAGGTTCTCCCTTCCATAATTAAACTAACCTATACCCCCTCTAACCTAATTCATTTTACACCTTACACTGCCGCCATGAAATCCTCTCTACTCTCAAACGCTCTCAACCTAACCCTAATCTCCAAATGCCGTCACTCATCTATGGCCATCTCCGATGACCGGTCACCACCTCTCAGGCCTCCAATGGCCTCCCTCACGTCAACCTTGCCATCTCTAGGGCCCTTAAGGGACCAAGGCTAGTTGACTTGCATCTAGGGTTCCTCTCTCGCCTATTTTAGGCCATTCCGTTGTGATTCCGAGTGAGATAGTCCTGTATTAGCTATGATCTAAGGTCTTCTAAGAAGGTTTCTTCATCTCTGTATGGTTCTCTTTGAAACCCTAATTTCTTTTCTAAACTTCTTAGATCTGTACATATCTATGATGATTTGGGCTTGTTTCATGTGAGTTTTACAACAGCCTTATGATTCTTTACAAGAATCGTATGATTTCAAGTGATTTTTATCTTTTCCTAAAACTAGGTTTTCCAGAATTTCTTTTTTAAAATTGTGTGATAATCTTTTATGTTTAATATTCTGCTTCTCGTATATTTTGACTGATATTGTAAGTCCACTACAACTTTAGCCCGTTTGTACTGAATACCCTAATTTTTGGGGTTCTTCGTTTGGTTTCTGGGTATTGATACATCTGATTGTGTTCTTGCTTTGGGTTCTTGTGATTTCTCGTGATTTTTTCTTGTCCTAATATGCTTCCACTGAATTTCTTAGTTCAAACCTTTCACCGACTCTATATGCTTGATCTCTCTCATTGAATCAATGTTGTTTAACTTTTTAGTTTTGTTAAAATTATGTATCGATTCCTGACTATTCATGCTTTACCTTATTTATATGCAAAATATGATGACTCTTTCATGACTTTCTGAACCCTTAATTACTCTGAATCATTTATTTCCTGGTTTAATTTGAACACTTTCCTTTAAATGTTTGACTCTTACCTCTCTACTCATTTTGATTGAATTGCCTGCCTTAATTAATTTTTTCCTGCCTTGTTTGTATTTCGCTGATTATTACTGATTTGTTTCCTTAATTAAATTGCTTATCATTTACCCCTAATTACCTACTCTATACTAAACCTTACTTGATTCTTTTCCTTAAATACTTAGCATGATTTTACAATTAATTTAATTGTCCCTTGATTAAGGGAAGATCTTGCTGATTCACATGTGACTTCACTGATTTGCTACTTAATTGATCTCTTACCTTATGTGTCAAGCTTTTGATTACTATATAAACCCCTCTTATTGTAAGTTCTGGAAAACGAACATTAGTTCAAAAATCACTACTTCTTACACTCTAAAGTTCTCTTTCTCTGCTGCTACTTGTGATACATGATGATCTAGCCGGCTGAAAGCCAAGACTAGATATTGGAACTTCATTTGCTTTATATTCTGCACCCTTTTCTTCAACTGGTATGTCTCTAGTTATGTTTTGGAATCCAAACCCTATGTGTTTTTCCATTCCTTCATTAGTTCATCAGTTATGAGGTCTACTTGTATTCCTGCCTACTTTTTTGCTCAGCATGTCTAAAATCTGCATGTTCAATGTATTCTTTAATCTTGCACTCTTTCTTGCTTACTTCTTTGCCTATCATGTCTAAAATTCTATCCTATTCAATGCATGTTTTACACTCTACAGTTTTTCCGGCCTACTTCTTTACCTAGCATGTCCAAACTATATGTTTAATCCAGTTCAAAACAGGCCAACTATTATCTATGTCCTAAATATTTGTTGAGTCTCTAAGTTCTTAAGTGTTGCATGCAGTTTGTGACTATATGTTTCCTCTATCCCTATCCCTGTACCCTAAGGTGATTCTTATGTGTCACAATCCCTTTATCCCCATCTGAAGATCTGTTTGTTAAGTATGTCTCTTTTGACCAATTGATTGTCTGCTGCTTGGTACTCTTCTCAAACTGTCTTTTACCACTAAGTTATTTCTTGTTTTTGAAAAACTTTTCTACTTCTGAAGTCATCTTTGTACTATTTTCAAAACAAAACTATGTCATACAATCTCACATTACTCCTAGAATATTAGGTTTTGCCCCTCTGGCATATGTACTTCCTTGAGATCCTTGAGATCTCTCTAAACTCTAGCATGTCAGAGCTGGCCTTTCCACACTACATCTAAATCAGTTATTTTTTGAGTAAAAGTCTAGGTGTGAGCGCTGCCCATGATCCTTGAGGTCCTTAGGGAACTTGACACACCTAGACATGATATTGTCTATGGAACTTTGGCATTTGATGCTATTGGAGGCCTGGAAAGTCATTTGGGCCTACTTCAGGCTCCCTATAGTTAACTTTTTCTTTTTCTTTATTTGTTTATGTAATTTATTCAGCTGGTCTGCAATAATTATTTGTAAACAACATTGGGGTGATTAGTGAAAAAGGGGTGGGCAGTTACATATCTGTTGGGTAACTCGGGTAGATACCATGCCTATAGGATTGTGTTAATGCACTTGCTATGTTTGCTTTACTTTCACAATATTATAAATCATGCCTATAGAATTGTGTTAATGCACTTGCTATGTTTGCTTTACTGTCACAATATTAGAAATCATGCCTATATGATCTAAATGGCTTCAATAGTAAAAATCATACCTGTAGGATCTAAAAGGCTTCAATAATAAAAATCATGTCTATAGGGTTAAAATCAACTTTATAATTAGATATCATGCCTATAGAGCGTAAAGTGATTGAGTTCAGTTTCTGTTACAGCATATATTTACATTAGTCTCACTAGAAATCATGCCTATATGTTCAAAAATCAGCTCTTAACAATTAGATACCATGCCTATAGGAATTAAAATCAAATATTTTGCCTATAGAACTTAAAATCGGTTTAGTTAAACAAATTAGTTTAATTCATGTTAGTTCATTCTTGTGATGACCAAAAAGGTCATTACTTGTTTTAAAATGAATTCTGCATTCCGAGGCCTTAAAAACCTCGTTTAGCATCGCCTCAATTTGCGTGCGCAATCTGGGCATGAAGCTGGAAAGCCTAAATGTGAAAATCTGTGAAAACTGATAAATTTCTACTATAAAATGAATTAATTTGACTTCGGTCGACGTTTTGGGTAAACGGACCTGGACCTGTGATTTGACGGTCCCGGAGGGTCCGTAGGAAAATATGGGACTTTGGCTTATGCCCGGAATCGAATTCAGAGGTCCCAAGCCCGAGAAATGAATTTTCTGAAGAAACTTATTTTCTGAAATTGTTTATAAGGTTTGGAAATGAATTTTGATCAGGCCCGTATTTTGGTTCCGGCGCCCGATACAGGTCTTACGTATGATTTAATATAATTCTGTGAAGTTTGGTAAGAAACAGAATCGTTTGACATGATTCGGACCCTAAATGCAAAGTTTGATGTTTAAAGAAATTTTGAGAAATTTCGTTGATCTTGAGGTTTAATTCGATGTTCATAATGTTATTTTGGTGATTTTATTACCCGAATAAGTTTGTAGGATGTTTTTGAGGTTGTCTGTATGTTTGTTTTGGAGCCCCGAGGGCTCGGGTGAGTTTTGGATAGGCCGCGGGGTGAAATTTTGGACTTAAGGAATTGCAGGTCTGCAGGCTTCTCATTTCCCAACCTTCTATCGCAATTCCCAGTTCACATTTCCCAACCTCCCTTCGCAATTCCCAGTTCGCATTTTCCAACCTCCCTTCGCAATTCCCAGTTCATATTTCCCAATTTCCCTTCGCAATTACCAAGCCAGCAGAGGTCGGGGTTCGTAATTGCGAACCCCTATTCGCAATTCCCATACCTGAAACCAGCAACTTTTATACTTAGACGATTTTAAACCCATTTTTCATATCCTCTCAAAACATAAACACACTAGAGCGATTTTTCAAAGGCTTCTTCTTCTCCAAATCAATTGTAAGTCATTTTTAACTAGTTTTCTTCAATCATTAACATATTTTAACATGATTTCAACTTAAAATCAACGATTTCCATTGGGGAAATTAGGTGTTTTGGGTAGAACCTAGTTTTTAAAAAAAAAGAGGATTTAGACCTCGATTTGAGGTCCGATTTCAAAACAAATTATATATTTGAGTTCATAGGTGAATGGGTAGTCGGGTTTTGGTTCAAACCTAAGGTTTTGACCATGTGGGCCCGTGGTAATATTTGACTTTTTTGGGTAAAACTTTGGAAAACTCGTTTTTATGCATTTAAATTGATTCATTAAGCGTTTATTGATGCAATTATGTAACTTTTGACTAGATACGAGCGAATTGTGGTGGAATTAAGGGGTAAAGCTATAATTGAATCGTGAATTGTGTTCATGACATCGAGGTATGTGTTTGGTCTAAACTTAGCTTGAGGGATTAGGAGTCGAGTCCTATTTGCTATGTGGTAATTGTTGAGTACGACCTATAGGCATGGTGACGAGTATCTATACATTGGTGTCTAGCATGCTCGTGAGTCTTTATATTGTGATTATCATGACTTTGTTGTATCTTTTATGCTTTGGTGATGGTTTCTATGTGTTGTATAAAGTTTGTGGAAAGAATTGTGACCTATGAACATTGAGGAGCGTTGGCTCAAGTTGTATAACGAATTGTTAAAGTATAAGTGACAATTGAACTTTTAGAGTATTGGCTCGAGTTGTGAAATGAGTTGTGAAGGTATAAGTAATAATTGAACCTCTATAGCATTGGTTCGAGTTCTGAAGTGAATCGTGAAGTAAAAAAATGAGAAAGAGAAGAGATCATAATGTTGTCACCCTTGTCGGGCTATTGTTGATTTAAATTGTTATCTCCCCTGTCGGGATGTTGGTGTTATTGATGTTGTTCCCTTGCCAGGATTTAATTGTTGACTTGTTACTCCCTTGCCGGGATCCTTATTGCAATTTTCTTTATTTCCTTGCCCTATTGTTTGTGATTATTGTTTGGGTGAGGAGGAGAGTTAAAGCATGAAGGGTGATGACGTGCATTATTTGTTTTGTCATGAAAGAGTGTGAAGCAAGAAGGGTGATTCTGTGCCGCACGATGTACCATTTCGTGCCTTTTGTATTGATTCTTATGGTGAGTGTGAGAGTAAAAGCACGAAGGGTGATGCCGTGCACTTGTCCTTGATTTCCCTGATTCTTGCTGATAATTGAGTTATGTTGTCCTTTACGTTTATTTACTGATTTTCTGTTGTTGCTTGATTTTATTTCGAGATTATAGATTCCCTTACCCTATTTGCCTTGTGATTGTTGTTTGGGTGAGGAAGAGCGTAAAGCATGAAGGGTGATGCCGTGTATTGTTTTGGTGAGAGAATGTTAAAGCACGAAGGGTGATGTCGTATATTGTTTTGGTGAGAGAGAGTAAAAGCATGAAGGGTGATGTTGTGCACTTATCTTTGATTTCCCAATTTTTATTTATAACTGTGTTATGGTTTCTCTACACTAAATTGCTAGTTTCCTGTTGATACTTGTTGTACCCCGCATCATGATTTCCCCTTCCTATTTTCAATTGAACTGTGGTGATCCTCATATTTATTTGTTGCTCTTCTGTTACTACTTGATGTTTCCCCACAACATGTTTTCCCCCTCCCATACTTGACTGTATATGACTGTTTCTTTCTGTACTTCTTGTCCGCTGTATATAGTTAAATTGCACAGGTTTATTTGGTAGTCTGGTCCTAGCTTCGTCACTACTTCGCCGAGGATAGGCTAGGCACTTACCAACACATGGGGTCGGTTGTGCTGATACTACACTCTACACTCTTTTGTGCAGACCCCAGTGTTGTAGACTTCAGACCTCAGTGGGATTGCTGATTCTTGCTCATCAGGCGACCCGAGGTAGTCCTGCAGGTGTCCGTAGGCCATGCTGTCTCCTTCTCTCTACTATTCCTGTTTCTTTCATGTATTTCCAAACATAGTGTTATATTTATTTCTTTCAGACCTTTAATTGTAGTATTCCTAGACCGTCTGTGAAACTGTGACACTAGTTCTGGGTAGTCCAGACTCAAATAGCTGTATTGGATTCATGTTCTGCTGGCTTATTGCTTTTTCTTCTGCTTATGTTAAATTCCACTATTTAAATGTTATTACTTGGAAATTGTGAATGGATATAAAATGGGTAAAAAGGTAAATTGTTCACGTAATTTTCTTTCCTAGCTCACAATAGTAGGCGCCATCACGACTCCCGAGGGTGGAAAATCCAGGTCGTGACAATTCTGAATTGGTTTAATCAACTATCCGCTTCTTTAAATGAGTTTTCAAACACTGTCTTCATTTACTATCGCTAGAAAGCATGTCTATAGCATCCCAAGTGTCTGTTTAAAACTGTTTCACTATTTTACTACATCAATGTAGATATCATGCTCTTAGGACATCACTGTTCTGCGTTTAGGCAAGCCTATAGGGCGATTTAAATTCTGCAACTCTGAAACTGTGCTTTGTTATTTAAAACTGTTCAAATTTTAACAGGTTTAAATCAGTAGGCAAGCTAAATAGGATTTTGACACTTTGTCCTAATTCAATACTGTATAATCCCTTTTCAACTAGATATCATGTTCTAGGATTTTCTCTTAAATACTTGACTGTTGTTTGAAGACGTGCATTTACTTGTTATATTTGTGGAGGTGACTGGGAGCCTGTAATTTGCTCTCTTTAAATTCAGTCCTACTTGTTCTTGATTTATGCCTAGACTTTTATCCTTTAAAACCCTAGGAAGGTCTAGAACTGTCCAAAAGTAGAGGTCCTAAAATACCTCCAAGGCCACGAGGAAGGGACGGGTAGTGCACGCATACGACATTTTCAAGGTTGCTAGAACGCTTTAGGATATGACCAAGGGGAGGAACTTGGGTAGAAAGGGATATGATGACTACGCGCTGATGTCACGTGGAGCCCCTCATTGAGGAGTGATTACCGGGCGTTGCGTGGGGTGATCCTGTAGGCTAGCTGTTGATACCCAATTTTCCCTATATATTTTTAATATGCAAAAATACTTTCAAAATAGCATGAATATGCATATATAAGTATGTCCCGAGGTTTTAATATTTTTCTCTTAATTTTAAGAATTTTTAAATTAATTTATTGCCTTATTTTAGCAAGAAAACCCCAATAATTGTTCCCAAAGTTATCATTTTGGTGATTCATCTATTGGATTATCATATTTGCATTAAATATAGCTAACATAATTTTTGCATATTTTTTATAAATTTACTTAGTATTTTTAAAGCTAAATTGTACGTAATTGCGATATTAGCCTTTTTAATTATGAACAGTGTTTATATTTTTAAAACTAACTTCAATATTTTTAATTGGATAATTATGTATTATTAATCATTTTAGTGCTTTTAATTTATTTATGGAAAATATTTTACTTTATTTTATAAAATAAATAAGGGAAAAATGGTTATTTAAATGATAGTCCATTCGTATTTCAATTTTGGCCAGATTTGAACCCCTAATTAAACCCAATCTTAAACCCAATTACCCAGCCCAAATCCTAAATCTACCCGACGCACAACCCATTTGAATAACCAGCCCGGATCCCCATTTAATCCAGGCCATTGATCAAAATGATCAACGACCACCATTCACCCTTCCTAAATTAAACTAAACGACCCCCCAAACCCCGCTCATTTCCCTCACTTAACTGACTCACTCTCTATCTCTCTATCTCTGGTTCTCTCTAGAACCTTCCCCTTTCCCCTCCTCTCCGATGAGTCTCATATATCTTCTCTGGCCATCTCCTGGCCTGAATCTATGGTGGTCGCACCACCTACCAACCTTCCATGGCGCTCGTTTGCTGAGGTTTCATGGCTTGACCACGAAGAAGCTTCGTCCAGGCCTCGTTGATTCAAGATTTATGGCCATCTCCGGCCTTGCTCCGGTAAGCTATGTCTGTTTCTAGCCTGGCTTCGATTCCTCCTTCTTTGATCCAGGCCTTTCTCACCGTTTGAGTTCCTCTGAAACCCTAACTTTTGAGGTTTTTCTGATCTCTTTAGATCTGTTCCAGATCCATGTTTTCCCAAAGTTTTTAAATGATTTCTTGATATTTCTTTCAAAGCTATGTTTTCAAAACCCTTTATTTGTTTTTTGACCTAGGGTTTCTGAGTTATTTAGAGGCTTCTCTGATTTTCTTTTTCTTTTGTGTGTTTTTACTATGTTTTTTCTACTGTGTTCTTTGTGAGTTTCGTATTAAGTTTCTTCCAATGTGTTCTTAATTAGTTTCTTCTACCATGTTTCTTTATATGTTTCTCCTACTGTGTTCTGATTAGTCTTCTTCTACTATATTTCTTATTAGCTTCTTCTACTATGTTTCTTTGAGCTCTTCTACTGTGATTTGCATGTTACTCTTTTACTAAGTTTCTCATGAGTTTCCATTGCTGAAAAAACATGTCGAACGCCCCAGTTCCCTTCTGAGATTTTTGAACTTGTTTTCGACAAGTATCTTCTTCTTGATTACTTGTCCTCTCATCTCGGCACTCGATTGATGGTAAAACCCTAGAATTTGGGGTTCATCCAAGTTTGAGAACATTAGCTATGTGATATGTTTGTTCTTCATCTTTAAAATCGTCTGATTTCAGAAACCCTAACTATTTCGAGTTTTTGAATTAGTTTCTCAACTGAGTCTCGAAATCTTTGTTTCAACCTCTGTCTCTTTAAGCAATTCTGATTTTCCACTAAACTCTTCTAAGTTCTTTTACACTAGACCTTTTGTATGCTATTTGATGCTACTTCTCTTCTACATTGCTAACCTTTGTGACTACCATGCTCCTGTAGTCTATTATCTACTGATTTTGCAATGACAAGTCATTTTCTTTCAGCTTAGAATGTTTGTATGCTCTTTATATGTGCTAGGCTTCTCTCTAAAATGGTTTTCAAATTTGTGATTAGTTCAAACTTCCTTTTGTATAGGTTTGATTGATTTCTTTCCTTGTTTGCTGATTTCCCTGTGACTCGACTTAAGTTAAAACTTTTCTCAGCTTTTTTGACTTGGTTCATTCATGGACCAATGATTACAAAATCTCTGATCCTTGATTTACTAGCTACTAATTGATTTTTCTTACCTCATTTATGTAACCGTGTATTTCAAAATTCTGCCCTTAAGTGACTTCTTATGTATTTACCCCTAATTGCATACTTTGCACAAGATGTTTATTTGATTTCTTCCCTTCAATAGTTTTCCCGTTTGAATCTAAGTTCCTTAATTAAGGGGAATCTTGTAATGATTGATTTTTTAATTGATACCCCAGTCCCTTAATTGTTTTCTTACCTTATTTCTGCTTATTTTTCACACTATAAATACACTACTCTTTCATTAGCACAAGAAATCCATCCCTCACTCATAGTTTTCTTCTGAAACTACACTTACACACAATAGTATTCTCTCTTATTTGCTTGCATTGTGGTCTGCTTACAAGTCCTACTGCTTTTCTCTATTTGTTTCTTTGAAACTGGTATGTTCTGATTTAAGCTTTAGCACCACGACAATGTGTTTATTTACTACTTTTGTATCCATACCTACTTACTATTTTAGTATAGTTCAACACTTATATTAGTATGCTGATTTTTTCTGCCTGTTCCCATTGTGAATCCCAAACCCCTGCCCCTTATGTGTTTGAGCTATGGCTTAAGGCATGGCAATATGCAAATTATTGTCCATGAATTAAGCTTGATCCCTTGGGATCCTAACCTCTAATAGTGTGCTCTAACAGGCTTATGGGTGTGCTAGCATTCACCATTGCTGGGTATGCCCACAGCCTACCCTTGGCTCTTTACAACCTCCCCGTTTCCCTCTACCCCTATGTGTACTTATTTGTAGCTGTTTCCCTTCCCCTTTCCCTCTCTCAGAATTCTGTTCTGCACTTGCACTCCCTCTTAGTCTTTAAGTTCTGCCCCCCTCTTGTGAGCCTTGCCTTGGGACCTTGAGTTCCCTTTGAACTTGGACACTTGAGGGCTAGCCCTTCCACACTGCACTTGTCCTAATCTGATAATACATTTGGGTGTGAGCATTGCCCGGAGTCCTTTTGAGGCTCTTATGGAACTTTGACACACTCGAATGGAAGAAAGGCTTTGGATCTTGATCTTATGGAGTTGGTTTACCTCATATTTCAGACATGAAGTCTGAATCAGGCTCTCCTTTAGTTGTACTTTTATTTTTTTCTGATGTATTTTACTTTATTCTGGGCTGTAATAATTTTGTAATAAACATTTGTGGCTGGTTAGTGAAAGGGTGGGTAACTATGTATGCAAAGGGTAGATGCCATGTCTATAGCTATTTCTGAATTCTGTATTCTCACATAGATACCACGTATATAGGGATTTCTGAATTCTGCACTCTCACATAGATACCATGTCTATAGGTATTTCAAAATTCTGCACTCTTACATAGATATCATGCCTATAAGTCAATCTGAATTCTGCATATACATAGAGAAAATATGCCTATAGGTCTTTCTGTATCCTGAATATCTATTTTCTCATATATAAATCATGTTCATAGGTCTTAAACAAATTTCTGCACCTAGATACCACGCTCATAGGACTTCATTCAGTTGCACTTGGGCATTATGTCTTAAACAGAATTCAGCATCTAGATATCATGTTCATCGGTTTAAAACGAGTTTTTTTGTATTTTTATACTACGTCTTCAAGGTTTTAAAATTAGTAACGCCTAGAAAGCATGCCTATAGGAGTTTCTAATTGAATCTGATTTGCCTCACTTAATATTAGATATAAAATCAGTAATAATGAGTATCATCAGTTTCAGCGCCTATAACTTTGGTTAAGGTGCGCTTTCTCTGACTTCCCTTTTTACCAGCATGTACTCAGTTTATTTTTTAGACCTTATTATTTCATGGCTTTCCTGAATTCAATAGATACCATGCCTATAGGATCCTTGTCCGACGCTTAGGCAAGCCTTAGGATAAAAGTTATAAACTGAATCTGTGTTATTAACTACAACCAGCAAGCAGACCTGACTCGGGCTTCTTATCTGAATTATGTAATAAATCAGTCTGCCTCAACCTTTAAGTTCTTTCTCAGATCAATAACTGTATGTGAAGGTCATGCTAATTATGTGCTTTCTTTGTTCAAGAAGGTATATCTGAGCCTTTTACTTGTTATATGCTTTCCCCAACTTGCTATACATGTTTTTGTATGTCGCCTTAGAATTTTGCCTTTGAAATTACAAATAAGCCTAATATCCCTCCCTCTTAGGATTAGTAGTCCTAAATGCCTTCGGGCTGATAGGATTGAGACGGGTAATAGCATGTAATAAGTAATCGGGACCATTTCATGCTTTAATGCCTTAACAGGGTGGGAAGGATAGATATTGATATGATGACCACGCGATAACGTCTCATATAGCCCCTCACTAAGGAGTGATTACCGGATGTTGTGTGGGGCGATCCATATTATTAATAAACCTAGGACCCCTTTTTACCTTTTGTTTCTTTGTTTCTTCTAAAGATTTCAAACTATTTCTTTTAAGAAAATCAGTTTCCTTTTAATTTAAAGTTTTATTTGCCTACATGTTATTTGCACCTAAATTCACAACAATAGTCTGGCCGGAAGCCACACTAGTGGATTCTGGGGGGTGCCTAACACCTTCCCCTTGGAATAATTTCAAGCCCTTACCCAATCTCTGGTTACTCAAATCAAACCTTCTTGGTATCCTAATGCACCTTAATCATTAGGTGGCGACTCTTCAAATGCAAACCCAAATTCCCAAAAGGGAATGAGTTGTTCTCCTAAATATCATAAACCCGATTTCGCGAGAAAAAGGGGGCGCGACACCGTGGAGACTCCGCTAGGGAATCTTAGGCTTTTAACATTTCAGACTATTATTTTGAATTTATACTTCTTTATGCGCAATTGTCTGTTTATTTCTTTCAAGCATTCAATTTTTCTTTTCGATTGCAAAACTGACTTGTCTTTTTGTTTCTTTCCTTTATTACTTTCGTTCACTGCTTTCCTTTACTACCGCTTTAAATTATGAAAAGAACTATTTTATTTAATGCTTTCCTAACGTGCAAATACGTGACAACCTTCTTTAATTGTTGCATAATCATGCTCAACATCATATTCCACTCGTGGCAAACAAATACCATAGCAATGCTTATAATGAGTGGTTGCGCTCTTCCAATATTATCACCCCTTTAAATCTAGAAAAGGCATATTTGCGGTAAAACCAGTTGATCAACGGTGTAGTCGACAGTTTCGTGCCTTCCCCCTTGAGTTGTCCACTCAAGGGTACCAGTCTAAAACCCCATAGAAACCTTACTCTGTTTAACTGTGCATGCATCATGGTCAAACCTAGCCGAGTCAGTTATGTTGTCTACATAATGACTCTTTAAGATAGCCTTGTCCAATGTCCACTGGGTTTCCCTATAACCCAAACGGGCATCCTCATGTTCTGTGCATTTATTTGGAGAACTAGATGTGTTCATGCTAATTGTTGATGTTAAATAGTTAAGTCCGGTAGGGTATGGTCTTAACCCTTTTGTTTTGCAGAAAATGAAGAACGAGGTCCCCAGTTTCAGAATAGTTAGCATTCCCCCACTCTTGCTAGAATGGTGGAGGAGTCTTCCATCAGATGACCAAATCAATGAGTGGAAAGAGAGGGCCGCCAGAGCTAGCGAAAAGTGGGAATATTTGGAATACAGTCTGCTGGAATTAGAAGGAAAAGTGAGGAAGATAGTCACCGATTGCCAAAACGCTGAGGGAAACGAAGGAGAACACCTGGCCAAGGCATTTTTACTGGTGAACCTATGCGAACTGGAGCATTTGATCAATGAGAGCATTCAACCTAAGGAAGGTCCTTCTGGGACCAAATAGATAGGAGTTTATTTTTTCGCTTATCAAATGTATTAAGGCCAATGGCCATTAGTGATTTTCATTTCCTATTTATTTAGTGGATTCGTCTTATTTTCTATCAATAAAATGAGGCATTTAGCATTCTAAGTTCTCCAAATCAACTTGTCTCTAGGCCTACCTCTAGCACAAAGAGGTTCCCAAATAGGACACGATTTACATTCTTGCACTACGTGTTTAAATATCGCAACATTTTCTTATAATCCTCACTGACTTGTTACCTTTTTGTTTTTACTTTTTGTCTATTTATTCCCCTCCCTAAAGGTTAGTTTGTGCACTCTGGCAACATCATCTTAATCAACGAGATCCAGAGGCCCTCCACCCACTCCTTCTCTTATTCCTACCAGAAACAAGAACAAAGGGAAGATGGAAGATTTGAACAATGCTAGAAAGGAGAACTCAACTGAACGGGTCGAGGTCACTTATGGTACTCAAGTTTCCAAGGAAAGTGCATCCCAGCTTGAACAAAAGCTACTGAAATTCCAAGAAGAACTTGATCAGGTTCGGAATTTGGCGAATCTATCATTTTCCCTCACCACTCCTGACATTAATTTCCCAAATGCTCAGAACCCCACACCTCCACAAAATATCCCAAAGCCACGAAACCATCCCGCTCCTCACCACCACTGCAACACTTGCCACACCTCCAACAATACTCCACTGCTCATCCTAGAACCTTTGAACTCCACATATGACCATTTTCACACCCATCATAAAACCCCAATCTACGTGGAGACCGTGCCACCCTCCACACAACCCATATCAAGTGCACCCGAGTCTGATGATAAAGACTTGCTCATTCGGAATTTGGCTGAAGAACTTAAGAAATTGACCAGCAGGGTTCAAGGCGTCGAAGGAAGTCAGGGGATTGAAGGGTTGAACTACGAAGATCTTTGCATACAACCCAATGTTGAACTGCCCGAGGGGTACAAACCTCCTAAGTTCGAGATGTTTGATGGTACAGGGGATCCAAGAGTTCATTTGAGAACTTAATATGACAAGTTGGTCGGAGTAGGAAAGGACGAAAGGATCTGCATGAAGCTTTTCCTGAGAAGCTTGAAAGGAGATGCTTTGTCTTGGTACATTAGCCAGGATCCAAAAAAATGGTCAAACTGGGTAAGCATGGAGTCTGACTTTATGGATAGGTTCAGGTTCAACACAGAAAATGCACCAGATGTGTTCTACATCCACAACCTAAAGAAGAAGCCCACGAAAACATTCCGCGAGTATGCCACTCGCTGGAGATCAGAATCTGCTAAGGTGAGGCCTGCTTTAGAGGAGGAACAAATGAACAAGTTTTTCGTCCGAGCTCAGGACACGCAATATTATGAAAGGCTGATGTTGATTGAAAGCCATAAATTTTCCGACATCATCAAGTTGGGCGAAAGGATCGAAGAAGGAATCAAGAGTGGTATGGTTACAAACTTTGAAGCCTTGCAAGCTACCAATAAGGCCTTACAGTTTGGTGGTGCGTCCAAGAAAAGGGACGTAAGTGCCGTAATGGTTGCACAGAGAACCAAATCCCCTATCAAATACCAAACATATCCAATGCCTCCACTCACATATCAGCCTACTCCGAACTATCAAGCACCCTCACCCTCTTACCAAACTCCACCACCCACTTATCAATCACCTCCACCTCCCACATATCAACATACTTTACCCAGATATTCCTAACCCGCACATGTTTACCAAGCCTACAATGCTCAAACATATTACCATCAATCACATCCTATATGCCAAAACTTCCCTAGATCTCGACCAAATTTTTACCGTAAACCTCTTAAACAGTATACAGCCATTGCCGAACCTATTGACCAGTTGTACGGGAGGCTCAAAGCTACTAGTTATGTCACCCCTATCCCTGCTATAACCCCCGAGAACCTTTCTCAGTAGGTTAATCCAAATAAATCCTGTACATACCATTCCTACATGAAAGGACACACCATCAACGAATGTCGCTCCCTGAAAGACAAGATCCAGTCTCTGATTGACAACAAAATTATTGTGGCAAAGGAACCTGCTCCAAATGTCCGTAATAACCCTCTGCCAGACCATAAGAGTGGAGACGTTCACATAATTGAAATAGAGGATGATTGGGACCCCAAGGGATCGATTGGTTTGATCACAGAACGCGACGATCCAAAAGAGCCAATAGTCACCCTTAATCTGATTGTAGTCTAGATTCAGCCTTCTGGGGACGCCGAGGTAAATATGTCCATGCCACTTAAGTTTGAAGAACCATCCTCTGCCACGATGCCAACGCCGATTAAGGTCGAATTTATGTCACCAACAAATGCACCTACACCATTCGAAGTTGCAATTTTACCACCCAAGGAACATGCTCTGTTCGGGGTGAAGATAGCCACGCTGATCCTAGTAGCAATGTCAGCCGTGATGCCATTCCATACAAAAGCTATACCATGGGACTATACAGCTGAGGCAAGGAGGAAAGGCAAGGTTAGGTTTGAGGAAATTGTTGTCGCACAGGGTATGACAAGAACTGGTAGGGTTTATACCCCAGAACATCTAGCTGAGTCAAGAAGGTAGGCCTCCAAACTGTCGCCCATCATTGAGATGGGTCCAAATGATCTTTGGAGAAAGATACAAGCCAAGGAATACTCGATCGTCGGCCAGCTAAACAAAACACCGGCGTAGATCTCCATATTTGCTTTGCTACAAAATTCTGAGGCACACAAGAATGCTCTATTAAAGGTATTAAGTGAGGCATATGTACCAAGCAACATCACCGGAGGAGAGATGGAAAACATGGTAGGGCAGGTATTGGAAAGTCACAAGATCACTTTTCATGAAGATGAGCTGCCACCAGAAGGGTTGAGTCACAACAAGGCGTTGCACATCACCGTGCAATGCAAAGATTATTTTATCACCAGAGTCCTGATTGATGGAGGGTCCACCCTTAACATTTGTCCATTTGTAACTCTCAGGACATTGGGAAAGGGGCTGCATGAGATCAAGGACGGGGCCTAAACGTCAAAGCTTTCGACGGTTCCCAAAGGTCCACTATTAGCGAAATTAGCTTGTGTTTGCAAATGGGACCTACTTGGTTCAATGTTGATTTTCAAGTAATAGACGTGCCGGCATCTTACAATTTGTTGTTGGGACGACCGTGGATTCATGCCACTGGGGCCGTAGCATCAACACTACATCAGGTAGTGAAATTTGAGTGGAACCACCAAGAGGTGATCATTTATGGCGATGGTAACAATGCCATATACAGTCGCTAGACCATCCCTGCAATCGGAGGCAGAAGAAAGATAGGCGGGGAGACCTATCACCACATCGAGGGAGTCAATGCCGTCGACAAGGACAAATGGTGGGACAATAAAATTGAAAGCATATTGAACTAAAGCAGATATGAACCTGGCAAGGGACTTGGCAAGAACCTCCAAGGAATCGCTAAGCCTATCAAACTAAAGAAACATGGCACCACCTTCGATTTGGGGTATGAGTACACTTGGGATGAATTCAACAACTGGTCGCCACCATGGCGCGGTCCTTACTATCTACTGGAGCAGCCAATACCACATTTGAAGCAGACTTTCCAGCCAGCCGATGTTAACTATGGGTCAAAAGAAGAGGAAGCACTTGTAGCAGTAAGGAATTTGTTCCTGGAAGACAATGATATGGATTGTTGTGTTGTTTTCGAGGAGGAGGGGAGGAAGGCCCTTCCATACAGGCAGTGAGAAGAGGAGCATGCCTCAATAACTGGACCATCAGAACCACCAGAGCTCGGAAATCCTCAAGGTAGCAAGGCTGAACAAGCATCATGCGCTATTTTTCATTTTTACTAGTTGACTTTCCTTTCGCATTTTAAAATTTCGCAATAAGATCTTCAATGTTCAAAACAGTTATGGAATTTTTCAAAGCATTTCGATTTTCCCTATAAATCTTAGTCTTATTATTCTCTCTCATTACATTGCTTATACAACATTACTATTACTTATCTTGATGAACCAATGACTGTGACATGCAACGAGACAATGCAACAAACGGACACAGATTCAGAGGAACATGAAATACCGGAAGAGATTGTTAAGGAAGTTGAGAATTTTGAGAACAGAACTAAGTCCAACCTGAACGAGACTGAGATTGTTAACCTGGGAGATGCAGAGAACGTCAAGGAAACACGAATCAACATTCATTTGTCACCATCAGAAAAGAAAGAGTACATAGAATTTATAAAGGAATATGAGGACATATTCGCCTGGTCATATGATGACATGACTAGTCTGAGTACATCTATTGTGGCACACATACTGCCAACTGATCTGACATGTCCACCGGTAAAGCAAAAACTCAGAAAGTTCAAGCCTGATATGAGTTTGAAAATCAAAAAAGAAGTCACTAAGTAGGTCAAAGCCAAGGTTCTCAGGGTAGTAGAATATCCGACGTGGTTAGCCAAAATCGTGCCAGTAGCAAAGAAGGACGACAAGGTTAGAGTCTGTGTTGACTACCGGAATCTCAACCAGGCTAGTCCAAAAGACAACTTCCCCTTGCCAAACATACACATCTTGATCGACAATTGCGCCAAGCATGAGTTGCAGTCATTTGTAGATTATTTTGTGGGGTATCATCAAATCTGGATGGATGAAGAAGATGCTGAGAAAACGACTTTCATCACACCGTGGGGGATGTACTGTTACAAGATGATGTCGTTTGGATTAAAAAATATTAGGGCCACCTACATGAGGGCCATGACCACCATTTTCCACGATATGATACACAAGGAGATCGAAATACATGTAAACGATGTTATCATCAAGTCCAAGAAAGCAACTGATCACATGGAAGATTTGAGGAAGTTCTTCAATAGACTGAGAAAATACAACCTAAAACTGAATCTCGCAAAATATGCATTTGGGGTTCCTACCGGAAAACTACTTGGGTTCATTGTAAGTCGTCGAGGAATAGAACTGGATCCATCAAAGGTCAAAGTTATTCAAGAGTTTCCACCGCCAAAGAACAAGAAAGACCTGATGAGTTTCTTGGGGAGACTTAAGTATATCAGCCGGTTCATAGCACAATCTACAGTTATCTGTGAGCCAATCTTTAAGATGTTGAAGAAGGAGGTTGCTACCAAATGGACTGATGACTGCCAAAAGGCCTTCGACAGAATCAAGGAGTACCTGTCAACACCACCAGTCTTGGTCCCTCCCGATCCAGGTAGACTTCTATTACTCTACCTTGCAGTATTGGATGGAGCATTCAGTTGTGTTCTGGGGCAACATGATGAAACAGGGAAGAAGGAATAGGCCATCTATTATCTCAGTAAGAAGTTCACCCCGCACGAGGCTCAGTATTCTCTGTTAGAGCGCACCTGTTGTGCTTTAACTTGGGTAGCTCAGAAGCTGAGGCATTACTTCTGTGCCTATACTATATATATCATATCAAGGATGGATCCTTTGATGTACATCTTCCAGAAACCCATGCCCACTGGAAAGCTAGCCAAGTGACAAATCTTGTTGAGTGAATTTGACATTGTCTACGTAACTCAGAAGGCAATCAAGGGACAGGCACTAGCAGATCACCTTGTTGAAAACCCCGTGGATGGAGAATACGAACCCCTAAAAACTTATTTTCCTGACGGAGAGGTATCATTCATAGGACAACATATTGCAGAATCCTATGTCGGTTGGAGAATGTTTTTCGACGGAGCAGCAAACTTCAAGGGAGTTGGCATAGGAACAATCCTCATATTAGAAACTAGTCAGCATTATCCGGTGTCCACTAAACTCAGATTCCCATGCACCAACAATATGGTGGAGTATGAAGCCTGCATCTTAGGTCTCAAAATGGCCATTGACATGAACATTCAAGAGTTGCTAGTAATGGGGGATTCAGACTTGCTTATACATCAGGCCCGAGAAGAATAGGCGACCAAGAACTCCAAGATACTCCCTTATCTACATCATTTACAGGAATTGAGAAAGAGGTTCACAAAGACGGAATTCCAACATGTTCCCAGAATCCAGAATGAGTTCGCCGATGCATTGGCCACCCAATCATCCATGATACGACATCCAAATAAGAACTTCATTGATCCCATTCCGGTAAAGATCTATGATCAGGCAACTTACTGTGCTCATGCAGAAGAAGAAGCAGATGGAAAGCCTTGGTTTCATGATATCAAGGAATATTTGGCAAAAGTAGAATACCCAGAACTTGCGAACACTACTCAGAAGCGCACACTTCGAAGGTTGTCCAACAATTTCCTTCATAGCAGCGGAATCCTATATAGGAGGACTCCAGATTTGGGATTACTAAGGTCTGTCGACACGAAGGAAGCATCTAAACTACAAGAAGAAATCCATGCTGGGACCTGCGGCCTACATATGTACGGTTTTGTCTTAGCAAAGAAGATACTCCGTGCTGGTTACTTTTGGATGACTATGGAGACGGACTGCATCCAGTATGTCCGAAAATGCCACCGCAGTCAGATACATGCAGACATGATAAAGGTACCTCCAAGCGAGCTTACTGCAACAAGCTCACTGTGGTCGTTTGTTGCTTGGGGAATGGATGTTATTGGACCAATCCAGCATGCCGCCTCCAATGGGCACATGTTTATCCTAGTAGAAATCGACTATTTCACCAAATGGGTCGAAGCAGCATCTTACAGAGCAGTGACTAAGAAAGTCATGGTAGACTTCGTCCGCGACCGTATCATTTGTCGGTTTGGGATTCCGGAATCAATCATCACTGATAATGGTTCAAATCTCAATAGTGACCTGATGAAAGCCATGTGTGAAACTTTCAAGATCAAACACAAGAATTCTACAGCCTACAGACCTCAAATGAACGGAGCAGTAGAAGCCGCCAATAAGAATATCAAGAAGATACTAAGGAAAATGATAGAGAAGCATAAGCAGTGGCACTAGAAGCTATCATTTGCTTTATTGGAATATCGCACCACAGTCCGCACATCAATCGGGGCAACCCCCTATATGCTAGTTTATGGTACATAAGCCGTCATTCCCGTTGAGGTGGAAATTCCCTCATTAAGAATCATATTGGAAGCAAAGCTAGACGATGCAGAATGGGTAAAGAATCGTTACGAGCAGCTAGCTCTTATAGATGGAAAGAGAATAAATGCAGTTTGCCACAGTCAGCTTTATCAGAACAAGATGTCCAGAGCCTTCAACAAAATAGTCAAGCCAAGACAGTTCACACCGGGGCAGCTGGTGTTAAAGAAAATTTTCCCGCATCAAGATGAAGCCAAAGGGATATTCTCTCCCAACAGGCAGGGTCCGTACATGGCTCACCGGGTTCTAACAAGAGTCCTCATTCTTGCGGAAATGGATGGAGAAGTCTGGCCAAAGCCGATCAATTCAGATGCAGTCAAGTGCTACTATGTGTAATCTTTATGCTTTCCTTTGTGATGTAATTTGAACTACGCTTGACCAGATTTTCGTTTAAGAGGAAATTCGTAGGTAGCCCTATGGGTTCGATCACAATTCAACAAAATTTTCATTTCCCCCCCCCCCCTCCACAATTGGAAATTGGGGCAGAATTTTGAGAAGGACCCTCAAAATTCCGAAGTTAATTTTAGCCAATCATCGCTATCAGCAGTCAGAAGCAGCAACCCAGTAAACTGGGGCAAAATTTTGAGGAGGACCCTCAAAATTCCATAACAAGGAAGGTTGCAATGTCTTGGACCACATCACAGTCGCCGGTTCATCTAATAGTTGTTCTTGATTATACACTTATATCATATTCTTCACAAAATCATGCATGTTTATTTGTGAAATCGCTTTGTTTAGCAACGCTACCCCAATAATACGTACAGTATCACTAGATCCAAGCCGAGCAGGTCAAGCAGAGCCAACGGGGATACGAACTAACCTCCCCCCTTTACAAAACTCACGATTTTTCTTTGGATATAGTAACTTGAGTTGCAAAATCATCAAATATACTATACACTCACGAGACTCACATTGCTCAGAAATTCGACTCTTAGAATCGTTGCACTTACTCACAGCTGCTATCCGCATGCAGTGTATCCGATAGACATAGTATCCCAGCTGTCGCAATATCGCGATCCGTTATCAGCTAAGAAAATTCTATTATTAATTGCCTTTACTTCCTGCATAAGGCTACCATTCTTCCTTCTGAGACTAAGCTCTGTCTCCATCTGCATTTCTACATTGCATAAGGCTACCATTTTACCTTCCGAGACAAAGCTCTGTCTCTATCTGTATTTCTGCATTCCATAGGGCTACCATTCTGCCTTCCGACACTAAGCTCTATCTCCATCTACATTTATGCATTGCATAAGGCTACCATTCTGCCTTCCGAGACTAAGTTTTGTCTCCATCTGCATTTCTGCGTTGCATAAGGGTACCATTTTGCCTTCCGAGACAAATCTGTCTCCATCTGCATTTCTGCAAAAGGCTATCATTCTGCCTTCCGAGACTAAGCTCTGTATCCATCTGCATTTCTGTTCTGCATAAGGCTACAATTCTACTTTTCGAGGTTAAGCTCTACCTCCATCTGCATGGCTAAAAGATCGCCACCTCCACATTTGCATGGCTGAAAGATCGTCACCTTATTTACATTTGCATTGGCTAAAAGATCGCCACCTTAATTACATTTGCATTGGCTAAAAGATCGCCACCTTATTTACATTTGCATTGGCTGAAAGATCGCCAACTTATTTACATTTGCATTGGCTGAAAGATCGCCACCTCTACATTTGTATGAATGAAAGATCGCCACCTTATTTACATTTGCATTGGCTGAAAGATCACCACCTTATTTACATTTGCATTGGCTGAAAGATGGCCACCTTATTTACATTGCATTAGCTGAAAGATTGCCAACTTATTTACATTTGCATGGCTGAAAAATCGCCACCTTATTTACATTTGCATTGGCTGAAAGATTGCCACCTCTACATTTGCATAGCTAAAAGATCACCATCTTATTTACATTTGCATTGGCTGAAAGATCGCCACCCTATTTACATTTGCATTGGCTGAAAGATTGCCACCTCTACATTTGCATGGATGAAAGATCGCCACCTTATTTACATTTGCATTGGCTGAAAGAGCGCTACCTCATTTACATTTGCATTGGCTGAAAGATCGCCACCTTATTTACGTTTGCATTGGCTGAAAGATCGCCATCTTAGTTACATTTGCATGGCTGAAATATCGCCACCTCTATATTTGCAACTTATGGGCTGAAAGATCGCCACCTGTTGCATTTCATGTGCTGAAAGATCACCAAATTGTCCAAAGACGTCATTGTTCGGAGGCACCATTTTCATAACCCGAGAACACCATGCCATGGCCGGAGGACCCCCCCCCCTTTTTCCTTTTTAATCTCTTGCATATCATTATTCAAATGCATCATGGTTTGGAGGCATCATTCTCAGAGCTCGGGAGCATCATCTCATGACCTGCAAATTCTTTATTATACGCTTCATGGCCCAGGACACCATTGTCTGAGGACGTCATCCTAACCGTCCGAGGACAAATATTCATGGTCCGACGGGAATTTGCATCATGTTTAATTTTACGCACAATATATTCTTGTATTGTTTATTTGTAGGTAAATTGGCGAGCAATGGCCATCTCAGCAGGAGCGATCCCACTCTAGTTCCCACATCCCTATCATATTTCAGCCATCCACCCCAACCTGAATATTGCATCCGTTCTTGAAAGTCTCCATCAGGCCTATGTCGATGGATCCTGAACTACATATGGCCTAATTCCTGTAAAACCAAGGATATGTAGGTAGCTCAAAAACCAGAGTATGCCCTAAGCCTCCTCGAACCTTTTCGTTCAGTCAAAATTGGCCATCATATCTTTACCCGACAACTCTTTCATCCTCCCGGGTGAAGAGGGGCAGCTGTTGATACCCAATTTTTCCCTGTATATTTTTAATATGTAAAATACTTTCAAAATAGCATGAATATTCATATATAAGTATGTCCCGAGGTTTTAAATTTTTTCTCTTAATTTTAAGGATTTTTAAATCAATTTATTGCCTTATTTTAGCAAGAAAAAACCCAATAATTGTTCCCATAATATCATTTTGGTGATTCATCTATTGGATTCTTATATTTGCATTAAATATAGCTAACATAATTTTTGCAATTTTTTTTATAAATTTACTTAGTATTTTTAAAGCTAAATTGCACTTAATTGCGATATTAGCCTTTTTAAGATTTAATGGTGCTTATATTTATAAAATTAACTTCAGTATTTTTAATTGGATAAATATGTATTATTAATCATTTTAGTGCTTTTAATATATTTCTGGAAATCCTTTTACTATTTTTCATAAAATAAATAAGGGAAAAATGATTATTTAATGATAGCCCATTCGTATTTCAATTTTGGCAAGTTTTCAACCCTTAATTAAACCCAATCTCAAACCCAATTACCCAGCCCAAGTCCTAAATCTACCCGACCCAGAACCCATTTGAATAAACCGCCCGGATCCCCATTTAATCCAGGCCGTTGATCAAAATGATCAACGGCCACCATTCACCCTTCCTAAATTAAACCAAACGACCCCCAAACCCCTCCCATTTCCCTCACTCAACCGACTCTCTCTCTATCTCTCTATCTCTGGTTCTCTCTAGAACCTTCCCCTTTCCCCTCCTCTCCGATGAGTCTCATCCATCTTCTCCGGCCATCTCCTGGTCTGAATCTATAGTGGTCTCACCACCTACCAACCTTCCATGGTGCATACACACTCGTTTGCTCAGGTTTCATAGCCTGACCACGAAGAAGCTTCGTCCATGCCTCATTGATTCAAGTTTTATGGCCATCTCCGGCCTTGCTCCGGCAAGCTATGTCTGTTTTGAGCCTGGCTTCGATTCCTCCTTCTTTGATCCAGGACTTTCTCACTGTTTGGGTTCCTCTGAAACCCTAGCTTTTGAGGTTTTTCTGATCTCTTTAGATCTGTTCAACATCCATGTTTTCCCTAAGTTTTTAAATGATTTCTTGATATTTCTTTCAGATCTATGTTTTTAAAACCCTTTATTTTTTTTTCCGACCTAGGGTTTCTGAGTTATTTAGAGGCTTCTCTGATTTTCGTTTTCTTTTGTGTGTTTTTTTACTACGTTTCTTCAATTTTGATCTCTGTGAGTTTCTTATTAAGTTTCTTCCACTGTGTTCTTAATTAGTTTATTCTACCATATTTCTTTATATGTTTCTCCTACTGTGTTCTGATTAGTCTTCTTCTACTATGTTTCTTATTATCTTCTTCTACTATGTTTCTTTGAGCTCTTCTACTGTGATTCGCATGTTACTCTTTTACTATGTTTCTCATGAGTTTTCGTTGCTTAAAAAGCATGTCGAAGGCCCCAGTTCCCTTCTGAGATCTTTGAACTTGTTTTCGACTAGTATCTTCTTCTTGATTACTTGTCCTTTCATGTCGGCACTCGATTAATGGTAAAACCCTAGAATTTGGGGTTCTTCCGAGTTTGAGAACATTGGCTATATGATATATTTGTTCTTCATCTTTAAAACCGTCTAATTTCAGAAACCTTAACTATTTCGAGTTTCTGAATTTGTTTCTCAACTGAGTCTCAAAATCTTTGTTTCAACCTCTGTCTCTTTAAGCAATTTTGATTTTCCACTAAACTCTTCTAAGGTATTTTACATTGGACCTTTTGTATGCTATTTGATGCTACTTCTCTTCTACAATGCTAACCTATGTGACTACCATGCTCCTGTAGTCTATTATCTACTGATTTTGCAATGACACATCATTTTCTTTTAGCTTAGCATGTTTGTATGCTCTTTATATGTGCTGAACTTCCCTCTAAAATAGCTTTCAAATTTGTGATTAGTTCAAACTTCCTTCTATATAGGTTTGATTGATTTCTTTCCTTGTTTTCTGATTTCGCTGTGACTCGACTTAAGTTAAAACTTTTCTCAGCTTTTCTGACTTGGTTCATTCATGGACCAGTGATTACAAAATCTCTGATCCTTGATTTACTAGCTACTAATTGATTTTTCTTACCTTATTTATGTAACCGTGTATTTCAAAATTCTGCCCTTAAGTAACTTCTTATGTATTTACCCCTAATTGCATGCTTTGCACAAGATGTTTATTTGATTTCTTCCCTTAAATAGTTTTCCCGTTTGAATTTGAGTTCCTTAATTAAGGGAAATCTTGTATTGATTGATTTTTTAATTGATACCCCAGTCCCTTAATTGTTTTCTTACCTTATTTCTGCCTATTTTTCACACTATAAATACACTACTCTTTCATTAGCACAAGAAATCCATCCCTCACTCATAGTTTTATTCTAAAACTACACTTACACACAATAGTATTCTCTCTTATTTTCTTGCATCATGGCCTGCTTACAAGACCTACTGCTTTTCTCTATTTGTTTCTTTGAAATTGGTATGTTCTGATTTAAGCTTTAGCACCACGACAATGTGTTTATTTACTGCTTTTGTATCCATGCTTACTTACTGCTTCTGTATAGTTCAACACTTAAATTTGCATGCTGATTTTTTTCTGCCTGTTTCTATTATGAATCCCAAACCCCTTCCCCCAATAATTTTGAGCTATGGCTTAAGGCATGGCAATATGCAAATTATTGTCCATGAATTAAGCTTGAACCCTTGGGATCCTAGCCTCTAATAGTGTGTTCTAACAGGCTTATGGGTGTGCTAGCATTCATCATTGCTAGGTATGCCCATAGCCTGCCCTTGGCTCTTTACAACCTCCCCGTTCTCCTATACCCCTATGTGTATTTATTTGTAGTTGTTTCCCTTCCCCTTTCCCTCTCTCAGAATTCTTTTCTGCACTTGTACACCCTCTTAGTCTTTAAGTTCTGCCCCCCTCTTGTGAGCCTTGTCTTGGGACCTTGAGTTCCCTCTGAACTTAGACACTTGAGGGCTGACCCTTCCACACTGCACTTGTCTTAATCTGATAATACATTTGGGTGTGAGCATTGCTCGGAGTCCTTTTGAGGCTCTTAGGGAACTTTGACACACTCGAATGGGAGAAAGGCTTTGGATCTTGATCTTATGGAGTTGTTTTAACTCATATTTCAGACATGAAGTCTGAATCAGGCTCTCCTTTGGTTGTACTTTTATTTTTTTCTGATGTATTTTACTTTATTCTAGGCTGTAATAATTTTGTAATAAATATTTGGGGCTGGTTAGTGAAAGGGCGGGTAACTATGTATGCAAAGGGTAGATGTCTTGTCTATAGGTATTTCTGAATTCTGTATTCTCACATAGATACCATGTCTATAGGGATTTCTGAATTCTTCACTCTTACATAGATACCATATCTATAGGTATTTCTGAATTTTGCACTCTCACATAGATATCATGCCTATAAGTCAATTTGAATTCTGCATATGCATATAGAAAATATGCCTATAGGTCTTTCTGAATCCTGTATATCCATTTTCTCATATAGAAATCATGTTCATAGGTCTTAAACAAATTTCTGCACCTCGATACCATGCTCATAGGACTTAAACATTCAATTGCACTTGGGCATCATGTCTTAAACAGAATTCAGCATCTAAATATCATGTTCATAGGTCTATAACGAGTCTTCTGCATTTTTATACTATGTCTTCAAGGTTTTAAAATCTGTAACGCCTAGAAAGCATGCCTATAGGAGTTTCTAATTGAATCTGATTCGCCTCACTTAATGTTAGATATAAAATAAATAATAACGAGTATTATCAATTTCAGAGCCTATAACATTCGTTAAAGTGCACTTTCTCTGACTTCCCCTTTTTACCAGCATGTACTCAGTTTATTTTTAGACCTTATTATTTCATGGCTTTCCTGAATTAAATAGATACCATGCCTATAGGATCCTTGTTCGACACTTAGGCAAGACTTAGGATTAAAGTTATAAACTGAATCTGTGTTATTAACTACAACCAGCAGGCAGGCCTGACTTGGGCTTCTTATCTGAATTATGTTATAAATCAGTCTGCCTCAACCTTGAAGTTCTTTCTCAGACCAAAAACAATATGTGAAAGTCATCCTAATTATGTGCTTTCTTTGTTCAAGGAGGTATATCTGAGCCTTTTACTTGTTATATGCTTTCCCCAACTTGCTATACATGTTTTTGAATGTCGCCTTAGAATTTTGCCTTTGAAACTACAAATAAGCATAATATCCCTCCCTTTTAGGATTAGTAGTCCTAAATGCCTCCAGACTGATAGGATTGGGAAGGGTAATAGCATGCAATAAGTAATCGAGACCATTTCGCGCTTTAATACCTTAACGGGGTTGGAAGGGTAGATATGGATATGATGACCACGCGATAACGTCTCGTGTAGCCCCTCACCGAGGAGTGATTACCGGATGTTGTGTGGGGTGATCCATATTATTAATAAAACTAGGACCCCCCTTTTTCCCTTTTGTTTCTATGTTTCTTCTAAAGATTTCAAAATATTTCTTTTAAGAAAATCAGTTTCCTTTTAATTTTTTCCAATTTTGTTTGTAACCATTATGTGAAAATCCCCTCTTATTTGAAGTTTTATTTGCCTACATGTTATTTTCACCTAAATTCACAACAATAGTCTGGCCGGAAACCACACTAGTGGATTCTGAGGGGTGCCTAACACCTTCTCCTTGGAATAATTTCAAGCCCTTACCCAATCTGTGGTTACTCAAATCAAACCTTCTTGGTGTCATAATGCACCTTAATCATTAGGTGGCGACTCTTAAAATGCAAACCCAAATTCCCAAAAGGGAATGAGTTGTCCTCCCAAATGTCATAAACCCGATTTCGCGAGAAAAAATGGGGCGCGACACTAACCAACCTAGGACCCCTCCTTCCCAAATTCCCAATGTTTAAACTTTACTTTCCTATATGTATGCAACTTGTTTAAGTATTTTCCTTTTGTCTCATTATTTGATTCACATAATGTCCCAAACATGCCTTTATTTGCAAGAACATGTTTAAATAGTTTATTTGATAAAAGGACTCATTCATAAGTATAAGTTTGGCCGGGACCCATCGTTGTGGAACAAGATGGGTGCCTATCACCTTCCTCTCAATGTTATTTCGATCCCTTACCCTAAATCTCTGGTAATGCAAACTAGTCTAAGAGTTAATCACTCTAGGTGCCATAACGCACCATAATATGTTAGGTGGCGACTCTTCAAAAACCCAAATTCCCAAAAGGAAATGAGTTATTACCCCCATGAATGTCGAAACCCGAAGTTCTCTCTCTCCCCGCAAAGAGGGAAAAAGGGGGCGCGACAGCATGGCGACTCTACTGGGGATGTCCTTTAGGCTCTTACCATAACGAACTTGTCCTTCTTGAATTAGTCCAAGCATGCTTTATCTCGTACCCTTTCCCTTTATTTGAATTTAACTACCTATTTTAAGCATTTATGATTCTTTTATTCCTAAAACTGACTTGTCCCTTTGTTTTCTTTTTCTGTAACTGTCTTTCAATTATTTAAATGTTGTATTTATTTTTCCCTACGTGTAAATACTTGACTACATGCTATTTATTGCTGCATAAATCATGCTTCGCATCATATTCCACTAGTGCGTATAAAATCTTGTAGCAACGCTTGATGAGTGGTTGCAATCTTCCTATTTTTTACCCTTAAATTCGGAAAGGCTTATTTGCGGAAAAACTAGTCGATCAGCGGTGTAGTTGACAAGTCCGTACCTTTCCCCCTTATGTTGCCCACTTGAGGTACCAGTCTAAACCCCCATAGTAACCTTACTCTGATTAAAATTGTGCATGCATCATGGTCAAGTATTAGAATGAGTCTTATTAGGTTTTCCCTAGGGGAAGGCTCCCCCCAACCCCCGTGAGTCCCGTCCTGCCCTGCCTTGAACTAGAACTCGGAAACTAGGACACATAACTATAAAAGAGTAGCTGCCAAAACAAGCTCCCTAAGGTCGCACCTAAGATCCGAAGGAATCGCTTGAGAACTAACTTGTTGGAGTCGGGAAAGACGAAAAGATCCGGATGAAACTCTTTATGAGGAGTCTTACTGGAGATGCTTTGTCTTGGTATATCATCCATGATCCCAAAAAATGGTCCAGTTGGGTAAGTATGGCGTCCAATTTCATGGAACGGTTCAGGTTCAATATAGAAAATGCACCATATGTTTTCTACATCCAGAATCTCAAGAAGAAACCCACCGATACCTTCCGCGAGTACGCTACCCGTTGGACATCAGAAGCGGCCAAAGTCAGGCCATCTGTGGATGAGGGACAAATGAACAAGTTCTTCGTCAGAGCGTAGGATCCACAGTACTATGAAATATTGATGAATATTGAGAATCATAAGTTCTCCGATATCATCAAACTCGGGGAAAGAATCGAAGAAGGAATCAAAAACGGGATGGAAACAAACTTTGAGGTACTATAGGCCACAAATAAGGTATTGCAGTCAGGCAGCATATCAAAGAAGAAAGATGTTGGGACAGTAATGGTGGCTCAAGGCCCAAAATCTCCATACACATACCAAACACCTCCACTTAAATATAAAACACCTCCAACCACATATCAAACACCTCCACCAATGTACCAAGAACCACCACCCACATATCAACCCTCATCTCTCAGATATTCCCAACCAGCCACTGTCCATCACACCTATAACTCCCAACCATCTCACTTCCAATCACCACCAACTCACCAAAATTATCCAAGACTAAGACCCAACTTCGACCGCAAGCCACCCAAACAATACACCGCCATTGCTGAGCCCATCGACCAGTTGTATGAAAGGTTGAAAGTCACGGGTTAAGTCACTCTTGTTCCCACTGTGGCATTAGAAAATCCATTCCAATGGGTCAATCCAAACAAAACTTGTGCGTACCATTCTGGTATGAAAGGGCACACCACTGATGAGTGTCGAACCATGAAGGGTAAGATCTAGACACTAATTGAAAACAAGGTCATACAGGCGAAGGAAGCTCCACCTAATGTCCACAACAACCCCCTCCCTGATCATAGAGGTGGTGGAGTACATGTGATAGAGACGAACGAAGAATGGGACCCTGAGGGGTCGATTGGGCTTATTCGAGAAGGCGATGACTTTAAAGTTGTAGTCATACTTACTCCTATTGTGGTACAGACTCAGTCACCAATCGAGGTTGAGGTAGCTGCATCAGTGCCATTTGAGGTAGAGGTGGGCCCGCCTGTGGCCACCCCCGCTCCATTTGAAGTATAAGTGGTCACACCTTTCATAGTGACGGTATCAACCACACCTCTTTTTGACTCAAAAGCAATACCCTGGGATTATGCTACCGAGGCTCGACGAAAAGGGAAGGCAAAGGTAGAGGAATATGATGCTGCACAATGTAAGGATGCCACTACCATGCATCCCGTCATTGATACAGGGCCAGATAACTTATGGAGGAAAGTACAAGCAAGGGAGTATTCCGTCGTTGACCATTTGAACAAAACCCCTGCTCAGATATCTATCCTGCCACTGTTGCAAAATTCAGAGATACATAAGAATTCATTAATTAATGTGTTGAGTGAGGCTTATGTGCCCAATAACATCATTGGCAGAGAAATGGCCAATTTGGTAGGGCAAGTACTGGAAAGTCAAAAGATTATCTTCCACAAAGATGAGCTACCACCTGAGGGGCTGAATCACAATCGAGCATTGCATATCACAATGCAATTTGAAGACAAATTCATTGCTAGGGTCCTAGTTGATGGATGTTCAAGCCTCAATATTTTCCCGTTGGACACTCTGAAAAGGTTGGACAAGGGTTTTCATGAAATACGAGTAGGAAGCATGAACGTGAAATATTTTGATGGGTCACAAAGGGCCACGATCGGGGAAATCAACCTTTGCTTGTAGATGGGTCCAACTTGGTTTGACGTCGAGTTTCAGGTGCTTGACATACCAGCCACATATAATCTTCTATTGGGACGACCATAGATCAATGCCGCTGGAGCCGTGCCTTCCACACTACATCAAGCAGTGAAGTTCAAATTGAATCGTCAAGAGGTGATCATTCACGGAGATGGGAGTAACCCCATTTACACTAGTAAAAGGCTAGGAGGGGAAACCTATCATCACATTGAATGGGTCAATGCCATCGAGAAGGATAAATGGTGGAGTACTAAAATAGAAAGCATATTGGCCTGGTCTGGATATGAACCCGACAAAGGGTTAGGAAAGAACCTCCAAGGCATCACTAAACTGATACGGTTGAAAAGTCATGGTACCACCTTTGGGCTCGGATATCAGCAGACATGGCAAGAATATAATGATTGGTCGCCTCAATGGAGCAGACTATATTACCCTCTCGAGCAACCAGTGCCATGCTTAGAATAAGCTTTTCACCAAGCTGATATGATATGGGGGACTGCAGAAGAGGAAGCACTAGCTGGGTTGAAAATTTATTCTTAGAGGATGAAGACATGGACTGTAGTGCCATAATTGAGGAGGAGTATGAAGAAGGCCACACTATTCCGACCGTAAAGAAGGGAACTGTTCTTATGAAACTGGACCGCCACACCATCCGGAGCCTGCCGAGTCCCTGGGTAGCTTTGCAAATTTTACTTCTATAGCCATTCTAGGCATTTAAGATTTCTAGTAATTTTGTTTTAAGATTTACTTGTTTCAAAATAAATGCTCGATTCATCGAGCCGTACTTGTCTGGATATTTTTTGGTTTTAATCAAATGCATTTGCTCTTTATTATTCATTACTATTTTTACACTTTTTCTTTCTACAGCGTTATTTTTACTTTTCCCGATAAACATGTGACTGTGACATGTAATAAGGCAACGCAACATGAGAATATTGATTCAGATGAAGAAGAGGACATACCCGAGGAAATTGTCAGGGAGGTTGAAAACATTGAGAATAAGCCTAAATCCAATCTGGACGAGATTGAAGTAGTAAATTTGGGGGACGCCGAGACCGTCAAAGAGACTCGCATCAGCATTTACTTGTCACCAATAGAGAAGGAAGAGTACATTTGTTTCCTAAAAGAGTATGAGGACATTTTTGCATGGTCATATTATGACATGACCGGTTTGAGTACGTCCATAGTGGGTCACAATTTGCCTACTAATCCCGTGTGTTTGCCAGTAAAGTAGAAACTCAGAAAGTTCAAACCAAAAATGAGCCTAAAAATCAAGGAGGAAGTTACCAAGCAGATCAAAGCGAAAGTTCTCAGGGTGGTTGAGTACCCAACTTGGTTAGCTAACATTGTGCCAGTTACGAAGAAGGATGGGAAAGTCAGGGTATGTGTTGACTATTAGGATTTAAACAGAGCAAGTCCCCAGATGAATTTCCACTTCTAAACATACACATTTTGATTGACAACTGTGCCAAGCATGAGATCCAGCCCTTTGTGGATTGCTTCGCGGGTTATCACTAGATCTGGATGGATGAAAAAGATGTGGAGAAGATAGCTTTTATTAAACCTTGGGGTGTATACTGTTACAAGATGATGCCATTTGGTCTGAAGAATGCTAGGGCTACTTACATGAGAGCTATGACAACTATCTTTCATGATATGATACACAAGGAAATAGAGGTGTATGTGGACGACATCATTATTAAATCCAAGAGAGCCGCATATCACATAACGGACTTGAGAAAGTTTTTCGACAAGCTAAGGAGGTACAACTTGAAATTGAACCTCGCAAAGTGTGCATCCGGGGTTCCCGCAGGAAAGTTATTGGGATTCATCATCAGTCGTCAAGGGATCGAGTTGGATCCGTTTAAAGTCAAGGCTATTCAGGAGTTACCACCACCTAAGAGCAAAAAGAACGTGATGAGCTTCCAAGGACATCTCAACTATATCAGTCGATTCATAGCACAGTCCACAGTCATATGTGAACCTATCTTTAAGATGCTAAGGAAAGATGCCGAAACAAGCTGGATCGATGATTGTCAAAAAGCTTTTGATAAGATCAAGAGTACCTGTCCACACCACCAGTTCTGGTACCGACAGAACCAGAACGACCTTTGCTACTCTATCTATCTATATTGGATGGAGCCTTCGGATATGTTTTGGGATAACATGACGAGATAGGAAGAAAGTAGTAGGCCATATACTACTTTAGTAAGAAGTTCATACCTTACGAAGTACGATACTCTCTGCTGGAATGCACTTACTGTGCTTTGACCTGGATAGCTCAGAAATTGAGGCACTACTTCTGTGCCTACACTACATACCTCATATCCATGATGGACCCTCTGAAGTACATATTCCAGAAACCCATGCCGACTGGAAAGTTGGCCAAATGGCAGATACTGTTAAGTGAGTTCGATATCATCTACGTAACTCAAAAGGCAGTTGAAGGACAAGCATTGACAGATCACCTTACTGAAAATCCGGTGAGAGGAGCATATGAACCTTGGAAAACACATTTTCCGGATGAAAAAGTGTCGTTCGTAGGGGAAGACATTACCGAAGAATACGATGGCTGGAGGATGTTCTTTTACGGAGCTCCAAATTTCAAAAGAGTGGGCATTGGAGCGGTTTTGGTGTCAGAAATGGGTCAACATTATCTGGTATCTGCTAAACTCAAATTTCCTTGCACCAACAACATGGCGGAATATGAAGCCTGCATATTAGGGCTCAACATGGCAATTGACATGAACATTCAGGAGTTGCTGGTAATCGGTGATTCAGATTTGCTTGTGCATTAGGACAAGGAGAGTGGGCCACCAAGAATGCCAAGATATTGCCATATCTGCACTATGTGTAGGAATTGAGAAAAAGGTTCACGAAGACAGAATTCCGACATGTGCCAAGAATTTAGAATGAGTTTGCTGATACATTGACCACATTTTCATCTATGATACAACGTCCAGATAAGAACTATATTGATCCCATTCTGGTGAAGATCCATAATCAGCCGGCATATTGTGCTCATGTTGAAGAAGAAACAGATGGAAAGGCTTGGTTCTATGACATCAAGGAATATTTATCGAAGGGAGAATATCTGAAGCATGCAAGTCACACTCATAAACGCCCACTCTGGAGATTGTCCAATAACTTCTTCCACACCAGAGGAAACTTGTACAGAAGAACTCCTGATTTGGGATTGCTAAGATGTGTCGACGCAAGAGAAGCTTCTAAACTGCTTGAGGATGTACATGCCGGGTCCTGTGGCCCGCACATTAATGGTTTTGTCTTATCTAAGAAGATAATTAGGGTTGGTTACTTTTGGATGATCATGGAGACAGATTGCATCCAGTATGTCTGCAAATGCTTTCAATGCCAGGTGCATGCCGATATGATAAAAGTGCCTCCAAACGAGCTTAATGCAACAAGCTCACCTTGGCCATTTGCCACCTAGGGAATGGATGTTATTGGGTAGAGGTTGCATCCCACAAAGCTGTAACCAAGAAAGTCATCGCAGATTTTGTCAAAGATCGTATTGTCTGCCGATTCGGAGTTCCCGAGTCCATTGTTACTGATAATGCTGTCAACCTCAACTGTGATCTGATGAAAGCCATGTGTGAAACTTTCAAAATTAAGCACAAGAATTCCACAGCCTACAGGCCTCAGATGAATAGAGCCGTAGAAGCCGCCAACAAAAATATTAAGAAGATACTAAGGAAGATGGTAGAAAACAACAAACAATGGCACGAGAAGTTACCTTTTGCTTTATTTGGATACTGCACTATGGTTCACACATCAATCAAGGCAACTCCCCACATGTTGGTTTATGGTACCGAAGATGTCATCCCAGCCGAGGTAGAGATTCCTTCTTTAAGGATTATACAGGAAGTCGAACTCAGCGATGCAGAATAGATAAGAAGTCGCTATGAACAATTGGCCCTTATTAATGGAAAAAGAATGAATGCAGTATATCACGGCTAGCTTTATCAGAACAGAATGTCCAAAGCTTTCAACAAAAGGGTCAAACCAAGGCAATTTGCACCAGGTCAGTTGGTGTTAAAGAAGATCTTCCCACATCAAGATGAAGCCAAAGGGAAATTATCTCCCAACTGGCATGGTCCGTACATGGTTCACAGGGTACTAACAGGAGGGGCACTCATACTTGCAGAAATGGATGGAGAAATCTGGCCAAAACCAATCAATTCAGACGCAATCAAGAGATATTATGCTTAGATTATCTACATTTCCTCATCTGATATAATTGAACTACGCTTGACCTGATTCCCGTTAAAAAGGGGATACGTAGGTAGCCTTATGGGTTCGATCATATCATAATAAAATCTCCATTTCCCCAAGATCAGAATCTGGGGCAGAATTTTGAGGAGGACCCTTAAAATTCTAGAGCAAGTTCAACCAAGCCGACATGTGTCAGACGGTCAAAAATCAGATGAGAAACTAGGGCAGAATTTTGAGAAAGTTTCTCAAAATTTCGAAGAAGGGTCAGCTAGGCCTATCATCCGCAAACGGTCAAAAGATCATCTACCAAACTAGGGCAGAATTTTTAGGAGGACCCTCAAAATTATTACATAAGAAAGATGCAATGCCTTTGAGATGTGTTACAGTCACTAGTTCATATAAAATCACTTGATATATCAATATGTTTCTAAAAATGACTCTATTTTTATCAATAATTGCATATTTTTCGAAAAAACATTATTTTCGTAATAGTCAGGTGTTACCCAGGGGAACTCAAAAGGGCTTCCAGAACAGAGCAAAGCAAGGTCAGCAGATAAAAGCACGAACCAACCTCCCCTCACAAAACTTACAATTTTTTCTTTGAACGCAGACACATTTGACGTAGCGATAGCATTTGCAGATATGTATACACAAAGCAAATTCACTATCAATCCAGACAATAGACACTGAATATCTCTAGCTAAGACATACACTACTCTTATTTGCTACTCGCTCTTTGAATGAGGCTAATCCCTGCCTCCATATTTGCATGAGGCTAATCCTTGCCTCCATACTTGCATGAGGCTAATCCTTGCCTACATATATGCATGAGGCTAATCCTTGCCTCCCTATTTGCATGAGGCTAATCCTTGTCTCCATATCTGCATGAGGCTAATCCTTGCCTCCCTACTTGAATGAGGCTAATCCTTACCTCCATACTTGCATGAGTCTAATCCTTGCCTCCATACTTGCATGAGGCTAATACTTGCCTACATATCTGCATGAGGTTAATCCTTGCCTCCCTACTTGCATAAGGCTAATCCTTTCCTCCATATCTGCATGAGGCTAATCCTTGCCTCCCTACTCGCATGAGGCTAATCCTTGCCTCCATATCTGCATGAGGCTAATCCTTGCCTCCCTACTCGCATGAGGCTAATCCTTGCCTCCATACTTGCACGAGGCTAATCCCTACCTCCCTATATGCATGAGGCTAATCCTTGCCTCCATATATGCATGAGGCTAATCCTTGCCTCCATACCTGTATGAGGCTATTCCTTGCCTCCATACCTGTATGAGGCTAATCCTTGCCTCCTTATTTGCATAAGGCTAATCCTTGCCTCCACACCTGCATGAGGCCAATCCTTGCCTCCCTATTTGCATAAGTCTAATCCTTGCCTCCACACCTGCATGAGGCTAATCCTTGCCTCCCTATTTGCATAAGGATAATCCTTGCATCCACACCTGCATGAGGCTAATCCTTGCCTCCCATATCCGCATGGGACTAAGCGTTGTCCCCTTTTGCACAAATATTGCTCTATTTCTAGTACTATCTATTTTCTTTTCAATCGTGATAAGCTCTGCCCTCCATTTCGCAAGACTAAGCCTTGTCTTGTTAACACCATATTATTGCATATCATGGGATGAAATATCGCCAATCTATCCAAAGGTGTCATAGACTAAAAGGCATCATCCTCATAGCCGGAAGACACCATGCCATGGCCTGAGGATCTCTCAAATTTGCATATCATTATTCAAAGGCGTCATGGTTCGGAGGAACCATCCGCATGGACCAAGAACAACATTTCATGGCCTACGAATCCCTCACTAAAGAATTCATGGCCCAGGACGTCATGGTCCAAGGACGTCATCTTTAACCATCTAAAGACAACCTTCATGGTCCAAAAGGGAATCTGCATCATGTTTAAATTTTCGCACAAATACATGTTCGTAGCATTTTCGTATGGAGGTGACCAGTAAGAAACCGCTATCCTAACAGAAGAGACCCCGCTCCATTTCCTTCAACTGTCTCAAACCTTAACCGCTCACCATAGTCGCTTTTGTATCCCGTGTCCGTTCTTGCAATGACTTCATCGGTATATTCCGTCGATGGATCCAAAACTGCACATGGTCTGATTATTGTAAGACCAAGGATATGTAGGAAACTCAAAGACCAGAGTCTGGCCTCTATCTTTCAAAACACCCCATCCGGTCAAAATTGGTCATTATTTCTTTACCCGAAAACTCTTTCATCCTTCCCGAGTAAAGAGGGGCAGCTGTTGATACCCAATTTTTCCTTATAAAATTTCTAATACATATATATACTTTTACAATATCATATATGTATTTATAAGCATGCATAGGCATTTTTATAATTTTTCTTTAATTTTTAAAGGCTCCAAATTGATTTATTTATCCCCTTTTTATTTATAAAATTTCCAATAATTATCCTTCAAATTATTTTTGTGGTGATTTAGTTATCTAAATTCTTTATTTTATTCCAAAATATTATTTAAATATTTTCAATGCATTTTTGATAATTGCATTTACTTTCTTTTAAGCTAAACTGTATATCTTTGCAATAATAGCCCTACTAATGCATAATTATATTATTGATGCATAAAATAGTCTTTTATATTTTTAAAATGTTAAACAACTATTTTAAATCATTTTAGTACACAAAATTATTTTTTAGAAATTATTTATTATAAATTATATAGTATTACAAATGACAATTTAAAATATGGCCTAATTTTATTTCAATTTCAGCCCCCAATCCAACCCTAATACCAGCCCAATTTTTAAACCTAAACCTACCCAGGCCCAATTCCCATCTGTCCAACCCAAATACTCGGCCAAATCCTAGTCGTTAATCATTTTGATCAACGGTCCAGGTTCCCCCTTCCATAATTAAACTAACCTATACCCCCTCTAACCTAATTGATTTTACACCTTACACTGCCGCCCTGAAATCCTCGCTACTCTCAAATGCTCTCAACCTAACCCTAATCTCCAAACGCCGTCACTTATATATGGCCATCTCTGATCACCTCTCGCCACCTCTCAGGCCTCCAATGGCCTCCCTCACGTCAACCTTGCCATCTCTAGGGCCCTCAAGGGACCAGAGCTAGTTGACTTGCATCTAGGGTTCCTCTCTCGCCGGTTTTAGGCCATTCCAGTGTGATTCCGAGTGAGATCGTCCTGTATTAGCTACGATCTATGGTCTTCTAAGCAAGTTTCTTCATCTCTGTGTGGTTCTCTTCAAAACCTTAATTTCTTTTCTAAACTTATTAGATCTGTACATATCTAAGATGATTTGGGTTTGTCATGTGAGTTTTACAACAACTTTAAAATTCTTTACAAGAATCGTATGATTTCTAGTGATTTTCATCTTTTCCTAAAACTAGGGTTTTCAGATTTTTTTTTAAAATCGTTTGATGATCTTTTATGTTTAGTCTTCTGCTTTTCATATATTTTGGCTGATTTTGTAAGTCCGCTATAACTTTAGCCCGTTTGTACTGAAAACCCTAATTTTTGGGGGTTCTTCGTTTGGTTTCTGGGTATTGATACATCTGATTGTGTTCTTGCTTTGGGTTCTTGTGATTTCTTATGATTTTTTCTTGTCCTAATATGCTTCCACTAATTTTCTTAGTTCAAAACTTTCACCGATTCTATATGCTTGATTTCTCTCATTGAATCAGTGTTGTTTAACTTTTTTGTTTTGTTAAAATTATGTATCGATTCCTGACTATTCATGCTTTACCTTATTTTATATGCTAAACATGATGACTCTTTCATGACTTTTTGAACCCTTGATTACTCTGAATCCCTTATTTCCTGGTTTAATTTGAACACTTTTCTTTAAACGTTTGATTCTTACCTCTCTACTCAATTTGATTGAATTGCATGCCTTAACTAATTGTTTCTTGCCTTGTTTGTATTCCGCTGATTATTACTGATTTATTTCCTTAATTAAACTGCTATTCATTTACCCCTAATTACCTACTCTATACTAAACCTTACTTGATTCTTTTCCTTAAATACTTAGCATGATTTTACCGTTGATTTAATTGTCCCTTGATTAAGGGAAGATCTTGCTGATTAACATATGACTTCACTGATTTTCTACTTAATTGATCTATTACCTATATGTCAAGCTTTTGATTACTATATAAACCCCTCTTATTCTATGTTCTGGACAACGAACATTAGTTCAAAAATCACTACTTCTTACACTCTAAAGTTTTCTTTCTCTGTTGCTACTTGTGATACATGCTGATCTAGCCGGCTGAAAGCCAAGGCTAGATATTGGAACTTTATATTCTGCACCCTTTTCTTCAACTGGTATGTCTCTAGTTAAGTTTTGGAATCCAAACCCTATGTGTTTTTTCATTCCTACATTAGTTCGTCAATTATGAGGTCAACTTGTATTCCTGCCTACTTCTTTTCTCAACATGACTAAAATCTGCCTGTTCAATGTATTCTTTAATCCTGCACTCTTTCTTGCTTACTTCTTTGCCTAGTATGTCTAAAATTTTGTCTTGTTCAATGCATGTTTTACACTCTATACTCTTTCCTGCCTACTTCTTTACCTAGCATGCCCAAACTGTATGTTTAATCCTATTCAAGATAGGCCAACTATTATCTATGTCCTAAATATGAGTCTCTAAGATCTTAAGTGTTGCATGCAGTTTGTTACTATATGTTTCCTCTATCCCTATCCCTATCCCTGTACCCTAAGGTGATTCTTATGTGTCATAATCCCTTTATCCCCATGTGAGGATCTGTTTGTTAAGTATGTCTCTTTTGACCAATTGATTGTCTGCTACTTGGTACTCTTGTCAAACTGTCTTTTACCACTAAGTTATTTCCTGTTTCTGAAAAACTTTTCTACTTTTGAAGTCATCTCTATACTATTTTCAAAAAAAACTATGTCATGCACTCTCACATTACTCGTAGAATATTAGGTTCTGCCCCTCTGGCATGTGTACTGCCTTGAGATCCTTGAGATCTCTCTGAACTCTAGCATGTCAGAGCTGGCCTTTCCACACTACACCTAAATCAGTTATTGTTTGAGAAAAACTCTAGGTATGAGCACTTCCCTGGATCTTTGAGGTCCTTAGGGAACTTTGACACACCTAGACATGATACTGTCTATGGAACTTTGGCATTTGATGCTATTGGAGGCTTGGGAAGTCCTTTGGGCCTGCTTCAGGCTCCCTGTAGTTAACTTATTCTTTTTCTTTATTTATTTATGTAATTTATTCAGCTGGTCTGTAATAATTATTTGTAAACAACATTGGGATGATTAGTGAAAAAGGGGTGGGTAGTTACATATCTGTTGGGTAACTCGGGTAGATACCATGCCTATAAGATTGTGTTAATGCACTTGCTATGTTTGCTTTACTTTCACAATATTAGAAATCATGCCTATAGGATTGTGTTAATGCACTTGCTATGTTTGCTTTACTGTCACAATATTAGAAATCATGCCTATAGGATCTAAATGGCTTCAATAGTAGAAATCCTGCCTGTAGGATATAAATGTCTTCAATAATAGAAATCATGTCTATAGGGTTAAAACAACTTTATAATTAGATATCATACCTATAGAGTGTAAAGTGATTGAGTTCATTTTCTGTTAGAACATATATTTACATTCGTCTCACTAGAAATCATACCTATAAGATGGAAAATCAGCTCTTAACAATTAGATACCATGCATATAGGAATTAAAATCAGAAATCCTGCCTATAGAACTTAAAATCGGTTTAGTTAAACAAATCAATTTAATTCATGTTAGTTCATTATGAATTGGTTTAATCAACTGTCCGCTTCTTTAAACGAGTTTTTAAACACTGCCTTAATTTACTATTGGTAGAAAGCATGTTTATAGGATCTCAAGTGTCCGTTTAAAACTGTTTTACTATTTTATTGCATCAATGTAGATATCATGCTCTTAGGACATCATTGTTCTGCATTTAGGCAAGCCTATAGGGCGATTTAAATTCTGTTACTCTGAAACTGTGCTTTGTTATTTAAAATTATTCAGATTTTAACAGGTTAAATCAGTAGGCAAGTTAAATAGGATTTTGATACTTTATCCTAATTCAATACTGTATAATCCCAGCCAACCTAGATATCATGTTCTAGGATTTTCTCTTAAATACTTGACTGTTGTTTGAAGACGTACATTTACTTGTTAAATTTGTGGAGGTGATTGTGAGCCTGTAATTTGCTCTCTTTAAATTCAGTCCTACTTGTTCTTGATTGACGCCTAGACTTTTATCCTTTAAAACATTAGGAAGGTCTAGAACTGTCCAAAAGTAGAGGTCCTAAAATATCTCCAGGACCACAAGGAAGGGACGGGTAGTGCACGCATAGGACATTTTCAAGGTTGCTAGAACGCTTTAGGCTATGACCAAGGGGAGGGACTTGGGTAGAAAGGGATATGATGACTACGTGCTAATGTTATGTGTAGCCACTCATTGAGGAGTGATTACCAGGCATTGCGTGTGGTGATCCTATAGGCTAACTAACCTAGGACCCCTCCTTCCCAAATTCCCAATGTTTAAACTTTACTTTCCTCTATGTATGCAACTTGTTCAAGTCTTTTCCTTTTGTCTCATTATTTGAGTCATATAATATCCAAAACATGCCTTTATTTTCAAGAATGTGTTTAAATTATTTATTTGATAAAAAGACTAATTCATAAGTATATGTTCAGTTGGTACCCACCGTTGTGGACCGAGAGGGGTGCCTATCACCTTCCTATTTAGGTTATTTCGAGCCCTTACCATAAATCTGTAGTAATGCAAACTAGTCTAAGAGTTAATCACTCTAGGTGCCCTAACTCACCATAATCCGTTAGGTGGCGACTCTTCAAAAACCTAAATTCCCAAAAGGAAATGAGTTATTACCCCCATGAACGTCGAAATCCGGACTTCTCTCTCTCCTTGCGAAGAGGGAAAAAAGGGGGCGAGACATGTGTCTTACACGGTTGGGGAGAAGGTCCTACTGAAGGTTTCGCCCATAAAGGGTGTTATGAGATTTGGGAAGAAAGGCAAATTGAGCCCTCAGTTCATTGGGCCTTTTGAGGTGCTTCGAAGGATTGGGGAGGTGGCTTATGTGCTTGCTTTTCCACCTAGCTTGTCGGGTGTGCATCCCGTATTTCATGTTTCTATGCTCTGGATGTATATTGGCGATTCATCTCATGTTTTGTATTTTAGCGCGGTTCAGTTAGACGGTGATTTGACCTATGATGTGGAGCTAGTGGCTATTTTGGAGCGGCAGGTCCGAAAGCTGAGATCAAAGGATATAGCTTCAATGAAAGTGAAGTGGACAGGTCGGCCCATGGAGGAGGCTACTTGGGAGACCGAGCCGGAGATGTGGAGCAGATATCCACACATGTTTGAGGCTTCAGTTTTATTTCTGGACTCGTTCGAGGACGAACGTTTGTTTAAAAGGGAGAGGATGTAACGACCTGACTGGTCGTTTCATGAGTTGTAGCCTCGTTTTCCCCATTTCTGCTTCTTTATGTGTTCTTCAGCGGTATTTCAACGTATCATGTTGGTTGGTCCGGGTTTGGAGTGGTTCTAGAGTGAATTGAGATACTTAATCTCTTTTGAGTAGGCTTAAGTTGGAAAGTCAACCGGATGTTGAATTATATGTAGATGATCTCGGATGTGAATTCTAATGGTTTGGATAGATCCGTTAGGTGATTTTGGACTTGGAAGCGCATCCGGAATGTGATTTGGAGGTCCGTATTAGATTTAGGCTTGAATTGGCGAAATTGGAAATTTGGCGTTTCTCGGTCGGCAGTGAAAATTTTGATATCGGGGTTGGAATGAAATTCTGGAAATTGGAGTAGGTCCTTAGTGTCATTTGTGACATGTGTGCAAAATTTTAGATCATTCGCTGGTGATTTGGTAGGTTTCAGCATAGTTTGCAGAATTCGGAAGTTGGAGGTTCCTAGACTTGAATCCGAGGGTGATTTGGTATTTTGATGTTGTTTTTAGTGTTCCGAAGGTTTGAATAAATTTTAATGGTGAGATGTGACTTATTTGAGTTTTTGGTTGAGGTCCCGAGGGCCTAGGGATGAATTTGGATTGTTGACAGAACTGTTAGAATTGAGTTGGTGCAGCTGAGATTTGCTACTTCTGTCATTTCCGCACATGTGGATTGGGAACCGTAGGTGCGAGGTCGCAGATGCGAAAGGGAGGCTGCAAATGCGATTTTGGCCAGTAGAAGCTTGATCGCAGGTGCGGAGGTTTTATCGCACCTACGAGGCTGCAGGTGCAAGGGTATAGCCTCAGATGCAGAATTTTGCGGATAAGTGGGATCCGCAGGTGCGCTTGATGGACTATAGATGCGGTAGCGCAAGTGCGCTTATATGGACCGCAAGTGCGAGACTTCTGGGCAGAAAGTATAAAAGTCATACTTCGCGAATTTTTGCCCATTATTCACTATTTTTGGACGAGTTTGGAGATTTGGGCAGAGGTATCGAGGGATATCTATTGGGTAAGTTACTTGGGCTTTATTACTTGTGTTATGATGATTTTCCCATTGTTTAATCATGAAATTAATGGGAACTTGGGGTGAAGTTGAATGGGTAAGGGATTGAGTTTTGGAGAGTTTTGATTGATGATTTGAGGGCGGATTTTGATGATTTTGGTATGTATAAACTCGGGAGTGAAAGGAGTATCTGGTTTTGCAATTTTTGTTGGATTCTGAGACATGGGCCCACGGGGCGGGTTTGGGTGAATTTCGGAATTTTGGGTATAATTTAATATTTTTTATGGAATTGGTTCATTGGCCTATATTGATTGCTTTGTAGTGCTTTTGGTCAGACTCTGGACGTATGGAGGCCGATTCTAGAGGCAAGGGCATCGCGGAGTAGGGATTTGGCCGGTTCGAGGTAAGTAATAATTATAAATCTTGTCCTGAGGGTATAAAGCCCTGGATTACACATCATTTCACTATTTTGAGGTGACGCACATGCTAGATGACAAGCGCGGGGGCGTGCACCAGTGGGGATTGTGACTTGGTCCATCCCGTAGCAACTATTAAGTTGCGTATTTGACTAAAAACTATTTGATACTTGTGTGTTTTAGAGAGGATTTCTATGATCTGGTCTGAATGCCATATTTGGGCCTCGTGCCAAGCTGTTTGGACCCTTAGGGGCTTTTACTATTATTTCCTCATTGTTTCGGCTTAAGATCTGTAGTCAGTCATGCTATGTTTTACTGATTTCATAACTCAGTCTTTATTACACCATTTTGATGCATAAATGATATTTTGGGCTGAGCACCCTGTTTTTACTGATAGCCCGAGTAGCTTGAGAGGTTCATGACTGAGTAAGGCTGAGGGCCTATAATTGTGAGGATATTGAGAGTATAGCACGTGAGTTGTCTGTGCAACATGTGAGTTATCCGTGCGGATTCTGATATTGATACTATAGCACGTGAGTTGTCTGTGCATGTTATATCGCTTGGGCTATAGGAGCTCCTCCGAGTCTGCACATCTCGAGTGAGCGCGGGTACCCTGAGTGAGTGATACGAGATATGCCCGAGGGGCTGTTATGAGTGATGTTGTGCCCGAGGGGCTATTTATGATTTGTATCACTTTTACTATCAATTGCATTGAGCCTCTATTGAAAGCTGTCGAAAAATATCTTCAATGATTTTTACCGAAAACTGGATTTAAAATGAGATGATTTGACTCACATACTGAATTGAAAACATGTTGTACTTACTGAGATTTGATGACCTTGTGTGCAGATCCAAGGGTTGCTGGATGTGCTAGCGAGCGCTGATCTTTATCCGCCGCGGATACTTGGAGTTGGCAAGGTAGTTGCATGGCGATCACAGCCTTGCCCTTCTCCTTCCTATCTTCCTATAGATATTAGTAGTTTATTTCCAGACCATTTCTTTTGTCTTATTATGTTTCAGAACAATTCTAGTAGTGCTCATGACTTGGTGACACCCGAGGCCGGGCTTTATTTTCCTCGTTTTGGTTTTTGACTTTATACTTTTATGAGGATTTCAGTATGAAAAAGGTTGTCATTTATATTTTTATAAAATGTTGAACTATTTTGGAAAATGTGTCGGCTGGCCTAGATCCATGATAGGATCCATCATGACCGGATTGGCTTTGGGGTCATGACAATTATCATCTATATATTCTGCTGAAATAAAATACATATATTTCATGAAAGTATGTTTGTGGTGTATATATATATATATATATATATCATCAATCCCTTCCATAATAGATTTTTTCCTTTTCATAAATGGACCTTTTTATTCAACTTAATCCTAGCAAAAGTATATATTCATATATTCTAATGAAATAAAATACATATATATATTTTGTGAAAAAAATATAATGTATGATTGTGGTATATTTACATTATAAATTTTGTACTTTTTAAAAGGAAAAATCAGGTATATATGCATATTTGAAATATAGACTTATTTATATTTAAATAGATATTATTAATATACCATTTATATTTTTCACTAATATAACATGCATATTTGTATAAATTATCCTTAGATAAACAGTATATGTGACATTTTTTTTCTATACACATATTAATGACATGTTAATGTTTTAGATTAATTTTTATGTAAGGTATTTGCAAGTAATATTGTTTGAGTAATATCAATATAGTAATGATATCATTGGTCACTAGTGTTTCAAATTAGTTATTACATAAGAATTTTTACTATTAATGGTATAAGAATGGGAGAATATATGGTGATTGACTAGGGTAAAATCTAGGGTGTTTGTCAAAAAAAAGACTAGGGTAAAATCTACTTAGAACAGCTTGTTATATTTTTCAAAATGGTTTATCATTCCCTCTCTACTTTACTTGTGTTGAAAATTATTTTACATTTATTTTAATTCAAATAAAACGGTTACTAAATATCTATATATTCTATATATAATAAAAGTAGAGGCAAAAGAAGATGATTAAGATAAGTGGCATAACCACAAAAAGCCATGTGACGACCCGACCGGTCGTTTCATGAGTTACCTCTCCGTCTCCCCCATTTCTGCTTCTTATTACTTTGTATAATGGTTCTATATGTGATCGGGTTGATTGGTTAGGGTTCGGAAAGGATTGGTAAGGTTTAAGACACTTAGTCTCTTTTGAGGAAGGTTAAGTTGGAAAAGTCAATCGGATGTTGACTCATGTGTTAGACGGCTCAGAAGTGAGTTATGATGGTTCGGTTAGCTTCAGGAGGTGATTTAGGACTTAGGAGCGTGATCGGAATGAGTCTTGGAGGTCCGAAAATAGATTTAGGCTTGAATTGGCGAAAGTGGATTTTTGGCGATTTCCGGTTGGTAGGTGAGATTTTGATATAGGGGTCGGAATGTAATTCCGAGAGTTGCAGTAGTTTCGTTGTGTAATTTGGGATGTGTGTGCAAAATGTTAGGTCATTTGGACGTGGTTTCGTTGGGTTTTTGATCAAAAGCGGAATTCGGAAGATTTTGGAAACTTAGGCATGAATCCGATGTGTTTTGATAGATTTGATGTTGTTTGAGGTGTTTGGAAGATTGGGACAAGTTTAAATAAGGTTTTGGGATATGTTGGTACCTTTGGTTCAGGTCACGGGGGCCTCGGATGAGTTTCGGAGGGTTGAACGGATAATTTTAAGTTAATGAAAAGTTGCAGATTTTAGCTTCAGCTATTGCAGGTATTTTGTTCTTCGCATTCGTGAAGGGTCAGGAAGGGAGGCGTTAGGTTTGGCCTTCGCGTTCGCGAAGGGGAGTCCCGCGTTCGCGAAGGGCCGAAATGATAAACATCTCATTCGCGAGAGGCTTGGCCGCGTTCACGAAGGTTGGTGAAGCTGAGGCATCGCATTCGCGATGATGAGGGGTCATTTGGACTCCGATTTCAGTGTTCTTGGTATGTATGGACTCGTGGGGAGATAAGAAATCTATTGATGTAAAAATTATCGAATTCCGAGATGTGAGCCCGGGGATCGGGTTTTGGTAATTTCAGGATTTATGTTGTAAATTGATTATTTTTGCTTGGACTTCGTTCCCTTAGCATATTTTGACAACCTCGTTCTGATTTTGGATAGATTCGACTCGAGTGGAGGCTGATTCGAGAGGCAAAGGCGTTGCGAGCTAGAGATTTGACTGGATTGAGGTGAGTAATGATTGTAAATGATGTCCTGAGGGTATGAAACCCCGGAATGCACATCGTTGTGCTATATTAAAGTGATGCACATGCTAGATAATGAGCGTGAGGTCGTGCACTATTGGGGATTGTGACCTAGTCCATCCCGAATGACTATTTTACCGCGTATTTAACTGAAATCTATTTGCTATCATCATTATTTGGGCTGAATGCCATATTTGGGCTCCGTGCCAACTATTTGAACCCTTAGGAGACTTTTATTGATATTTCCTCACTGTTTTGACTTTGTACTTGAACTCAGTCATGTTATATTTTACTATTTTCGTACTCAGCCATGTTTACTCTGTTTTAACACTTAAATGATCTTTTAAATGATATTTTGGGCTGAGAATCATGTTTTACTATTGCCCAAGTGGCTTGTGAGGATTTTGACTGAGTAAGGCCGATGGCCTATGTTGTGAGGAAACATTTGTTATTGATTATGAGACCGAGGGCCTGAGGTATGTACGCCACGAGGTGGCTTGATTGATATGAGGCCGGGAGCCTAGTGATGATGCCACGAGATGGCTTGATATTGTTCTTGGGCCGTAAGGGGGCCCTTTAGGAGTCTGCATACCCCTAGTGAGCGCGGGTATCCATTGTGATATGAGATATAGCCCAAGGGGCTGGTATTGTTCTGAGATATTGCCCCAGGGGTGGATTTGTTGATACTGTGCCTGATGGGCGAACCTTTATGTGTTTATTTTCTTAATTGCCTGTCCTTTACCTGTTTAGATGTTCAAAAAGGTTTTCATGAAGTTTAATTGCGATAAATGACTTTCACATATCTTTTACTGATTTACTGCTTCGTTATAGTCTACAAATGTGTTTTACGTGTTTTCCTGCTTTCAGTCTTTATTTATGCTTATTACTCACTGAGTTGGAGTACTCACTTTACTCCATGCACCCTGTGTGTAGATTCAGGCGTATCTGGTCCCGCTCCCGAGTGCTGATCATTTCCAGCTCAGGCGGATACGAGGAGTCTTTAGGTAGCTGTCATCGTTCGCAACACGTATATCTTTCCAATCTTTATTTCTTCATGTTCTTAGTTTCTGTATTAAACTCTGTAAATTTCTCTGAGTATTCTGAATTGTTTAGATGCTCATGACTAGTGACACCCCGGTATCGGGCTGTGTTGGTTTGTATTCCGCATATTATACTATCATCTTCTTAAACATTGGATTATTTTATCATGCTTTAGACTGTTTCTTACTGTTTAACTGTTAAATACTGAAATGAGAAGTGTCGGCTGGCCTTGTCATCATGAGATGCGCCATCATGACCGGGTCCAGGTTTAGGTTCGTGACAAGTTGGTATCAGAGCCTAGGTTACATAGATCTCACGAGTCATCAGTAGGTTTAGCAGAGTCTCGCGGATCGGTACAGAGATGTCTGTATTTATCCTCGAGAGGCTGCATAACCTTTAGGAAAAACTTCATATTCTTGAAATTCTTGTCATGTGAATTTGTTGATCTGAGTACTAAACTTCTATTATTCTATTCTCTCACATATGGTGAGGACATGCGCTATCGGTCGGGATGGACGACCACCAGTACCACCAGCTGTGGCCACCAGAGGCCGAGAACGCGGTTGTGTCGCGATAGGGGCAAAGGTGTGGTCCATACAGTAGCTAGGGTAGCACCTGCAGATCCACCAGCAGCCCAGTTCAGGATCAGGTCCCAGTTATGGGTGCTCCAGCAACACCAGCTCAGGCACCAGCGGTGCCCATTATGATTCCGGGTCTTCAGGAGGCCTTGGCTCAGATCCTATCAATTTGCACCGGCCTAGCTCAGGCTGTCTCAGCTACTATAGCCACAGCTACTTCTCAGGCCGAGGGAGGCAATCAGACTCCCACTGCTCGTACACCTCAGCAGGTCGTGCAGAGACTTCAAACGCCGAGGGCACATCCAGCCCAGCCGGTTGCAGCTGCTTAGGACTATGACGTTCCCACCATGCTAGAGGACGAGTAACGTAGGTTGGGGAGGTTTGGTAGACTTCATCCTCCGACCTTAAGTGGTGCAGAGGGCGAGTTTCCCGGGGCTTCTTGGATAAGTGTCACAGGATGCTTCATACATCGGGTATTCTAGAGACCAGCGGGGTCGCTTTCACTACTTATTCGTTTTCTAGAGTTGTGATGACCCAAAAAGGTCATCACTTGTTTTTAAACCGAGTGTGCTTTGTTATTTAAAACTGTTCAGATTTTAACAGGTTTAAATCAGTAGGCAAGCTAAATAGGATTTTGACACTTTGTCCTAATTCAATACTGTATAATCCCTGTTCACCTAGATATCATGTTCTAGGATTTTCTCTTAAATACTTGACTGTTGTTTGAAGACGTGCATTTACTTGTTATATTTGTGGAGGTGATTGGGAGCCAGTAATTTGCTCTCTTTAAATGCATTCCTACTTGTTCTTGATTTATGCCTAGACTTTTATCCTTTAAAACCCTAGGAAGGTCTAGAACTGTCCAAAAGTAGAGGTCCTAAAATACCTCCAAGGCCACGAGGAAGGGACGGGTAGTGCACGCATACGACATTTTCAAGTTTGCTAGAACGCTTTAGGATATGACCAAGGGGACGAACTTGGGTAGAAAGGGATATGATGACTACGCGCTGATGTCACGTGGAGCCCCTCATTGAGGAGTGATTACCGGGCGTTGCGTGGGGTGATCCTGTAGGCTAACTGTTGATACCCAATTTTCCCTATATATTTTTAATATGCAAAAATACTTTCAAAATAGCATGAATATGCATATATAAGTATGTCCCGAGGTTTTAATATTTTTCTCTTAATTTTAAGAATTTTTAAATTAATTTATTGCCTTATTTTAGCAAGAAAACCCCAATAATTGTTCCCAAAGTTATCATTTTGGTGATTCATCTATTGGATTATCATATTTGCATTAAATATAGCTAACATAATTTTTGCATATTTTTTATAAATTTACTTAGTATTTTTAAAGCTAAATTGTACGTAATTGCGATATTAGCCTTTTTAATTATGAACAGTGTTTATATTTTTAAAACTAACTTCAATATTTTTAATTGGATAATTATGTATTATTAATCATTTTAGTGCTTTTAATTTATTTATGGAAAATATTTTACTTTATTTTATAAAATAAATAAGGGAAAAATGGTTATTTAAATGATAGTCCATTCGTATTTCAATTTTGGCCAGATTTGAACCCCTAATTAAACCCAATCTTAAACCCAATTACCCAGCCCAAATCCTAAATCTACCCGACGCACAACCCATTTGAATAACCAGCCCGGATCCCCATTTAATCCAGGCCATTGATCAAAATGATCAACGACCACCATTCACCCTTCCTAAATTAAACTAAACGACCCCCCAAACCCCGCTCATTTCCCTCACTTAACTGACTCACTCTCTATCTCTCTATCTCTGGTTCTCTCTAGAACCTTCCCCTTTCCCCTCCTCTCCGATGAGTCTCATATATCTTCTCTGGCCATCTCCTGGCCTGAATCTATGGTGGTCGCACCACCTACCAACCTTCCATGGCGCTCGTTTGCTGAGGTTTCATGGCTTGACCACGAAGAAGCTTCGTCCAGGCCTCGTTGATTCAAGTTTTATGGCCATCTCCGGCCTTGCTCCGGTAAGCTATGTCTGTTTCTAGCCTGGCTTCGATTCCTCCTTCTTTGATCCAGGCCTTTCTCACCGTTTGAGTTCCTCTGAAACCCTAACTTTTGAGGTTTTTCTGATCTCTTTAGATCTGTTCCAGATCCATGTTTTCCCAAAGTTTTTAAATGATTTCTTGATATTTCTTTCAAAGCTATGTTTTCAAAACCCTTTATTTGTTTTTTGACCTAGGGTTTCTGAGTTATTTAGAGGCTTCTCTGATTTTTTTTTTCTTTTGTGTGTTTTTACTATGTTTTTTCTACTGTGTTCTTTGTGAGTTTCGTATTAAGTTTCTTCCAATGTGTTCTTAATTAGTTTCTTCTACCATGTTTCTTTATATGTTTCTCCTACTGTGTTCTGATTAGTCTTCTTCTACTATATTTCTTATTAGCTTCTTATACTATGTTTCTTTGAGCTCTTCTACTGTGATTTGCATGTTACTCTTTTACTAAGTTTCTCATGAGTTTCCATTGCTGAAAAACATGTCGAAGGCCCCAGTTCCCTTCTGAGATTTTTGAACTTGTTTTCGACAAGTATCTTCTTCTTGATTACTTGTCCTCTCATCTCGGCACTCGATTGATGGTAAAACCCTAGAATTTGGGGTTCATCCAAGTTTGAGAACATTAGCTATGTGATATGTTTGTTCTTCATCTTTAAAATCGTCTGATTTCAGAAACCCTAGCTATTTCGAGTTTTTGAATTAGTTTCTCAACTGAGTCTCGAAATCTTTGTTTCAACCTCTGTCTCTTTAAGCAATTCTGATTTTCCACTAAACTCTTCTAAGTTCTTTTACACTAGACCTTTTGTATGCTATTTGATGCTACTTCTCTTCTACATTGCTAACCTTTGTGACTACCATGCTCCTGTAGTCTATTATCTACTGATTTTGCAATGACAAGTCATTTTCTTTCAGCTTAGAATGTTTGTATGCTCTTTATATGTGCTAGACTTCTCTCTAAAATGGTTTTCAAATTTGTGATTAGTTCAAACTTCCTTTTGTATAGGTTTGATTGATTTCTTTCCTTGTTTGCTGATTTCCCTGTGACTCGACTTAAGTTAAAACTTTTCTCAGCTTTTTTGACTTGGTTCATTCATGGACCAATGATTACAAAATCTCTGATCCTTGATTTACTAGCTACTAATTGATTTTTCTTACCTCATTTATGTAACCGTGTATTTCAAAATTCTGCCCTTAAGTGGCTTCTTATGTATTTACCCCTAATTGCATACTTTGCACAAGATGTTTATTTGATTTCTTCCCTTGAATAGTTTTCCGGTTTGAATCTAAGTTCCTTAATTAAGGGGAATCTTGTAATGATTGATTTTTTAATTGATACCCCAGTCCCTTAATTGTTTTCTTACCTTATTTCTGCTTATTTTTCACACTATAAATACACTACTCTTTCATTAGCACAAGAAATCCATCCCTCACTCATAGTTTTCTTCTGAAACTACACTTACACACAATAGTATTCTCTCTTATTTGCTTGCATCGTAGTCTGCTTACAAGTCCTACTGCTTTTCTCTATTTGTTTCTTTGAAACTAGTATGTTCTGATTTAAGCTTTAGCACCACGACAATGTGTTTATTTACTACTTTTGTATCCATACCTACTTACTATTTTAGTATAGTTCAACACTTATATTAGTATGCTGATTTTTTCTGCCTGTTCCCATTGTGAATCCCAAACCCCTGCCCCTTATGTGTTTGAGCTATGGCTTAAGGCATGGCAATATGCAAATTATTGTCCATGAATTAAGCTTGATCCCTTGGGATCCTAACCTCTAATAGTGTGCTCTAACAGGCTTATGGGTGTGCTAGCATTCACCATTGCTGGGTATGCCCACAGCCTACCCTTGGCTCTTTACAACCTCCCCGTTTCCCTCTACCCCTATGTGTACTTATTTGTAGCTGTTTCCCTTCCCCTTTCCCTCTCTCAGAATTCTGTTCTGCACTTGCACTCCCTCTTAGTCTTTAAGTTCTGCCCCCCTCTTGTGAGCCTTGCCTTGGGACCTTGAGTTCCCTTTGAACTTGGACACTTGAGGGCTAGCCCTTCCACACTGCACTTGTCCTAATCTGATAATACATTTGGGTGTGAGCATTGCCCGGAGTCCTTTTGAGGCTCTTATGGAACTTTGACACACTCGAATGGAAGAAAGGCTTTGGATCTTGATCTTATGGAGTTGGTTTACCTCATATTTCAGACATGAAGTCTGAATCAGGCTCTCCTTTGGTTGTACTTTTATTTTTTTCTGATGTATTTTACTTTATTCTGGGCTGTAATAATTTTGTAATAAACATTTGTGGCTGGTTAGTGAAAGGGTGGATAACTATGTATGCAAAGGGTAGATGCCATGTCTATAGCTATTTCTGAATTTTGTATTCTCACATAGATACCACGTATATAGGGATTTCTGAATTCTGCACTCTCACATAGATACCATGTCTATAGGTATTTCTAAATTCTGCACTCTTACATAGATATCATGCCTATAAGTCAATCTGAATTCTGCATATACATAGAGAAAATATGCCTATAGGTCTTTCTGTATCCTGAATATCTATTTTCTCATATATAAATCATGTTCATAGGTCTTAAACAAATTTCTGCATCTAGATACCACGCTCATAGGACTTCATTCAATTGCACTTGGGCATCATGTCTTAAACAGAATTCAGCATCTAGATATCATGTTCATCGGTTTAAAACGAGTTTTTTTGTATTTTTATACTACGTCTTCAAGGTTTTAAAATTAGTAACGCCTAGAAAGCATGCCTATAGGAGTTTCTAATTGAATCTGATTTGCCTCACTTAATATTAGATATAAAATCAGTAATAACGAGTATCATCAGTTTCAGCGCCTATAACTTTGGTTAAGGTGCGCTTTCTCTGACTTCCCTTTTTACCAGCATGTACTCAGTTTATTTTTTAGACCTTATTATTTCATGGCTTTCCTGAATTCAATAGATACCATGCCTATAGGATCCTTGTCCGACGCTTAGGCAAGCCTTAGGATAAAAGTTATAAACTGAATCTGTGTTATTAACTACAACCAGCAAGCAGACCTGACTCGGGCTTCTTATCTGAATTATGTAATAAATCAGTCTGCCTCAACCTTTAAGTTCTTTCTCAGACCAATAACTGTATGTGAAGGTCATGCTAATTATGTGCTTTCTTTGTTCAAGAAGGTATATCTGAGCCTTTTACTTGTTATATGCTTTCCCCAACTTGCTATACATGTTTTTGTATGTCGCCTTAGAATTTTGCCTTTGAAATTACAAATAAGCCTAATATCCCTCCCTCTTAGGATTAGTAGTCCTAAATGCCTTCGGGCTGATAGGATTGAGACGGGTAATAGCATGTAATAAGTAATCGGGACCATTTCACGCTTTAATGCCTTAACAGGGTGGGAAGGATAGATATTGATATGATGACCACGCGATAACGTCTCATATAGCCCCTCACTGAGGAGTGATTACCGGATGTTGTGTGGGGCGATCCATATTATTAATAAACCTAGGACCCCTTTTTACCTTTTGTTTCTTTGTTTCTTCTAAAGATTTCAAACTATTTCTTTTAAGAAAATCAGTTTCCTTTTAATTTGAAGTTTTATTTGCCTACATGTTATTTGCACCTAAATTCACAACAATAGTCTGGCCGGAAGCCACACTAATGGATTCTGAGGGGTGCCTAACACCTTCCCCTTGGAATAATTTCAAGCCCTTACCCAATCTCTGGTTACTCAAATCAAACCTTCTTGGTATCCTATTGCACCTTAATCATTAGGTGGCGACTCTTCAAATGCAAACCCAAATTCCCAAAAGGGAATGAGTTGTTCTCCTAAATGTCATAAACCAGATTTCGCGAGAAAAAGGGGGCGCGACACCGTGGAGACTCCGCTAGGGAATCTTAGGCTTTTAACATTTCAGACTATTATTTTGAATTTATACTTCTTTATGCGCAATTGTCTGTTTATTTCTTTCAAGCATTCAATTTTTCTTTTCGATTGCAAAACTGACTTGTCTTTTTGTTTCTTTCCTTTATTACTTTCGTTCACTGCTTTCCTTTACTACCGCTTTAAATTATGAAAAGAACTATTTTATTTAATGCTTTCCTAACGTGAAAATACGTGACAACCTTCTTTAATTGTTGCATAATCATGCTCAACATCATATTCCACTCGTGGCAAACAAATACCATAGCAATGCTTATAATGAGTGGTTGAGCTCTTCCAATATTATCACCCCTTTAAATCTAGAAAAGGCATATTTGCGGTAAAACCAGTTGATCAACGGTGTAGTCGACAGTTTCGTGCCTTCCCCCCTTGAGTTTTCCACTCAAGGGTACCAGTCTAAAACCCCATAGAAACCTTACTCTGTTTAACTGTGCATGCATCATGGTCAAACCTAGCCGAGTCAGTTATGTTGTCTACATAATGACTCTTTAAGATAGCCTTGTCCAATGTCCACTGGGTTTCCCTATAACCCAAACGGGCATCCTCATGTTCTGTGCATTTATTTGGAGAACTAGATGTGTTCATGCTAATTGTTGATGTTAAATAGTTAAGTCCGGTAGGGTATGGTCTTAACCCTTTTGTTTTGCAGAAAATGAAGAACGAGGTCCCTAGTTTCAGAATAGTTAGCATTCCCCCACTCTTGCTAGAATGGTGGAGGAGTCTTCCATCAGATGACCAAATCAATGAGTGGAAAGAGAGGGCCGCCAGAGCTAGCGAAAAGTGGGAATATTTGGAATACAGTCTGCTGGAATTAGAAGGAAAAGTGAGGAAGATAGTCACCGATTGCCAAAACGCTGAGGGAAACGAAGGAGAACACCTGGCCAAGGCATTTTTACTGGTGAACCTATGCGAACTGGAGCATTTGATCAATGAGAGCATTCAACCTAAGGAAGGTCCTTCTGGGACCAAATAGATAGGAGTTTATTTTTTCGCTTATCAAATGTATTAAGGCCAATGGCCATTAGTGATTTTCATTTCCTATTTATTTAGTGGATTCGTCTTATTTTCTATCAATAAAATGAGGCATTTAGCATTCTAAGTTCTCCAAATCAACTTGTCTCTAGGCCTACCTCTAGCACAAAGAGGTTCCCAAATAGGACACGATTTACATTCTTGCACTACGTGTTTAAATATCGCAACATTTTCTTATAATCCTCACTGACTTGTTACCTTTTTGTTTTTACTTTTTGTCTATTTATTCCCCTCCCTAAAGGTTAGTTTGTGCACTCTGGCAACATCATCTTAATCAACGAGATCCAGGGGCCCTCCACCCACTCCTTCTCTTATTCCTACCAGAAACAAGAACAAAGGGAAGATGGAAGATTTGAACAATGCTAGAAAGGAGAACTCAACTGAACGGGTCGAGGTCACTCATGGTACTCAAGTTTCCAAGGAAAGTGCATCCCAGCTTGAACAAAAGCTACTGAAATTCCAAGAAGAACTTGATCAAGTTCGGAATTTGGCGAATCTATCATTTTCCCTCACCACTCCTGACATTAATTTCCCAAATGCTCAGAACCCCACACCTCCACAAAATATCCCAAAGCCACGAAACCATCCCGCTCCTCACCACCACTGCAACACTTGCCACACCTCCAACAATACTCCACTGCTCATCCTAGAACCTTTGAACTCCACATATGACCATTTTCACACCCATCATAAAACCCCAATCTACGTGGAGACCGTGCCACCCTCCACACAACCCATATCAAGTGCACCCGAGTCTGATGATAAAGACTTGCTCATTCGGAATTTGGCTGAAGAACTTAAGAAATTGACCAGCAGGGTTCAAGGCGTCGAAGGAAGTAAGGGGATTGAAGGGTTGAACTACGAAGATCTTTGCATACAACCCAATGTTGAACTGCCCGAGGGGTACAAACCTCCTAAGTTCGAGATGTTTGATGGTACAGGGGATCCAAGAGTTCATTTGAGAACATAATATGACAAGTTGGTCGGAGTAGGAAAGGACGAAAGGATCTGCATGAAGCTTTTCCTGAGAAGCTTGAAAGGAGATGCTTTGTCTTGGTACATTAGCCAGGATCCAAAAAAATGGTCAAATTGGGTAAGCATGGAGTCTGACTTTATGGATAGGTTCAGGTTCAACACAGAAAACGCACCAGATGTGTTCTACATCCACAACCTAAAGAAGAAGCCCACGGAAACATTCCGCGAGTATGCCACTCGCTGGAGATCAGAATCTGCTAAGGTGAGGCCTGCTTTAGAGGAGGAACAAATGAACAAGTTTTTCGTCCGAGCTCAGGACCCGCAATATTATGAAAGGCTAATGTTGATTGAAAGCCATAAATTTTCCGACATCATCAAGTTGGGCGAAAGGATCGAAGAAGGAATCAAGAGTGGTATGGTTACAAACTTTGAAGCCTTGCAAGCTACCAATAAGGCCTTACAGTTTGGTGGTGCGTCCAAGAAAAGGGACGTAAGTGCCGTAATGGTTGCACAGAGAACCAAATCCCCTATCAAATACCAAACATATCCAATGCCTCCACTCACATATCAGCCTACTCCGAACTATCAAGCACCCTCACCCTCTTACCAAACTCCACCACCCACTTATCAATCACCTCCACCTCCCACATATCAACATACTTTACCCAGATATTCCTAACCCGCACATGTTTACCAAGCCTACAATGCTCAACCATATTACCATCAATCACATCCTATATGCCAAAACTTCCCTAGATCTCGACAAAATTTTTACCGTAAACCTCCTAAACAGTATACAGCCATTGCCGAACCTATTGACCAGTTGTACGGGAGGCTCAAAGCTACTAGTTATGTCACCCCTATCCCTGCTATAACCCCCGAGAACCTTTCTCAGTAGGTTAATCCAAATAAATCCTGTACATACCATTCCTACATGAAAGGACACACCATCAACGAATGTCGCTCCCTGAAAGACAAGATCCAGTCTCTGATTGACAACAAAATTATTGTGGCAAAGGAACCTGCTCCAAATGTCCGTAATAACCCTCTGCCAGACCATAAGAGTGGATACGTTCACATAATTGAAATAGAGGATGATTGGGACCCCAAGGGATCGATTGGTTTGATCACAGAAGGCGACGATCCAAAGGAGCCAATAGTCACCCTTAATCTGATTGTAGTCTAGATTCAGCCTTCTGGGGACGCCGAGGTAAATATGTCCATGCCACTTAAGTTTGAAGCACCATCCTCTGCCAAGATGCCAACGCCGATTAAGGTCGAATTTATGTCACCAACAAATGCACCTACACCATTCGAAGTTGCAATTTTACCACCCAAGGAACATGCTCTGTTCGGGGTGAAGATAGCCACGCTGATCCTAGTAGAAATGTCAGCCGTGATGCCATTCCATACAAAAGCTATACCATGGGACTATACAGCTGAGGCAAGGAGGAAAGGCAAGGTTAGGTTTGAGGAAATTGTTGTCGCACAGGGTATGACAAGAACTGGTAGGGTTTATACCCCAGAACATCTAGCTGAGTCAAGCAGGCAGGCCTCCAAACTGTCGCCCATCATTGAGATGGGTCCAAATGATCTTTGGATAAAGATACAAGCCAAGGAATACTCGGTCGTCGGCCAGCTAAACAAAACACCGGCGTATATCTCCATATTTGCTTTGCTACAAAATTCTGAGGCACACAAGAATGCTCTATTAAAGGTATTAAGTGAGGCATATGTACCAAGCAACATCACCGGAGGAGAGATGGAAAACATGGTAGGGCAGGTATTGGAAAGTCACAAGATCACTTTTCATGAAGATGAGCTGCCACCAGAAGGGTTGAGTCACAACAAGGCGTTGCACATCACCGTGCAATGCAAAGATTATTTTATCACCAGAGTCCTGATTGATGGAGGGTCCACCCTTAACATTTGTCCATTTGTAACTCTCAGGACATTGGGAAAGGGGCTGCATGAGATCAAGGACGGGGCCATCAACATCAAAGCTTTCGACGGTTCCTAAAGGTCCACCATTAGCGAAATTAGCCTGTGTTTGCAAATGGGACCTACTTGGTTCAATGTTGATTTTCAAGTAATAGACGTGCCGGCATCTTACAATTTGTTGTTGGGACGACTGTGGATTCATGCCACTGGGGCCGTAGCATCAACACTACATCAGGTAGTGAAATTTGAGTGGAACCACCAAGAGGTGATCATTTACGGCGATGGTAACAATGCCATATATAGTCGCTAGACCATCCCTGCAATCGGAGGCAGAAGAAAGATAGGCGGGGAGACCTATCACCACATCGATGGAGTCAATGTCGTCGACAAGGACAAATGGTGGGAAAATAAAATTGAAAGCATATTGAACTAAAGCAGATATGAACCTGGCAAGGGACTTGGCAAGAACCTCCAAGGAATCGCTAAGCCTATCAAACTAAAGAAACATGGCACCACCTTCGATCTGGGGTATGAGTACACTTGGGATGAATTCAACAACTGGTCGCCACCATGGCGCGGTCTTTACTATCTACTGGAGCAGCCAATACCACATTTGAAGCAGACTTTCCAGCCAGCCGATGTTAACTATGGGTCAAAAGAAGAGGAATCACTTGTAGCAGTAAGGAATTTGTTCCTGGAAGACAATGATATGGATTGTTGTGTTGTTTTCGAGGAGGAGGGGGAGGAAGGCCCTTCCATACAGGCAGTGAGAAGAGGAGCATGCCTCAATAACTGGACCATCAGAACCACCAGAGCTCGGAAATCCTCAAGGTAGCAAGGCTGAACAAGCATCATGCGCTATTTTTCATTTTTACTAGTTGACTTTCCTTTCGCATTTTAAAATTTCGCAATAAGATCTTCAATGTTCAAAACAGTTATGGAATTTTTCAAAGCATTTCGATTTTCCCTATAAATCTTAGTCTTATTATTCTCTCTCATTACATTGCTTATACAACATTACTATTACTTATTTTGATGAACCAATGACTGTGACATGCAACGAGGCAATGCAACAAACGGACACAGATTCAGAGGAACATGAAATACCGGAAGAGATTGTTGAGGAAGTTGAGAATTTTGAGAACAGAACTAAGTCCAACCTGAAAGAGACTGAGATTGTTAACCTGGGAGATGCAGAGAACGTCAAGTAAACACGAATCAACATTCATTTGTCACCATCAGAAAAGAAAGAGTACATAGAATTTATAAAGGAATATGAGGACATATTCGCCTGGTCATATGATGACATGACTGGCCTGAGTACATCTATTGTGGCACACATACTGCCAACTGATCTGACATGTCCACCGGTAAAGCAAAAACTCAGAAATTTCAAGCCTGATATGAGTTTGAAAATCAAAAAAGAAGTCACTAAGTAGGTCAAAGCCAAGGTTCTCAGGGTAGTAGAATATCCGACGTGGTTAGCCAAAATCGTGCCAGTAGCAATGAAGGACGACAAGGTTAGAGTCTGTGTTGACTACCGGAATCTCAACCAGGCTAGTCCAAAAGACAACTTCCCCTTGCCAAACATACATATCTTGATCGACAATTGCGCCAAGCATGAGTTGCAGTCATTTGTAGATTATTTTGCGGGGTATCATCAAATCTGGATGGATGAAGAAGATGCTGAGAAAACGACTTTCATCACACCGTGAGGGATGTACTGTTACAAGATGATGTCGTTTGGATTAAAAAATATTGGGGCCACCTACATGAGGGCCATGACCACCATTTTCCACGATATGATACACAAGGAGATCGAAATACATGTAAACGATGTTATCATCAAGTCCAAGAAAGCCACTGATCACATGGAAGATTTGAGGAAGTTCTTCAATAGACTGAGAAAATACAACCTAAAACTGAATCTCGCAAAATATGCATTTGGGGTTCCTACCGGAAAACTACTTGGGTTCATTGTAAGTCGTCGAGAAATAGAACTGGATCCATCAAAGGTCAAAGTTATTCAAGAGTTTCCACCGCCAAAGAACAAGAAAGACCTGATGAGTTTCTTGGGGAGACTTAAGTATATCAGCCGGTTCATAGCACAATCTACAGTTATCTGTGAGCCAATCTTTAAGATGTTGAAGAAGGAGGTTGCTACCAAATGGACTGATGACTGCCAAAAGGCCTTCGACAGAATCAAGGAGTACCTGTCAACACCACCAGTCTTGGTCCCTCCCGATCCAGGTAGACTTCTATTACTCTACCTTGCAGTATTGGATGGAGCATTCAGTTGTGTTCTGGGGCAACATGATGAAACAGGGAAGAAGGAATAGGCCATCTATTATCTCAGTAAGAAGTTCACCCCGCACGAGGCTCAGTATTCTCTGTTAGAGCGCACCTGTTGTGCTTTAACTTGGGTAGCTCAGAAGCTGAGGCATTACTTCTGTGCCTATACTATATATATCATATCAAGGATGGATCCTTTGATGTACATCTTCCAGAAACCCATGCCCACTGGAAAGCTAGCCAAGTGACAAATCTTGTTGAGTGAATTTGACATTGTCTACGTAACTCAGAAGGCAATCAAGGGACAGGCACTAGCAGATCACCTTGTTGAAAACCCCGTGGATGGAGAATACGAACCCCTAAAAACTTATTTTCCTGACGAAGAGGTATCATTCATAGGACAAGATATTGCAGAATCCTATGTCGGTTGGAGAATGTTTTTCGACGGAGCAGCAAACTTCAAGGGAGTTGGCATAGGAACAATCCTCATATTAGAAACTAGTCAGCATTATCCGGTGTCCACTAAACTCAGATTCCCATGCACCAACAATATGGTAGAGTATGAAGCCTGCATCTTAGGTCTCAAAATGGCCATTGACATGAACATTCAAGAGTTGCTAGTAATGGGGGATTCATACTTGCTTATACATCAGGCCCGAGAAGAATAGGCGACCAAGAACTCCAAGATACTCCCTTATCTGCATCATTTACAGGAATTGAGAAAGAGGTTCACAAAGACGGAATTCCAACATATTCCCAGAATCCAGAATGATTTCGCCGATGCATTGGCCACCCAATCATCCATGATACGACATCCAAATAAGAACTTCATTGATCCCATTCCGGTAAAGATCTATGATCAGACAACTTACTGTGCTCATGCAGAAGAAGAAGCAGATGGAAAGCCTTGGTTTCATGATATCAAGGAATATTTGGCAAAAGTAGAATACCCAGAACTTGCGAACACTACTCAGAAGCGCACACTTCGAAGGTTGTCCAACAATTTCCTTCATAGCAGCGGAATCCTATATAGGAGGACTCCTGATTTGGGATTACTAAGGTCTGTCGACGCGAAGGAAGCATCTAAACTACAAGAAGAAATCCATGCTGGGACCTGCGGCCTACATATGTACGGTTTTGTCTTAGCAAAGAAGATACTCTGTGCTGGTTACTTTTGGATGACTATGGAGACGGACTGCATCCAGTATGTCCGAAAATGCCACCGCAGTCAGATACATGCAGACATGATAAAGGTACCTCCAAGCGAGCTTACTGCAACAAGCTCACTGTGGTCGTTTGTTGCTTGGGGAATGGATGTTATTGGACCAATCCAGCATGCTGCCTCCAACGGGCACATGTTTATCCTAGTAGAAATCGACTATTTCACCAAATGGGTCGAAGCAGCATCTTACAGAGCAGTGACTAAGAAAGTCATGGTAGACTTCGTCCGCGACCGTATCATTTGTCGGTTTGGGATTCCGGAATCAATCATCACTGATAATGGTTCAAATCTCAATAGTGACCTGATGAAAGCCATGTGTGAATCTTTCAAGATCAAACACAAGAATTCTACAGCCTACAGACCTCAAATGAACGGAGCAGTAGAAGCCGCCAATAAGAATATCAAGAAGATACTAAGGAAAATGATAGAGAAGCATAAGCAGTGGCACTAGAAGCTATCATTTGCTTTATTGGAATATCACACCACAGTCCGCACATCAATCGGGGCAACCCCCTATATGCTAGTTTATGGTACATAAGCCGTCATTCCCGCTGAGGTGGAAATTCCCTCATTAAGAATCATATTGGAAGCAAAGATAGACGATGCAGAATGGGTAAAGAATCGTTACGAGCAGCTAGCTCTTATAGATGGAAAGAGAATAAATGCAGTTTGCCACAGTCAGCTTTATCAGAACAAGATGTCCAGAGCCTTCAACAAAATAGTCAAGCCAAGACAGTTCACACCGGGGCAGCTGGTGTTAAAGAAAATTTTCCCGCATCAAGATGAAGCCAAAGGGAAATTCTCTCCCAACAGGCAGGGTCCGTACATGGTTCACCGGGTTCTAACAAGAGGAGACCTCATTCTTGCGGAAATGGATGGAGAAGTCTGGCCAAAGCCGATCAATTCAGATGCAGTCAAGTGCTACTATGTGTAATCTTTATGCTTTCCTTTGTGATGTAGTTTGAACTACGCTTGACCAGATTCTCGTTTAAGAGGAAATTCGTAGGTAGCCCTATGGGTTCGATCACAATTCAACAAAATTTTCATTTCCCCCCCCCCCCTCCACAATTGGAAATTGGGGCAGAATTTTGAGAAGGACCCTCAAAATTCCGAAGTTAATTTTAGCCAATCATCGCTATCAGCAGTCAGAAGCAGCAAACCAGTAAACTGGGGCAAAATTTTGAGGAGGACCCTCAAAATTCCATAACAAGGAAGGTTGCAATGTCTTGGACCACATCACAGTCGCCGGTTCATCTAATAGTTGTTCTTGATTATACACTTATATCATATTCTTCACAAAATCATGCATGTTTATTTGTGAAATCGCTTTGTTTAGCAACGCTACCCCAATAATACGTACAGTATCACTAGATCCAAGCTGAGCAGGTCAAGCAGAGCCAACGGGGATACGAACTAACCTCCCCCCTTTACAAAACTCACGATTTTTCTTTGGATATAGTAACTTTAGTTGCAAAATCATCAAATATACTATACACTCACGAGACTCACATTGCTCAGAAATTCGACTCTTAGAATCGTTGCACTTACTCACAGCTGCTATCCGCATGCAGTGTATCCGATATATATAGTATCCCCAGCTGTCGCAATATCGCGATCCGTTATCAGCTAAGAAAATTCTATTATTAATTGCCTTTACTTCCTGCATAAGGCTACCATTCTTCCTTCTGAGACTAAGCTCTGTCTCCATCTGCATTTCTACATTGCATAAGGCTACCATTCTACCTTCCGAGACAAAGCTCTGTCTCCATCTGTATTCTGCATTGCATAGGGCTACCATTCTGCCTTCCGACACTAAGCTCTGTCTCCATCTACATTTATGCATTGCATAAGGCTACCATTCTGCCTTCCGAGACTAAGTTTTGTCTCCATCTGCATTTCTGCGTTGCATAAGGGTACCATTTTGCCTTCCGAGACAAATCTGTCTCCATCTGCATTTCTGCATAAGGCTATCATTCTGCCTTCCGAGACTAAGCATCCATCTGCATTTCTGTTCTGCATAAGGCTGCAATTCTACTTTTCGAGGTTAAGCTCTACCTCCATCTGCATGGCTAAAAGATCGCCACCTCCACATTTGCATGGCTGAAAGATCGTCACCTTATTTACATTTGCATTGGCTAAAAGATCGCCACCTTAATTACATTTGCATTGGCTAAAAGATCGCCACCTTATTTACATTTGCATTGGCTGAAAGATCGCCAACTTATTTACATTTGCATTGGCTGAAAGATCACCACCTCTACATTTGTATGAATGAAAGATCGCCACCTTATTTACATTTGCATTGGCTGAAAGATCGCCACCTTATTTACATTTGCATTGGCTGAAAGATGGCCACCTTATTTACATTGCATTAGCTGAAAGATTGCCAACTTATTTACATTTGCATGGCTGAAAAATCGCCACCTTATTTACATTTGCATTGGCTGAAAGATTGCCACCTCTACATTTGCATAGCTAAAAGATCGCCATCTTATTTACATTTGCATTGGCTGAAAGATCGCCACCCTATTTACATTTGCATTGGCTGAAAGATTGCCACCTCTACATTTGCATGGCTGAAAGATCGCCACCTTATTTACATTTGCATTGGCTGAAAGAGCGCTACCTCATTTACATTTGCATTGGCTGAAAGATCGCCACCTTATTTACGTTTGCATTGGCTGAAAGATCGCCATCTTAGTTACATTTGCATGGCTGAAATATCGCCACCTCTATATTTGCAACTTATGGGCTGAAAGATCGCCACCTGTTGCATTTCATGTGCTGAAAGATCACCAAATTGTCCAAAGGCGTCATTGTTCGGAGGCACCATTTTCATAACCCGAGAACACCATGCCATGGCCGGAGGACCCCCCCCCCTTTTTCCTTTTTAATCTCTTGCATATCATTATTCAAATGCATCATGATTTGGAGGCATCATTCTCAGAGCTCGGGAGCATCATTTCATGACCTGCAAATTCTTTATTATACGCTTCATGGCCCAGGACACCATTGTCTGAGGACGTCATCCTAACCGTCCGAGGACTAATATTCATGGTCCGACGGGAATTTGCATCATGTTTAATTTTACGCACAATATATTCTTGTATTGTTTATTTGTAGGTAAATTGGCGAGCAATGGCCATCTCAGCAGGAGCGATCCCACTCTAGTTCCCACATCCCTATCAGATTTCAGCCATCCACCCCAACCTGAATATTGCATCCGTTCTTGAAAGTCTCCATCAGGCCTATGTCGATGGATCCTGAACTACATATGGCCTAATTCCTGTAAAACCAAGGATATGTAGGTAGCTCAAAAACCAGAGTATGCCCTAAGCCTCCTCGAACCTTTTCGTTCGGTCAAAATTGGCCATCATATCTTTACCCGACAACTCTTTCATCCTACCGGGTGAAGAGGGGCAGCTGTTGATACCCAATTTTTCCCTGTATATTTTTAATATGCAAAATACTTTCAAAATAGCATGAATATGCATATATAAGTATGTCCCGAGGTTTTAAAATTTTTCTCTTAATTTTAAGGATTTGTAAATCAATTTATTGCCTTATTTTAGCAAGAAAAAACCCAATAATTGTTCCCATAATTATCATTTTGGTGATTCATCTATTGGATTCTTATATTTGCATTAAATATAGCTAATATAATTTTTGCAATTTTTTTATAAATTTACTTAGTATTTTTAAAGCTAAATTGCACGTAATTGCGATATTAGCCTTTTTAAGATTTAATGGTGCTTATATTTATAAAATTAACTTCAGTATTATTAATTGGATAAATATGTATTATTAATCATTTTAGTGCTTTTAATATATTTCTGGAAATCCTTTTACTATTTTTCATAAAATAAATAAGGGAAAAATGATTATTTAAATGATAGCCCATTCGTATTTCAATTTTGGCCAGTTTTCAACCCTTAATTAAACCCAATCTCAAACCCAATTACCCAGCCCAAGTCCTAAATCTACCCGACCCAGAACCCATTTGAATAAACCGCCCGGATCCCCATTTAATCCAGGCCGTTGATCAAAATGATCAACTGCCACCATTCACCCTTCCTAAATTAAACTAAACGACCCCCCAAACCCCTCCCATTTCCCTCACTCAACCGACTCTCTCTCTATCTCTCTATCTCTGGTTCTCTCTAGAACCTTCCCCTTTCCCCTCCTCTCCGATGAGTCTCATCCATCTTCTCCGGCCATCTCCTGGTCTGAATCTATAGTGGTCTCACCACCTACCAACCTTCCATGGTGCATACACACTCGTTTGCTCAGGTTTCATGGCCTGACCACGAAGAACCTTCGTCCAGGCCTCATTGATTCAAGTTTTATGGCCATCTCCGGCCTTGCTCCGGCAAGCTATGTCTGTTTTGAGCTTGGCTTCGATTCCTCCTTCTTTGATCCAGGACTTTCTCACTGTTTGGGTTCCTCTGAAACCCTAGCTTTTGAGGTTTTTCTGATCTCTTTAGATCTGTTCAACATCCATGTTTTCCCTAAGTTTTTAAATGATTTCTTGATATTTCTTTCAGATCTATGTTTTCAAAACCCTTTATTTTTTTTTCCGACCTAGGGTTTCTGAGTTATTTAGAGGCTTCTCTGATTTTCGTTTTCTTTTGTGTGTTTTTTTACTACGTTTCTTCAATTTTGATCTCTGTGAGTTTCTTATTAAGTTTCTTCCACTGTGTTCTTAATTAGTTTCTTCTACCATATTTCTTTATATGTTTCTCCTACTGTGTTCTGATTAGTCTTCTTCTACTATGTTTCTTATTATCTTCTTCTACTATGTTTCTTTGAGCTCTTCTACTGTGATTCGCATGTTACTCTTTTACTATGTTTCTCATGAGTTTTCGTTGCTTAAAAAGCATGTCGAAGGCCCCAGTTCCCTTCTGAGATCTTTGAACTTGTTTTCGACTAGTATCTTCTTCTTGATTACTTGTCCTTTCATGTCGGCACTCGATTAATGGTAAAACCCTAGAATTTGGGGTTCTTCCGAGTTTGAGAACATTGGCTATATGATATATTTGTTCTTGATCTTTAAAACCGTCTAATTTCAGAAACCTTAACTATTTCGAGTTTCTGAATTTGTTTCTCAACTGAGTCTCAAAATCTTTGTTTCAACCTCTGTCTCTTTAAGCAATTTTGATTTTCCACTAAACTCTTCTAAGGTATTTTACATTGGACCTTTTGTATGCTATTTGATGCTACTTCTCTTCTACAATGCTAACCTATGTGACTACCATGCTCTTGTAGTCTATTATCTACTGATTTTGCAATGACACATCATTTTCTTTTAGCTTAGCATGTTTGTATGCTCTTTATATGTGCTGAACTTCCCTCTAAAATAGCTTTCAAATTTGTGATTAGTTCAAACTTCCTTCTATATAGGTTTGATTGATTTCTTTCCTTGTTTTCTGATTTCGCTGTGACTCGACTTAAGTTAAAACTTTTCTCAGCTTTTCTGACTTGGTTCATTCATGGACCAGTGATTACAAAATCTCTGATCCTTGATTTACTAGCTACTAATTGATTTTTCTTACCTTATTTATGTAACCGTGTATTTCAAAATTCTGCCCTTAAGTAACTTCTTATGTATTTACCCCTAATTGCATGCTTTGCACAAGATGTTTATTTGATTTCTTCCCTTAAATAGTTTTCCCGTTTGAATTTGAGTTCCTTAATTAAGGGAAATCTTGTATTGATTGATTTTTTAATTGATACCCAGTCCCTTAATTGTTTTCTTACCTTATTTCTGCCTATTTTTCACACGATAAATACACTACTCTTTCATTAGCACAAGAAATCCATCCCTCACTCATAGTTTTATTCTAAAACTACACTTACACACAATAGTATTCTCTCTTATTTTCTTGCATCATGGCCTGCTTACAAGACCTACTACTTTTCTCTATTTGTTTCTTTGAAATTGGTATGTTCTGATTTAAGCTTTAGTACCACGACAATGTGTTTATTTACTGCTTTTGTATCCATGCTTACTTACTGCTTCTGTATAGTTCAACACTTAAATTTGCATGCTGATTTTTTTCTGCCTGTTTCTATTATGAATCCCAAACCCCTTGCCCCTATAATTTTGAGCTATGGCTTAAGGCATGGCAATATGCAAATTATTGTCCATGAATTAAGCTTGAACCCTTGGGATCCTAGCCTCTAATAGTGTGTTCTAACAGGCTTATGGGTGTGCTAGCATTCATCATTGCTAGGTATGCCCATAGCCTGCCCTTGGCTCTTTACAACCTCCCCGTTCTCCTATACCCCTATGTGTATTTATTTGTAGTTGTTTCCCTTCCCCTTTCCCTCTCTCAGAATTCTTTTCTGCACTTGTACACCCTCTTAGTCTTTAAGTTCTGCCCCCCTTTTGTGAGCCTTGTCTTGGGACCTTGAGTTCCCTCTGAACTTGGACACTTGAGGGCTGACCCTTCCACACTGCACTTGTCTTAATCTGATAATACATTTGGGTGTGAGCATTGCTCGGAGTCCTTTTGAGGCTCTTAGGGAACTTTGACACACTCGAATGGGAGAAAGGCTTTGGATCTTGATCTTATGGAGTTGTTTTAACTCATATTTCAGACATGAAGTCTGAATCAGGCTCTCCTTTGGTTGTACTTTTATTTTTTTCTGATGTATTTTACTTTATTCTAGGCTGTAATAATTTTGTAATAAATATTTGGGGCTGGTTAGTGAAAGGGCGGGTAACTATGTATGCAAAGGGTAGATGTCTTGTCTATAGGTATTTCTAGATTCTGTATTCTCACATAGATACCATGTCTATAGGGATTTCTGAATTCTTTACTCTTACATAGATACCATATCTATAGGTATTTCTGAATTTTGCACTCTCACATAGATATCATGCCTATAAGTCAATTTGAATTCTGCATATGCATATAGAAAATATGCCTATAGGTCTTTCTGAATCCTGTATATCCATTTTCTCATATAGAAATCATGTTCATAGGTCTTAAACAAATTCCTGCACCTCGATACCATGCTCATAGGACTTAAACATTCAATTGCACTTGGGCATCATGTCTTAAACAGAATTCAGCATCTAAATATCATGTTCATAGGTCTATAACGAGTCTTCTGCATTTTTATACTATGTCTTCAAGGTTTTAAAATCTGTAACGCCTAGAAAGCATGCCTATAGGAGTTTCTAATTGAATCTGATTCGCCTCACTTAATGTTAGATATAAAATAAATAATAACGAGTATTATCAATTTCAGAGCCTATAACATTCGTTAAAGTGCACTTTCTCTGACTTCCCTTTTTACCAGCATGTACTCAGTTTATTTTTTAGACCTTATTATTTCATGGCTTTCCTGAATTAAATACATACCATGCCTATAGGATCCTTGTTCGACACTTAGGCAAGACTTAGGATTAAAGTTATAAACTGAATCTGTGTTATTAACTACAACCAGCAGGCAGGCCTGACTTGGGCTTCTTATCTGAATTATGTTATAAATCAGTCTGCCTCAACCTTGAAGTTCTTTCTCAGAACAAAAACAATATGTGAAAGTCATCCTAATTATGTGTTTTCTTTGTTCAAGGAGGTATATCTGAGTCTTTTACTTGTTATATGCTTTCCCCAACTTGCTATACATGTTTTTGAATGTCGCCTTAGAATTTTGCCTTTGAAACTACAAATAAGCATAATATCCCTCCCTTTTAGGATTAGTAGTCCTAAATGCCTCCAGACTGATAGGATTGGGACGGGTAATAGCATGCAATAAGTAATCGAGACCATTTCGCGCTTTAATACCTTAACGGGGTTGGAAGGGTAGATATGGATATGATGACCACGCGATAACGTCTCGTGTAGCCCCTCACCGAGGAGTGATTACCGGATGTTGTGTGGGGTGATCCATATTATTAATAAAACTAGGACCCCCCTTTTCCCTTTTGTTTTTATGTTTCTTCTAAAGATTTCAAAATATTTCTTTTAAGAAAATCAGCTTCCTTTTAATTTTTTCCAATTTTGTTTGTAACCATTATGTGAAAATCCCCTCTTATTTGAAGTTTTATTTGCCTACATGTTATTTTCACCTAAATTCACAACAATAGTCTGGCCGGAAACCACACTAGTGGATTCTGAGGGGTGCCTAACACCTTCTCCTTGGAATAATTTCAAGCCCTTACCCAATCTGTGGTTACTCAAATCAAACCTTCTTGGTGTCATAATGCACCTTAATCATTAGGTGGCGACTCTTAAAATGCAAACCCAAATTCCCAAAAGGGAATGAGTTGTCCTCCCAAATGTCATAAACCCGATTTCGCGAGAAAAAATGGGGCGCGACACTAACCAACCTAGGACCCCTCCTTCCCAAATTCCCAATGTTTAAACTTTACTTTCCTATATGTATGCAACTTGTTTAAGTATTTTCCTTTTGTCTCATTATTTGATTCACATAATGTCCCAAACATGCCTTTATTTGCAAGAACATGTTTAAATAGTTTATTTGATAAAAGGACTCATTCATAAGTATAAGTTTGGTCGGGACCCATCGTTGTGGAACAAGATGGGTGCCTATCACCTTCCTCTCAATGTTATTTCGATCCCTTACCCTAAATCTCTGGTAATGCAAACTAGTCTAAGAGTTAATCACTCTAGGTGCCATAACGCACCATAATCTGTTAGGTGGCGACTCTTCAAAAACCCAAATTCCCAAAAGGAAATGAGTTATTACCCCCATGAATGTCGAAACCCGAAGTTCTCTCTCTCCCCGCAAAGAGGGAAAAAGGGGGCGCGACAGCATGGCGACTCTACTGGGGATGTCCTTTAGGCTCTTACCATAACGAACTTGTCCTTCGTGAATTAGTCCAAGCATGCTTTATCTCGTACCATTTCCCTTTATTTGAATTTAACTACCTATTTTAAGCATTTATGATTCTTTTATTCCTAAAACTGACTTGTCCCTTTGTTTTCTTTTTCTGTAACTGTCTTTCAATTATTTAAATGTTGTATTTATTTTTCCCTACGTGTAAATACTTGACTACATGCTATTTATTGCTGCATAAATCATGCTTCGCATCATATTCCACTAGTGCGTATTAAATCTTGTAGCAACGCTTGATGAGTGGTTGCAATCTTCCTATTTTTACCCTTAAATTCGGAAAGACTTATTTGCGGAAAAACTAGTCGATCAGCGGTGTAGTTGACAAGTCCGTACCTTTCCCCCTTATGTTGCCCGCTTGAGGTACCAGTCTAAACCCCCATAGTAACCTTACTCTGATTAAAATTGTGCATGCATCATGGTCAAGTATTAGAATGAGTCTTATTAGGTTTTCCCTAGGGGAAGGCTCCCCCCAACCCCCGTGAGTCCCGTCCTGCCCTGCCTTGAACTAGAACTCGGAAACTAGGACACATAACTATAAGAGAGTAGCTGCCAAAACAAGCTCCCTAAAGTCGCACCTAAGATCCGAAGGAATCGCTTGGAACTAACTTGTTGGAGTCGGGAAAGACGAAAAGATCCGGATGAAACTCTTTATGAGGAGTCTTACTGGAGATGCTTTGTCTTGGTATATCATCCAGGATCCCAAAAAATGGTCCAGTTGGGTAAGTATGGCGTCCAATTTCATGGACCGGTTCAGGTTCAATACAGAAAATGCACCATATGTTTTCTACATCCAGAATCTCAAGAAGAAACCCACCGATACCTTCCGCGAGTACGCTACCCGTTGGACATCAGAAGCGGCCAAAGTCAGGCCATCTGTGGATGAGGGACAAATGAACAAGTTCTTCGTCAGAGCGTAGGATCCACAGTACTATGAAATATTGATGAATATTGAGAATCATAAGTTCTCCGATATCATCAAACTCGGGGAAAGAATCGAAGAAGGAATCAAAAACGGGATGGAAACAAACTTTGAGGTACTATAGGCCACAAATAAGGTATTGCAGTCAGGCAGCATATCAAAGAAGAAAAATGTTGGGACAGTAATGGTGGCTCAAGGCCCAAAATCTCCATACACATACCAAACACCTCCACTTAAATATAAAACACCTCCAACCACATATCAAACACCTCCACCAATGTACCAAGAACCACCACCCACATATCAACCCTCATCTCTCAGATATTCCCAACCAGCCACTGTCCATCACACCTATAACTCCCAACCATCTCACTTCCAATCACCACCAACTCACCAAAATTATCCAAGACTAAGACCCAACTTCGACCGCAAGCCACCCAAACAATACACCGCCATTGCTGAGCCCATCGACCAGTTGTATGAAAGGTTGAAAGTCACGGGTTAAGTCACTCTTGTTCCCACTGTGGCATTAGAAAATCCATTCCAATGGGTCAATCCAAACAAAACTTGTGCGTACCATTCTGGTATGAAAGGGCACACCACTGATGA